>NW_028317882.1:11425000-12025000 GCF_062004578.1 Staurois parvus
GAAGTATTAAAAAAAAAAAAAAACTGGAGAAGGACTGGTAGCACCAGCAGCCAATCACGTGTGCTACAGCACACTTTAGCTAGCAAGGACACTTTGATACAAGAATAATTCATTGCTGTGCCTTTACCTTCAAATTGCAAGCTGCAAGGTGACCAGCCTGTATAGCTTAACTGCAGTAGAAAAAAAGTCAGGTCACCAAGCTGGATCTGCTCTCTGAATGGGTTGAGTATAAACTCAGAACTGTAAGGTAAGGAATCCTTTGCAGGTAAAACAGCTCCCATGTATGTATTTCAATAGTGTATTAAGCGGTTTCCTGAAATTCAGCTGTAAGGAATCAGAACCAACATTTAAAATATTTTCTGGAAATTAAAAGGCTTAAAATGAAATACCATAACATGTTTGAGGAGTACATTGTCTAAAAAAAAAAACTTTAGAAATGAAAACATCTTAGAAATAGAGTCCGATTTACCTTTTCACATCTCTATGGCAGATTAAAAGACCAAGTCAGACCCTTTAATACATGTTCAAACATCCACAACTTAATCTGTAATATCAACACATCACTGCAGTCTTTAACAATTTAATTATTGGCGTAATATTCATTATGTAAATTATAATAATAAGTCTGGCTAATTAGAATATGGAATAACGAGTCTTTAGGAGCCAGATGCTTTATGTGGTATCTTCACATTAATGCAATTTGGTCACTGTAGGTTTCATAGAACTCTCCAATGGAAACTCAGAAGCTATAAAAAGCTGCAAAAGTTTATGGCCACTGTCCTCCTGCAGGATAACTTGGCACTGTAGGGTACTGGGGTAGACTGGGCCCAGAAATATTGGAGTACTGTTCATTGTGGGTAGGTGGACTCTTCCAGGTCCCAGAGTACCACTCATCTTGGGCTTTCTGCAAACTACAACCAGCCCTTCTGTACAGTCTGTGCACCTTTAAGAAAAAAAAGCACTCTAAGTAAATGGTTGAAAACATTTACAGAGAAATTCATATTTTTCAAGTGTCTCATACTTTTTTCCCTACAATCACAATTTGTCCATTCTCCCATTCTCCCCCTGGCCAGTTTGTCATGTGTTACCTATGGACTGATTGTGGAAACTTCCTAATTCAGGCTGGGGAGTTGAAAGTGAAAGTGCGTAGTATAAGGTTTAAACACTGATCTAAGGAATTAACCATTATGTAAACTGAATTATAAGACCCTACCTTGCCTCAAGCTGTTGTACAAAAACATAGCCATGGGATCCTGTTGTGACACAGACACTGGTAATCCCTAATGCAAACTGCTGTGTACTACCGGTTAGAAATTTGCAATTCAGTAAACAAAATCAGTGTCTTGTGATTCCTCTACAGCACTTTCAATCTGGTTTCTAGATCTCTTCTGCTTTTACACTAACGCTTGTCTTTTTTACATTGACTCCAAAATATATATACATATTTTTTCCAGGGTAATAATAGTAATATTAGTAATAATAGTTGAATTTCTTTAACAGATAAGTTTACCTTTGGAGCATGTTATACCTGTATTTAGGGTGTAACATGTTCCAGCTGGTGCCTTGTTCACCCACCAATCCCCTTAAACTGTGACAGTGAGCAACGGATCCTTTCTCTGCACCCACTGTAACATATTAAAAATGTCACGGTTGTGTTATTCATTCACTGGGATCTGTGGAGGGGAAAACTACAAGTCCCGTTTACCACCATGGCAGTCGGGCTTGTAGTTCTCAATAGACAGCAAGGGGGCGAATGAGTGCCCTTGTAATCCATTCACTCGTCTTTACAAGTGACAACCCACACGGAGGTACGGGCACAAAGCTGGAAGGAGAGTGTGGAGGAGCCTGACACCCACGATTTGCTGGTCGTGGGTGCAATGTTTTGCTGGTCGTGGGTGCAATGTTTTGCAGGCTCCCATAGGAAAAAAATAAATGCACATTTTGTCTTCTGCAAAAATATGTGCATTTACTAGTTTTCCTCAAAAGGTGGACGAAGCCTTTAAGTTGCCAGCACTGACACAGAACACTTTATAAATTAGATATTAGCATAAAATATATATTTGCCTACCTTAACCAATGCTAGAGCAGTTGCAATTGCACTGACAGTAAACATCACAGCTGGGAAGAGCATCACTATGGCAGCCCCTACATTGTGGCTAAAAAATGTCACTGCAGCCAGCCAACCACTTCAAAGTAAAAAAAAATAAAATAAATATAAGTACTAATAAGTAAATATAAAATTTCTCCCATACTTTACAGCATATTTAATGAAAAACAGCACTAGCTTTTTATTAGAATTTTTTTTGTAACCTGCAGGTGCAAGTAATACAAGCAGGATTCGAGAAATGTTGTTTTGACCTAAGGAATGCCATGGAATGCATTCCCTTGACTTAAAAATAGCATCTGCAATCCATTAATGTTACAGTTACTTGAAAAACCTGTGAGATAAAATACAAAAATGGTATGAATAAACATAGGTCATTAAAAAATTCTTATACCTGCTGATAATTATATCATAATGTCAGTTTTATACTTTTTGACTTCAAGTAGAACTATAAGCAAAACATTTTTTTCATTTTGGATAGAGAAAGGGAGGATTATAACCCCTAATTTATTTTTTGTCATCTGTGTCCCATTGGGGAGATTTACCTTAACTTCCTGCCGCATAGCCAAAACAGGAAGTGAGAAAATCACTGAAAATGAAGAGAATTCCTTGGGGACCCCCAGGTCACCAGAACAAGTTTCCCTATTGGAAAATTTCCCCGCTTTTACATTTCTGGGGACAACCCAAAATTTGTAATTTTCTTTTACTTTCACTTTCCATGATAATGGTAAACAGGACAAATAGAATGAATCTCCCCAACGGTGGCGCAGACTGCAATAAAAACCTGACCTACGTTCTAATCTATCTCCACTCTATCCAAAACTAAAAAAAAAGCTTTGTCTTTTGTTACACTTTAACATCATAACATATTTTTACTCTGAATCACTAGCTTTCATGAAAATAACAACTGGTCACACTGATATATAAAATTTCTTGTTTGTCTCTCACTGTGTCCTGCCTGCAATTACCCTGTCAAATGCTCTCCCAAAGGAAATTATAAGCTTTTGCTCTGATGCACACTGCCCAGGTATATTCCACTTTTGACACCATTGAAAAAAAAACAAACACTTTGAAACAAAACAATTCCAGCCAGCAATTAAAAAATAAAACAAATTTGGAGTTTCTTTTACTTTCACTTTCAATGATAATGGTAAACAAGACTAATAGAGAGGTTGAATCTCCCCAACAGGGCACAGACAGCAATAAAAACTGACAGATGTTGTAATCCCTCTCCACTCTGTCCAAAACAAAAAGCAAGTTTTGCCTTTAAGTATACAGTATTTCCCAGAAGTGAGTACACCCCTCACATTTTTGGAAATATTTTATTATATCTTTTCATGTGACAACACTGAAGAAATGACACTTTGCTACAATGTAAAGTAGTGAGTGTACAGCTTGTATAACAGTGTAAATTTGCTGTCCCCTCAAAATAACTCAACACACAGCCATTAATGTCTAAACCGCTGGCAACAAAAGTGAGTACAACCCTAAGTGAAAATGTCCAAATTGGGCCCAAAGTGTCAATATTTTGTGTGGCCACCATTATTTTCCAGCACTGCCTAAACCCTCCTGGGCATGGAGTTCACCAGAGCATCACAGGTTGCCACTGAAGTCCTCTTCCACTCCACCATGACGACATCACGGAGCTGGTGGATGTTAGAGACCTTGCGCTCCTCCACCTTCCATTCCTTCCATTTGAGGATGCCCCACAGATGCTCAGTACGGTTTAGGTCTGGAGACATGCTTGGCCAGTCCATCACCTTTACCCTCAGCTTCTTTAGCAAGGCAGTGGCCATCTTGGAGGTCTGTTTGGGGTCGTTCGTTATGTTGGAATACTGCCCTGCGGCCCAATCTCCAAAGGGAGGGGATCATGCTCTGCTTCAGTATGTCACAGTACATGTTGGCATTCATGGTTCCCTCAATGAACTGTAGCTCCCCAATGCCAGTAGCACTCATGCAGCCCCAGACCATGACACTCCCACCACCATGCTTGACTGTAGACACGCTTGACACCATCTGAACCAAATACGTTTATCTTGGTCTCATCAGACCACAGGACATGGTTCCAGTAATCCATGTTAGCCATGCAGACCAATTTGATGCAGTGTGCGCGAATGGTCTGAGCACCAACAGGCTGACCCCCCACCCCGTCAACCTCTGCATCAATGCTGGCAGCACTCATACTTCTATTTCCCAAAGACAACCTCTGGATATGATGCTGAGCACGTACACTCAACTTCTACAGTTGATTATGGCGAGGCCTGTTCTGAGTGGAACCTGTCCTGTTAAACCGCTGTATGGTCTTGGCCACCGTGCTGCAGCTCAGTTTCAGGATCTTGGCAATTTTCTTATAGCCTAGGCCATCTTTATGTAGAGCAACAATTTTGTTGCCAGCAGTTTAGACATTAATGGCTGTGTGTTGAGTTATTTTGAGGGGACAGCAAATTTACACTGTTAAACAAGCTGTACACTCACCACTTTACATTGTAGCAAAGTGTCATTTCTTCAGTGTTGTCACATGAAAAGATATCATAAAATATTTACAAAATGTGAGGGGTTTACTCAATTCTGTGTGATACTGTACTTTAAGTCCTGCAAGCAGGACTTTTAGTGCACTTTCAGAAAATGCACCAAACCATGGGACATAAGTCTGGGGCAAAGTGCAGCTAAGCCCCACCAAAACTACCATGTACACTGCACTGCACCCAAGCTGCAGCCAAAGCGTAGCAGGGCAATGAGAAGCCACCCTTTTTGAAGTTTAACAACTAGAATATTTGCCACATTGATTAGTTATATAGCATGGTGGTTTTAAAGATTGAGATCTCACCAAGCACCCCATCCGGAGATACCGATGGCCTGAACAACAGACAGGACAAATTGCACCCCACAAATGAAAAAGAAAGCCATAAAGTTGAATGAGCTGTCAGACCTGAGGAGAATCAACAAACAAATATTAAGAATTTCCTATTAAGAATTGAGACAAATTACTTGAAAGAACTGACCTCTTAAAATAAAACAAATTTGCATATATTATTCTTACTTCAAAGAGCAGTGAGTTTGTTCATTCCCAC
Source organism: Staurois parvus (assembly GCF_062004578.1). Classification (NCBI taxonomy): domain Eukaryota; kingdom Metazoa; phylum Chordata; class Amphibia; order Anura; family Ranidae; genus Staurois; species Staurois parvus. The sequence goes on from NW_028317882.1 coordinate 11,430,176, forward strand.
CCCGCAGCCCACATTTTGTTTATGTGACCTGTCCTGCTGCTCAATGGAGCAAAATAAAAACAACCAAGAAATACAAGTTCAGAGTCATCCCTAAACACTTACCTGACTCCTCTCACCTATCCAGCACTGTCCTGTCTGCAGCACCACTCTCCTCTTTCATCCAGTCTCACAGGTGACAATGAGGTGCATCATTAGCACTGCTCTTGCTGAGGGGGCACACGCAGGAGAGAAGAAAGAGCAGAGAGTGCTGGCAGCAGACCACCAAGGGGGACGTAAGGGACCACTCTTATTTTAAAGTGGAACTAAACCCTCCTATTGTTTTTGGCCAAGGAAGCGGTCATCTTAGCCTCTGGTTGATCTGAAACTGCCATGGTGCCGCACATGTGATCAGTTATGATGCTAGTCAGTTGATGGTTTGACAGTTTGCCTATTAAGCTTTTAAAAATAACCTGACCATGGCCATACCCATTGACCCCTCCCCACCTAAACCCTACCCTCTCTGTATATACTGTATGCATCCATTTTCATACTAAGTTTCCCTTCCCCTTCTTCCAATTCTCCCCCTATGCCCTTAACATATATTTCCACCTTGGCCCAGATATAATTACAGTGGGGATCGAAAGTTTGGGCATCCCAGCTAAAAATTTGTATTAAATGTGCATAAAGAAGCCAAGGAAAGATGGAAAAATCTCCAAAAGGCATCAAATTACAGATTAGACATTCTTATAATATGTCAACAAAAGTTAGATTTTATTTCCATCTTTTACACTTCAAAATAACCGAAAACAAAAAAATAGCATCTGCAAAAGTTTGGGCACCCTGCAGTAAATATCTTGTACTGCCCCCTTTGGCAAGTATCACAGCTTGTAAACGCTTTTTGTAGCCAGCCAAGAGTCTTTCAATTCTTGTTTGAGGTATCTTTGCCCATTCTTCCTTACAAAAGTCTTCCAGTTCTTTGAGATTTCTGGGCTGTCTGTCACGCACTGCTCTTTTAAGGTCTATCCATAGATTTTCAATTATGTTGAGGTCAGGAGATTGTGAAGGCCATGGCAAAACCTTCAGTTTACGCCTCTTGATGTAATCCCCCGTGGATTTCGAGGTGTGTTTAGGATCATTATCCATTTGTAGAAGCCATCCTCTCTTTAACTTCAGCTTTTTCACAGATGGCATCAAGTTACCATCCAAAATTTGCTGAAATTTTATTGAATCCATTTTTCTTTCTACTCGTGAGATGTTCCCTGTGCCACTGGCTGCAACACAACCCCAAAGTATGATTGATCCAACCCCATGCTTAACAGTTGGACAGAGGTTCTTTTCATTAAATTCTGTGCCCCTTCTTCTCCAAAACGTACCTTTGCTCATTCCGGCCAAAAAGTTCAATTTTAACCTAATCGGTCCACAGAACTTGTTTCCAAAATGCATCAGGCTTGTCTATATGTTCATTTGCAAAGTTCAAACGATGATTTTTGTGATGAGGACGTAGAAGAGGTTTTCTTCTGATGACTCTTCCATGAAGACCATATTTGTACAAGTATCTCTTTATATTGGAATAGTTTACCACAACTCCAGTGTCTGCCAGATCTTTCTGGAGGGATCGTGCAGTCAAACGCGGGTTTTGAATTGTTTTTCTCACAATCCTGCGAGCTGTTCTGTCTGATATTTTTCTTCCAGATCTTGCTTTAATTTCCACTGTTCCTGATGACTGACATTTCTTAATTACATTCCGAACAGAGGATACTGACATCTGAAAACGCTTTGCTATCTTCTTATAGCCTTCTCCAGCTTTGTGAGCGTCAACTATTCTCAGTTTCAGTTTTCTAGACAACTGCTTAGAAGAACCCATGGTGCTGATTGTTGGGGCAAGGTCAGATGAGTCTGGGCATTTAAAACCTTTGAGATTGACATAACCTGGTCTTCCCAGACGATGATTGAGAACAATCCATGACACTGGCAGGTCTCAGCTTTGCAAAGGGGGCAGTGCATGCTATAAATTCTGCAGGGTGCCCAAACTTTTGCAGACGCCATTTTTTTGTTTTCTGTTATTTTGAAAGTGTAAATGATGGAAATAAAATCTAACTTTTGTTGACATATTATAAGAATGTCTAATCTGTAATTTGATGCCTTTTGGAGATTTTTCCATCTTTCCTTGGCTTCTTTATGCACATTAATACATATTTTTAGCTGGGGTACCCAAACTTTCGATCCCCACTGTATGTTAACAAAAGAAGTTCTTTTTATTTCTAGTACTAAACACAAAAATATAATATATTGCAGCTTACCAATCATTAGATGCGATGACTGCATTGTTTTTCCCTTTCTTTGGGGCTTTTTCCCCTCTTTTTTCACCTGGTGATCTGGTTAGTAACACACCTCATATATTAACCACTTGCCTACTGGGCACTTTTACCCCCTTCCTGCCCAGGCCAATTTTCAGTGTTCAATGCTGTCGCACTTTGAATGGCAATTGCGCAGTCATGCAACACTGTACCCAAACAAAATTGTTATAATTTTTTTGAGATATATAGAGCTTTCTTTTGGTGGTATTTAATCACCACTGACTTTTTTTATTTTTTGCTAAACAAATTAAAACAGACTGAAAATTTTGAAAAAAAATGTTTGTCCTTCACTGATGTGCGCTAATGAGGCTGCAGTAATGGGCACTGATAGGCTGTACTGATAGGTGGCACTACTGGGCATTGACAGGCATCACTTGTGGGCATTGACAAGCATAACTGATGGGCACTGAAAGCCAGCACTCATATGACACTGATAGACAGCACTGATAGGCAGCATTGACTGGCTCTCATAGGCAGCACTGATTGGAACGGTTAGGCGACACTGACAGGCACTGATAGGCGGCACTGACTGGCACTTACAGGTGGCACTGATTGGCGGCACTGATAGGCAACACTAACTGGCACTGATAGTTGGCACTGAAAGGCAGCTCTGATGGGCACTGATATGTGGCATTGATGTACACTGATGGGCACTCGTATGTGGCACTGATGGGCAATTACAGTGGCATTGATGGGCACTGACAGGTGGCACTGATGGGGCTACACTGAACATCAGGGCACTAATCATCAGTGCCCTTATGATCAGTGTAGATGTCTCCGATTACCGGCTTTCCTCTCCTCACACGCTGTTAGCGTGAGGAAAGATCTGCCGATAACCAGCATTTCCTATTTACATGTGATCAGTTGTGAATGGACACAGCTGATCACATGACAGAACCAACGTCATCGCCTCTTTACTCTGATCGGTGATCTGCTGTGTCTCAGGGACACAGCATACCACAGACTGCCATGCCGCTGCAGTGCAGTTATATGACGTCCTCCCAGAACGAGAGACCACCCGTCATTTCCTTATATGGCGGGCGGGAAGCGGTTAAAGAGCCTCCACTCTGGATGAAGCAGCAAATGGTCAGGGGGGGGGGGGGGGGGGGAGGGTTAGGGGAGTCTTAGATGCAATAGCAGATTTAACCACTTGACCTCCAGTAGGTTTTACCCCCTTCATGACCCGGACATTCTTTGCTATTCAACACTGTGCTACCTGCTGGCAACAGCTCGGTCACGCAACACTGTACCCAAATAAAATGTATATAATTTATTTCACACAAATAGAGCTTTCTTTTGTTGATATTTGATCACCACTAGGTGTTTTATTTATTATATAAATGAAAAAGATAGAAAAAAAAAGATATTTTCTACTTTCTGTTATAAAATACAGAGTGTCTCCAAAAAATATTTTCGTAAATTTAGACCAAAATGTACTCCACTACATGTCTTTGGTAAAAAAAAAATGCCACATCTAACACTGTGTTTTTGGGGGCACAAATATAGTTCTGATCATGATTACGATACTGATCCTTACAGACACTATACTAGCAATGGTGGTTATAGTGTGACTGTGATAGTGTGGAGGGCAATCTGGCACTAACTGACTCTGGCTGGGAGGGATGCTAACTGACTGACATTGATAGTGACATTACTACAGTGATCGGTGATAATACTGTACTAATGACACTGCCTGGGTGCTGCTTTTACTCAGAGATCTGGCTGGGTCTCTCCTTGCTTTCAGTTCTGAACGGCAACTGATAGCAGGAAGAAATCCAGCTAGATCCTGAGTGTTGTGTTTACAAACACAGAGATCTCTGTGCTGTGATTGGCCACAGCCAATCAGCAGGTACACAGCTAAAATCAACCTGCTGACAAATGTATGCTGTGTCCAATCACAGCACAGATCAGCAGGGGGTGTGCACGTCTCTAAACCAATAATGTCTTTGCAGAATTTAAAGTGTAACTAAAAGGCAAATTTTTTTTTTAGTTTTGGATATAGTGGAGAGGGACTGGATCGCCTGTCAGGTTTTATTGCTCTGTGCCCCCATTAAGGAGAGTCACCCTCTCTATTTGTCCTGTTTGCCGTTATCGTCAAATGTGAAAGTAAAAGAAAATCCCAATTTTGGGTTAACACAACAACAGTTAAAGAGGGGAAATCTTCCAATGGGGACACTAGTTCTGGTGACCCTGGTGATGCACCGGGGTTCCCTCACTTTGGGGGGATTTTCTCTCACTTCCTGTTTTGGCCATGGGACAAGAAAAGGGAAATCTCCACAGTGAGAGACAGATGGAAGAAACTGACGGGGTTGAAATCATTCCTTACTCTATCAAAATGAAAAAAAAGTTTTGCCTTCTTTAACCACTAGCCTACAGGGCACTTATACCCCCTTCCTGCCCAGGCCAATTTCCAGTTTTCAGCACTGGCACACTTTGAATGACAATTGCGCGGTCATGCAACACTGTACCCATATGACATTTTTATCATTTTTTTGTGACAGATAGAGCTTTCTTTTGGTGGTATTTAATCACCTCTGGGATTTTTATTTTTTCTTAAACAAACCAAAAACCACAGAAAATTTTGAAAAAAAAAGTTTTTTCTTAGTTTTTGTTATAAAATTTTGTAAATAAGTGATTTTTCTCCTTCACTGATATGCACTAATGAGGCTGCACTGATGGACACTTATAGGTGGCACTGATGAGGAGGCATTGGTAGGTGGCACTGATGGGCATTGACAGGCATCACTGATGGGCACTGAAAGGCAGCACTGATACATGGCAGTGATACTTGGCACTGACGGGCACTGATGCACACTGATAGGCGGCACTGACTGGCATTGATAGGTGGCACTGATTGGCAGCACTGATAGGCAGCTCAGATGGGCACTGATATGTGGCATTTATGTGCAGTGATAGGCACTGATATGTGGCACTGGCAGGTGGTATGGATGAGCACTGATGGACACTGACAGGTGGCACTGCTGATCATCAGTGCCCATGTCCCCTCCGAGGAATGCCGATTACCGAGCGTGACAGCTCGTGAGGAGAGAAAAGCCGATAACTGGCATTTCCCTGTTTACATGTGATCAGCTGTGATTGGGCACAGCTGATCACATGACTGAGCCGACATGTTCGGCTCTTTCCGTGGATCGGTGATCCACTGTGTCCGAGGGACACAGTGCATCAGCGATCGCCGCACTGCGCGCTCCCCAAGCCACGCATGTGCGGTGAGAATGGGAGGACGTCATATGACGTCCTCCCAGAACGAGAGAACCACCTTGCGCCCGTCATTGGACTATATGGCGGGTGGGAGGCGGTTAAACATACATTTTTGCTTAGAAACAAAAGGCAAATATTACTCACAGTAATTAAAACACAGCATTATGCTTTTGTGAGTGGAGACTAGGATGTCCTGAAAAAGTCAGAGAGAGAGGACTTACCTGAAAGCTTTGTATGCTGGGCGAAACCAACACACATATCCGCAAGGACTGAACATGACCAGCCACAGCAAAGATAATCCAAAATTCACTCCAGAACCTCCTGCAATCCACCAAGCAAGGCAAGCAACCAGGTTTACTGCAAGGGACAGGCAATAAACTATGGAAAACAGGAGAATTATATTGTAATCTGTAATTAACAGAACGTCCTACATTGTAACAACAGTGAACCCTAGATGGATGCTTCTATCTTGAAAACCTTGTGTTACTATTGTAAAACATGTTGCAACTTACAGCCCTCTTTATAGCACTGCTATCAGTGAAGCCCATGCTTACTGCTGAATGGGGAGCGTGTTGAACCTCTGCGGAGAGACCACTGCTTCCACACAAACAGTAAGGGTCCTAGCCTGCCATACAGTTAGAATTCCCATATTTGCCTGTAATCAACTGTTTTAGCCAGAAAGCAAATGAGAGATACTGGGCAAAAAAATCATTGTCCAATACAATAACCGCTGATGGTCACTGAGACACTCACACTGTGCATTTAAGGTCTCATGCACACTGTGAGCTTGAAATTTCTTCTCCTACAGGAGTTTACAGCATCAAAAACACACTAAAAAAATGGGTTATTGCATGGGCATCTGGCGTTAATGCATTCCGTTGGCCAGAGTTCTGACCATTAAAGGATAAGTTCACCTTTGGGCACATGTTACATGTTCCACCCATTTTTAGGGTGGAACATGTAACATGTTTCCATAGCTGCAGCCGCCCCCTCCCTCTGACAGATAATATGGGGAGAAGTTTCCCCGTACTATCTATAAGATTTGAAAACATTGCGGCTGTGCAGCTCTGCCCACACGGCCGCATCATTGATTCACGGACTTCCGTGAATGAATGAACTGCATGTCCCAACAGCCTAAGCAGCTGTCAGCTTGTACTTTTCAATGAACTACCACAGTGCTGTGGAGTGCCGTGGTACTTCATTGAAGCTTCCTGTCAGAATATCTGCTTGACTGTGCATCCCATATTGCAATCAGATATTCTGACAGATCTGCAAGAGATCTGCATTGCATCAGCGATCTACTGATCACTGGTGCAATGCTTTCCAGGCTCCTTTGGACAAAAATAACAAATGCACATTTTTTTACCTGCAAAATCTGTATTTATTATTTTTGTCCAAAAGGTGAACTTATCCTTTAACATGAGAATGCTCGTTAACACGCCTACCACTAACTAGTGTTAATGTGCGTTAATGTGCTTTTGAGCATTTTTTATGCTTAAAAGCTTTTCTCCTGAACAACCAAGTGATGGTTTTTTTTCTCCTGGAAACTCCCGTCACTAAACTCCTGAAAATGCCTATAGTGTGCATGGAGACATAGGGGGTTATTTACTAAAGCTGGAGAATGCAAAATCTGTTGTCACGCTGCATATAAATTAATCAGCTTTCAGGTTTTATTACCAAAAGCTTAACTGAACAAGCTGAGGTTAGAAACTGATTGGCTACCATGCACAGCTGCACCAGATTCTGAATGCACCAATTTTAGTAAATCCCTCTCATAGGCTAACATGGAGGGGAATTTACAGCCAGAGTAAAAAAAAAAAGCTCAATGCTAGAAGAAGCAGCTTTTTTTGAGCTGCAGTGTGCATGAGGCCTAAACGGCTGGGGGATTTGCTCCAGGAGGTAAACAGGCTTAGAATCAAGTTGACTATTCCAAAATAGCTGTACATGCTCCAAGACAGATTCACACAAAAATGATTAATTCTATGGGTATAGTATTAGAGGATACCCATGGCTACATGCAAGCTCCAACCAGACAGGTTGTTTTTAACACATCTCTATAACACTAATTTGACTACATATAAAAAAAAACTGAACGTTCGGGGCTTTACTGGTACACTTCTGTGTCATACAATGATTGTGTACGCTGAAAGATGTGTCACATACAGCAGTGTTTTACCTGCTTTACATGGATTTTTGCCTGTTAGTCATATTTCTTACATTCTGGGTGAACCAAGCCAAAAAGATCCTAAATTGTTGAAAAATGTGCCACCTGTAGTCCTTGGCCAATATTGTACATTGACTACTCAAGATCTACCAACATTTCTTTTTTAGTGCAACCGAATGAGGCAGTATAATGTGACAGTCTTCTTGGAGTACTTACATATCCACAAATGGTAGATCCTCCGTACCAATGTTCTGTGCTGCGAAGGAATTTCATCCTCAAAATTCTGATAGAAACAGGGACGCAGAGGGATGAATTTAGGCAATGGAGGGAAATTATTTTCACGTTCTGGGGTAAGAAAAGTACACAAAAAACAAGTCAAACCATGCATCTTTCCTTCTGAAGTATTAGCTGCTTATATAGTCCCTTGGGACTGTTTCTCAACTAATATGTAACTATTATATGTCCAATAAAAAAAAACCCAGCAGACTAGTAGTAGTCAGTCATATTCAACCGGACTTGTTCTATAATACTGAAGCAAAGCCAGCATAGGGAACAAATGGGGTCTTGGGTATTAGTGACTCCTTCGATTCATTCACTAATGGAAAATTTTGAGTGTAACCAAAGAAGCTCTGCAAACAGGGGGTTTATGAAAGATGGTTAGAATAGTTTAGGTAAAAAAACTGACATGGGTTATACCCATCCTTTACTCTATCCAAAACGAAAAAAAGTTTTGCCTATAGTTCTACTTTAAAGAATTGAAGGCAGAGGAAGGCAAAGACCTAGCATTTTCAAAAGGAAGCAAGCAATGAAGATCATGACAGCCAAGAACTGAGTTCATATATACATCTTTTCTTTTTTGGTGGATGACATCAATGGCAGCCTATATAACTTTCCTCTGTGCAGGTTTCCCTGAAAGAGACACTGTACCATTTCCCTTGAAAGGCAAAGTGACAGTGCCTTTGCAACGCCTCCTCCTTCCCCCTCAGCCCACTATTATGTTTACCTTTTAAGTTACAGCTGCCAACATTCCAGTCGCAGTGATTCAGGAAGCTGTAAAGCCACACAATCACTTTTACATGGTACCCACCCCTGCAATATGTCCCGGGCTTACCTGTCCCTTTTAAGCAGCCATGGCCATTCATGGTAGGTGTCAGGATGAAGAGCAGTAGGAGAGTGGAAAATATCTGTTGCCCTTGGAAACTCAAATGTGTGCACTGGATGCACGTGTGGCCAAACTATCTCACCATACATATTAGGTATCGCCATACAGGCTAAACTGAGTGCAATAACTCTAGGGCTATCATTCATGGTGAAAAACAAACTGATGACCTTTTAAAGCATTGTCTATGGTATCTGTTTAGTCTACGCAACCTCATTTTTTATATTTTACATCTTATAATATTTAAAAAAAATTGTATTTTATTGTGTTTATGTTCACTAATATAAACGTGAACTAATTTTTTACTAAAAATATTTACCTGATAAACAGTAGAGCAAATATGTGACATAAATAAATTAAGCTACCACCATTATTTTCTACAGAAAATATATTTAAAGGGTTTAAAATGTATTTTCATGTAAAAAATTTGCATTTTAGTATGTGAGTGTGAAATGAAAGAAAAGAAAGAGGCTCTGGATATGAAAGGGTTAAAATTAGAGGTAAATGTAAAAACATGATATGAAAAAACAAATAGCAACATTACAAACACAAATATACCTCCCATTCTTCTAGACGTGACCTGACCTGGTTATCTGGAACATCTAGAAAACATAAAACATTGTACATCAATTTCTGTTCTCTTTTAAAAATCTTAAAGCTGTACAAATATGCTTGAAAAATAAAAAAAAACATCTTGAAAAAGACTTCTCTGAGATGCGCTGGATATTTTGGGATTTTTGATCTGTAAACATGGCTAATTTACTCATATGCACAAAGGAGGGAAGTGGGGAGAGCAATAAAAGGCAGTCTCTCGAAGCACCCTTTATCCTAGTGACAAATGGTATCAATCAAAAGTGGTTTTCTAAACTCTCCAATCAACCTGTCATCCTGGGAGGTGGTCACCAAAGTTTGGCTGTGTTCTTATGTATGTATGCATCAAAAGCCTGTTATTTCTACAATGCTGTAAGGCATGCCATAGCTGGTAAAAGAAGGAATGATTGATTGTATAATTTTATTTTTCAGTATGTAAACAGATGTAGGCCCCTTTCATACAGGGCAATATTCAATTTGCTCAGCAGGGGATCTCTCTGCTGATCAAAGCAGAGCGGGCAGATGACAGATCCGTGTCTGCTCAATTTATGTTGACCGGACATATACAGAGCCCACTCTGCTCTATGGACTGTCTGTTTCCACCCAACTGCCCTCTGATCCAATCTGCCTAGATGGAGGAGGACGGATCCCCTTCTTTTTTTTTTTTTTCTTTTAATCAGACTGGATCAGATTGGAGGTAGGAGGGTGGAAATGGACACAAGTTGGTTTACACCCACTGATCCTTAGGGATACGTGGACCATCCAATCCGGTCCACCTGAAAAACTGACAGGTAGACCTGATCGCATTGCCCATGTGAAAGGGGCCTAAAATGAAAATTTAAAAAGCGGTATTCCATTGACGTTTCGGGGATATCCAGATCCCTTTTAACTAAGCTGACAGATATACTGTGCAGAGTGAACAACAGCATTATATGACACAATGAATTATCCTAACAAGATCTACTTGGGACCCACCTTATTCCCCAGCTGATTCCCATGTACATAAGTAATGTGTATGTGTTTTGCTTACCTATGAACCTCATATGCAGGATGTTGATAAGGAATCAAGCATGGATTCCAGCTACAGAGACTGGAATGCACCACATACAGTTGTTTTCAAAATAATAGCAGTGTGTTGAAAAAAGTGAATAAAGCTCAAAATCCTAATAGCTTTTATTTCCATACACACAAATGCATTGGGAACACTACACATTCTATTCCAAATCAAAACATGAAGAAAAATATATCAAATTTGTTTTGTTCCTCTAAAAAAATTGAAGCAAAGTGAATATTAGACTGTTCAAAAAAATAGCAGTGTTTGTATTCTTTACAAACTCAAACATTCACTATATAAACTGAAAAATGTTTGAAGATTTTGCTTTCCTTTGAATCACTTAATGAATATTTAGTTGTATAAGCACTGTTTCTGAGAACTGCTGTACATCTGTGTTGCATGGAGTCAACCAACTTCTGGCACCTGTGAACAGGTATTCCAGCCCAGGATGATTGGACTACATTCCACAGTTCTTCTCTATTTCTTGGTTTTGCCTCAGAAACTGCATTTTTGATGTCACCCCACAAGTTTTCTATTGGATTAAGATCCGGGGATTGGGCTGGCCACTCCATAACGTCAATCTTGTTGGTCTGGAACCAAGATGTTGCACGTTTACTGGTGTATTTGGGGTCGTTGTCTTGTTGGAACACCCATTTCAAGGGCATTTCCTCTTCAGCATAAGGCAGCATGACCTCTTCAAGTATTCTGATGTATTCAAACTGATCCATGATCCCTGGTAAGCGATAAATAGGCCCAACACCGAAGTATGAGAAACATCCCCATATGATGATGCTTGCGCAACCATGCTTCACTGTCTTCACAGTGTACTGTGGCTTGAATTCAGTGTTTGGGGGTCGTCTGACAAACTGTCTCCGGCCACTAGACCCAAAAAGAACAATCTTACTTTCATCAGTCCACAAATGTTGCGCCATTTCTCTTTAGGCCAGTCAATGTGCTCTTTGGCAAATTGTAACCTATTCAGCACATGTCTTTTTTTCAACAGTGGGACTTTGCGGGGGCTTCTTGCAGATAGCTTGGCTTCACATAGGCATCTTCTAATTGTAACAGTACTCACAGGTAACTTTAGACCTTCTTTGATCTTCCTGGAGCTGATTGTTGGCTGAGTCCTTGCCATTTTGGCTATTCTTCTATCCATTCGAATGGTAGTTTTTCGCTTTCTTCCACGTCTTTCAGGTTTTGGTTGCCATTTTAAAGCATTTGCGATCATTTTAGCTGAGCAGCCTATCATTTTCTGCACTTCTTTATATATTTTCCCCTCCCCAATCAACTTTTTAATCAAGGTATGCTGTTCTTCTGAACAATGTCTGGAACGACCCATTTTCCTCAGAATTTCAGAGAGAAATGCACTGTAACCAGCATGTACAACATTTGCTGCCTTCTTTCCTTAAATAAGGGCAATAATTTCCACCTGTTTTTCAAAGAATGAATGACCTCACTAATAGAACTCCACACTGCTATTATTTTGAACATGCCCCTTTCAATTAGTGATTCAATTACACAGAGTCAGCAGCATGCATGTCATGACTGTTGGGTCTGTTGGATTTCTATTACTCTACTACACCTGCTAGTAAATTATTTGCCATATAGAAATATAATTTCTACCAAAAACAGTGATTGATCAGGTTAGTGATGTCTGACTGCTATTATTTTGAACACAACTGTGCATACTATGCAGAAATTGTAAGCAAGTCAAGACACTGGTCATCTCCTGCTGGCAAATAGGAACACAGTTCCTCTGTCGTCTAACCAATCAACACTGGAGGACCCAAGCAAGCCACAAAGAACATAAACAACCAGTCTAAGAGATGCTAACATAACGTAACAAAATAAACACAGGTTAGGCCGAAACAAACCGATGGACACAAACACAGTCATTCAACAATCAAAATTTGAAAGTATATTAAATATCTTAAGGCAAACTCTTCAAAATATCAAACATTATTAGTTAAAGCAGAGCTTTGCGCAAAAGGGGACATTCGGCTTTATGGCCTCCTCCCTACTCCTCTTTAAGAATTGGCACTTGTTAAGGAAAGTGGGGATAGGGGGAGCAAGTACTTGATTTTGACAGGGTTACATTCAATTGAATTCACATACATTTAGATAAATTTGTTTTGATAAAATTAACAAATGAATCAAAGAGAGAGGCTGCTCCTCCAGATAATAAAAATGTCACCGAAGTAGAGCAGCCATGTTTGTAAATAGCCACTACAAGGCAAATAAAGGTTAAGTCTATGTGGAAAGTGCTGAACTCCCCATGGCCTTTCGACCAATTTGTATTTACAGTCCCTTTGAAGACGTAATTACTAAATGTAAGGCAGGTGAAATATAAGAAGTGATATTAGAAGGACCAGTTTAAGAAAATGTTTATTGACTTCCAAACTTGCATTGTTAGGTATATTTGTGTATGGGGATAACATATTCATGCTTGCCAATAACCATCTTGTCTCAAAAATTGTACATTCTGTAGTTTATAAAGAAAATTAAGTAGGACAGGGCTGAAAATAAAAGTCAATAAACTAAACCAAAAGCTGTGTAGCACTTTCAGGGCTGAAAACATCTGGATACTATTTCAATGGATGGAGTACTTTATGGACTTCAGGAAGTCCATATATCACAGGCAACAATGTAAACTCAGCATCAAAATAGAAGGCAGTATCTTCAGATATCCAAATTTCAATAGAAGGAAACATACACATCTTCAGATTTGTGTTCTTATCATCCTAAAGTTTCGAAATTCCTTGGCAATAGTTGCTCAAAGACTACACTGCTCCAAAAAAATTAAAGGAACATTTTTGAAAACACATGAGATCTCAATGGGGAAAATATCATGCTGGATATCTATATTGATATGGACTGAGTACTGTGTTAGGAACGTGAGGACACCCCATCTTTTCATGGAGATGAAAATGGTCAACATACAGAGGACTGAATTCACAGACACCTCAAAAATCAAAGTGAAAAAATGATGCAGCAGGCTAGTCCATTTTGCTGAAATTTCATTTCAAAATGGTACTAATGAGATGACGGATGGGGTCCTGGGGTATTTCCTCCCAGATGTGGACCAGGCCATTACTAACCTCCTGTACAGTCTGAGGTGCAACCTTGCGGTGTCGGATGGACTGAAACATGATATCCCTGCGGTGTTCTACTGGATTTTAGGTCAGGCGAGCGTGGGGGCCATTCAGTGGTATCATGGATATGCCTCCCCAGACCATCACTGACCCACTGTTAAAAATGTAATGTTGAACGATGTTACAGGCAGCATAACATTCTCCATGACTTCTCCAGACCCTTTCATGTCTGTTACACGTGCTCAGGGTGAACCTGCTTTCATCTGTGAAAAGCACAGGGCACCAGTGGTGGACCTGCCAATTCTGGTGTTCAACGACAAATGCCAATCAAGCTCTATGGTGCTGGAAGGTGAGCACAGGGCCCACTAGAGATCGTCGGGCCCTCAGGCCACCCTCTTGAAGTCTGTTTCTGATTCGTCAGAGACATTCACACCAGTGGCCTGCTGGAGATCATTTTGTAGGACTCTGGTAGTGTACCTCCTTGCACAAAGGAGCAGATAATAGGTCCTGCTGATGGGTTAAGGACCTTATATGCTCCTGTCCAGCTCTCCTAGAGTAATTGCCTGTCTCCTGGAATCTCCTCCATGCTCTTGATACACAGAAAACCTTCTGGCAACGGCACGTATTGATGTGCCATCCTGGAGGAGTCGGACTGCCTGTGCAACCTCTGTAGGGCTCAGGTATTGCCTCATGCTACCAATAGGTACACTGACCATAGCCAAATGCAAAACTAGTGAAGAACAGTCAGAAAAGATGAGTAGGAAAAAAAATGTCAGTGGCCTCCACCTGCAAATCCATTTCTGTTTTGGGGATCGTCTCATTGTTGCCCATCTAGTGCACCTGTTGTTAATTTCATTAACACCAAAGCCGCTGAAACTGATTAACAACCCTCTTTGCTACTTAACTGACCAGATCAATATCCCAGGAATTTAATTGACTTGATGCTATATTCTGATTAAAAAGTGTTCCTTTAATTTGTTTGAGCAGTGTATGATTTCTTCGTCTTCAACCTGGTAATAGGCTCACATTCCTCTTTACTTACATTAAAGCATGATTATTGGTCAACTGTACATTTTCTTACAGTTTTGATATGTTTGAATAATATCAAAGTCTCCCTTTTTCCCTCTAAAATTGCTCAAAGTAGCTTGCTGTCCTGGGTATAGTCTTGCTCCAAAGAAAAAACTAGAATGGTAAGAAATATTTTTTAATAAATATTTTTTGGTATGCTGGGTGAATGGGAACACATAAACATATAATGAGGGGTTCTCAAAATTGACTGCAAAAGTGAAAATGCAATTTTAGCAGTCACTTTATGTTTTAGGTCAGTGGCGGCGAACCTATGGTGCATGTGCCGCACATAGAGCCCTTTCTGTAAGCATGCAAGCCAAGTCACCCTAGCAGCCGAGCTTTGGATAACAGTGCCATGTGCATGCTCAGAAAGGAGAAGCGGCGCCAGGCGAAGACGTCATGAGCTGTGACTCATTGGCCGTGACTTGTCCGAGCTTTCGCATGGCCGGTCAGTGCGCTGCCAAGGATATATATATTGGACTGGCTGAGTTTTAATACAGTCATTTTTATTAATACAGGATTTTAGCTTGTGCTGTTTGGGCACTCGGTCATCAAAAGGTTCGCCATCACTGTTTTAGGTGGTACTTGACAGAGAAAGAGCTGCAGTGTGTACTATTTTTCTGATTTGCCTGGCTTCCTTTGCACTAAGGGAGAACAGACAGACAACATAGACTGTGCTGACAAGGATAAGTTGGACCTTTTCTTGTTTGTATAAAAAAGAATGATAAGTTACTTGGAAATAAGGAGTATTCCCAAAAGTTAAAAATGCATGTTAAATACCCCAGGGGACCCAGTGCACATTGCACCTGGTCCTATTCAGATCTATGCAATGGATGCTGATCAGCATGGTCAGATAGCTCACCCCCACCACTTTCCAACAATGTTGCTAGCAAGGAGATGGATGCTTTATTATTCTGACTGACAGCACAAGAAGAAAAAGGGCATGACAGACATTACACAAAAAGCCCACATAAATTCCACCCCCGCCTCCTCTGAAAGCTGGCAGATGGAGTGCAGTCATTGACAAAAACACAATACACACTAGCTACTACACTATTCTCTCTCAGATAAGTGTAATAGTTGGCTTGTGTGCAATGTGACTGGGTCCCTTGGGAAATTTAACAAACATTCAACTTCTGGTGATACTTCTTTAAGAAATGAAATATTAAAAATGTCTAATGCTGGGCTTTACCTTTTAGGATGCTATACTAGGGAACACTCTGCAGTAGTTTCTGCCATGGGAAAACTCCACTCACACCTTATGCTGTAACTTTATAACTGCTGAATAGACATCTTTGTAATTCAACAGCAGAAGCATCCCTAAAAATTTAATACAAAAGGGATAACAGGCGCATGGTGTGGCAATCCATGTATGTTTGATGAGTTCAAAATGGGCAGGGGTAAGGGTAGTCCAGTAGGCACTAAGGGCAAGCTGCGTAGGAGCGAAGCATAGCTCTGCAGAAGGGAAACAACAAAACAGAGCGCCTCCAAGCGTGTACTGTGAAGGTATTTAATAATAAGATAAGCCTGCCTGATGAAAGAGCGCGCCTGGACTCCTCTCGTCCTGCACATGCTCAGAAACCTGTCGCATTTGGATGACGTCAGACGCCATGTGCTGATCCCAGACATCTTGGAGACTCTGCCAGGCTTCACCATCTATGCTGCATATGCACAGCACCATCTGCTGGCAGACACCTTGGAGATTCCACCAGGCTTACCATCCATGTTGCACATGTACAGCACCACCTGCTGGCGGACTCAATCGATCTCCTCTCTGGATCAGTCACACAACAACATCTGGCTACAGACATCTCACCCTCTTACCCATGAGCTTGTTTTTAAATTTTAAGATGTGAGTTATTACTTATCTTTCTATTAAATACCTTCACAGTACACACTTAGAGGCTCTGTGCTTCTTTGTTTCCCTAAAAATTGAATAGCATATCCCAAAAAGGACTGGCAGCCTGTAAATACTATATATAACCATTTTCATTTATGGAATTGCAAGGTACTTAGGACTGAGAATTCACTGAAACTCCACTTATTAAAATACAGCACACATACAGTGGGGATCGAAAGTTTGGGCACCCCAGCTAAAAATTTGTATTAATGTGCATAAAGAAGCCAAGGAAAGATGGAAAAATCTCCAAAAGGGATCAAATTACAGATTAGACATTTTTATAATATGTCAACAAAAGTTAGATTTTATTTCCATCATTTACACTTTCAAAATAACAGAAAACAAAAAATGGCGTCTGCAAAATTTTGGGCACCCTGCAGAATTTATAGCATGCACTGCCCCCTTTGCAAAGCTGAGACCTGCCAGTGTCATGGATTGTTCTCAATCATCGTCTGGGAAGACCAGGTGATGTCAATCTCAAAGGCTTTAAATGCCCAGACTCATCTGACCTTGCTCCAACAATCAGCACCATGGGTTCTTCTAAGCAGTAGTCTAGAAAACTGAAACTGAAAATAGTTGACGCTCACAAAGCTGGAGAAAGCTATAAGAAGATAGCAAAGCGGTTTCAGATGTCAATATCCTCTGTTCGGAATGTAATTAAGAAATGTCAGTCATCAGGAACAGTGGAAGTTAAAGCAAGATCTGGAAGACCAAGAAAAATATCAGACAGAACAGCTTGCAGGATTGTGAGAAAAACAATTCAAAACCCGCGTTTGACTGCACGATCCCTCCAGAAAGATCTGGCAGACACTGGAGTTGTGGTACACTATTCCACTATAAAGAGATACTTGTACAAATATGGAAAAGAAAACCTCTTCTACGTCCTCACCACAAAAATCATCGTTTGAACTTTGCAAATGAACATATAGACAAGCCTGATGCATTTTGGAAACAAGTTCTGTGGACCGATGAGGTTAAAATTGGACTTTTTGGCCGGAATGAGCATAGGTACGTTTTGGAGAAGAAGGGGCACAGAATTTAATGAAAAGAACCTCTGTCCAACTGTTAAGCATGGGGTTGGATCAATCATGCTTTGGGGTTGTGTTGCAGCCAGTGGCACAGGGAACATCTCACGAGTAGAAGGAAAAATGGATTCAATAAGATTTCAGCAAATTTTGGATGGTAACTTGATGCCATCTGTGAAAAAGATGAAGTTAAAGAGAGGATGGCTTCTACAAATGGATAATGATCCTAAACACACCTCGAAATCCACGGGGGATAACATCAAGAGGTGTAAACTGAAGGTTTTGCCATGGCCTTCACAATCTCCTGACCTCAACATAATTGAAAATCTATGGATAGACCTTAAGAGAGCAGTGCGTGACAGACAGCCCAGAAATCTCAAAGAACTGGAAGACTTTTGTAAGGAAGAATGGGCAAAGATACCTCAAACAAGAATTGAAAGACTCTTGGCTGGCTACAAAAAGCGTTTACAAGCTGTGATACTTGCCAAAGGGGGCAGTACAAGATATTAACTCTGCAGGGTGCCCAAACATTTGCAGACACCATTTTTTTGTTTTCTGTTATTTTGAAAGTGTAAATGATGGAAATAAAATCTAACTTTTGTTGACATAATTTAAGAATGTCTAATCTGTAATTTGATGCCTTTTGGAGATTTTTCCATCTTTCCTTGGCTTCTTTATGCACATTAATACAAATTTTTAGCTGGGGTGCCCAAACTTTCGATCCCCACTGTATACTGTCCTCCCAAGTTTTCACATGTCGCCAGAACACAGTAACTGAAGTTAAAAGAGAAGTATGAGAATGAGAAAAACAAACATCTATACTCCCCCCCTGCTGCAGCATTTCTGTGAGGCTGCAGCTGTCCCCTTCAGGCTCTAAGCCTGAGCACTGAGCAATCACATGACCACTGATTGCTCAGTTCTAAGTCTTTCCGGAGCAGAGAGCACTGTCTGTCAGTCACTGCTCTCTGCTCTGCCCCTTCAGCATTTACTGGAGAACCCAGCTGGGGAGGGGGTGGCAGCAGCTTGCTCCTGCTCTCAGCCTCACACTGACAGGCTGAGCCAGTTGCTGATCAAGCATCTGGGTAGATCCTGACAATATGGTTGGATTCCTTCCAGAGCCTGAATTGGCTCTGAGACGTCAGTTGAAAGCGAGCTTTAGCCTGGTGTTGGCTGATTCTAGGTCACAGGATTGCAACGGTAAGTGCACTCCTGTCAAAAAAAATCTTTGGCCTAACTTTTTTTTTTAAAACATCTGAAAGAATATTTCAAGTAAAACGATGGCAAAATAGTACAAAAAGGAAAGGTAATATAAAATGGAAATAGTGCTCATCCCATCATCCTCAGTCAGTATCTTAACAATAAGTGAAAAGGACTTTGTTCAAATGAGGCTGATGCTGCTTCGCATCATGAAGCAGAGATTGCTCTTGGTTAATGATCCTCTAGGTTCTCAAAGAGCTGCTTTACAATGTAAAGGCTGTATATACAAAAGCAGAATAATAGCTTATTTATCCATCTGACCATCAATCCATCTTGCTGAACCAGCAGAATATCAGTCCATGTATGGCCAACTTAGCAGTGAGATGATGCCTCCATCAACCATACATGTTAAATCCTGCCCCCTCCAGTGAATAGCTACACATTAGGTCTGAAAATGGAAGGAAGAAGGGGCTTGTCTATCAACACTGTGTACATGTCCAGAACTATAACTCTATAATAACGATGTCTGCTTAGAAAGGAAAAAGGAGGAAATAAATGGCTTGAATGGTAACTGAAAACAAATCATGCAAAATAATGGTAGCAACAGGCTATCAAAACAATCTCATGCTGCAGTGGGGACACAGGCAAGGAGGGAGCACCAGTGAATGGCAGGATCAAACAAGTTTTTTATACTTACATAAAACAAATGCTGTCATGCCAAAGTCATTATGTATGACTGGCTGGAGATGCAAGGTTTCTCCCTCCACATACAACACAGGGTTATCTCTGCATTGTATGTGGAGGGAGAAACATTGTGTCTCCAGCAGGGTGGATAAAAATCAATGATTTTTTAAAAAAAATTAAAAAAATCAGATTCTTTTTTATTTAAATCTGATGTTTTTGATTTAAATCGGATTTTTTTGAATAAAATGCTTTTTGAGGAAAATATATTACCATCCAAAGGTTATTCCATCATGAAATAAAGATTAGTTTTTTAATTATGTAGAATAAGGCTGTATATGTTCAATTTTTTTGGTAAATAAATTCCATTAATCCATTCACAATGTCATGCTCTTCCAGAGGTTTTTGTAAGATTATTGGGCAGTTTCTCTGCCTACAAGATATTATCACAGATGTTTGGTTTACTTTTGCAGTTCTCAAAACTGAATTTGACTCAGCGGAGATCACATGCCTCTTCTTCACAGCAAAAATGTTATAACATGAACAGAGTTAAGAAAAAGACCTTAATCCTAACTTCTACAAACCTATGAATACAGAATCAACCCCTTCAGTGCTAAGTTTCAAGAAGTTCAGTGAATAGAATAGAAACAATATTTTCTGATTGTTTGGAGCGGAATAGATCTGCACAAGAAGAAAGTGAAACTAAGTGTGAGGAGGAAGGAGCTGACAGTCTACGTTTCTTAAAATATATATATTTTGTTTAGCCAAATTAGTTAACAAACATGGATGTTTGTTTAAGCAAATAACATATGCTGTAATGTTATTGTTTCAGTTGAATAAATCTATTTAAATTGTTATTATTACGGTAATGATTATTTTTCTCCTTCCTAAGTACAACAGAAAAGTTGTCCAAATATGAATGATTAACCTATTAAACTGGGGATAAAAAAACTAATATGAAAAGTTGTTATTTTAAAAATCTTCATCTACTTGCATATTAAAGTTATACAAGCAAAAATTAGTCTTTATGTAGAAAACTATGATTTAAATCAAGCCTTACTGACTAGTGATTTAAATCAGTTTGATTTAAATCAAATCCACCCTGGTCTCCAGTCAGTCAATCACTGCTCTTTCAGCACAAGCTGGGGAGGAGGTGGACATGCCTGGCTCTAGCTCTTATCCACAAGCTATAAGGTGGAGCCTCCTGTGATTCAGGCAGCTGAGTGGATCCCAATTCTTTTGTCTGGATTTGTCCTCAGTATGGCACAGCTCTGCCCTGCCACTTGATAGTGGACAATAGCCCTCTATCAGCTGACTCTGGGTCACAGAAGAACAAAAGCAAATGTACTCCTGTGACCCTCAAAAGAAGTAAACACAAAAAAGCTATTGGCCAACCATTTTTTTTTCTTTTTAAGGATATAATAAAAAAAAACGCTGTTTCCTTGTTAACCATTAGCCGCCCGGCCAATGGCCGTTTGGCGGCTTCAGATGTGTATCTGCATTCCGGGTGCACGCTTTTTGGCGTGCTCCCCACATGCGCCGTTTGCGCTAGTGCAGAGCGGCGCAGCAGTGCGATCTGTCATCAGCCGTGCACCTCGGACACAGCCAATGACAGATCCGAGTACCGGCTCCCTTTGCTGGTACCATGCGAACTACTGTGAACAATCACAGCAGGTCACATGACAGTTGTATACAATGGATGGCTTCATTCATGATGCCATCCATTGAATACTAGTGCCTAGCTGTGAATGGTCACAGCTAATCACATGCACATGTCATGTGATTAGCTGTGACCAAATCACAGCTAAGCACAGAAAAAAAAAAAAAAGCTGAATGAATCGATTTCATTCAGGTAAATGCTTGCTTATAGCAAAGTAATTCTTTGCTATAAGCAAATTGTGTAAAAAAAAATAAATAAATACTGATCACTTCCCCAAAGTAGTACAATGTTACTATGGTAACATTGTACTATTTTGGTCATAGTAAAATATGAAAAAAAATCTTAAAAAAAAAATTTAAAAAAATGTAATAAAAAATTAAATATAATAAAAAAAATAAAAAAAATATATATATATTTTTTTTTTTCATACTGTCACCAGTCAGTGTCCCTGTTCACCGCCATGCCAGTTATATGATGACGCTGTACTGCACTGGTGACAGTATGTAAAAAAAAAAATAGTGAAAATAATTGTTTTCATTTTTTCATTTTCCGAAAAATTATGACAAAAATATACAACTTCAAAAAACTCGCCATGCCTCTTAAGAAGTACGTCAGACTGTCTACTCTGCAAAAAGGGGTCATTTGGGGGATATCTGTACTGTTCTGACATTCTTGGACCTCAAGAAATTAGATTGGCCATCAGTACTTCAGGATTGATCAATATTCAGATCTATACCATAGTTTGTGAACTCTATAACTTTCCTACAAACTAAAAAATACATCCTAATTTGGGTTATTTTCACCAAAGACATGTAGCAGAATACATCTCGGCCTAAATTTATGAAGAACAATTATTTATTTGTAAACTTTTATAACAGAAACAAAGAAAAATGTGTTTTTGTTTCAAAATTTTTGGTCTTTTTTTGTTAATTTAGCAAAAAATAAAAACCCCAGTGGTGATTAAATACCACCAAAAGAAAGCTCTAGTTGTGTGAAGAAAATGATAAAATTTTAGTTTGGGTACAATGTTGTATGAGGGCGCAATTGTCATTCAAAGTGTGAAAACGCTGAAACCTGAAAAATGGCCTGGGCAGGAAGGTGTAAAATTGCACGGTATTGAAACGGTTAAAAGTGGCATGGCTTCTACTTAATACATATCATTCCGGCTGTTGAGAGTCTGTGGTTTTAATCCAGATAGATAAGAGTATCAGCAATAATGAGAAAATATGACTCTCATGAGCGTTAATGTTTACAAACAAAATAGAGAAATAAGATTGCAACATTAACCGATTCCTGTCCACCCTATAGCAGAAATACTGCTACAGGGTGGCACGGGTGAGCAAAATCACGTATATATACATGATTTTGCATTTCCGGCTTACAGTGAAGCACACAGACACAGCCCATAGGAAAACACACCCAGCACACAGTTAACCTTTTGATCGTCCCAGATGTTAACCCCTTCCTGCCCAGTGCCATTAGTACAGTGTCAGTGCTTTTTATTAGCACTGATCACTGTATTGGTGTCACTGGAGATATCACTCATACCAAGTCAGTTCCCCACAGTGTCAGAAAGCCTGCCGCAGTCCCGCTATAAGTCGCTGATTGCCGCCATATTTTTTTTTTTGTAGCAAAGACACGCAGCAGAATACATTTTGGCCTAAATTTATGATGAAATTTGATTCTTTAAATTCAGTTACTGGACATGTTTAATAGCAAAAAGTCAAAAATGTTGTTTAACCACTTGCCCTCCAGAGGATTTAGCCCCCTTCCTGACTAGGCCATTTTGTGCGATATGGTGCTGCGTTACTGCGTTCTTTTTGTGAATTGTTACCCAAAACTGAACTGCATATTATACAGTAGATAAGGTCTTACTAATGATTTGTACAGAGGGGAAATTATACACCTCTCTCTCTCTGGAGTCTATACCTCTTTTTAATACAAGAGAGGATTTTGCTCGCTTTAGAACCCGCAGCTTGGCATTGCATGCCATTATTAGGCTTGTGATCTACCAGAACTCCAAGATCCTTCTCCACCATTGATTCCCCCAGTTGTACCCCCCCTAGTATGTATGATGCATGCATATTCTTAGCCCCCAAGTGCATAACCTTACATTTATCAACAGTAAACCTCATTTGCCACACAGATGTCCAATTAAACAGTGCATTGAGGTCGGCTTGTAAATTGGAGACATCCTGTGAGGACGTTATTCCACTGCACAGCTTGGTGTCATCTGCAAAGACTGAAATGGGATTTTTAATCCCAGACCCTATATTGTTTATAAATATATTAAAAAGTAAGGGTCCCAACACTGAACACTGGGGTACACCACTGACAACCCTAGACCATTCAGAGTATGAATCATTAACCACTACTCTCTTAATATGGTCTTTTAGCCAGTTTTCTATCCATTTACATATGGATTTATCCAAGTCTGTAGACTTTACCTTACACATTAACTGTGTGTGTGGGGAACTCTTTCAAACGCTTTTGCAAAATCCAAGTATACCACGTCCACCACCACCCCTACATATCTTATGAGCGCATAGAGCCGGGCTCAGGAGCGAGCACGCACCAAGTGCCTCATAGCAAGCAACTGGGGGCACTGGTCAAGAGGGAGGAGCCAGAAGTGCTGGCAGGGGAACCGAGAAGAAGAGGATTGGGGCTGCTATGTGCAAAACCATTGCACAGAGCAGGTAAGTAATTGTTATTTATTTTTATTTTAAGCCATACTTAGTAAAACTTTAATATAAAAAAAAAACCTAAACCAGCCTTGCTCAACATTTCTGGGCTCAGGGAACCCCTGCTAAAAACTATATCTACAACTCATGGTATATTAGTGTGATGGTCAGTGAGAAGAATGCTCCTTACACTTCTGGCCATTGGGAAGAATTTCCATACAAATAACTAAATCAATGGAGTCAGTTGGAACTTATCTGAGAGGCAAAAATTGCTCATTGTTCAAGAACCCCTAGAAACCTCTGGAGGAACCCTAGGGTTCCATGGAACTCTGATAGAGAAATCCTAATCTAAACAATTCCCCACTGCAGTTTTAGAGAAATAAACCACCCTCTGAAAAGCAATCCCCTGCAGATCACATTTCAAAGAGGCAGCAAGAGCTGCCACATGTCTGAACGTTCCCTTAAAATCATTTTTGGATCACAATAAATGGTTAGGGTGGGTTAGGAAAATATGCTGGATTAAGTATATTTTAAATGACCCCCTACTGGCCATTGTAGTAAAATCCCACTCTAATCCCACTGTCAATAGACAGCAAAGACCATAGGCTTAAGGCACAAAACCAGGGTGTGATCACTGTGATGGCCACTCACAGGAATTACCAATGTAAACAGTACTATTGTTTGAGGGCCCACTCATAACAGAAAAAAGGGGGAAAAAAAACAGAACTACAGCCTAGTTGAAGGCTGGGTTGAGCAAAAATAACATATTCACCTGCCTAGTGATTACAGTGCTGTCCTGCTGCCAAGCCACTGCACGCTAAGTTGCACACCACTTATTTCCTTGGTGACACCATCAGCAGGCCACGCTGTCTCTTCCAGGTCATAGCAGACAGCCCAGGACGCTTCAAGTGAAAAGGGTGGGGCTGAGGGGAGTAAGAGCAAAATTATTTTTAAAAAGTGAGTGCAAGTCTGCTGCTTTAAGATGGGGCATTCATTGCCACTTTAAAGCTGAATTCCAAGAAGGTATATTTTTGCGTTGTTACTTTGGTCCAGCTTGGACTAATGTAAGTTTGTATGTGCCATACCTGCGGGATCCCTGTGAAGGCTGCAAATCACTGTAACAGACACCGCTACTACAGTGATTGCAGTTGGCTTCCAGATCCCAAGTGGTTTAATAAACACAGGAGATCACTTGCTCGGCACGGGCTCTATTCAGAGAACATTTTATATATTCTCAATGAATGCAAAGCATTCTCTGATTGGTTGAGGTGTAAAATAAAGAAAAGTGAGCGCACTTCAGTGAGCGGCAAATGCACAAAAGGAACTACAAGCCCTTCCAACCAGAATAGAAACAATAAAGTGCAGCGCTACAAAAATAATATCCAAGTGACAATTATATACAGTTGTGACCAAAATTATTCAACCCCCAATGCTGTAAAGGGGTTTAGGGACTATAGTGTACATTTGGAATTGTATTCAGAATCAAATCCTACAAGGACGTTGTAACTACCCAAATGCAACTAAAATGACATCAATTGTTTATGTAATACAGTAGTAAATGGTTCTTATGTGGTTTCTTCATTGCCACAATTATTCAACCCCTTAAAGACTACCACTCTGAAGAACAGAGGTTCATACAGGTGCTTTCCATCAGGTATTGAAAACACCTGTGGATGTCACCGAGCAGCAATCAAGCATAATAAGCACCAATTAGGCAGCTTTAAAATGACTGTGATACTCAGCTCCTTCTAGACATTTACTGGTGTGGTTACAAACATGGTGAAGGCAAGAGAATGGTCCAGGAAGACAAGAGAAGAGGTGATTTCTCTTCACAGGAAGGGCAATGGCTATAAGAAGATTGCAAAGATGTTAAACATACCAAGAGACACCTTAGGAAGCATCATTCGCAAATTCAAGGCAAAGGGCACTGTTGAAACGCTACCTGGTCGTGGCAGAAAGAAGATGCTGACTTCGACTGCTGTGCGCTACCTGAAGCGTAGAGTGGAGAGAAGTCCCCGTGTGACTGCTGAGGAACTGAGAAAAGATTTGTCAGATGTGGGTACAGAAGTTTCAGCCCAGACAATAAGACGCACACTGCGTAATGAAGGCCTCCGTGCCAGAACTCCCAGGCGTACCCCCTTGCTGTCTCCAAAGAATAAGAAGAGTCGACTGCAGTATGCCAAAAGCCATGTGGACAAACCACAAAAGTTGTGGGATAGTGTTCTGTGGACTGATGAAACAAAATTAGAACTGTTTGGGCCCATGGATCAACGCTATGTTTGGAGGAGGAAGAACAAGGCCTATGATGAAAAGAACACCTTGCCTACTGTGAAGCATGGTGGAGGGTCAATCATGCTTTGGGGCTGTTTTGCTTCTGCAGGTACAGGGAAGCTTCAGCGTGTGCAAGGTACCATGAATTCTCTTCAGTACCAGGAGATATTGGATGGAAACGTGATGCAGTCCGTCACACACCTGAGGCTTGGGAGACGTTGGACCTTTCAACAGGACAATGATCCCAAGCATACCTCCAAGTCCACTAGAGCATGGTTGCAGAGGAAAGGCTGGAACATTTTGGAGTGGCCATCGCAGTCACCAGACTTAAATCCGATTGAGAACCTCTGGTGGGACTTAAAGAAAGCAGTTGCAGTGCGCAAGCCTAAGAATGTGACTGAACTGGAGGCCTTTGCCCATGAAGAATGGGCGAAGATACCCGTAGATCGCTGCAAGACACTTGTGTCAAGCTATGCTTCACGTTTAAAAGCTGTTATAACTGTAAAAGGATGCTGTACTAAGTACTAAGATTGAATGTCACTTGGGGGTTGAATAAAACTGATAATGCTGTGAGCACAGAAAAGACATTTGTGGTTATTTCATTATAACTGTTATGTTATATTTGTCTGACCTACAAGTGCCTCTTTAATGTAAATGTAAGCAAGATGACTGAATGATCAAAAGCAATGTCAAACTGGCCAAAACACTCAATTTCAGTGGGGGTTGAATAATTTTGGTCACAACTGTATGCGGTCATCAAATATAGGAATATTGAAGATGATAAACAGTTCAGTGATGGGGGACTCTCAGGGAGTATAGGTGCAATCCAATCCCAGGAATAGATAAATTGCCTGCTTACCAGAAGCGCAATATCAATACGCATGTACAGGTTATATGTAGCCGGGGTCCCATGTAGGCGCTGCTTTATAGTACCCAGATGGTCCGTCGGTGGTAAGACGATGCTGGCCTGGTCGGATCACACTGCTCCTTGGATCCACGCAGAGAACCTGAAAATGCTGGGGCTGAGGTATGGGAACTCAGTGCCAGATGTAAGGAGTAAAAATACTCATAGTGTAGTATGTTTTAAAATTATTTATTAAATCCAATAACGTAAGCCATAAAAGTTACAAAACGCATGCCTGCAGCCTGTAGCCAGTATAAGCAGCTTGAAAAAAAGATTCTATACACTGACCAGTGAATACCAAAGGTGGGCCGCCGGACCTCCTGACCCGGCGGCGTAACGTCAAGGCGTGCGAAGGCTCCTCCTAGACGCGTTTCGTGTCAATACACGTCTACCGTAGGGGTGATGCCATCAAATGGCATCACCCCTACGGTAGACGTGTATTGACACGAAACGCGTCTAGGAGGAGCCTTCGCACGCCTTGACGTTACGCCGCCGGGTCAGGAGGTCCGGCGGCCCACCTTTGGTATTCACTGGTCAGTGTATAGAATCTTTTTTTCAAGCTGCTTATACTGGCTACAGGCTGCAGGCATGCGTTTTGTAACTTTTATGGTTTACGTATTGGATTTAATAAATAATTTTTAAACATACTACACTATGAGTATTTTTACTCCTTATATCTGGCACTGAGTTCCCATACCTCAGCCCCAGCATTTTCAGGTTCTCTGCGTGGATCCAAGGAGCAGTGTGATCCGACCAGGCCAGCATCGTCTTACCACCGACGGACCATCTGGGTACTATAAAGCAGCGCCTACATGGGACCCCGGCTACATATAACCTGTACATGCGTATTGATATTGCGCTTCTGGTAAGCAGGCAATTTATCTATTCCTGGGATTGAATTGCACCTATACTCCCTGAGAGTCCCCCATCACTGAACTGTTTATCATCTTCAATATTCCTATATTTGATGACCGCATATATAATTGTCACTTGGATATTATTTTTGTAGCGCTGCACTTTATTGTTTCTATGATTGGTTGAGGTGGAGAGGTGGGGCACAACATTTACTTGGTCCAATGTAAGAACATTTTATTAATTGAGATAACACACGGGGGGATTTACTAAAACTGGTCACTCAGAATCTGGTGCAGCTGTGCATGGTAGCCAAGCAGCTTCTAACGTCAGCTTGTTCAATTAAGGGCTCGTTCCAACTTGACTGTTTTACCAACACTTGCCAAACGCCCCTAGTGTTTGGCAAGCGCTGGTCCGGCGTTTGCGGAGCGTTTTAAAACGCTAGGCAAACGCTCCGCAAACGCCGGAGTTTAGTGGCGGTTGCTAGGCATTTGCCGAGCGTTGAAAACGCTCCGCAAACGTCTATAATGAAGTTTAAATGGTGTTACCGCTGTGCAAACGCCCGGCCGGCGCCATAGATTAGAATAGGAGGCTTCAACGCCTCCTGACTTGCCCAGAGCTAACGCTCCCGTTAGAACAGCACCATGTGCTGCAATGTGCAGAATTGGCAGAGGCATTTGGGAAGCGGTAAAAACGCTTCCCAAACGCCTCTCTGCCACCTGCACACAACGCTAGTGTGAACGTAGCCTTAGTTTTGGCAATAAATCCTGGAAACTGAGTGGTTTCTGTGCACAGCTACACCAGGTTTTGCACTTTCCAGTCTTAGTAAATAACCCCCAAAATATTTCCTGAATGGTGCCCATGGTGCGCTAGTGACCTTCTGTGTTCAGTAAGCAGCAGAGCAGCCACTCGTCAGGGAACCTGGCAGCCAATGGCAATTGCTGTAGTATCGGTGCCTACTACTACAGCAATTTGCAACTTCCATGGGGATGGGCCAAGTATGACACATACAAATGTACAGTTGTGACCAAAATTATTCAACCCCCACTGAAATTGAGTGTTTTGGCCAGTTTGACATTGCTTTTGATCATTCAGTCATCTTGCTTACATTTACATTAAAGAGGCACTTGTAGGTCAGACAAATATAACATAACAGTTATAATGAAATAACCACAAATGTCTTTTCTGTGCTCACAGCATTATCAGTTTTATTCAACCCCCAAGTGACATTCAATCTTAGTACTTAGTACAGCATCCTTTTACAGTTATAACAGCTTTTAAACGTGAAGCATAGCTTGACACAAGTGTCTTGCAGCGATCTACGGGTATCTTCGCCCATTCTTCATGGGCAAAGGCCTCCAGTTCAGTCACATTCTTAGGCTTGCGCACTGCAACTGCTTTCTTTAAGTCCCACCAGAGGTTCTCAATCGGATTTAAGTCTGGTGACTGCGATGGCCACTCCAAAATGTTCCAGCCTTTCCTCTGCAACCATGCTCTAGTGGACTTGGAGGTATGCTTGGGATCATTGTCCTGTTGAAAGGTCCAACGTCTCCCAAGCCTCAGGTGTGTGACGGACTGCATCACGTTTCCATCCAATATCTCCTGGTACTGAAGAGAATTCATGGTACCTTGCACACGCTGAAGCTTCCCTGTACCTGCAGAAGCAAAACAGCCCCAAAGCATGATTGACCCTCCACCATGCTTCACAGTAGGCAAGGTGTTCTTTTCATCATAGGCCTTGTTCTTCCTCCTCCAAACATAGCGTTGATCCATGGGCCCAAACAGTTCTAATTTTGTTTCATCAGTCCACAGAACACTATCCCACAACTTTTGTGGTTTGTCCACATGGCTTTTGGCATACTGCAGTCGACTCTTCTTATTCTTTGGAGACAGCAAGGGGGTACGCCTGGGAGTTCTGGCACGGAGGCCTTCA
This sequence comes from Staurois parvus, assembly GCF_062004578.1. Lineage (NCBI taxonomy): Eukaryota > Metazoa > Chordata > Amphibia > Anura > Ranidae > Staurois > Staurois parvus. The sequence continues at coordinate 11,459,963 of NW_028317882.1, forward strand.
TTACGCAGTGTGCGTCTTATTGTCTGGGCTGAAACTTCTGTACCCACATCTGACAAATCTTTTCTCAGTTCCTCAGCAGTCACACGGGGACTTCTCTCCACTCTACGCTTCAGGTAGCGCACAGCAGTCGAAGTCAGCATCTTCTTTCTGCCACGACCAGGTAGCGTTTCAACAGTGCCCTTTGCCTTGAATTTGCGAATGATGCTTCCTAAGGTGTCTCTTGGTATGTTTAACATCTTTGCAATCTTCTTATAGCCATTGCCCTTCCTGTGAAGAGAAATCACCTCTTCTCTTGTCTTCCTGGACCATTCTCTTGCCTTCACCATGTTTGTAACCACACCAGTAAATGTCTAGAAGGAGCTGAGTATCACAGTCATTTTAAAGCTGCCTAATTGGTGCTTATTATGCTTGATTGCTGCTCGGTGACATCCACAGGTGTTTTCAATACCTGATGGAAAGCACCTGTATGAACCTCTGTTCTTCAGAGTGGTAGTCTTTAAGGGGTTGAATAATTGTGGCAATGAAGAAACCACATAAGAACCATTTACTACTGTATTACATAAACAATTGATGTCATTTTAGTTGCATTTGGGTAGTTACAACGTCCTTGTAGGATTTGATTCTGAATACAATTCCAAATGTACACTATAGTCCCTAAACCCCTTTACAGCATTGGGGGTTGAATAATTTTGGTCACAACTGTATATTGGTCCAAGCTATGATTAAAGACAGCAGCTACAAAAACTGTAGCAGTTGATGTGTAAAATCAGTCCATGGATTCTAGCGCTGCCTTCCTGAACAGCTGTGGGTCCCTGGTGCTGCCATGTTGGATTTAGAAGCCAACTGTGACTTCTTGTGAATTTTAATTCCCCACTTCGCATGTGCAAGATTGCACAGTGCAGCGAGACTGGTTCTGCAGCCTCCTGGGATGTGTGACATGTGTGGAAAAGAGATCTCATTCCCGCCTAGGAAAGAACTGAACAGGTGCGAGCAATTATCTGTCAAAAAAGACCTCTCCTCCCTGCCCTCATCAGGGAGAAGTGGTGAGTGCAGGGACAAGTAATAAAGGCAGGGAAGAGTAGTGAGGAACGTGGAAGAGTGGTGGAGGCAGTAGAATAGTGGTTATGGGCAGGAAAAGTGGTAAGGTCAAAGAAGATTGGCAAGGGAGAGAAAGTGGCAAGGCCAGAGAAGTTTGGTAAGGGCGGGTAAAGTGGTAAGGGCAGGGAAGAGTGTGAGGGCAGGAGAACAGTAGTGGAGGGGAGGGGAATGTGGTAAAGGTAGTCAAAAGCGGTGATGGGAATGGAAGAGTGCTAAGGGCAGGGGATGAGTGGTAAGGCAGGATAGAGTGGTGAGGGCAATGAAGAGTGAAAGCAGGGGAAGAGTAGTAAGGATGAGGAAAAGTGGTGAGGGAAGGGGAAGAGTGATGGGAGAATAGTGGTAAGGGTAGGGGAAGATTGGTAAATGGAAATATAAGTGGTTTAATCTGGGAAGATTGGGAAGGACAGGGGAAGAGCGGTAAGGGCAGGGGAACAGCGGTATGGGCAGGGGAACAGCGGTATGGGCAGGGGAACAGCGGTATGGGCAGGGAAAAGGTGTTAAAAGCAGGGGGAAAGCGTTAAGGACAGGGGAAGAGTGGTAAGAGCACAGGGAAGCATTAAGAGCAGGGGGGGAAGTGAGGGGAAAAGTGGGAAGGGCAGGGGGAAAAAGTGGGAAGGGCAGGGGGAAAAAGTGGGAAGGGCAGGAGGAAAAAGTGGGAAGGGCAGGAGGAAAGCGTTAAGAGCAGGGGAGAAGTGCTAAGGGCAGGGGGAAGATTGGGAAGGGCAGTAGAAGTCCTAGGGGCAGGGGAAGTGCTAAGGGCAGGGGAAAAGCGTTAAGAGCAGGGGGAAGCATTAAGAGCAGGAGGGGAGTGCTAAGGGCAGGGGGAAGAGTAAGAAGGGCAGGGGGAAGCGTTAAGAGTGGGGGGGAGTGGGAAGAGCAGAAGAAGGGCAGGGGGAAAAGTGGGAAGGGCAGGGGAAGAGGGGGAAGAGTGGGAAGGGCAGGGGGAAGAGTGGGAAGGGCAGGGGGAGTAGTGGGAAGGGCAGGGGAAAAGCGTTAAGAGAAGGGGGGGGAGCATTAAAGGCAGGGGGAGCGCTAAGGGCAGGGGGAAGAGCGGGAAGGGCAAAAATGATATGTTCTCTACATGTAAAAAAAATAAGAATAATAAACACAAGACATGAAATGTGTTAAGGGCTGAGGTGGGGAGAAGGATGAGCAATACTTTCCCTTTGAAGTGAAGGTTGGCTCTCACAGTTTCGGTTTGGCTTTAGATATACATTAGTGGGTGCTATTTTCCCGACTTCAGACATAAATGCGATCTGAGGACCATGCATTTCTGCTCCTCTAACAGTACAGAATACTTATAGTCACACACGGGAAAACAAACCAGAAGTAAATAAAAGACATGAAGTGGTGAAGCAGCAAAGCCACCGTGAAGCCCACATTTCACCAGATAACTTGGCTAGAACTGTAAAGCCAGCCTGCTGTAGTCCTGACACCCCCACTGAGCACAGAGCTCTCCATTATGTGAGGAGGACATATCAGGAATCCATGAACCGTTATTTGCTGAGCTCACCAGATTCTGTATCTCCAGCACCGCAGGACCATGCCGTCACCCTCTGCACAAGGCACGATGGGATTGGCCGGGGAGATGATTCGTTATGGAAGAAGCGGACTACATTTCCCGGCAGCCTTCGCGGGGGCATGTGATGTGCGGTGCGCTGAAGCGGTCGGCGATGTAACGTTTGGCCGCAAGGGGTTAAAAGCAGAGGATAAACAGCTGTAGGGAGCCCCAGGTCCTGCGCTTACCACAAGGCAGGGGAAGGGCTCCTCAGCTACAACGTCTCACAACAACAAGAGAGCATAGACCCGCTGCCGATATACTCCTCTCCAGTTCCTTCTACTAACTACAAGGCGGCACTCACCATCCGCACACTCCAATGGTTAACGGCCCCGGCTTGTGGAATGGACAGAGGGTCTGTGAGAGACTCAGTCATATCCTTCCGCCACTCAACAGTATCCTTCCTCTGACTTCCAGGAATTCTGCAGTAATGCTACATTTGGTAACAAAAAGTTGCAAGTTCATCAAATAAAGACACTGTAAGGACATGAAGCAATTCCTTTCCATTGTAACAGCCAGGACTTGCTTTCAGCTGACATAGGAGTTGATTAGCTAAAACTGGAGAGTGCAAATCCAGGTTTGAGGCTTCATGCACACTTCATGTAAACTGCTTTAGAAACGCTGGACAAAAAATGTATTTATTTCAGGTACTTATATAGCGCCGTCAATTTACGCAGCACTCTACATATATATAGTACATTCACATCAGTCCCTAACCCTCAAGGGGTGTACAATCTAAGGTCCTTAACTCACATTCATACAGTGGGGACAATTTAGACAGGAGCCAATTAACCTACCAGCATGTCTTTGGAGTGTGGGAGGAAACCAGAGTACCTGGAGGAAACCAACGCAGGCACAGGGAGAACATGCAAACTCCAGGCAGGAGGTGCCGTGGTTGAGATTTGAACCAATGAACTGTCAGGCGGAAGTGCTAACTATTTAGCCACTGTGCTACCAAAAAAAATGCCAATGACTTAGGCCCTTTCACACGGGCGGTTTTCATCTGTTTGTTTACAGATTAAAAATGGACCCACGTGTATTTCTATGGACTTGTGGGTGTAAATGGATGAACTTCTTTTTACACCTGTTAATGTCCGCATCTGTTAAAATCCATTTTTTTGAACGGAAGAAAACCCTATTTTTCTTCAATAAAAACCCCCGGAACAAATGAAAAACGGATGTCAACGAATGAAAAACAGATATAAATGGATAAAAACAGATTTAAACTAATGTAAACGGATGAAAAATGAATTTAAACTAATGTAAACATATTAAAAATGGATGTAAATGGATGAAAAACAGATGTAAACGGATGTAAATGGATGAAAAACAGATGTAAACTGATGAAAAACGAATAAATACAGATGAAAAACGGATATAAACTAATGTAAACGGATGAAAAAAACATGAAAAAATGGATGTAAACCGATGAAAAACAGACGTAAACAGATGAAAACCAGATGTAAACAGATGAAAAACAGATGTAAACAGATGCAAAACATGAAAAAATGGATGGAAAACGGATGCAAACAGATAAAATAACATGAAAAAATGGGTGAAAAAATGGAGGTAAACTCATCCGTTTTTTCTTTGAAAAAACGTGACCGAACTGAAGAAAAAAACTGGAACGCCCGTGTGAAAGAACCCTTAGTGTTTTATACCGCCGTTTAGCAGTGTTTAGCGTAGTGTCTAAGCTACATTTAGTAGTCTGTAATCTGAAGAGCCCCGCCTCCATACAGGGTGGAGACAGCTGATTGGACAATTCCACTTCCTCCTCCTCCCCCCACATGAGTTCAGAGTGTGCAGAACCCATGTCTGCGACTGAATGAAGGGCGGTACATAAGGAGTCGATGCGCAGACGTCCTTACCCTTCTGAAAAAGTCAAAGGAAGTGACGAAACGCGTCAGGGACACGTGACGTCATACGCATCGACGTTGACAGGAAGTGCGATCGCGGCCATCTTGGAAGTGGGAACATGCGGTTTATGTTTCCCTGAACCTGTCCATGTGTACACTGCTTGTGAGGAGGAGCTGTTATCACGGAATTTTTATGTGAGTTACCAATAAAGAAGAATATCTTTTATATTGTGACTGGTTTTCTGGAGAAAAGTGGAGGAAGTGACCCTAGTCTTTGGAGAAAATTGATGAGAGGAGAGTGTAACCCAGAGTGGTTAATCTGCCCTGCTGTTTCTGCTTTAGGGTAATTACCCATCCTTATTAGAGTTGGAGAGTGGTGATCTGGGCTTTGGTTATCACCTTTTATATATATTTTTGGGTGTGGTGTTATACACTGGCAGTATTATCTGTGGAGTGGTTTTCACACATTGCATTGCTTTTCCTATGTGAATGTGCTTTCACTCATATTGTCATTTCACTTAGGTGTTTTGACACTTGGTTTGAGTATACACGTTTATTTTGCATGCTGCACAGTGAGTGGCACGTGTGTTTTATTATTTAAGGTATGACACTATGTCGAGTTTTTTTTCCTTTTTGAGGTGCACGAATATCAGGATGTGCGGGTATTAAGAAGGTTTTGGTGATGAAAGAAGAAGAAAAAGTTTAAGTTTTTGTGTTTCACTTGTGAGGATTATTTTTGGGATTTTTTGATTTTATTTTTGGACACGGTGGGACTTTGGACATAATTTTTATATATAATTTTTTATATATAATTTTTATAATTTTTGGTTTTATTTCATTTAATTTGATGTATCTGCTCATAGAAAAGTCACATATATATTGTTAAGCTGGCCTTCAAGGGTGAAGGTAGATCACTTTTCTGGGATATTATAGGTTTAAGTGTTGTGATATAGAAGTATAAGTACATTTAGTAGCATCAGCATTAAAGAGTGAGGCCGCCATTGTTAACCACTTGCCTACCGAGCACTTTTACCCTCTTCTTGCCCAGGCCAATTTTCAGCTTTCAGAGCTGTTGCACTTTGAATGACAATTGTGCGGTCATGCGACACAGTACCCATATGAAATTATAATTTTTTTTCACACAAATAGAACTTTCTTTTGGTGGTAATCACCACTGGGTGTTTTATATTTTGCTAAACAAATGAAAAAAACTGTGCAGCACAGTGGCTAAATGGTTAGCACTTCTGCCTGGCAGTACTAGGGTCGTTGGTTCGAATTCCAACCACGGCACCACCTGCCTGGAGTTTGCATGTTCTCCCTGTGCCTGCATGAGTTTCCTTCGGGTACTCCAGTTTCCTCCCACACTCCAAAGACATGCTGGTAGGTGAATTGACTCCTGTCTAAATTGTCCCTAGTATGTGTATGTATGGATGTGAGTTAGGGACCTTAGATTGTACGCCCCTTGAGGGTTAGGGACTGATGTGAATGTACAATATATATGTAAAGTGCTGCGAAAATTGATGGCGCTATATAAGAACCTGAAATAAATAAATACTGAAAATTTTGAAAAAAAACTTTTTTCTTCGTTTCTATTAGGTAATTATTCTCCTTCACTGATGTGCATTGATGAGGCTACACTGATGAACACTGATAGGCAGCATTGATGGGAACTGATAGGCTGCACTGAGAAAGGGGCACTGGTGGGCATTGATGAGAATGAGGCTGCATTGATATGTGGCACTAATAGGCATCATTGTTAGGTGGCACTGACTGGCAGCACTGATGGGCACAGATTGGTACTTTTGGAGCTGCACTGATAATCATGTCTCCTTTTAGGGACAGTTCACACTGATATACAGCACTGATGGACACTAATAGGCAGCATTGAAGGGCACTGATAGGCAGCACTGATGGGCACATATTGGCAGCACTGATGGGTACTTTTGGAGCTGCACTGCTAATCATGACTCGTTTTAGGGCCAGTTCACACTAGAAAAATGCACTCTGGATGCATTTCAGATACGTTTTTGCTTACAATTCACACCAAATGCAGTTCCAGTGCAGTTTTGATGCCGTTTGCAATGTTCTGGTATAGTTCTGTGCAGAAAAAATGCAGCATGTTCTACTTTTTTTTTCTGCACTAGAAACTGACTGGAACTTACTGCACTGGTGTGAACTAGGGCCATTGGAATACATGGAAAACACTGGGCATGCATTTTTGATGCAGAAAAAAAGCACACTGAACTGCATCTAGTGTGACCTAGCCCTTACACATGCCAGTAATCAGCAGTATTTTCCTCTCGCTGTGACAGTGTGAGGAAAGTACTGCCAATGACCAGCAAGTGTGTTTACATGGTGATCAGCTGTGATTGGACACAGCTGATCACGTGGTAAAAGGCTGCTGTGATTTGCCCTTTACCGTGTCATGTGATCAGCTGTGTCCAAAGGACACTGCGATCACAGAGAGCGCTGGGGGCACAGTTCTGGGAGGACGTCATAATGTGACAAAAATGGCGTAAGCCCTTTGGGTCTGATATGGCTTTTAAGGGGAACCCCATGCCAAAATAAAAAAAAAAACAGCATGGGGTCCCCCCCAAAATCCAGACCCTTATCTGAGCATGGAGTCTGGTCAGGAAACCCTCCCCTGAACCATACCAGGTCACATGCCCACAACATGGTGAGGTGCAGGAACACAAAGGATAACATGCAGGGGAGTTTAGAGACAGTTAAAAAAAAACATCTGATGCCCAAAACAGCAGCTGTAGAAACACTCAGTGTGCATGAGGCCATGTTGTCAAAGCTTAATTGAACAAGCTGAAGTTGGAAGCTGATTGGTTACCATGCACAGTGAACAAGATTTTGCAGTCTCCAGTTTTAGTAAATCAACCCCATTTTCTCCCAAGGCATTTAAAATAAACGTTCACCGTTTCTTCTATTCATCTCAGACATTTAGGCCTCATGCACACAGGCCATCTCTCTTAGATGCCTTTCCTCCTGGCGGAAGTGTTTTGTCAGAAAAACACTTGACGTTTGAAATGCATATTTAGGTGTATCAAGCAGTTAAGCATTGTTTCATTTAATTGGTTGAAATAATAATTTATTCTGGCCACTGACATGAATTAAGACTTAAGTGCTAAACGCACTGCACGTTTACACGCATCAAGTGGTTTTTTCTGCCAAACTGCCGCTGCTCCAGGACATGCTGGCAGTGGGATTTTATTTGTGCCTCTAAATGCTTATGTGTGCATGGACACGCAGATCTACTAAAACAGGAGCACTAAGAATCTGGTGCGGCTGTGCATAGTAACCAATCAGCTTCTAACTTCAGCTTGTCCAATTAAGCTTTATAATAAAACCTGGAGACTGATTGGTTACTATGCACACCTGCAGCAGATCTTGCACGCTCCAGGTTTAGCGTGCAGGCTAACATTAATGAGCGTTTAAAGGCAAAAAAAAAAAAAATGCCAGACGCCCCTAAGAGCCACATTAAAAAATGTCCAGTGTATATAAGGCCTAAGTTTGCTTCTATTCCCCTACACACATCTAACACATGAACACCTACACATACAACAGAAACACCCATGCAACTACAGAATAAACATATACTTACTAGCAAAAGTATGTCCAGATGAGGGGATGGTGGCAAGCGCTCTGGTGAAAGAAGGTGGAGTAGTAAAATCAGGGAAGAGTGGCGAGGGCATGGAAGGGTAGTAAGGCCAGGAAGAAATGGTGAGGGCAGGAAAGGGTGGTAAGGCCAGGGAGAAATTGTGCAGGCAGGGAAGAGTGGTGAACGCAGGAGAATAGTAACAGAGATGTTCGATTTGTATCGCCCGACATGTAGTTCTGAGTGTCAGGCAGGTAGTTTTTTTCTATCTTTAGCCCTACTGCAGGCAAGCAGCGGGCTCACCTGTCATGACATAATGTCACTTCCGGGTCAGGACAAGAAGGGGAGCGGACGTGTCCGCTCTCCTCCCTCCCCTCTAGCCGACGGTGGTGAGCGGGTCCCAGGCCTGCAGATGGGCAAGCGGAGTCTAGGAGACCTCATGGAGGGGGGGGGGGAGAGGCTGGCACTGGTGCCGATTGCTTCCATGCAGTGCCAGCCTCTCGCAGATGGGCAAGCGGAGTCTGCGAGAACTCATGGAGGGGGGGGGAGGCTGGCACTGCTGCCCGATTGCTTCCATGCAGCGCCAGCCTCTCACAGATGGGCAAGCGGAGTCTGGGAGACCTCATGGAGGGGGGGGGGGGGAGAAGCTGGCACTGCTGCCCGATTGCTTCCATGCAGCGCCAGCCTCTCACAGATGGGCAAGCGGAGTCTGGGAGACCTCATGGAGGGGGTGGGGGGAGAAGCTGGCAGTGCTGCCCGATTGCTTCCATGCAGTGCCAGCCTCCCCCCCCCCCCCCCCTCCATGAGGTCTCCTAGAAATTTTTATTACTGTAATATCACGCAACATAAAAAATTGAAAAAGCCACTATTTTATTCTCTAGGGTCTCTGCTTTCAGAAAATATATAATGTTTGGGGGTTTTATGTAATCTTCAGGCCTAAAATTATTTTTTAAACGTGTGCAAAAAAAAATGCAAGAACTGCTCTAGCAGCGAAAGGGATAAAGGATAAGCCCTGACCCCCACTTTCCTGAGGAGCAGCCAATCGGTGCTCATTACACTGCAAGGTCTCTCTCCTCCCTGCTAGTCCCCGGGTGTGGTGCTGGAGACAGGCAGGGAGGGGAGGAGGAGATAAACAGTGCAATTTTAAAAATATTAACCATTTAAGTCGCCATAAATCCCCTTTTATTTTTAAAAGCCCCAGGCATTCCTAATATCACCTCCGATTTAAAGTTTCGGTTAAAAAAAATGTTTTTATCTGGATAAGTAGATTGGGACACCAATTTAGTCCCTGGACAAGTTTTTATTTTTTTTTTTAATTTCCTGAGTAATAAGGGCAGGAGAAGATTAGTAAAGGGAGGACTGAGTGGTAAAGGCAGGGGGACAGTGGAAAAGGCAATAAAGAGTGGTGAAGGCAGAGAAGATTGGCAAGGGCAGGGGAGATTGGTAAGGGCAGGGAAAAGTGGTGGGAGCAGGAGAAGGGTGGCAAGGACAGGGAAGAGTGGTGAAGCAGAAGAAGAGTGAGAAGCGCAGGGAAATGTCTGGGCAGAGAAGAGTGGTGAGGCAAGGGGAAGAGTGGTAAGGGCAGTGGAAAGTGGTCAGAGCAGGGAAGAGTGGTGAGTGCAGACGAAAGTGGTAAGAGCAGGGAAGACTGATTAAGACAGGGGAAGATTGGTGCGAGCAAGAAAAAGTAGTAAGGACAGGGAAGAGTGGTAAGGGCAGGAAAGACTGGTGAGAGTAGTGGACATGTGGTAAGGGCAGGAAAAAGTGGTGAGGGAAGGGGAAGAAGTGAGAGAAGAGGAAGAGTGATGAGGGGAGGGCAGAGTGGCAAGGGCAGGGAAATGCGGTAAGGACAAGGAAGATTGGTGAGGGCAGGGGAAGGTGGTAAGGTCAGGGAAAAGTGGAAAGGGCAAGGAAGAGTGGTGAGCGCACCGGAAAAAGTAGTAAGGGCAGGGAAAACTGGTAAGGCTAGAGAAAGGTGTTGAGGACAGTGGAGAGTGGTAAAATCAGGGAAATATGGTAAGGTCAGGGGAAGAGTGGTAAGGCAAAGGAAGAGTGAAGAAGACAGAGAAGAGTGATAAGGGCATGGCAGTGTTGAAGGTGGGAAAATAATGGTGAGTGCAGGAAGTCGGGGAAAGGCAGGGGAAAGACTGGTTAGGTCTGGGAAAATTGGCAAGATCAGGGAAGAGTGGTATAGGCAAAACTGAATGGCAATTAAATTAGCATTAACATGCATTGCAATATGCTGCAACCCATGTGTGTGGCCTTAATGTGTTGGGGTGCCATTCAAAATAAATGACACAACAATGTACTGAAACATGCATAGTGCAGTACTGTGCATTACAGTAATGTGTGCTGTATCATGCGTGTTATCACAACACAAAAGTGTAATCCCAGTCTGCGCAGGAGAAGGCTTTAAATGTAGAGGCGCAAGTAGTTTCCTGCAAAAATTAAATGAGTCAAACCAAAGAGAACATAGTTTTGCAAAATTTGGCCAGTGGCAGAGCAGATCTCCATTACTGACAACAGGGACAGGCTCTTAACATTTGATGAAAAAGTATATGCAGCAGCTAAAACCACCACCAAGATATGTTTTTAATAATCTGAAATTAGATTACAATTAACTAGAAAAGCATACCTTTTAGGTAGCCAGGGTACCTAAAAAGTCAGCTGTTCTAGTCAATTATAATCCAATATTATTATATGCTTGTGGTAAACATTTACTGTATATCAACCCATTTACAGTTCTTACAAATACTTAACTGAAATTAATTTTATTGTGGTGCTGTAGTAACATTAATTGTAAAAGAAAAAAAAATAATCAACAGCAAGCATATGCAAATATTCAAAATACTGTTGCTGAGGCCATCCATGAAAACTGCACTGTCCTGTAACACCACATACAACCTTAAGGCATGCTCCAAACCTGAAATCCTGTATTAGGGTTTTTTGTTTTCCATTTACCCTGCAAACCACATGAAAAAGACCATTTCTCCTCTGTATGATAGTTTTTAAAAACGTACATTGGTACATGTCCAACATAGCATCTCCTATTCCTTTTTTAACAATAGCTTGGAAATTTGCCCTACAAATGGCCAAAAATGACAAACAACTAAGCTTGCTGTCTAAATGAAAGTACAGTAATTCTCTGGTTAGGACAGCTAGGGCATGTATCCCAATCCATTGGAAATATACCTCGCCCTCTACTGTGAGTCACTGGATGAATAACATGATAATTATGGAGAAACCTACTCATTCTCTAAAGAAACAAGAAGCCTGCTTTCGCAAAATGTGCTTTTATTGGACTCAATTGACCTTCTCTGACAAGTACAAAGAACTAATGGGATCCACTTCTGTGTAGGCTGGTAGACAATGGATGCAGGATCTTCTTCCACTTCCAAACCTCTCCCTTGCCTTCTGCACCTCCTCTCCCCTTTTTTCTTCTCTCTCTCCTCTCCCCCTTTCTATTTGACCCTTTTCATTCCCTTTCTCTTCTTCTTCTCTTTCTTCATAATATACTGTAAAACTGGTGGGATACCTTGCATCCTCCCACTAGCAACATGTTTTTTTTTCTCATACTAGTTAAAAGCTAGACATAGTTAAATTTCAGTTTGATCTCTCAGGGTCCTTTTTTTGGACAAATCCTCATTGGTCCAGTGTTGACAATTGCCTCTTGGTCCAAATATTCTACAAGATATCATATGACCTTTGTATATTTCCTACTGATGATGCCATAGAGGTCTTTTAGATGTTTGTCAACACTGCCATGTACGATGTTCTTGTTGTCACTATAAATAAAGCATTTAGAAAAAAACTGACTAACAAGATTCTCCAACCATAGACATCAGTGTAATTCACGGCTAAAGTTTGGGTTCTTCAAATTCTAAGAGCATTTGCCATACTCCAGACCAGGTCACGTCATCGTTATTTGGGACACTTTTAACCACTTGAGCTCCAGAAAGATTTTATTCCCTTCATGACCAGGCCATTTTGTTTGCTATTTAGCACTGTGATACTTTAATTGGTAATTGAGCAGTCAAGCAATGCTGTATGCAAACAAAATTTCATATAATTGTTTTTCACACAAATAGAGCTTCTTTTGGTGGTATTTGCTCACCACTAGGTTTTTATCTTTTTGTGATATAAAGGAAAAAAGACCAACAAAAAAAACCAATATTTTTGCTTTCTGCTATAAAAAATATCGAATAAAACATTTTAAAAAATCTATTTTTTTTTTATAAATCCTGGCCAAAATGTACTCTGCTACATGTCTTTGAAAAAAATCCCAATAAGTGTATATTGACTGGTTTGCATGAAAGTTATAGCACCTACAAACCATGGTATATATAATGGATATTTTTTTATTTTTATACTATGATAGTATTATACACTGTCACTGAACTGGAAAGGGGTTAACATCTAGGGTGATCAAGGGGTTAAATGTGTACCTAACTATGTGTAATCTGTGCTTCTTTCACTAATAGATCTCTAAGTTCCTCATTCCTGCTTTGTAGAGATGAGAAACAGAGAGATTGTTCTCTTTGTGCAGCACTCTGTGTTGATTGCCAACACAGAGCTCTAGGCTGTGATTGTATACAGCCAATCTGGGGGTCCTGGCCGCTGTGTAAATCACATTGGGTGCCAGTCGGGGGGACATGTATGCGCGGGTCTTAAACCCAAAAGTAGGCAGTGAAGTATGCGGAAACCGCTTTGCCTACAGCAAACCTGTCCGCAATACATGGCAGGTGGGCAGGAAGTGGTTAAAGTGCTTGTAAAGGCTGAAGGTTTTTTACCTTCTGTGTGCAGAATCCTCCCCAGCCCCCCCTAATACTCACCTAAGCCCCCTTTCAATCCAGTGATGTGCACTGGAGTCTCGGCTATCCCGGGACTCCCTCTTCTTATTTGCTAAGACAGCACTGGGAGCCATTGGCTCCAGCTGTTGTTATTCATAGCAAGTGAGCCAATAAGAAAAGAGAGCAAGCGGAGCTGAGCCTCGGCTCCATGTGTGAATGGACACATGGAGCAGTGGGTGCCCCCATAGCAAGCTGCTTGCTGTGGGGGCACCCGACAGCAGGGAAAAGCCAGGGGAGCTGGGGGGACCGGAGAAGAGGAGGATCTGGGTTGCTCTGTGCAGCATGGCCCAACATTTTGTTACTTGCAATAAATGGTTCCTCCCAGTACAGGCTATTGAATTTGCATATGTAGGTATTAGAGGTGGTGGTGTTTTTAAGAGGATCTGCAATAGGGAAGTTTTATTTATATGTATATATACAGTATAAAATGTACTTTTATGAGTAATATTAGAGTTATGCCCTATTCCCTTTTTCAGTGACTCTTTGGACCTCATCCCCAGTTTTGCCACCTGTCCTATAAGTTGCCTTTTACTAATTTTCATAGACTTTGTTTATTATCTGTCTTTGTGTTTCCTTTTCTCCCCTTATTTCCTTACTTTTCCTCTTGTTCTTTATATTTTTTGTATGTTGAACTAGTTTATTCACTTGCCCACTAGATGTCATGTGTGCGCTATGAGCTACATCACCTACTGGACAGATTATAAAATTTTATCAATATAAAAAATCTGGGCTATTGTACTACTTGAACACAGCAAAGGGCTTGATACGCAGGTTTTGGAGGGAACAACAAGTACTGAAAATAAAAGACTGGGTGGATAGGGTGGAGAGGACGTATAGAATAGAGGAACTGTATCATATGGAGGAAGATAAAATGGAGGGTTTCCATATAAGGTGGGAAAATTGGGAAAAATTTTAAAAATCAAACCATACCTAGAATATGTGCAATAACTGTATTATTAAAAGTAATATCAAGTTCGGAATAGGAATTATTAAAAGGTAAATGCGAGAAGGGGGGGGCAGGGTAATGTATACTGTCTGTTTTATTAGCATTTGTACATTTGATATGGAGATTTGAAAACAATAAAAATTTTCAAATTAAAAGAAAAAAAATGTATTATATGTTATAGTACCTGGGCCCATTTACTCAGCTGTGTTTTAAAGCACACAAAAAATGCATGCGTCGTGGTTCACTGTAAAAAAGATAGTGTCCGTTTCTATCTGAACTCCACAGCGCAGCGTGTTTTGAAAAATACATGTGTTTTTTTCTGCGTTTTAGTATGTTGGGAGGCCCAAAGGAGTCATCAGCAGTGCGCGTAAAGGCATGTTTTGGCAACAGGTATTCACAAGACATGGTCAATGGCTGGTAACCCTATCTACTTCATTTTCTAAAGTCAAAAATTCATTGAAATTACAAGTCAAAATGCATCCCAACACACAAAGGAAAAGCAGGTTGAAACGTGATAATGCACCTACCTAACACTACAAAAACGCACCTCTACGCACACGCATAAACCCTTATAACAACCACCCCTAATTATTTCTGAAAATAGTTGTAATGTTATTATACCACTACCACCATTATAACACAAGGCTTTAGGAAATATATTGATTTTTGGGATCTTTCCAGCAGACGTTTAAAAAAGGTGCTTGAGTTGTGTTTTTACTGCTTCTCGATCGCATATCAATGCCACTCAAAATTATTAAAATAGGAAGTGGATGGAGGTGTACACACTACAGTGTCAGTGTGGCGAGGCAAAACAAACACTGCCTGCAGAGGCCAGCAGGCGCTGATGCTTTGCAATTTCCTTAATTCACTTTTATTGAAGCACACCACAAGCGTGCTGTAAATGCACTGTAAAAAAATCTCATGGGGCTTTGAGAAACATTGCCTGACATGACTAGAATACCTGTGCAATGCATCCAAAATGCTCATTAATGCTATAGTTCTAGTAATGTGTGTTAAAGGCTGCTTTATAATTCAACACCTGTGTACTGTAGCCATTCACAAAAAGCCCATTCATTTCATTGGGCTGTCGTACGCACAAGAAATGCTGAAGAGAAGTCCCTGACTCTCTTCCAAATGCACGCTGCACCAAACTGCATGGTACTGTGGCTCCATGTGGCTTGGTGAGTGCAAAAACATGTGCATTTGCAGATGCATGGGGGTGCCATTGCAAATACTGTATGCCCATGTAAGTGCAAATACGCACCCAGACCACACTCTCTTGAAGGTATAAATAAAAAGCAAAAATTTTTACACATGTACAGGTACACACAGATACGAGCAACTATGCACATGTGCTGTACAGCTCGTCCTTGCATTTTATTATGCCATAAGATGAATACGATTTACCTGCAACTGGGTGAAACATGTTCAAGGGGGTTCTCCCATGGGTAGCAGAGCAAGCAGAAGCCATTTTTTACTATGAGGAACTCACTATAGTACATGCTGAGGCAGTGTGTGCACAGGTGCTATTTTGTTGTAGTCCTTGATGTGTCCGACAAGCCAGTATTCAACCCGACCAGCACCTGCCAATATTGTGGCCAATTGGCTGGGATAACAGATTGGGGTATTTGAGTGGTATCTATTTTATTTGGTTTCTGGTCTACTAAGCAATATATGATGTTCCTACATAAGTACTTTGTGCAAGTACCTTTAATGGCACCGCCACACATCTGCTAATTGGCAGTGTTTAGGCAGGTGCAGTTAGCTAGTCATCCACAAGGTGGCTGAGTTCCAGAATTGTGTTTGGTTACAAAAAGTAACATCTTCAGGTGCTAGTCCCCATTAAGTTAGAGCCCTCCTGTTGTGATGTCATGGGTGAATCAGGACCCAGTTATAAGCCAGGTTGGGAGGAGCCCAAATGTGGTTGACAATGTATTGTAAAGTGACCCCCAGATTATAATTTATCACAAACTCATGCCTAATATAACCATGCCCACAAAATCACCACTCCACCACCCCCATTTTTAACACACTAGAAACAATCAAACACAGACTTTTGGAATAAAGACAGACATTTAAAATATCAAGACAAAAAAGAAGTCACGAAGAATGTCACTCTTTACAGTTTTGTTGGGACACCTCACCGTAATTGTTGGTGCTTGCATCAGATTCATGTACCTTCATGTGTATTCAGGTACATGAATCTGTAGGCCGACACTGAGGTTGGAGAATACATAGTGCACACTCCTTCCTCAGTGTGTCCCCTCCCTGACTACTGCGCCCATCACACAGACAGACACATAGCCTAAGAGTTTTGGAGTGCAGTAGGCAGAGCCTGATGGGGAACTGAGAGACTAGTTCCCCATCAGGTCCACCTTCCTTTTGATTGGGAATGCATGGCAGTGGGCAGGTCATAACTGCTATTCAGTCCAAGAGAGGCTTTGAAATCCACCCACTGTTGTCCGTTGTCAACCAAAAAGAAGATGGACCTGATTTGGAACTACTAGTTTCTCAGTTCCCCATCAGGCTGTATCCATCCAACAGGTGCTGTGGCTGTGGTGCACCCCAAAGCACTTTCCAAACGCAAAAAAATGGTGCTGACATGTTTAAGTGCATTCTGGTGGGTTAACAATCCATTATAATAAATACCTTGGTAACGAGATGCCACAGACTGCAATAGTGTACAGTGCCCTGAAAAAGTATTCATATCCCTTGAATTGTTCCTGTTAAATTGTCACGTTACAACCAAAAACGTAAATGTATTTTATTGGGATTTTATGCGAAAGACCAACACAAAGTGGCACACATTTCTGAAGTGGAAATGATAAATGGTTTTCAAAATTTTTTACAAATAAATATCTGAAATGTGTGGCGTGCATTTGTATTCAGCACCTCTGAGTCAGTAGTCAATGTCTCTACCAGCTTTGTACATCTAGAGGTTGAAATTTTTGCCCATTCTTCTTTGCAAAATAGCTCAAGCTCCACAATTTTCAAGTCTTACCACAGATTCTCAATTGGAGTTAGGTCTAGAATTTGATTGGGCCATTCTAACACATGAATATGCTTTGATCTAAACCATTCCATTGTAGCTCTGGCTGCATGTTTAGGGTCGTTGTCCTGCTGGAATATGAATGTCTGCCCCAGTCTCAAGTCTTTTGCAGACTCTAACAGGTTTTCTTCTAAGATTGCACTGTATTTGGCTTCATCCATCTTTCCATCAATTCTGATCAGCTTCCCTGTCCCTGCTGAAGAAAAGCATTCCCACAATATGATGCTGCCACCACCATTTTTCACAGTGGGGATAGTGTGTTCAGAGTGATGTGCAGTGTTAGTGTTCCGCCACACATAGTGTTTTGCTTTTAGGCCAAAAAGTTAAATTTTGGTCTCATCTGACCAGAGCACCTTCTTCCACATGCTTGCTGTGTTCCCCACATGGCTTCTCACAAACTGTAAATGAGACTTCTTATGGCTTTCTTTCAACATTGTTTTTTCTGTTGCCACTCTTTCACAAAGGCAAGATTTGTGCAGTGCACTCTAATAGTTGTCCTGTGGACAGATTCTCCCACCTGAACTGTGGATCTTCACAGCTCCTCCAGAGTTACCATGGGCCTCTTGGCTGCTTCTCTGATTAATGCTCTCCTTACCCGGCCTGTGAGCTTAGTTGGACGGCCATATCTTGGTAGGTTTGCAGTTGTCCCATACTCTTTCCATTTTCAGATGATGGATTGAACAGTGCTCTGGGAGATGTTCAAAGCTTGGGATATTTTTTTATAACCTAACCCTGCTTTAAACTTCTCCACAACCTTATCCCTAACCTGTCTGGTGTGTTCCTTGGCCTTCATGATGCTGTTTGTTCAATTATGTTCTCTAACAAACCTTCAAAGGGCCTCACAGAAAAGCTGTATTTATACTGAGATTAAATTACACACAGGTGGACTCTATTTGCTAATTAGGTGACTTCTGAAGGCAATTGGTTCCACTAGATTTTAGTTAGGGGTATCAGAGTAAAGGGGCTGAATACAAATGCATTCCCCAGTTTTCAGATATTTATTTGTAAAAAATTTTGAAAACCATTTATCATTTTCCTTTCACTTCACAATTATGTGCCACTTTGTGTTAGTCTATCCCAGGGGCGGACTGACCATTCGGGCATTGCCCGAGGGCCCGGGGTCACTAGGGGGCCTGTGAGAGGATCACTGTCCAGTGACAGTGTGGGGAGCGGAGAAGGAGGCAGTCTCAGATCCCGATCCAGAATTAGCTCACCTGTCACTCCACGTGGGGGCAGAGTGAGTCGGGTGATGGGTCCAGACACTGTGCTGGAGATGGAGCCGGTGGGCAGTGGGTAGGTGAGAGGAAGATATTTATCAGGAACAAAGTCGGAGGTGATCGGTGCAGTGGAGGGACAGTGACAGCATCGATCTCCCTGCATGGATTTCAATGAAGCAGCTGAAAGCTGCGGGAGGGAGAGACTTCCAGCTGCCTTGCTGAAATCCATGCAGGGAGATCGGTGCTGTCACTGTCCCTCCCCTGCACTGATCATCCCTGATTGTGCATCGGATTTTCCTCCTGGGCCCCCCCCCACTCTGTGCTCCTCAGCCCCCCCCCCCCCCACTCACAGGTCTCTGATGTTTCATCTTCTCTGACAGTGTCCAGCCCCTCCCCCCATCCTCCACGGCAGAGCACAGGAGAGAGAATCTGCTCTGCCTCCCCTGTCCAGACCAGCCGGAAGCTTTGTGATTCATTCTCTCTCTCTCCCTCCCTCCCTCTCTCTCTCGCTCTCTCCACCCCTCCCCCCCTCTCTCTCTCTCCCTCTCCTTTCATTATTTCCTCCCTCCCTCCCCTCTTTTCATTCCTTCCTTCCTCCTTCCAATCCTTCCCTCCCTTTTCTTCCTTCCCACCCTTCTTTCCTTCCTTCATCCATTCCCTCCCTCCTGTTTTTTCCTCCCCCCCCCTTCCTCCATCCGTTCCCTCCCTCCATTTTCTTCCTTCCTCCATCCCTCCCTTCATTCTTTCCTCCCTCCCCTCCTTTCATATCCTTCCTTTCTTCCTGCCTCCATCCCCTCCTTTCCTTTCCTTCCTTCCCTCCCTTAACTTCATTCTTTCCACCATCCATTTCCTTCCTTCATCCATCCATTCCCTCCCTCCCTTTTCTTCCTTCCCTTCTCTTCTCTTCCCTTCCTTCCTTTCTCTATTTATTCCCTTTTCTTCCTTCCTTCCTTCCTTCCTCTCTCACCTCCTTCCTTCCCTCCCCTTCCTTCATCCATTCCTCCATCCATTCCTTCCTTCCTCCAACCAATCCCTCCCTCCCTTTTCTTCCTTCCTACATCCCCTCCCTTCATTCCTCCCTCCCTCCCCTCCTTTCATTTTCTTCCTCCCTCCCTTCCTTCCTTCCTTCCCTCCCCTTCCTTCAATCCTCCATCCATTCCCTCCCTCCCTTTTCTTATTTCCTTCCCACCCTTCTTTCCTTCCTCCATCCATTCCCTCCCTTTCCTTCCTTCCTCCATCCCTTTCTCCCTTCCTTCATACATTTCCTCCCTCCTTTTTCTTATTTCCTCCATCCCCTCCTTCCTTCTATCCCCTTCCTTCATTCCTTCCTCCATCCATTTTCTTCCTTCCTTCCTCCATTCCCTCCCTTTAATTCCTTACCTTCATTCCTTCCTCTATCCCCTTCCTTCATTTTTTCATTCCCTCCCTCCTTGTCCTTCAATCATTCCTTCCTTCCCCACTCCCTCTCCTTCTTTCAATCCTTCCTTCCTTTCTCCCTTCATTCCTTCCTTCCTTCCTACATCCCCTCCCTTCATTCTTTCCTCCCTCCCCTCCTTTCATTTCCTTTCTTCCTCCCTCCCCTCCTTTCTTCCCTCCCTTACCTTCATTCCTTCCTCTATCCCCTCCCTTCATTTTTCATTCCCTCCCTCCTTGTCCTTCAATCATTCCTTCCTTCCCCACTCCCTCCCCTTCTTTCAATCCTTCCTTCCTTTCTCCCTTCCTCCCTCCCTTCATTCCTACATCCCCTCCCTTCATTCTTTCCTCCCTCCCCTCCTTTCATTTCTTCCCTCCCTTACCTTCATTCCTTCCTCTATCCCCTCCTTTCATTTTTTCATTCCCTCCCTCCTTGTCCTTCAATCATTCCTTCCTTCCCCTATCCCTGTCCCTTCCTTCAATCCTTCCTTCCTCCCTCCCTTCATTCATTCCTTCCTTCCTTCCTCCATCCCCTCCCTTCATGCTTTCTTTTTTTTTTCTTCCTTCCTTCCTCCACTCCCCTTTCTTCCTCCATCCATTCCCTCCTTCCCTCCCTTCCCTTCTTTTCCTTCATCTCTCTCTCTCTCCCCCCTCTCTCTCTATCTTCTCTCTCCCTCTCTATCTCCCTCTCCCTGCCCCCTCTCTCTCCTTCCTTTCCTTCCTCCATCCCCTTCTTTCATTCTTTCCCCCCTCCCTCCCCTCCTTTCATGTCCTTCCTTCCTCCATTCCTTCGTTCCTTCCTTTCTCTTTCCATTCCTTCCCTCCCTTTTCTTCCTTCCTTCCGTCCCTTCCTTCATCCATTCCCTCCCTCCCTTTTCTTCCTTCCCCCCCCACCTTCCTTCAATCCTTCCACCATCTATTTCCTTCCTTCCTCCATCCATTCTCTCACTCCCTTTTCTTCCTTCCTCTGTCCCCTCCCTTCCTTCTTTCCCTCCCTCCCTCCCTCTTTCCCTTCCTTCCTTTTGCTGTCCCTCCCCTTCTTTCCTTCATCTGTTTCATCCTTCTTTTTTCTTCCTTCCTCCCTCCCTCCCTCCCTTCCTTCCTTCCCTCCCTACCTTTTCTTCCTTACCTTCATTCCTTCCTCTATCCCCTCCCTTCATTTTTTCCTTCCCTTCCTCCTCATCTTTTAATCATTCCTTCCTTCTTTCCCCCTTCCCTCCCCTTCCTTCAATCCTTCCTTTCTCCCTTCCTCCCTCCCTTCATTCCTTCCTTCCTCCATCTCCTCCCTTCATTCTTTCCTCCCTCCCCTCCTTTCATTTCCTTCCTTCCTCCCTCCCCTCCTTCCTTCCCTCCCTTTCCTTCATTCCTTCCTCCATCCATTTCCTTCCTCCCTCCCTCAATCTGTTCCTTCTCTTTTCTTCCTTCCTTCCTTCCTTCCTTCCTTCCTTCCTTCCCCTTCCTTCCTTCCCTCCTTTACCTTCATTACTTCGTCCATCCATTTTATTTCCTTCCTCCATCCATTCCCTCCCTCCCTTTTCTTCCTTCCCTTCCTTCCTCCCACCCCTCCTTCCTTCCCTCCCCTGCCTTCCTTCCACCATCCATTCCCTCCCTTCTTTTTCTTTCTTTCTTTCTCTCTTTCTTTCTCTTTCTTTCTTTCCTTCCTTGATTCCTTCCTCCCCTCCCTTTTCTTCCTCCATCCATTTCCTCTCTCCCTCCCTTCTTAACTTCCTCCCTTCCCTCCTTTTCCTTCATTCCTTCCTCCATCCATTTTCTTTCCTTCCTTCCTCCCTCCCTTTTATTCTTTCCCTTCCTTCCTCTATCCCCTCTCTTCATTCTTTCCTCCCACCCCTCCTTTCTTCCCTCCCCTTTCTTCCTCCATCCATTCCCCGCCTCCCTCCCTTTTCTTTCTTCCTTCCTTCCCTCCATCCATTCCCTTCCTTCCGATATAAGGGGGTACAGGTTCTGTTTATTCATTCCAATCTAATAACAGTCCAATATATACAAGTGCTCCCTGTTCACTCCCTACTGACACTGTCCACTGCCCCCACAAAATCATTGTGAAAAATACAGAAATAAATTGTAAAAAAAATAAATAAAAATTAGATAATAAAAATTAAAAAATTCTGACACCCACACCATTGCTCTACTGACACCATCCACTGGCCACCCAAAAGTAATTTGAAAAAAAAAAATGATAAAAATAATAAAACATTAATATGTAAAAAAAAAAATCATAAAATTGTAAAAAAAAAATAAAATAATACTAATAAAAATGAAGAACTACTGACACCATACTACTCATACTACCTACCGCCATACACTCCGCACTCCTCTCCCTGTACATACTACCCACCGCCATACACTCCGTAGTCCTCTCCCTGTACATACTACCCACCGCCATACACTCCGTAGTCCTCTCCCTGTACATACTACCCACCGCCATACACTCCGTAGTCCTCTCCCTGTACATACTACCCACCGCCGTACACTCCGCACTCCTCTCCCTGTACATACTACCCACTGTCATACACTCCACACTGTACATTCCATATTTAACATTACCTCATTCTGCACTATATAAGTCATCTCAGACGCTATATTTAACCACACCCCTTTTAAGCCACGCCCAATTTTTAGCACAATTTAAAACACATCCCTCCTCTCTCATCCCTTTCTCTCTCTCTCTCTTCCTTTTTTTCACCCTCTCACTCCCCTCTCTCTTTCACTTCCCCCACATGGCAGCCATCTTTAAACCTGAAAGTGCCCAGTGCCTTCTACGGAAAGAACCCAAAGAACATTCATGCAGTCTTTTCTGCAGTAAATATTTAAATACCCCTTCTATGGAGCTGAGCTGCAATATGTAGGTAGGGTGTTGTGTGGGTGTGCTTGAGTGTAGGTGGGGACACAGGGGGCCCCATTATCTCATACTGCCCGGGGGCCCCATGAGTTGTCAGTCCACCCCTGGTATATCCCATAAAATACATTTACATTTTTGGTTGTAACATGACAAAATGTGGAAAATTTCAAGGGGTATGAATACTTTTTCAAGGCATTGTATGTGGACCCTCATAGTCCATGTTCATTAGAAAGCAGCTAAAGCATAAGTAGAAAAGCCTGTCTCTCGTAAGACTTTGTACACCTTATGTTTTGTTGTACCACAGATGTATTTAGATGGTTTAAAGTGTATGTGTAGCTTACAGCTTAAAACTTTTGGATGAAATAAGGAAGGGCTAAAACTCGTTAGTTTTTGGGTTTTTTTTTCGTTTTTTACTGTCTGTGTACACTGTTATAAATTACATTCTCCTGACATCTGCACTTGGTATGTTCTAATTACATTACATTCTGACCAAAGTGTTCATAGTTGCTGGTTGCTGTATACAGCCCCCAATTCCAAAAAAGTTGGGGCGCTGTGTAAAATCTACAAACAGAATGCAATGATTCACAAATCTCATAAACCTATATCTTATTCACAATAGAAAGTAGAAAACATCACATGTTTAAACTGATAAAATGTACCATTTGAAGAAAAAATAAGGTAATTTTGAAATCAAAGTCAACAACATGTCCCAAAAAAGATGGGACAGGGCAACAAAAAGCTGGCAAAGTAAGTGGTACTAACAAATAGGAGCTGGAAGAACATTTTGCAACTAATTACATTAATTGCCAATAGGTCAGTAACATTATTGGGCATAAAAAGAGCATCTTAGAGAGTCAGAGTGTCTCAGAAGTTTGAACTTCTCCCAGTGTCTCAGAATGTCTCAGAGAGGTATCACCAATCTGTAAAAAGCTGTCGAACTATTTCAGGAGAGTGTTCCTCAACAAAAAAAATTGCAAAGACTTTAAATATATCATCATCTACAGTACATCATCAAAGATTCTAGGACTCTGAAGAAATACCTGTGAGAAAGGGACTAGGCCGAAACGTATTACGTGCCAGTGATCACTGCATTAATAACAATTACTCTATCCAAAATGTAAGAAAAAAATGTTTTGCTGTGAGTTCCACTTCAAAGTATAACTAAAGACAACATTGTCTTTAGATTTGGATGGATTGCTATGGGTTTAGAACCTTTGTCATTTTTTTGGTCTGTCCGTGTCCCCATTAGGAGAGATTTTCATTTTCTAATTGTCTTGATCAGCAATGTCACCAGGAAAGAAAAAGTAAGCAAATCCAAAATTTTGAGCTGCCACCAAAACACAAGTAGAGGGGAAAATCATCCAATGGACGGAGACACTTGTTTCCCTGTCAACTGTACAAAAACATGCCACAACAACCTGGATTTACAGTATTAACACACCCTTGTGGAAGGGGCCATAACTGCATGCAAAGCAGTTGGCACACAATGACGTAGTCACTAGACTTCAGTGGGCATGTTTGTAAATCAGAATGCCTGCCAAACATGAAATGCTGCACTGTAAAGTGCAGTTGCGGCAATGTGGGCAGACCTGAATGGCTGCCGTGTAAATTTGTAGATTGGTGATCAGGGGGTGGTAAAAACGTGGATCAACTGATTGTTTTTACTACCCTTTTGCTACCAATGTGAATGATGTCCTAAAGAAACCCTGTTACATTGCCCTTTCAGAGAAAATGGCAGGGTCTATGTCAAGTCCACCCTATACTTACCTCTCCAGAGCAACTCCATGTTTTCTTTCCTGTTGTCAGAGTTTAGAGGGAGTTCTGAGAAATTTGACAGTGCTTGGACCTTGTGATCTATGCTTGAACATGCAACATGAGATGAAACAACATGCAACCCTACTCCTGCAATTACCATGTATTTTACAGCTACAGAAGGAAAAGCAGCAGAGGAGTGCAGGAGAAGCAAGTATAAGGCTGCATTCACATTGTAGGGTTTTGTGAATGCACGCATGTGCGCATTGTCCTGCCTCGTGCATAGGACAGCCCATTCATTTAATTGGGTTGAGCTGCCTGCGAAAAATGTGGCAAAATAGCTCAGGTACCTTTTGGAGTGATGTGCATTAAGCTTTTTTTTTTACTACACATTGTGCCACCTTTGAGGTGTCATTAACAAAGAATGAAACCGCAAGTGTGACATGCGTTAATCATGCATTTAGTACAAGTCTGCAAATTCACACATGTTCATGAAATGCGATAATGTGAATGCAGACTAAAATGGGCTTTACAGTACACAGACCTTATCACCTGAAAGGGCAAGACGACAGGGTCTTTTTAACTCCTTGATGATGGGTATACACATATATATGTGGCCTCGGGGAAGTGGGTTTTTTTATGTGGGGTGCTCAAGTGAGCACTAGAGGGGCAGAGCAGAGAGCTGGTGACTGACAGTCATTGGTTCTCTGCTCACTAAAGACTGGGAACCAAGCGATCAGGGTCTTTGACTGCTCAGTTCTCAGTCTTAGAAGCGGTGTGGGAGAGATGCAGCATAGGTCAATATAATTTTTGGTTTTCAGTACCCCATACTTCTCTTTTAACCACTTCCAGTCCGGACACTTTTACCCCCTTCCTGTCCAGGCCAATTTTCAGCTTTCAGTGCTATCACACTTTGAATGACAATTGCATGGTCATGCAATATGTACCCATATGAAGTTTTTTGAGATAGATAAAGCTTTATTTTGGTGGTATTTATTCACCACTGGGATTTTTATTTTTTTTGCTATGTAAATGAAAATATCCAAAAATTTTGAAAAAAAGTGTTTTTCCTATAACATTTTGCAAATAAATAGTATTTCATCATAAATCTTGGCCAACATTTATACCGTTATCTTTTTCGTAAAAAAAATAAATAACCAAAAATTATCATTTTTAAACTTTTTTTTTTATATTATTATTTATGGGGTTTTTTTTCATACTGTCACCCTAGCAGTACAGTGTTTTTTTTTTTACACTGATTGCTTTTACACCCATAAAGGCTGTAAAAGCAATCATTTCTCCTTCTCTCTGGCTGCATTCTTGCAGCCATTGAGAACTACTGTGTGAGCTGTGATTGGTCACAGCTTGTCACATGGTACAAGGCTGTTGTGAATAACCTTGTACCATGTGACCTCTGTGATCATTCACAGATTTCACACGTAGTAAGCAATGATGTCAGAAGTGACATCTTGCTTACTACTCTGCATGTGATCACTGATTGGCCAATCAGTGATCACATGATCGGGACCTCACACAGAGGACACAGCGGGCACCGGATCCTGGGAACGTGCACAAGCAGGGTGTGGTGAGGCCGTATATAAACGGTCACCCAACCCTGCACTGCCACCCTCCGGCCATTTATATACATGGGCCAGACGGGAAGTGGTTAAGCACATTTTGTTTGTCAATTGTTGTGACTTAGATGAGAATCTAACCATATTTTATTTTAAATTACTGTAGAAAACCAGTTAATTCCAAAGGGTTCACATACCTTTTCTTGCCACTATGTATGTACAGTTTTACTAACACATGTCAAAGTTGCAATACTCTGTTCAGACGTTAAGAGAAGTATGGCTTTATAAAAAACATAAACATTATACTGAGCTAGGTGGATGCAGCAATGATCGGATACTGTATCTGACCCCTGCCACCTCGAACATTGAGAACAGAACAATCAAAAACTGCTGATCACTCAGTTCTCCTGTCCACTCTGAACAGAGAGCTGGTGACTTGTCAGTCATAGGCTCTCTGCTCTTCCCTTCCAGCACTCATTTGAGCGCTTGGCTATGGAGGGGATAGGAGCAGCAGGCTCAGCTTCTCAGCAGCTCGCCTAGAGGCTGAGCCATCTGCCGATCCAGCCCTCAGTGTGGATCCTAACTTTAAAGTTGAGATCTTTTTAGAGCTTGAATCGGCTCTGTGATGTTAGCTGACAGTCGGTTGAAAACGGGTCACAGGAGTGCAGAACAAACTACATTCCTGTGATCGGCAGAAGAAGTATAGCCAAAATAGCTTATAGCTATACTTCTCCTTAAAGAATTGTTTTATCCTCCATCAGGGCTGCTATTAGAAAAACACGGGGCCCCATATAGCCAACCTGACAGGTTCCCCCCCCCCCTCAAAAAAAAAAGACAGTTTACTATGCCTCAGTTATGAATGAACACAGTGAGTGATTGATAATGATCACTCATTGTGATCATTTAGGAAAGGAAGGGGCTGGTAAATGTGACATATTTGCTGGGCTCTTCCCCCACTCTACATCCTGAAGGTTCCTATCGTGTGCTTTCAGCTGCTGGTGGGAAAGAGAGGAGGCAAGCTGGCAGCACTGAAGGGGTGGGGGGAACACAGGGGGGCCTGGGCAGCAGGGGGAAATGTATGGTGCAAAGGGAGGGTGATGGGTGTGGTGGGGGTGGGATTATTGTAACCGATCCCCTGTATGTCTGTCTCTGCAGCAGCTGAACACCAGTGGGAGAGGAGAAGCCAGTTTTCAGCTGCTGCAGAGGGAGCCATACAGGGTAACAGTTCCAGTAATTGCCCCCCTAGATCTGATTTACCCAGCTGCCTGGGCCTCATACAAGAGGATTGGTGGTAATGAAGGGGGTTAATGTACCAGCTGAGACTATCACTCAACAACCTTTTGTCTTGCCCTATACTACCAGGTTATAGCTTTCAGCATAGAGTTGCCACCTGATCCCTTTAAAACCAAACACATTAATTACACAGGGTCTGTGGCTGACCACTTGCCTACCAGGCACTTTTACCCCCTTCGTGCCCAGGCAAATTTTCAGCTTTGAGTGTTGTTGCACTTTGGCAATTGCGTGGTCATGCAACATTGTACCCATGTGAAATTGTTATCTTTTTTTCAAATATAGCTTTTTTTGGTGGTATTTACTTGTCACTGGGTGTTTTATTTTTTGCACTATATACAAAAAAGAGCAAAAAATTTGAAAAAAATAAAAGCTTTTCTTTGTTTCTATTATAAAATTTAGCAAACAGGTAATTTTTCTCCTTCACTGATGTGTGTTGATGAGGCTGCACTGATGAGACGGCACTGGTAGACATTGATGAGGAGGCACTGATAGGCAGCAGTGATGGGCACTGATAGGCTGCACTGATGAGGCAGCACTGGCGGGCATTGATGAGAAGGTACTGATGATGCACTGATATGCAGCAATGATGGGCACTGACTGGCGGCGCTGCTGGGCGGCATTGATTGGTGCAACTGCTGGGCAGCACTGATCATCAGTGCCCTTATCAGTGCGGGTGTCTTCTGTGACATTTGCCGGTTATTGGCAGTACTTGCCTCGAGCTGTGACAGCGTGAGGAAAGTGCTGCTGATAACCGGCAACTGTATTTACTATGTGATCTGCTGTCATTGGACACAGCTGATCATGTGTTGAAAAGCTGCTGTGATTGGCCTTTTACCTAGTCATATGATCAGCTATGTCCATAGGACATAGTGATCACGGAGATCGCCAGGGGCGTGTTCTGGGAGGACATCATATGACCGCTCCCAGGACTGGACAACCGTGCTGTAGCCATCATTTGGCTATATTACGGTTGGCAAGTGGTTAACGGAGAAGTACAGCCAAAGCTCTTTTGCCTGTACTTGTTATTCATTGGACACAGCTGATCACGTGGTGAAAGGCTGCTGTGATTGGCCTTTTACGAAGTCATGTAATCAGCTATGTCCATAGGGCACAGTGATCACTCACAGCGCCAGGTGCGCACCGCTGGGGACGAGTGGAGGGCACATTCTGGGAGGACGTCATATGGCGCCCTCCCAGAACTGGACAACCGCGCTGTAGCCGTCATTCGGCTATAGCGCGGTTGTAAAGCAGTTAAGATGGTAATTAAACTCTGTGCCTTATGTGTATTAAATTAGCCCCAGAACCTGTGGAATTAATGTGTTCGCTTTTAAAGGGATAAGGTGGCAACCCTAAGGCTCCATGTACATGAGCCTACCCTGACCGCCGGAAAGCGCAAATCGCGGCAACTGCTTTTTTGCCTTGTTTTGTGTTTTCCAGCGGTCAAAACGATCCTATACTGAACGCGATCCTTCCATGTTCAAGAGAGGGAGGTTCAACCTCACCTAAGCGCGGCAGCGCCTAACCTCTGGTAAAAGCCTAAGTGTACATGGCTTTTATGGAGTCGAGTTTAGGAGCTTTGGCAAAAAAAATGCCTAGAGCTCGTAAACTGGAGTTTTAGCAGCTGCCCGTGTACATGGAGCCTAGAATTCATGTGCAGCACTACAATATGCTATACCCAGCAATACAAGAAGATACATTGCACATAACAGGAAGTATGAAGACAGCCACAAGCCGAGACCGCTGTGCTCACAGCACAAGAATGCAGCAATGTAGAGGGCACCTGAACTGTACAATGTTGCAGCATGACATCACTTCTATAATCCCCAAAGACTAGACTGCAGTGTCTGGCGAAAGGAATGCGGACAGCGGCACTCCCGTTCGCCAATCACAGGCCAGAATACGTAGAGCTGAGAAGGAAGAGGCGGGGTTTCTTTCCCAGGGTCTTCCGAGTTGGTCAGAAAGGCAGGTGACGTCAGCACTAAGGCATGTAGAATCATACGGAGTGCGGAAATAGTGAGCGAATACCGGGTGCTAGAAGGGTGTCGTACGGAATTATCACCGAGTCCAGGAGTCTGTCCATCCGGGCACCATGAGTGGATTCCGACAACAGAATGTGGAGGACTTCTATGAGATGGGAGAGGAGCTTGGAAGGTGAAGTGACTAGAAAGTGTTCTCTATGGTGTATTAATGTGGACTGATTCCTCCTGTTTCCTTATCTAGGCTGGTGTTGTGTCAGTGGGTTCAATAGCAAGTTCCCTTCCTGAGTTGACAACTTGGTGTTAGGTAAAAGATCTAGGAGGCGCAGAGTACCCACTGCCATGCATTTCCTTTAGTATGGGGGTGGGGCTAGAACCCCTGTCAGGTTCAGTGCAGGGACTGGTTTTCATGTCTGTTTAAATGAGTGGGATGCCTATTATTATTATTATTATTATACAGGAGTTATATAGCACCAATAGTTTGCTCAGCGCTTTACAATATAATGGGAGACAATACAGCAACAATACAGTTCAATACAAGAGGGATAGGAGGGCCCTGATCCTGGGAGCTTACAATCTAAGAGGCCTAGCACAGTCCTGAAAATGTGTGAGCTTTAATCATTTACCCTCCAGAGGATTTACCCCCCTTCCTGACCAGGCCATTTTTTTGTGTTATGGCGCTGCGTTACTTTAACTGACAATTGCGTGGTCGTGCAACACTGTACATAAATTAAATTTGTCATTTCCCCCACAAGTAGAGCTTTCTTTGGTGGTATTTGAGCGCCTCTGTGGTTTTTATTTTTTGCGCTATAAACCAAAAAAAGATCAAAAATTTTGAAAAAAACCCTATATTTTTGACTTTTTTCTATGAAACATATACAGTAAAACAAAATTAAAAATCAAATTTCTTCATAAATTTAGGCCAAAATGTATTCTGCGACATGTCTTTGCTAAAACAAAATCCCAATACATGTAAATTAATTAATTTACGTGAAAGTTATAGCATCTACAAATGGCGGTATAGATACTGGGATTTTTTTTTTATACTAGTAATGGTGGCGATCAGCGACTTATTGCGGGACTGCAGCGTGCATTCTAACACTGGGTGGGAAATAACTGCCACTGACATCCCCAGTGACACTAATACAGTGATCAGTGCTAATAAAAAGCACTCACACCATACTAATGGCACTGGGCAGGAAGGGGTCAACATCTGGGGCAATCAAAGGGTCAACTGTGTGCTGTGTGTATGTTTTACATCATGTGCTGTGCTGTGTTTTACTACGGTGACATGCTGTTTTGTATTTCTCTGCTGTGCAGAGAAATACAAAGCAGCATGTCCTTGCTGACAGGAGAGAGACCTGTGTTGTTTACACACAGGTCTCTCCCCTGTCAGCTCTGCCTACAGTCCCAGCTGAGAATTGCCAATCGGGACCCGGTGACTGACATGTCCAGCAGCCAATAGCAGTGCATTTAGGGTGGCGCGAGCGCTCCCCCTATTCGGTAATGCAGATCACATATATTTACGTGACTGCCTCCCTGTAGCAGTACTTCTATAGGACAGCGGGCAAGCAGTTAAAGTGTTGCTAAACCCATGTCCCTGCATTCACTATATCTGGTCTCCCACAATACACAGAACATGGAAATGCAAATATTTTATATTTATATTTAAATATAAACTGCTAAATACCTTTTCTCATCAGCAACCTTGTGACTTCTATCAGTGCCGAGCAGAGCACTAGTTAATCTTGTAGGAGGAGTTTTCATTCTCCCCTGACTTTCCTTTGGTGCTGCATAACCCCTGACCCTCTGGACAGCACTGATTGGCCCTGTGCTGATCACATTCACTCTCCCAAGAAAAAAAAAAACATACACAACAAACTGAGCATGTGCAGTTTGGCCCCAAGGCAATGTTCTATCAATGTTCTATCAGCAGATGCATTGTGGACAGTAGAAGAAGGGGAGGATCAGAGAAGACAGAATCAAACAGCCTTTTTACACAATGCAGAGGATTAACCCCTTAGGGTCCACAGTGAGTATAACAATCATGCTTTACTGCATATACAGACTGATTTTACTGTTGTGGGTTTAGTAACACTTTAAAGGGGAACTAAAGTCCTGCTGTTACTCACAATGAGCAGGCAGGCTCTTTATTGCAGAAGAGTCATGCAATGTCTTTTCTGCAGTAAAATCCACCTACCTGCCTGTTCTCAGTGGTCTCTGAAATGCAAACTGAGCTGTGTATGCGTAGCTCAGCTTGCAGTGCAGGTACATTCCCTGTGTCCTGGAACAACTGACTCCTGCTCATGCATAGGGATGATGTCATTCTGAGCCAGCCAATGAAGACAGTGGAAGAACGGCACACAGGAAGATGCCAGCAAGGAATGTTGGAAAGGTAGGTAAAGCTCACTAGTTCCACTTTAAAGCTGAAGTCCGGGCCCTCTATCCCCATGACCATTGTTTGTACATTCCCCAATCTCATTTTTAGTAAAGCAAGCTGCGATATGACAACATCGGTGCTTGCTGCAGTGGGAGAAGGTCATATGACGTCATCCCAGAACAAGAGAGCTCCCAACCGTCTGTCATTTCCTTAAACGGCGGGCGGGAGGAGGTTAAAGAAGAACTCTTGGATGGTGATTACATTTTCACAGTAGTCCAGCATAGTCAGGGAAAACCGCTGACATTAGTCAAAACTGTGTATAAAACTCACTGTTTTAAAGCTGTGATGTCATCATTCTGCTCTGAAAGTTTCTCAGTCTCCACAGTTCGGGAGGAGGTGTCTCAGAAGTGGCAGTGTCACTTCCTGTTAGTGCTCGTCACCACTTACTGAGACTACACATCCCAGCATTCCCTGGGATATAGAGTCTGTGTGGGGAGCAGGGTGGATTTGATTTAAATCAATTGATTTAAATCACTAGTGAAAAGGCTCGATTTATATTATAATTTTTAAGGAGCAACTGTCATCTGTCCCGCAGTGGCTCCTCCCCTGACCCGCTGTTGACTCACCAACAGTCGCATTCACTTTAATGGGATGGCTGGTGATGCGGCAGTGACACAACAAGGTGAGGTACGTGGCAGCAGCAGGTGAGTGGATGCCCGCTAACAGGCGCTGCCATGATGGATCTAAAATGACAGGTGCTCTTTAAATGTAAGGAATCCAACTCATTCTCACTAGTAGTTAGAAGCTTTAATATTTGCAAACCAAATGAAGGTTTCCTTTTTAGATTAATAAGCTGTCAGGTTAGTAAAACAGTGATATCACAACCAATTTTAGGTTAATCACACATAGCTGGAGAACTACGCAAATTCTTTTATTTCATGTTTTTCTCATGGTTACTGTGAAATTGTGTGAATGCATCAATGCAGTGCATGTTATCTCAGCTTGCAGAGCTTGGATTCATTGAATGAGTTTACCAAAAATGTAAATATTGCAAAATATACACCCTCATGCTACATACCTATTCATGCTGAATAAATTAAATTATTAATGTATCTTAAATAGAAAACTATCTTTAGATAGATTTTTACTCCAAAAGCATTTTATTAAAATAAATTTGATAAAAATAAAAAAAAATCTGATTTAAATAAACAAAAGCCGATAAAAATTAAAAAAATCAGATTTTTTTTTAAATCATCAATTTTTATCCACCCTGGTGGGGGGGACTGTGGGAATGTGTTTAATAGATCTGAAGTATGCTACATAGCTTCTTCTGTCTCCACCCGCCAGTATCGCTGTGCCCTGCTTTGCTCTCATTTTATGACAGTACATTTCACATTGTTTATCATAGGAAGCTGATGTGACAAGTCTTGCTTTCTCTGAACTGAACACATCATGGTCTGCCAGTGAAGTGTCTGGGTGGATCAGACCGGGAGTCTGCATCTGCTGGGTCCACCCACTGCAGTGAGCAGCAGCATCATTATGTGTCCCTCCCCTGCCTCTACTAAAAACTACAGAGGGGATTGTGCAAGATCGGTGGCTGAGGGGATAGAGGGCACATCAGCCACCAGTCTTGTGAACAGGATGTCTGACAGGCAAGAGAACTGTGCACTGTAAGGTGAACAGATTATTTAAAGGTATGGGAGCACCTGTACTAATATGTAGTAACATTTCTGCCCAGAGTTGTGTTTTAATTTTTATGAAATCAGCCCCTTGTTGATGGTAGATCTAAAGGAGATTGTACAAGTGTATGGCCACCTTTAGACTTCTGGCCTGGTCCACTCATTGTGCTGCATAGGTAGACCAGGATTCTGATCCATTCCAAACACACCCACAGTCCCACCCATTCAGACTGTACATCCCAGGACATGATGAGATTTGTAATCTTAAGAAGTGGGGACAAACACTGAGGTCCTGTTCACACCACGCGTAGCTGGAACTTGTGCTCCCACTCGCAATTCTTTTTGCATGTTTCTCATGTAGAAACTTCTGTCACACATAGGGCAGCCCAATTACTTGAATAGGCTGCCCTATGCACAATTGGCATTACAAGGTAGCTCAGGGACCAAATTTTGGCCCTGAGCCAGGAGCGATTTTACAGTCGAGTGCATTTTGTCATGATTTTCGCACAAAAATCGTGCCTCAAGATGAATGGCACCCAAATGCGCGTCATGTGTTTTTCTGCTATATTGAATCATGGGCAGGATCGTGTCAGTTCTGCCTACAATTCTAAATTGCACATATGTGAATGGGGCCTAAAGCAGCCCATAGATGAGTTTTGTTGTTTTCATTCAACCAGCAGGTTGAAGGAAAATAATGACTGTTTCCCAATCCAAATGTTAATTGTGGGTGGAGAATCCTCCTCACGGAGCCTCCTCTTCGTAGTCTGATAGCAGGTAGACTTCCTTGCCATTGGAATACACTGATCAGTGCTGCCGACTATAGCCTGCGGTGCTGATTGAGCAGGAAAAACCCAACAGGGTGGTTTAACAGAAGTCGGTCAGTCAGTTGAGATCTGTACAACCAAAGTGCCCATTCTGATATCCATTCTGAACCGGCCGAATTTCGATCCTAACTCCCACGGGGCTATTCTACAGTTTTAATCACCATCCTGGAGTTCTTCTTTAATGTTCAACTTCAGGAATAGGAAAAAATTCTCCTCTCAGTAGGGCTGCCCCTGCAGTGCAAGGGTTAACTGTTCATTTAAATCTAGGGATGGGAAGAGCAGTCTTACTTGATCCTCCGCTAACCTGTCAGACTGTGCTCCCCTGTGCTCCATCAGTGGACTGTCCCTTGGTGTCATCATTTCCATTGTAGGGCCATGCATCGGTCTTGATGATGTCAGGGGCAGGAGAGGAGGGGCTGCAGGGACTGGTCTTGCAGCACAGAGGATGCATTATGTAAAACTGAAAATAAATGGTAAAGGAAATCCTCTTGCGCTTAAATGTAGTAACCTATATGGACCAGCTGCCGGCACCCAATACTGAACCTTACACAGTAGTCAGAGAATATGAAATAAATATGGTGCAGCGCAATAAACGTACCACAATGATATATACAAAGCACACATAAATTATATATCAGCAAATGTAACGTGCTCATAATAGTAAACATGCAACCTAGTGGGTGATAAATCCTATAACAGCTTAATAAATGCGTGATGACTATTCAGTAGTCCTATAAGAATAAATATGGCTTGATAGGTAGACCTTGCTGGTGATCAAAAAAAGTGAAGAATATCAATCCTCTCAGGACAGTTCATAAGTGAACAATAGTGCTCAACTTAAGTGGAAAAAACATGCATGTGATAAAAACGCATGAGCAATCTGGTGATGGTGTCCACACACGCCTTCTGTGGCTGAATTGCCCCCTCACCTTGGATCAGTGACCCAATGGGCCCTTATGCCTTTAAGACCACAATAAGATCTTTATCCAAGGATTGGTGCCTCTGCCCCGTTCTTATGGACTCTCCAATGGACCCCTCACTGGCGGATAGATATACAGGACCCTCTGAATACTACTTGTATACCTATCCACCAGTGAGGGGTCCATTGGAGAGTCCATAAGAACGGGGCAGAGGCACCAATCTTTGGATAAAGATCTTATTGTGGTCTTAAAGGCATAAGGGCCCATTGGGTCACTGTTCTAAGGTGAGGGGGCAATTCAGCCACAGGAGGCGTGTGTGTGGACACGATCACCAGATGGTGAGGAGTTCTAATCAGGTAGTTGTAGCGTGCAAGACTACTGAGTGGAGGTGGAGTGGAATAGAGAAGTTTTCAATTCCCCTGTGATCCCTGGATGAGCTATCTACACATAAGGATCCGATACAGAGGAGATTAATAGCCTTTTGGCCCTGTGTGGGTCAGTGCGGGGAGGTGAGCAGGCACTGCTGCCATTTGAGGATTTGTGCACTAGAAGTGAAGATCACTTTTTCCACGAAGTTTCACTTGCATGGACTTTATTTAATTTTGATTATTCACAGATGGTGATCGTATATTTCACAGTTATATAATAATTTGACAAACAATTTTCTTATATTCACTTGGTATTATTGTCATTATCATTTCACGGTTTATCCAATTCGCACTGATGTATATATGTATATGAGCTCTTTCTCCCTACGTCTTCCAGGACAGCCATCTGAGACCTTGGGCTCCTCCCTCTGGATCAGGAAACACACCATCCCACATGGCTTTAAAAGGCGGGCCTCCGGGCCTCACATCCAGTTTTTTGTGTTTCCTGAGCCGGAAGGATGCGCGCCGTAGGAGCCAGGGTGATCCTCGCACCCTCAGGAAGGCTGGCCTGGAAGGGTGTGGTGCGGTCTGTACCTCCGTCCCCGGTGCCTTCCACGTGGTGGGGCTGGCATCTGGTGGTGTCCTTCAGGCCCAGGTGGGTAACCGGCGCTGCCGCATGTCACTGGGGCTTGCCCCGATCGTGGCCTCTCCTCTGACCCGGCATTCAGTTGAATGTGCAGGGGAGAGGCGGGACTTCCGGTTGGGCGCGGCCTTGCGTTCCAGCAACCGGAAGTAGCAGGGCGGATGCGCTCTACAGGCCGGAAATCCGCCAGTGACGTCAGCGCCGGGCGCCGGAGACGCAGCTCCGATCTCCAGAGGCGCAGGCAGCACCAGGGGAATTAAAAAGCTGGTGGGCGTGCGGAGCGGCGGCGCTGTCTCCACGCCAGGGGGACGATGGAAGCAGGACCTTCTCGGGCTGACCCCGGTACCGGCTCCTCCCAGGTAAGCTTGGGGAGGCTCCCCTTTATGCTATATTCCTGGGGGGGTTTTTTTTAGGAGGTCCCTTAAGTCCCCAAGTTGTGGGTGTTAGGGCACGCTGCAATTTTTTCCACATTACTGGATGCAGTGGGGGTCCTGGGATATTGTTCCTCTCAAGTGCCTAGTTCTGTTTTTTTTTTTTTGTCATTTCTTCTTTAGACTAAAACACAGGACAGGACCCCAGTACAGGCCCTAAAGAGGAGATGTGCAGTGTGTGCGGCCAAGTTAGGCGCAGGATATGAGAAGCCTTTATGCCGCAACTGCATTGATAGTCTTGTTAGAGACTAATCTTTTACAACATGCCATAAAGTTTTGTCCTCTATTAAAGAGGATATGTCGGCAACTTTTCAGGCGTTTAGGTCCCTTCTGGATAGGGTTCAGTCTCCTTTGGAGATTGGTTCGTAGTCTGCATTGGGGGTCATGCCCTCCCGGCAGGTAGTTCCGGAAGAGGAGGAAGATATTCCTCGATCTCGGACATCCTCCCAGTTAGGTTCAGGGTCCGAGGAGGAGGAAGCCCCCACCTCTTCAGGCTCTAAGTATAGATTGGCCCTAGAAGAGGTGGACGAGCGTTTGAAAGCAATTTATGAGACTCTGGAGATAGAGGAGGAAGAAGTGACCTTGTCGAAGCATGATCTCATGTATCAGGGGCTTCATGCTAAAAAAGCCAGAGTTTTTCCGGTCCATAGTTCCTTGGTTGAAACTATCAGACAGGAGTGGGAAAGCCCGGAGAGGAGGCCCTTCTTTTCCGGTGCCCTAAAGAAGAGATTCCCCTTTGACGAGGACCCCTCGCAACCCTGGAAAGAGGTTCCAAAATTAGACGCCCCTTTGTCCAGGAATTCGAAAAGGACGGATCTGGCCTTTGAGGACATGGGGGCCTTAAAGGACCCTATGGACAAGAGGGGGGAAGTTTTGTTGCGAAGAGCCTGGGAATCCTCTTCAGTCAGTTTGAAACCTGCCCTGTCGGCAACTTGTTTGGCCAGAAATTTGGAGTGCTGGTTAGCCCAACTACAGAATCACCTAGCGGCAGGAACCTCGAGGCAGCAGATCCTGAAATCACTACCGTTGCTTCTGAAAGCGGCAGGGTTTTTGGCGGACTCCTCGGCAGAATCGGTCAAGCTTGCGGCCAGGTCTTCAGCCCTGGTTAACTCTGCTAGGCGAGCTTTGTGGTTAAAAACCTGGGCGGGGGATTCAGCGTCCAAGTTGCGTTTATGCGCGTTACCATTCCTGGGGGATAACCTTTTTGGCCCAGGCCTGGAGGAGGCTCTTGAGCGTACGGCTGATAGGAAGAAGGCCTTCCCAGAGAGTAGAAAAAAGGTGTTTCCTAGGAAACCCTTTCGGCCTAGAACCCAAGTGCTTCAGCCAAAGAAGCATTGGACAGGGCATAAAAACAGAGGCCGGAGAGGGATATTATTCAATCCTCCTCAGGGATCCTCCAAGCCCCAATGACTTGGATGGCCCGGTAGGGGGAAGGTTGGGGTCCTTTCTCCCTCAGTGGGCTTCTATATCCCCGAGCCCCTTCATTTGGAGCCTGATTCAGGGAGGCTACAGGATAGAGTTCGGGGACTGCCCTCCAAACAGGTTCTTGGTTACAGATCTCCCCAGGGACCGCAGGAAGTCTCAGGCGTTATGCGGTCTTATAGGGGAATTGGTGGACCAGAGAGTTCTGGTGCAGGTGCCTCAGAACGAGCGGGGTTCAGGGTGTTACTCACACGTCTTTGTGGTGGGAAAGCCTTCAGGAAAATTCAGGTTAATCCTGAATCTTCGCTCCCTAAATCAGGCCCTAACATACAAACGCTTCAGAATGGAATCGATATATTCGGTAAAGAATATCCTGTTCCGGGGGTGCTTCATGGCCACAGTGGACTTGAGAGATGCTTATTTTCACATTCCCATCCACCAGGCAAGTCAGAAGTTCCTGAGGTTGGCCATAAGGATGGGGTCGCAGACCTTCCATTGGCAGTTTCGGGCCTTGCCCTTCAGTCTAGCATCAGCTCCCAGGATCTTTACAAAGGTTTTAGCAGAAACTTTGGTTCCCCTGAGGCTGAGATCAATCTTGGTGGTTCCTTACCTGGACGACTTGCTTTTGGTGGCCGGGTCTCGGCAACAGTTGCTCGAGCACCTAGCAGTAGTCCAGAATCTCCTGCAGGGTCTGGGCTGGCTTATTAACAGGGAAAAGTCGTCTCTGGTACCTGCACAGAGGGTGGTTTACCTAGGGTACGAGATCTCTTCTGTAGAGGAAAAAATTTTTCTGCCACGGGAAAAGTTCGAGAAGATGAATCGGGTGTTAGGGTTGCAGTGCAACCTGCCTGTTTTGGTGAGGGGGGTCGCAGGGGCAGTGGGTCTTATGACATCCTGCTTTCCGGCGGTTCCATGGGCGAGATTTCACCAGAGACCGCTCCAGGCCTTCTTGTTAAAGGAATGGGACGGAAATGTCTCAGAGCTGGAGCGGCAGGTCCGGCTTCCGTCCAGAGTCAAGAGATCTCTGTGGTGGTGGCAAACGGAGAGAAACTTGACCAGGGGTCTGGATTGGAGGCCATCGGATCCACTCATTGTAACCACAGACGCCAGCAGTTTTGGTTGGGGGGCTCATCTACAAGGGAGAACGGCCCAGGTGAGGTGGTCCCAGGAGGACTCCTTAAAGCCCTCAAATCAGCGGGAGCTGTTGGCGGTCGGGAAAGCCTTGGAGGTTTTTCAGGTAGGCTTGAGGGGCCTTCATGTACAGGTTCGTTCAGACAACATGGCAACGGTAGCTTATGTGAACAAACGGGGGGACAAGGAGTCCTTCGCTGCAGAGGATCGCGGGCGATATTCTGACCTGGGCAGAACAGAATCTGCGTTCAATTTCGGCGGTACACTTAAAGGGTTCTCACAATTCGCTTGCGGATTTCCTGAGCCGACGGCCACTCTCCCACGACGATTGGTCACTCAACCAAGAGGTGTTTCAGGAGTTGGTGTCCAGGTGGGGGAAACCGGAGGTGGATCTTTTTGCGTCACGGGAGAACAGGAAGGTCGACCAGTTCTTTACCCTAAACTCGCGAGAGCAGAGCTTGGGGATAGACGCTCTGTCGACCACCTGGAATTTCAGGCTGGCCTATGCGTTCCCTCCAATCAGGCTGATTCCGGCGGTCCTGCAAAAATGTTTAGAGGAAAGGTCGGATCTACTCTTGATCGCTCCTTTTTGGCCGAGAAGGCCATGGTTTTCCCTACTGAACAGGCTGGCATCAGCTTGCCCGTATCCCTTGCCAGAAAGGGCAGATCTGATTGCGCAGGGTCCGCTTTTACATCCGCGAGTCAAGACGTTACGATTGACGGCCTGGTTCTTGAGGAACAGATCCTCAGAGCCAGGGGGTTCTCTGATCAGGTAATAAAGACTTTGGTGGGCTGTCGCAAGCCGGTAACCAGAGTCATTTATTCTAAGGTCTGGAAAAGATTTGCCTCGTGGTGTTCGGACCGACCAGGGCCCCTGGACATTCCGATGGTTTTGGACTTTTTTCAGGAGGGGGCAGATAGAGGACTCTCGATCAGCACCTTGAAAGTACAGGCTTCTGCTTTGAGTATTTTTTTGCAGTGCTCTTTGCAACAAAATCCCTTTGTAGTTGATTTTTTTTAGATCTCTCTCTCCAGGGCTAGGCCTGCTAAGGTGGGAGGTTGTCCGAGTTGGGATCTGTCTCTGGTCCTAAGGGCTTTGGTTCGAGAAACTTTTGAGCCTTTAGAGGTGTCAGCTTTCAAGTTTTTGACCTTAAAGATAGTTTTTTTGGTAGCAATCACATCGGCCCGTAGGGTGAGTGAGCTACAGGCGCTCTCAATTAGGGAGCCTTACTTGACCATTCTTAAGGACAGGGTGGTGCTTAGGACTGATCCGGGATTCCTTCCTAAAGTATCCTCCTCTTTTCACAGGTCGCAGGATATTGTTCTGCCGACCTTTTGTTCTTCCTCTGAAGGTAAAGAGGAAGAAAGCCTAGGTTTGCTGGATGTAAAGAGGAGTCTTATAATTTATTTAGACAGGTCCAGGGAATTTAGGAAATCGGATTCCCTTTTTGTGTTGTTTTCAGGGCAGAGAAAGGGGTTAGCAGCATCTAAAGCCACGATAGGCAGGTGGATTAGGCTGGCTATTGGGGAATCTTACAAGGTCTTGGGGATTCCGCCTCCTTTTGTTAAGGCCCACTCAACTAGATCCTTGGCAGCGTCCTGGGCGGAGAGGGCCGGGGCTTCGCCGGAGGAAATCTGTAAGGCAGCCACTTGGTCGAGGTTTTCCACCTTCGTGAAGCATTATCGCTTGGATATCCTGTCAGATAAGGAACAGGCGTTCGGACGCAAGGTCCTCCAGGCGGTGGACCCACCCTAAGGGGGTAAGTTCTCGTTTATCGTCTCAGATGGCTGTCCTGGAAGACGTAGGGAGAAAACCAGAGTTAGACTTACCGGTAACTCCTTTTCTACGAGTCTTCCAGGACAGCCGGTAATTCCCACCCTTCTAATGTACAACCGAGAGAGTTAAGGTTGACTGCATGAAAATTGTATTTACCTATATTTGTGTCTTTCAGTGGCTTCCGCTAGTTCTCTTTTAATAACTGGATGTGAGGCCCGGAGGCCCGCCTTTTAAAGGCATGGGGGATGGTGTGTTTCCTGATCCGGAGGGAGGAGCCCAAGGTCTCAGATGGCTGTCCTGGAAGACTCGTAGAAAAGGAGTTACCGGTAAGTCTAACTCTGGTTTTCTCACAGAGCACTAATTGTTAGGTATAATAGGCACTTTAGTATTTATTTATTGATAATTATTTTATAGCGCTTCACTAAATTGTTAACACATTTGATCACCAGATTGCTCATGCGTTTTTATCACATGCATGTTTTTTCCACTTCAGTTGAGCACTATTGTTCGCTTATGAACTGTCCTGAGAGGATTGATATTCTTCACTTTTTTTGATCACCAGCAAGGTCCACCTATCAAGCCATATTTATTCTTATAGGACTACTGAATAGTCATCACGCATTTATTAAGCTGTTATAGGATTTATCACCCACTAGGTTTCATGTTTACTATTATGAGCACGTGTTACATTTGCTGATATATAGTTTGTGTGCTTTGTATATATCATTGTGGTACGTTTATAGCGCTGCACCATATTTATTTCATATTAAGTAAAACTGCTTTTCCTGATCCCCTAGATGTAAATAGCATCTCCACTGCAAGGTAGGATTTTTACTTTCCTAGGAGTTCAACGTTAATGCATCCATGGTGTGAACAAACTCTCTGGAGCCATGCCAACCATTCCTTTATGCCTCGTAGCCACAGATGCACCCAAAGCCCCTGGGTCACAGCACAGATGCAGAAAGGTGTTTCAGGCAAGTGGGCCATCATCATTGTGGTGCCTGAAAACCATAGCTTACTTGGGGAGCAACAAAAAAGGTATATAAAAGTTCATGGTATTGTGAATTAAAAGGAATCAGAAGTCACTTCAGTAAATCCATGCAAAGCAATGAAGACTTCTTAAAGCGATATGAAAGTCTAACTGGAAAAGAAAAAACATTTTACACATTGTGTATAATCTGTCTCCTTGAATGTTTTTATGTGTTTTTCTTGCGGTTGTTCCCACAGCCACTGTCTCCGCCTATGTTTGTAGGGGTCTCCTTCAGGTAGCTGCTGCTAAAGGAGACACCAGCGCGTTCTCTTCATGCCAGGGCTGTGTGCGTCCAGTGTTTAGCAAGCCACTCTCCTGCTCCATCCTCCCAGCTCCTGACAGTGAGTTGCAGGAGCCAATCACTAGCCAAACTTCACCTCTCCCCTCTACTGCCAGGAAGTTTGTGGAGGGGTGTGGCTTGTTAGAAGACCTTGCAGCTTTGAGAGGGACACCAGGTAAGTGTTTGGAGATGGGGTAGGACAAGTACTGGAGCATTATTTTACCTTTTCAATGTATTAATGGAAAAAAGTGATTGTAAAGCTTGATTTTTTTTTTTTTTTTCTACAATAACAAACATTCTATACTTACCTATAGGGTCCCCTGCTGGTGCTCCTGGCTCCTCCTGCCTTCTGAGTGCCCGCATAACAAGCAGCTTGCTATGGGGGCACACATGCTGCCTCAATCCCGAGCCTTACTGTGTGCATCTACTGACAAACAAACTGCAGCTCGTCCCCACCCTGGTCTTTGTTTACAGGTTTTCAATGACATTATTTCACACTGGAAATGCCCATGTGCTTGAAATGTCACAAAATATTGAAAAAAATTTAAAATGTTATTGCATAGAATTAAAAATTGAAACCTATTTTCACCTTCTATAAGGGAATAAAGGGCATGTGTTACTTTAAGCCGTGTTTACTAACCCAGGTCAAATCAGACCATAAATTGTTTTTAGGGGTATATGTCTGTATTAGCGTAAATGTTAATAAAAGTGAGTTTAAAAAAAAAATTGTGATGTGAAAAACAGTAGTGTACCTATCATCATAGTTGCAAGTCCTCATGCGCACTTGACATTTTACAGCTACTGTTTTTGGCTTTTGACATTTTTTCTCCAGCCAGTAAACTCCCCATGCATGTTATCCTATGTGTCCATGCATACATAGACTGTAATAAATTTTTTTGGCTGGGAAAAAAAACCCAGGACTAGCTGTAATAATGCTCTAACGCTGAACTCCCCCCAAAAAAATTTTTGGGGTCAAAAATCGCTGCTAAATGCTAGTGCAAAAACGCTAAAAAAAAGCTGAAAACCTTGCGTTTTTAATGTGACTTTATACAGCTAACGTTACAAACGTTATGAAAACGTCCAGTGTGCATGAGGACTAAATCACAAGTCAAAATTTAGTGAGCCTCTGAAGGATACAGCACTGTATGTGCATGGGAGCTGCATGCCTGGTTGGCCACCCTCGTATTTTTTCTTGCTTTGTTTGTCCCAGTTTCCTGTCCTTTTTAGGAGCCAAAATAATAAATGCATTTTTATTTCATTTCAGTGGCCAATTTGCTATTGTACGGAAGTGTCGGGAACGTGCGACAGGAATAGAATATGCAGCCAAGTTTATTAAGAAGCGTCGTTTGTCATCCAGCCGCAGAGGTGTGAGTCGGGAGGAGATTGAGAGAGAGGTGGACATCTTAAAAGAAATTCAGCATCCAAACATCATCACGCTGCATGATGTGTTTGAGAATCGCACTGATGTGATTTTGATATTGGAGTTAGTATCAGGAGGAGAACTCTTTGACTTCTTAGCACAAAAGGAAAGCTTGAGTGAAGAAGAAGCCACTATGTTTTTAAAACAAATCCTTGATGGGGTCCACTACTTGCATCACAAGAGCATTGCCCATTTTGACCTCAAGGTATTTATGTGCAAAAATGTGTTTATGTTGTATGTGTCAGTCACAATTAATCTAGATTGATATGCTAGGATGTTTATTTCATTGCAATGCCTGAAATGGTAAACATGAGCATTGCATCGATGTGCTCTTTTTGACAGCAGGAGCAAAAAAACCTTTTTTTCTTTTCTTAATGCATGCTGCGTGTGGCTCTGTGTTGTAATGCATTGCAGCATGTTGCGCTGTGTTTAAATGCAGCATGTTTCACCTCTACCTAGAACACATCAGCAGCACATTGGTGTGAACTGCGCCCTTTGGAAACAATGGATTCCTGTTTGTCCTTGTGTTGGGCCTGCCTTGAGCGGGCAACCGAATGCCAGTGGTGTGATTGGACCCTTAACGGATGTTTTCAAATCTGCCTATTCAGACTACAGATAGAGAAGATAAGTTGTCAAAACTAAAGCAACACAAGCAGATTGGGTGTTAAAAATGATTTTCTGCTTTACTATCACTTTTTAAATAGTTTGTTTGGGCCAAGCTGGAGAAACTATCTATTTCCTAAATTAACAGGTGCGCCCACTGGACGTGCTTTTTAAACTGTATGTAGCCTCAGCTACATACAGTATACAGCACTGTATTCGGCTTTGGGACAAGAACCTGGAACAAAATTAAAATAATATTAGAGGCAGATTTTTTTTTTTGTTTAAAAATAACAAATATGTCATACTTACCTGCTCTGTGTTGTGGTTTTGCACAGAACAACCCTAATCCTCCTCTTCTCAGGTTATTTATTCTCAAATCTGCACTACAAAATAAAATATGGAATCTAAATGCGTTGCTTAAGATTTCACTTAATTATATAATGTCAGAATGCTCAGGACAGACTTGACACAGGCTAGAGAAATCCCAGAATTTTCTTGTTGGTA
Organism: Staurois parvus; assembly: GCF_062004578.1. Lineage (NCBI taxonomy): Eukaryota > Metazoa > Chordata > Amphibia > Anura > Ranidae > Staurois > Staurois parvus. The sequence continues at coordinate 11,504,418 of NW_028317882.1, forward strand.
TGAGAAATCACAAGTAGCCATTGGGTCAAAACGTCTAAGAAGAACTGTCATCAGATTTTGAAAACCTTGTAGGTCATATTTACACAGGCAATGGAGGTTGGATAGTTTGCTGCATTCAGAGGTGGCTAATTGCCCCCTTTGGACAGAACTACAGTCTGTGTTATGGCCGTATACAAACTGGCTGAGTTAGCTGCAGTCAGATTGTGTGCAGTCAGAAATTCCAACCCTGAACGCACACTGGCTGCATCCATGGTTGATGGGAAGCTCTGTTCACGTGTAACCACTTTGATGAGTGGTTACATGCAAAGAGTAGCAACACCAACCATTGATTTACAGATTTGAAAGTAGCCACTGACAGGTGCTACTGTTCACACACTGTGTGTGTATGCAACTTGTGGAACTTTTAGGTTCTGCTTATTCTTGTCAGTAGCTGCCACTAGCCATCCGTGCAAACATATACTCATGTTGATATCAGTGTAAGCCGTTTTTTCACTGGTTTCACTAAACTGCTTTTTGGTTTTGCATTGGAATAACTGGCTCCTATATTCTACTTTTTCTCACAGAGGGTAAAGGCATACCATTTATTTTCAACATTCTTCACACCATATTGACTACAGCCTAAGCATTTCTGCCTTGCATTTTATGTCATGTTCATGCATGCTTTGTAACATTTTAAGTTAGTGTTGTTTACAAACTTATGTTAGAAATATAATTCAGCTCTATTGCTCTTCATACAATTAATCTGGCCATAGATTAGTGGCGTCCCTAGGGGGGAGCATGCCGCACCGGGTGACACCATCACAGGTGTGCAGGAGCAGGATGCCAGCAGAGCTTCTGGGCTCTGTGAAGGTCCTGGCCAGTTATTGGGGTGATCCCGGGTTCCCGGCACAGTGACAGCTGCCCCCAGTGTAGCGGTAAATTGAGTATCCTGGACCCGTGAAGATATGTATCACCTGAAGCAACTGCGCATGTACCGGTTTCAGACCGAAGAAGCCGATCTCCGACTTTAGCACAGAGCTGCCACAGTTAACCCCTTACAGGCTGCAACCCGTTGAAGCTGATCCTGCCAATCACTATGGGTTGCAAGATCAGTTAACCCTGTATAGGTTAAATGTTCTAAAGTCGGAGATTGGCTTTTTCAGCTTGAAACCGGCACATGCGCAGTTGCTTCAGGGGATACATATCTTCACAGGTCGGGATACTCATTTTACCGCTACACCTGCATCGCTCCTTCCTCTGTGGAGGGGTGACACCACGCGTTACCGCACCGGGTGACACCAACCCTAGGGATGTCTCTGCTATAGATGGATCAAACCATGGCCAGTTAAGCAGGAACTGGCCAGGGTTCGATCCATCTATGGGCAAACTGTACTGACGTCAATTCATTAATCGATTTCAGTACAATTAGCCTGTCGGATTTTATACATTCAAACAGAATGGTGCTGCGGGAGGGATTCCTCCATCAACACTGACTATGTTGATGGGGGGAATCGAGCTATCATCTATGGCTTGCCTTAAGCTGCATAGTGGTAATTTAATATGGCCTCTGTAGCAGTCAAAGCCAGTTTGTCTTTTACAAAAGGCTAGTTATAACACTTTAAGATTTCTCTTGTTAAGCCCACAGGGGAATTGAATAAATTCTCCCATTCATGTATTCTGACAACCACTGCTCTTCTAACTGGCAGAATTCCTAAACCGTGACTGCTTCTGATTGACAGCAGTCATTGTTTGGCTGAGAATTTTTTTTTGGTGCCGAGAGGGACAGCCATGCCTTGAATTTTGGATGATTAAGCAGTAATCGGATGCAATTTAAACTGTATGGCCAGCATAAGGTGCCTTCAGCATCCACTTCAGTTATAGTAAATATTAGATGCTCACCCTCTCTCAAAGCATTTAAGGACACTTCTGTTGCAGTTTCTAGATACAGGGTGTGACTAAAATCATAAAAACACCTAACATTAATGTCCAAGGCTTAATAATAAATAGGACCACACATTGTCTTTTGAACAGCTTTATTAGTGTATATTGTATTGTTATACAAGACTTGTACTGTGGGTAATTAGATTACGCACCATTCTTCAAACAAAAAAGCCTTGAAGGTGATCGAAGGAAAAGGCTTACTCTTTGTTGTATTATTGATGATTACCCATAAAGAATCAAAGCTGGTAATTGGGGAGAACGTGAGAGATATTAAACTTCAATTTGGTGTCTATTAAACCACTCTAGCTGTGTGATCGGGGCATTTTTCTACTGAAGATATGAGAATTATATAGAAACATGAAGAAAAAAATGTTTTCAACGCTGGGTACAATAGGGACTGTAACTGTTTTGTAGTCATCAGATTCAAAAGAATTTTGATTGCTGACTTTAGCATTCTGTGCCCTCATCACCCCGTAACAGTTGGCATCAGCATAGTAGGTTAAGGGCATTCTTTGGCTTTCTTCAAGAGTAGGAAATCTGGTAAAAGATGACTCGTGGGGCTAATTCCTTGCATGCGCACAAATAAAACAGCTTCCCTGCAGTAAAGCTATCCTTGCGAAGCCCATAGTGTAAAATAATAGAGTGCTCTGGTTATCTAACTATGGCAAATCTTGCCCTTAAATCACCCCCCCCCCCCATTTAGTGATGAGGCAGTTTTTCTTCTCTCTTATCACTAATTTAACCTACTAGGTTTTGGTGGGGAGTTGCATGGACATGGTTAAAGGGTGACAGACAGAGCTAAGGATGCTGCCCACTTCACTGTTGGTGCTGTTAGTCAAGTATTTCACAGCTTTGCAGAGTGAAGTAATGGTGTTTTATATGTCAAACTGCCTTTCATAAATAAGCAAATCTTTCAGGCTGTAAAATGTTGCTGTGACATTTTTTCTTTGGATTAATGAAAAAAAACCCTGCTCTTTTACACTACAGCCTGAAAACATTATGTTGCTGGACCAGAGCAGCCCAAACCCACGAATTAAACTCATAGATTTTGGAATTGCACACAAAATCCAAGCGGGAAATGAATTCAAAAATATATTTGGAACACCAGAATTTGTTGGTAAGTGACACATAAGATTTTGATTTATTACTGCCTGTTCACCATTTTCCCCATTTTTTTTTTTTTATGCAACATTGGGGGAAAGTTTAAAAGATAGAATTTGGAGCAGCTGTGTATGGCAACCAATTGGCTTCTAACTTCTACTTTGTCAGTTAAGCTTTGAAAAATGAAATCTAGAAGCTGATTGGTTGCCATACACAGCTTCTCCAGATCCTGACTGCTCCAGTCAACTCTCTGTTGTGTTAAAGGCAATGAAAGTAACCTAAAAGCTTTCTATTACGCATCATAGGGTGCATGCACCTATGTTTCAGCTCCCAACACTCCAGAAAGACTGGGCAGATACTGACTGATCTGCATTACAATAGGCATGCTTCTCAGATAACAGTACATGGGCCTAATGACTGGCACCAAGCACTTATGAGAGGCAGGAACATGTGTATTACAAAAAACAAGCATACTGGGTTTTTGTTAGGCATAATACTACATTATGGTGGTGGTAGTGATGGGGGTGGGGTAGATGTTGGCAAAGTAGAAGCAGGTGACTTATGGGACCCACTGATGTTACATTACCTACTTACATTTAAACCCAAATCCACACACACTCTTTGCCGCCAACATTAATATCACTAGATTATGGAACACAAACAATACCCCCTCAATCACTTCACTAATTACAGACCTTAACACTCAATGTCAAATGGAAAAATTATCCGCAATTGGAAAAATTATCCGCAATTAACACTTCTTCCGATCACAAATTCAATTCAATATCCAATAGACCCGATGGCTAAATCACCCAAAATGCTCAGTACAACCCTGATGAAATTTCATGAGATGAAATCGCACCCCATACCAAAACTGGTATCCCCTCAAATACCCAGTTACATCCCTTCTCCCATCAATCCTATCCTCCCTTACCTCTCCACCAAAAGCCCCTTAGCACCCCAAACTCATCACCAAGGTTCATCAATTGCACACGAATACCTCTGATGATATTGCTAAACAAGACCAACACCTCATCCGTCCAACGGGCGGAACTACAACATATCTCTTGTCCCTCTTTCTTTTTTTTTCCTGGTTATCTCTGGAAAACTTAATAAAAATATTGAAACATAAACTCAAATCCAGGCTAATCACTTTTCACCAAAAGATGTTCTCTGATCAAAAGATAGCAGAAGAATATGTAATATCAAAAATGTATGTCATCCTGTCATGATAAAAATATTAGAGCTGTGTCAGTGAGCTGACAGAACTGGAATTTACACATTTCTTTCTGGTCATTGACTCACTAGGTAGTAAAGCAAGGGTCAGGATGAAAGCACTGTAGCCTGCACCTTTTAAAAAAAACATAATCTTTAATGGCAGTTCTGTTATTCTCAGAAATGCAGTTAAAAGTATTGTGGCTTGATCTAAAAGTGCAGGACCTCAACAGTTCAGGTGTGTGTACCGCAAACAATAGTTTAGAACAGTGGTCATCAACTTGTGAGCTAAAGGGGGCCTCAAATGTGCCCCTTGTCATCACCGAAGGGCCTCATGTAAAGTTCAATATACAGTTAGGTCCGTATATATGAGATACTGGCTCTTTCGGAGGTGTTTCCTAGTTTATAATGGCCATCCTATCCTGCTCAACATGTTTGAATGAAGAAATTACATTGTTTTATTTTTTTGTATTGTTATGTGTGGAATTTGTTCTAATGTTAAAATTTTCTCCTTTTCATAGCTCCTGAGATAGTAAATTATGAACCTCTCGGTCTAGAGGCAGATATGTGGTAAGAAATGTTGGTGATTTTGTGACTTTTCGCATATGTTAATACATAATATTGTAATGCAGCAGTCCACACTCTTCTTTGTTTAAAGGGTTTAAAGTATGCTTATCAGAACTTTACATAATATATTTTTATCCCCACATTTGCCTGAATTATTAAGATCACTGTTAACTTGCTTGCATTGCTGCAGTGAAAATTCTGTATTTATTCTGCTGCCCTGTATCTTGGTGTACATACAAATCAAATCTTGAATAAACTGAAAACTCATGCAAAAAAAAAGTTTTTATTTCAGTGGACTTTGAGACATTTTGCCGTCCTATAATTATGTTAAAAAACAATACAGAAAGTAAAGTGGCAGTTTAGTTTCCCCTTAGTTTAAGGTAGAAATTGAGATAAATGAAATATTAACATCACAGTAGTTGTTTACAAGCAAATAAGGTTGTGGCAGCAGAAGTTAAAATCCCTTTATAGAAAGGTAGTTAATGAAATAATACTTTTAACCCCCCCACCCCCACCCCCACCCCCAGTCTGTAGCAATGGGGGGGGGGGGGGGTAGGGGGGCAGCAGTCACTGCAAAGCTGTCATTGACAACACACCCATGTCTCTAATACATGCTCAGTCTCCAAACCCAAATCCTCTGCAAGCACAGCAGAAGCAATCCACAGTCTTGGATTTATGAGATGGCACAGTACTCACTTCCCCACATGTGCTATGTTGTCAGGAATATGGCAGTAAGATCCCATGCATGCACAGGACAGACTGGTGTGAAAGGTAGCTCCCACTCATGTGTGGAATCTCTCCACCATATTGCCATGCTCATATACCAGAGAGTGCATTTTGTTAGTGATCCAGTAAGATGGCGGTGAAACTCAGAAACTGGAAACTACTGTACATGCGTGGGTTACTGCGCCTTGTTACCGGTGACAGTTTGATTCCAGGCATGTTCTGCTTCCTATATCAGGGACCAGATGCTACTGTGCGTGTGTATGTTACCGGTGCTATCTTACTGACAAGCTTTTGTTTCTTGACATGTGCAGTGAGGGACTTTCCCTTCTTCCTACTATCACCACTTCACCTGTATGCCCCCTCCCCTTGATAATAAGCACACCTGCATGGCTCCCCTTGCCACTGCCATATCTGCCCACTCACTTCCTTCCCACTCTGAGCCTGCAACCCCACCCCCCTAACTACAGTGCATGAGCCCTCCTCATCCCACCCACACATACGTGCTTGCACACCCTCTCTCCACTGTACCTGCATGCCCACTCCTCCCACTCTCTCCAGCACAAATTCATAGGAACAAATACAAAATGTTCTATGTATGATGACAGTGCAGAGCAAGCAACCCCCTGTTGTCAGTGTGCTGCGTGGAAGCCAATCATAAAGGACCTGGATGACTGATGTGATCACACTGGTAGCTCTGTCTACTACGCTGTTTGTCAGCTTCCATTGTGGCCCTTCAGGTATGAGATATGCATACTCACATTGTGTCAGGCTGGCCCAATAGAAGTTTGCAATAAAAATCATACCTGGAGCTCAGCTTTACATTGACTGGTAAAATGACACTACAGCTACTGAAAAAAGGTGAAAATATATACATTTATTACAGAAAAAGCTTTGTTATCCTTTCAGGGCTAAAACAAGGACAATTTTTTCCAGAAACCTTAAAGTGTTACTAAACCCACAACAGTATATGCAGTAAAGCATGCTTGTTATACTCACTGTGGAAACTAGGGGGTTAATCCTCTGCATTATTTAAAAATGCTGTTTGATCCTGACTTATCTGATTCTCCCCTTCCAGAGTCTCCCTCTTGTCTCCTGATGATAAGACATATCATGGAGACACTCTTCATATGCTCAGTTTGGTGTGTATTGCTAGAGAGTTTTTTCTTCTTGAGAGAGTTCATGTGATCAGCAAAAGGCCAATTAGCACTGTCCAGACTGAGGTCAGGGGTCCTGCATCTTCCTAGAGCAAAATGAAAACTCCTCCTACAAACTTTAACATGTCTCTGCTGAACACTGATGCAAGATTCCTGCCCTGCCTTAAAAAATCAAGAAAATGCGTTTTTTGCCTTTTTCTAATTGGTTCCACCTTGATAACATGCAAAATCTCACAGGTGAACCTGTGACCAGGCTATGTGAGGCTGTCTCTGTTTTAATTTGTTTTCAGCAATTTGAAAACCTGCGAATTGTTTACTGCATTCCTTCTGTGTTTACTATATTGCAGATACCCCAAATTCTCTATTCCTATGTACAGAAAATGATGTCTGTACTTATATTTTTAGATCTATTCTTCTGTAAACCACATGCCCCAAATTCTGAGCTAGCAAACTTAGTGTTAGTAAACCCACAACAGTAAAGTCAGTCTGTATATGCAGTAAAGCATGCTTGATACACTCACTGTGGAAGCTGAGGGGTTAATCCTCTGCATTGTGTAAAAATGCTGTTTGCTCCTGACTTCTCTGATCCTCCCCTTCTTCCAGTGCCCCCCTCTTATCTCCTGATAAGACATATCGTGTGGAGTCACTCTGCACATGCTCAGTTTGGTGTGTATTGCTAGAGAGGTTATTTTTTTTTCTTGGGAGAGTGCATGTGATCACCACAGCGCCAGTCAGCCAGCACTGTCCATACAGAGGTCAGGGGACCTGCATCCTCCTAGAGCAAAATGAAAAATCCTCCTACAAGCTTTAACATGTGCTCTGCTGGACACTGATTGAAGTCACAAGAATGCTCTATCTGCTAATGAGAAAAGGTATTTAGCAGTTTAAATTTACTAAAATAATTCCACTTCCATATTCTGTGTACTATGGGAGACCATATTAGTAAATGCAGGGTCCTGGGTTTAGTAACACTTTAAATAAATTTTTACCTCATGTAGAAACAACATTTTGGATCAAATTCTTCTTTTTTTTTTGTAAGGTGAAATACTTGACTGTATGCATAGACTCACTGCAAATTGGTATCCTGCTGACCTAACCTATGTCTTTGTTCCCACAGGAGCATTGGAGTTATTACTTACATCCTGTGAGTATTTGCTGACTATAGTGATACAAAACCGTAATATCTTTTTTTCTATTGCAACGTATCTCGGGTTTATTAGTTCATGTGCCCCTTAAAGCTGTCTTTTCATGCAGATGTAAAACACACAAGTGAATGCAGTGTTGAGGTCAGAAAATGTGCATCTTTTTACCTGCATCCACTGTGTAAGTACCCAAATTTGAAGTGATGTCTGTCTCCTGTACAGCAGCACTCAGACTGGGTGAAATAGAGGCAGCAATGTGACCCATTCTGGTGAATGTCATGCAAATATGCTGACAGGAGCAGAGAGATGAGCTAATCCATCTTCTGGTGCTCCTTTACTGCTCAATACTACAGACTGCAGCAGTAAGTTGTCAGCTGTAAGTTCCCTAATAGAAATGCAAATTCTTTGGCAGGTAAAACAGCCCCCCATTTGTATTTCATCTGTGTACTTAGATGTTTACACCTCAGGTGTAATAAAAGCCAAAGTTTTCTAGTTACATACGGGTGTTGCATAGGCCACTGTGTCTCAAGTACCCCACTGACATGCAGGTATTTACTCCTAGCATCCCTTAATTGTGGTTTAAAATGTTTTCCAAACTATCCCTTGTCAAAACTCTATCCTATAATGTATACATTAGTTATCAGGTAACCCCTGAAGTATATGCAGCATTGGATGAGAAACTGTGTTCTAGACAGCCATCTTCAAGTTTGGAACTCTTTAGCCAAAGGATTAGGAATTAAAACCAAGTACTCAACAAATTATTCAAGTCAGACTATGTTCAAAGGTTTTGAACAGAGATAGGAAGGACATGTTTTTGCTAATAATAAGTAATACAGTAAAACAACACTCCAAACTGAAATCTAGAGCAGTTCTTTGAAAATCATGAGATCATAAATATTGCTTTCTAGCTTGTGCTGATCTTAGATAGATATACAAATATAGTATACTCAAGGGCAATATAATTGGGTCATTATTTTAGTGTGCTTGAAAAATCTGTCTCAACCCAATTAGTTGAGATTGAATGGCATATTTTGTCATAGACACAAGTCCTATGCTTGGTGTCTTGCAATTCATTTCAGTAGTACTGAAGCAATTTTTGGTGTAAATTGCACTACAATTAATATCGATATTGATGCAGCAAATATTATGCAAGGCAAACTGCTCAGAAGTTGTGTATGTTAAGCCAACGTTTTTTAGATAGAGTGGAGGTAGACTTAGAACTGCTTTTCCAGGCTGTGTTAGATAGATTTAAACTCACTTCCTGTCCTGCTGGCAATGGTTCCCCAGGCTGGAAGTAAAGATCTGCAACAGGACATAGAAATACAAACCTTACAGGATTTCTAGCCTTTACTTGCTCCACTAAAGAGAAGATTTCTGTCTGTGTTGTTGGATAGATTTTCTCACCTCCCATCTGGTACAGTAACATGTTAAAATGCATATTTTAAGCCAGAATTTTATTTAAAATTCCAAAATATTATATATTTTTTTTAAGGCAATGACCCTGTAGAATAAAATAGTGGCAGTTGCAATGTCACATGTACTGCTTATGAAATCTATATTTTCAGTACAGCACACATTCAAAGCAATTTTTGTGCACACAAACATAATGAAGCTGAAAGTGGAGTTCCACTCAGTCTATCAAAAAATAAAAGTCAGCAGCTACAAAAACTGTACCTGTCCCTCGTTCTCTGGGTGTGTCCCCCGCATCTCGTTTCACCGGCCATCCTGTATTCCAGGAGGCCGGCATCTTCAGTGTGGGTACCTGGATGTGATAGCTTCCGGCTTCGTCCCCACTGCGCATGCGCAAGTAGCACTGCGCTTCGTGAATGGCCCTGTAGTCTTCTGGGACCTGTCACGTGTCCCAAAAGACTACAGGGAGGGAGGTCACTTTCTGCTTCCGTTAGGCAATCGCAGTGGGAGCGGGTACCTGTCGAATTCAGGTACCCGCTCCCCAAAGGTGCCAATCCTTAATGGGGCGCAGGGAAGCAGTCCTTAAAGCGGAACTTCCCCTTTTGGGTGGAGCTCTGCTTGAAGTTGTGCCAAGCACGTTGATATCAGATGTGTTCATCTCCAAAATTGTGGTCACCCATGAAGCAGTGGATAAACTACAGTACCCAACATAGTCCATAGGCGACCCTTTAAAAGCATTTGCAGCTCATTAATTTAGAGGTAACAGTGAATGATGGCCTTAGAATTATTACTTTCATTCAGGTGTGCATGGCGATACCAGATATGTATGGAAATACTCATTACACCACACATATGTGAAACCAACGTACTCATAAGTGGGGGCAGAGGGTGCTTTTAAAATTTTGGGGGGGGGTGTTTATTTTATGAAACATATTTTTTTAAATATTGTTTTATTATTTTTTTTTTCTTTATCACAAGAGGTGGGGGGGATCATCATAATTCAAGATACAAGTTCTCTATTAGACCCCTAATGTCTCCTCTGCATTCTGTTGAAGTTGATAGAGCAAAGATTGTGTTCGGAAGATTGTGCTCGATCAGCTTGTTCCCTAGCCAGAGAGGTCAGGGTGAGAGCTCCCCAATCTGACACCCACCATGGAGGTCCAGGACATCCAGCTGCCCTAATCCCTTCTATCAGCCAACAGCCAAGAGTGAATATGTAAACTTATTCTCAGCTGCTATAGCAGCCAGGTACTGGTTTTCATGGTTGTGCTGCCAAAAGGGTCACAGAGCCACGTTAGAAAACATTTTGAGGATATTAAGTTTAAATGTGGCACCACTGAGGTCGCTACACACTTTTATTTTGCATCCAGTTCCCTTAATGCTCCGTTCACAATTAGGCATTCTGAATTGTGGGCTGAAATGCCGCGATTCTGCCCACGATTTCAAAACGTGCTGTTAAATTGTCAAATCAGCATGTTCAGGTGCAATCATTTCAATGGCACCTAAAAAAAATGTGGGGCGATTCTGCTGCGGTTGTCGTGCGACAAATCCACTGCAATAGCGCAAACCAAATCACGGTTCCAAAACTTCTTTTGGGCAACGCACACTGTGTGATTTGATTTGCGTGATTGCAGCGTGACAGTCGCGGCAGAATTGCCCTGTCTCGAATATATATTCAACCTGAGCAGGTGCGTCATAGCATTAGTTTGCCTGGGAAAGTGTTTGCAGACAGGAGATGCCAGAAAAAAACACCCTGAATGGATATGTGCCAAAGCAAACATTTTGTATTTATGGATTGCAGATAATCTATGTACAAAACGTTTTGACAGATAAATTCTAGAAGTGGTATGTGACTTTCAAGTAACAAATACCCTGCAGCAAGTAATCGGTGATGAATTTCTAACTTTGGAGTTCAAATCTCCATTTATATCATCTGGGGTTGCTTGAAGGGCACAAAAATAAGCTGAGGGCTCTGGCTTAAAGATTTCTCACCTGAGTAAGCTACATATTCACAGTCACTAACAAAAGTATTAATGCCAAGAAGGTCAGCATGACAGGCAGCATTTTCAGGAGAACTCTGCTTCTTTTGATGGGTTCCAGTAAGCAGGCTTCAGGCAACAACCCAGCAATACATTTAGTGATGGCAAGCTGATAACGCAATTGAAGGCATAACCTGATTTGTGTGGAAATATCAATTTGAGAAAAACCTTGTCTAATATTGATTTGAAATGAACAACATAAATTCTGCATAAAAAATGTGCAAAAGTGAGCTTTATTACACGTTTTTCTAGTTCTTTCACTTGCATTAGAACTTTCTTATGGTTACAGTCTTTAGGTTGTCCCATTATATGTTAAAGGGTAGCTCCACTTTTCTGGAAAAAAAATAGCAAATCCACAAAAATAGTATTGCATATACAATTGCGACAGAAGTCATATCGTAATTTAATGTTATTAAAAATGACCTTTTCTTTTCAATTTGCAGCACTGTCATTTTCTGTAAAATGCAATATGGCTATGTGGAGGTGTTCTGTACACAGAATCTGTACAGAAAACCCACAGAAACATAATTTCCAGTTTGTGTGTTTGGCTTACTGATTTTCCCAGAGGTCTGTGCGAAGGGTCAGTTCACACCATTCCTGGAGCTGAATTGCACAGCAGCTCGCCGTGCATTCCTGTGCGATTCCCATGCGACTGTATGTAGTGCTATTTCAAGTCCATACATTTTGAATGGGCTCAAATCACACCACACTGCAGTGAATGCGCTACTTTTTACAACACACTGTAACTGGATTGCATGGTACAAAAGTACCATGCAATCAGGTGCGGGAAGGTGTAGGCAAACGTACTGCGTTTGCAACCTGCGTTTGGGGTGTTGTTAACATTTTGACACCCACTGCAGATCACAAAAGCAGTGCATTTTTTGCATGTGGGTTGAATTGCACAGGAACACACAGCACAATCCCAAGTGATTCTAATGCAGGCATGGTGTGAATGAGCATGAAGATACAAATCAGATTTCAGGCATCCCCTGCAACAAAATTATGTTTGGTTCAGATACTCCCAATAGAAAATCATGACTAAAGGGATGCAGACCCTGCCAGTCTCCTCATTAGGGCCTTGCAGTTGTTTGATAATTGTGAAATCACTCCCATTAGATTCACTTTGCACATGGACACAGGCAAACAAGCAGCTATTTCTTCAGAATAACAAAAGGCAGTAATCTGAAACAGTTTGTTAAAATTCCTGAAATGTACATAGATCACCCAGAGGGGAATGTTTTTTTTTTTTTTTTTTTTTTTCCTCAAGAAAAGCAGAGTTACTCTTTAGTGTTTTAATCTGACATTTGATTTATTGAAGTGTTTTCTATTTCTTCTACTAGCCTGAGTGGAGCATCTCCCTTCTTAGGAGAGACAAAGCAGGAAACGCTGACCAATATCTCTGGTGTTAATTATGATTTTGATGAGGAATATTTTAGCAATACAAGTGAACTTGCAAAAGATTTTATCCGAAGATTACTGGTCAAGGATCCCAAGTAAGTAATTAAAAAAAATATATATATATATATAGTGAAATGTGCAGTCAAACTCATTTGCTGACCTGCTAATGTTATCCAGAAAATATGTCCATTATTAGTGCCAGGACAAGGTCCATTATGACCAAAGGTAAAGAGGCCAAAATGCATCCCCCCAATCAATAAAAAAATAAATGATGTACCTGCCTCATCTTACTACCCAGCAACCACAACCCCATAATAATAACTTACCCTTTAGGCTGTAAGATAAAGTGTGTGTAACCCCTAAAAAAAATTTTTTTTTCTTATTTGCTACCTTTTTAGGTTTGTTATTTAAATTATTGAAAGTGCTTTGTAATATATTTTGATAAATGCAAAAAAGGAGAGCACGTTCTGGGAGGACGTTATATGACGCCCTCCCAGAACTAGCCGGCCGCAGTGTAGCCATCATTTGGCTATCTGCAGTTGGCAAGTAGTTAACAAAGAAAACCACTTCCCATTTCATACTGCCAGCAATGACACCACATGGAAGAGAAATGTCACAAGGCCTGAGAAAGAAAATTATTTACCCAAGAAAGGTGAAGGCTACAAGAAGATCAGAAAAGCTTTACTTATCAATCAGAACACTGTAGCAAAATTGATACAAAAGTTTAACAAAGATGGAACTGCGACCATCTCACAGAGACATCCAGACCATCTATAGAAGATAACATCTCGAGAGGAGCGTCTTCTGATGAGAAGGGTTGAAGAAAATTGCCATGCCAAACTGGGGTGATTGTTTCCCGTGAGATAATACGGCAAACACTGCAGAGGAATGGCATGCATGGGTGTCGTCCACGAAGGAAGCCTCTCCTAAAGCCCATGAACAAAAAAGCCGGCCTAGAATTTGCTGGGGCCCATGCTGAAAAAGAAGTAGACTCTATTCTGGAGCGATGAGACCAAGATAAATGATTTTGGAACTGATGGCTTCAAAACTGTATGGCGTTGCAAAGGTGAGGAGTACAAAGAAAAATGCATTTGGGCTACAGCGAAACATTGTGGTGGCAGTGTCCTGTGGGGCTGCATGAGTGCTGCTGGTGTCAGGGAGCTGCATTTCATTGAGGGTTTTATGAATTCATAGATTTACTGCTCTGTATTAAGAGAAGATGCTACCTTCACTCCGTACCCTTGGTTTTCTTGCAGTTTTCCAACATGACAATGATCCAAAATAGACATCTAAGTCCACTGTTGCATTTCTGAAGAAGAACAGGGTGAAAGTGATTCAGTGGCTAAATTTGTCTCTTGATCTGAACCCAAACACTTATGGGGAATTCTGAAGAGACAAGCTGAGCATCACTCTCTATCCAGCATCCAGGCTCTAAAAGAGGTTATTCTTGAAGAATGGAAAAAGATCGATGTTGCAATATGTTGCCAACTTGTTCATCCCATGCCTGAAAGGCTTGGTGCTGTCCTTACAAATCATGGAGGTCATACAAAATACTAGATGTAGTAGTTTTTGTTGTGGGGTGTACTCATTTTTGCATCAACTAATTTGAGTAAAATAAAAGGTTTTGTAATCTTAAGTTATATTACTAACCTTACTTTTATGTAATGAGCTAAACAAATGTTCTATAAAACTCAGTTTTATCAAAATTTTGGAAATTGTTCTTGTGTTCATTAAGATATTGATTAAAATCTTAGTTTTCAAAAGTGGTGTACTCATTTATGTTGAGCACTGTATATCTCACCTTGGATCTTAATTTGGTCCTGTTGGCTTTACAGAAGCCTATCTTTGAGTTTATTCTGGATACTCCCGTACTCATAAGTATAGGTTTCCTTTTCATTCTGCTATTACATATTCCTATTTTTGCTATTCTGTTGCGGGGACAGCCTGTAATATGTCTTCCAGCACTGACTCTACTAGAGGCACCCACCTAAGTACACCATGCAATGCGATGAGACAGCCGCAGAGTGCTAGGGCTTCGGTCTACCCGTCTGGGGGAACCTGTTCCTGAAGACCACTTTTAGAGTGTATGCCCATCTGGAGGGTGAAGAACCTCAAGAAGGCATGTCCGATCCTCCCCATCCTTCTGCCAAGTGGTAGAAGCCAGGACCTCGCACTCTCATGGGAACCTAGGTGTAATTTGGTATCAATGGCAGTGACACAGCTTGCTCACTCACTTCACACCACTGCCACGATTCTAACTTGGGCTTGAAGATGGCAGAATGACCTACTGGAATCAGAATACTTTGTGTGTCTGTAATATACTCCAAGAAAAAGACAAGCTCTGCTTTTGAGGATGACTACAGCATACAGAGAGTTTTAATACAACAAATTACTGGTAACAACAGAATTGAAAAACAAAGCCATTGTCTATGAAGTCTGTGTCCCTTGCCTTTTTTAAAGTTCTAAATTGTCATTTTGCTTTAACTTAGCTCTTTAATTTTTTTCTTTTGTGACAAAAACAACTTAAAGATGATTTACTAAAGTATAAAATAGAAGCATCTCATGCACATGACTGAATGTTTGAAGTGAGTACAGATTCACTTCAGTTTAGTTAATCACTCTGTTTGTGTATTGAGTAGTGACATGTAATACTACTCTGATACTAATACGGATATTGTTTCAGGAAACGGATGACAATTGATGAGAGCTTAGAACATTCATGGATTAAGGTAGGAATTAAATGAAGTCTTATAGTTTTTATGAGGTTTTTTTTCCTTTTTGTTTGATTTTTGTTTTGTTTTTGACATTGTCTTTAATTATGTGTTTTTAGTCATTTTTTTTATGACTGAAAGCAAAATGTCAAAATGTCTAAAAGTAGATACCACAGGATTCCTGCTCTTACCTTTTTGTTATCCAGAAGTCATTTCTCTGCAAGCATCTTTGAGGCTAGTTTCTTTATTTTACTAGCAGCTAACTTCAATACTTAGCCCTGACAACTGCCATTTCCTTGCCCAGTGAGTGTGCCAATATTGTAAGGCATTCAATAGATTTTTTTTATAGAAATTCATTGGTAACCTGAGCCAGAAGGTTATTAAATATATAAGAAAAAAACACACATAGGGAAGTTATCTTGCAAGTGGTCACAATTGTGTAGAGACATATCAATCCCTTTTTAATGAAGATCATCCCCCAAAAAGGTTTATTATTCAGTGTCTATATAGAGCCTTCCAAAATGAATTGGTTTGAGAAACCCCTTTTTACAGATGATATAACTTGCATCTGCCTCATGCGTTAGTATCACATGTTTTTGCATAGGTAGTCCAAACCTACTTCAAGAATGCAGTTCTTCAGTGCTGTGCTCCACTAAACTGTAACAGAGACATCCATCAATTCCCATGGGTGGTTAGTAAAACAAATTGATAGCAACATATAAGAGCATGACCGCCTTTATTTGAGTTTGAAAACCTTCCAGATAGTTCTCACACCATTTGCTTGTTCCATTAATTAGAGTAGATCAGTGTGACTTCCACATATGAAAAGTGTATAATCCATCTGATAATCTTCACCTTTTATAAAGGTGAGTCCAAATAAAGGATAATGTAGACAGAACAGAAGCATCCAGCCCTTGATGCCTGCCAAATAGTCTCCTGAAAGTTGTTAGCTGTACACTACAAAGGATGTTCTACTGATATGTAACATAAATTGCATGCTGTTGCCCAAATGCAATATAAATAGTATGGATAATTTCAAGTAGCAAGAGGCTCAAAAGAGTCACTATGTATGCAAGTTCAAAAGCACATACGTGTGATACTCATCGTTTGAAAAGTCATCTTTAGAATGATCGAGTCATCCACATGTGCATTTCAGCATGGGGGATGGAAAGGCAGGCAGCCAAAGCACCTGGCCACTTTTGCTAGCCCCACCTGGCTGTGTAAAATGTGCTCGTAATTATTGGTAGACAATGGGGGCAGCAACTTCCTCTTTCAGCATGACCCAAAGCATACATCCCAATCAACAAATAAATGGCTTCACCAGAAGAAGATTAAAGTTTTGGAATGGCCCAGACCTGAATCTGACCAAAAATATGTGGGGTGATCTGAAGAGGGCTGTGCACAGGAGATGCCCTCGCAATCTGACAGATTTGGAGTGTTTTTGCAAGGAAAAGTGGGCAAATATTGCCAAGTCAAGATGTGCCATGCTGTTAGACTCAACAACGTATTAGTTTAAGGGTGTGCACACTTATGCAACCACATTATTTTAGTTTTTTATGTTTACCCCCTCCCCCTCAAAGACTTCAGTTTGTTTTCAATTGAGTTGTACAGGTTACATTGAAGGTGGAAAAAGTTCTGAAATGATTTATCTGTGTCTCATTTTTTTACATCACAGAAACCTGATATTTTAACAGGGGTGTGTAGACTTTTTACATATTATTATTATTATTATTATTATTATTAATATACAGTAAAGGTTTGCTCAGCGCTGTACATTATAGTGGGGGACAGTACATGAGACAATACAGTAATAGAACAATACACAAGGGGTTCGAGGGCCCTGCTCTTTCGAGCCTACAATCTAGGATACACTGTATTTGTGAAATGGAAGGAAAATGATAAATGGTTTTCAAAAATTTTTTACAAATATCTGAAAAGTGTGGCATGCATTTCTATTCGGCCCATTTTACTCTGATACCCCCAATTAAAATCTAGTGAGACCAATTGCTTTCAGAAGTCACCTAATTAGTAAATAGAGTCTACCTGTGTATAATTTAATCTCAGTACAAATACAGCTGTTCTGTGAAGCCTTCAGAGGTTTGTTGGAGAACATTAGTGAACAAACAGCATCATGAAAGCCAGACAGGTCAGGGATACAGTTGTCGAGAAGCTTAAAGGAGGGTTAGTTTATAAAAAAAATAGTTTTTTTCATGGAGCACTGTTCAATCCATCACCTGAAAATGGAAAGAGTATGGCACAACTGCAAACCTACCAAGACATGGCCGTCCACCTAAACTGACAGGACAGGCAATGAGAGCATTAATCAGAGAAGCAACCAAGAGGCCCATGGTAACTCTGGAGGAGCTGCAGAGATCCACAGCTCAGGTGGGAGAAGCTGTCCACAGGTCAACTATTAGTCATGCACTTCACAAATCTGACCTTTATGGAAGAGTGGCAAGAAGAAAGCCATTGTTGAAAGAAAGCCATAAGAAATCCTGTTTGTAGTTTGCGAGAAGCCATGTGGGGGACAAAGCAAACGTGAAAGAAGGTGCTCTAGTCAGATGAGACCAGCATTTAACTTTTTGGCCTAAAAGCAAAATGCTATGTGTGGTGGAACACTAACACTGCACATCACCCTGAACACTCCATTCCCACCGTGAAACATGGTGGTGGCAGCATCATGTTGTGGGGATACTTTTCTTCAGCAGGGACAGGGAAACTGGTCAGAGTTGATGGGGAAGATGGATAGAGCCAAATACAGGGGAAACTTAGAAGAAAACCTGTTAGAGTCTGCAAAAAGACTTGAGACTGGGGCGGAGGTTCACCTTCCAGCTGGACAACGACCCTAAACATACAGCCAGAGCTACAATGGAATGGTTTAGATCAAAGCATATTCATGTGTTAGAATGGCCCAGTCAATGTCCAGACTAAATCCAATTGAGAATCTGTGGCAAGACTTGAAAATTGCTGTTCACAGATGCTCTCCATCCAATCTGACAGAGCTCGAACTATTTTGCAAAGAAAAATGGGCAAAAATTTCACTCTCTAGATGTGCAAAGCTGATAGAGACATCCCCAAAAAGACTTGCAGCTGTAATTACAGTGAAAGGTGGTTCTACAAAGTATTGACTCAGGGGGGCTGAATACAAATGCACGCCACACTTTTCACATATTTATTTGTAAAAACCATTTATCATTTTCCTTCCACTTCACAATTATGTGCCACTTTATGTTGGTCTATCACATAAAATCCCAATAAAATTTATGTTTTTGGTTGTAACATGACAAAGTGTGGAAATCTTTCAAGGGGTGTGAATACTTTTTCAAGGCACTGTAAGCTGTTATTGGACAGCTCGGTTTTACAGTTTTATCTCCAGTAGAACAGGGAGTGAGCATCCAACAGTTTTCACGTCCTAACAATGAGGCACAATGTGGGGATTTCTAACTGGAGTTTTTTGGCATGGTTTCAGAGGGAAGCCAAAATTAATGAACATTTTTCAAAGCTGCTCAGGTTTTTTTTTTTTTTTCTTTTTTTCATTATCTATTGGGGTCCCTTGGCTGCTATTTTCTGGTTAACGTGTACTTAGCCCTTAACTGGTCAAAAAGCCTGCCTGCATTATAATTTAGTGAATTCAATTATTATTAAAACCAAGGCCTTACTGCAATTCAACCTCTTTTTGCATAATGATTTTATGGTGTTTACTAGAGTTAGTTTTTTGAATGGACAATTCTGCTTTGCAGCATTAGGTTACTGCATTGGCACATTCAAATATTTATTTGCATTGTTTTATTGAATGATCCTGTTTGTGCATCATAACTGTTTGCTTAGTTGCCAACTTTTGGAAACTGTTTCTAGTTTTGATCACAGTTGCCTTACCAGCCTAATTGTTCATTCACCAGTAAACAGAGACCTGGCGGTGAATCTCTAGCTGCACATTTAGTCACTATGAATTGCCTAATTTACATTCGTTTAAACTGAGTAAAGTCGTAGATGTACTAATAAGAAACTAAAAACGAGGATAACTCTTTCTCTCTCTTCCTAATTAGGCAATAAGACGCAGGAACGTGCGCCATGAAGATAGTGGAAAACGCCCTGAGCGCCGGAGATTGAAGACAACAAGACTGAAGGAGTACACAATTAAATCCCACTCAAGCATGCCTCCTAATAACACTTATGTGAACTTTGAAAGATTCAGTCATGTGCTTGAGGAACTAGGGGCAGCCGAGGACGCATTGCGGGAGCTGCAGAAAAGCCAAAATACGTCCCGTGAGGATCTTTGTGCCCTGCATTCCATTTATGAGGAAAAAGAAAGCTGGTATCGGGAACAACAGGAAGGTGTCACACAACAACTCATGGGACTTCGGCAGGAGCTCCAGCGTGGTGAAGGGCAACGTTGCCAGGTTCAGGAAGATATAAGGAGTGCAATGCTTGTTGTGAATGGCTTGAAGAGAAGAATGGGACGTCTAGAAAATAAATATGAAGCATTGGCTGCCCAAGTCAGTGCAGAGATGAGCTTTGTTGAAGAGCTTTTAAAAACAATGGAGAGGCCAGAAGATGAAGGTGTTCGGGGCGTCTGCTAGGCTTGACTGTAAGGACACAGCTGCCTATTCTCATTTAATTAACGCTAACTAGAATCCGCTTTGGAAACTATTTTTTTTCCACCCACACAGACTATCATTTCTTCTACATTTTACCTGTATAAGGATGCTGTATGATTCCATAGAGAAGTGAATGTTATAAGCAAGTAAGTGTGTGAATTGCAACCAGGGAGAGTAGAAAGTGACATAAAATTGAAAGTATTTGCAGGTGCATTACAGAAAATTGGGGTAGGTGGCCTAGTAAGTATGGGGATGTTAAAGTATGGCTTTTAACTTCATTACTTCCGTAGATTTGAGTCTTACTTTTTTCAAAATTTAGATAGAGAGGGTTAGAACCTGCATCGGGTTTTAAATGCTGTTGTTTCCATTAATTAGATCTCTAGATGGATATGAGGGGGTGATCAACCTCAGAAAATATGTTTTTATTGCTACGTGTTCCCTGTTTGGAGGATTTCCCCTTACTTCCTTTTCTAACAGCGATGAATTTGGAAGTGAGGAGATGCAATCAGCTATAAAAAGTTTACAAAGTTCTCTTCCTTTTCAGGTTTCTTTTTAACAGCACTTGGGCAGTTTCATACTTTTAGCTGAAGCTGGAGTTTGGCTTTTAGATAAAAATTTCTTGCGCTATTTTATATTCATTAAGAAAACGTCTTTTATGTTTTCAGTTCTTTTGAAGATTCTGTTTTAAAGGATAAGTTCACCTTTTGACCAAAATAATAAATGCACATTTTTTTGCAAGTAATAAAATGTGCATTAATTAATTTTGGTTGCAGGAGCCTGTACACCATTTCACCAGCGATCAGCAGATCAGTGGTGCCATGCAGATCTCCTGCAGATTTGTCAGTATTTCTGCTTACCTGTACAGGATGTATGGGCAAGCAGACACACTGACAGGAAGAATCAATGAACTACCACGGCGCTCCACAGGGCCATGGCAGTGCATTGAGAGCTACAAGCCGATAGCCCCTAAGGCTGTCGGGACTTGTAGTTCATTCATTTACAGAACTCTGTCAATGAATGATGCGGCCGTGTGGGCGGAGCCCCGCACAGCCATGCTCTATTCAAAAAGTGACAGCTTGTACAGGAACTTCTCCCCATACTTAAATCACAAGGAGGGAGGGGACAGCGGGTACCAGCTACAGTATTGGGAACATGTAAAACAAGTAAAAACACCTAAAAACGGGTGGAACATGTAACATGTTCCCAAAGGTGAACTTATCCTTTAATTTCTTGGAGGACCAGTCATCACATTTTTCCTTGTTGTGTATATTTATTATAAATTCTAATATTAATTTTATATATATATATCTGTAATGTTTTGTCACTTTTTGAGTTAAAACACAAAAATAAAATGAGATTAGAGATTGGGTGTTTGGTTAATAATATTGTATGTGTAGAGTTCAGGTTTATATTTTTTACATGAGACAAGAAATCTGGTTGTTCTGGGATCTACCAGTAAGCCCCAAAAGACCTAAGCTGCACAGGTACTTGCTGTACTGACCGTACATTGAGGTGGTATCAGAAGTTGTATTTGTTTGATATTGCCAATATAAATCTATTTAAAAAGAATTCTTTGCCCTGCTGCAGGACAGAGTAGCAGGGAAGCAAGTAAAAGGTGAGTATCGGTGGTTGGGGGAGGAGGTACTGTTTCAAGAGAGCCTGTCACTTGCCTTGAATAGCCAAACTATACTATGCATAGAAGGAATCACTTAAAGGGGAGCTTCACCCAAAAGGGGATGTTCTGCTTTAAAGACTGGTCCCCCGCTCCCCATTAGGGATTGGCACCTTTGGGGAGCTGGTACCCGAAATTGACAGGTACCCACTCACATTTCTGCTGTGATTGCCTAGGCGATCGGAACCGGAAGTTGTCCTCCCACCTCCCTCCCTGTAGTCTTCTGGGACATTTTTTAAGTTTGAACCTTTTTGGAGCTTCAATCTTCGAGCTTCAAGCTACAAAACACTCGTGTGAATGCAGCCTGAGGGGTACAGACACTGCAGTTGCTGATCACTCTCTAAAATTGCTAGGTATCTGGCTATACTCCTGTAATTTGTAATTCACCAAATAGATCTACAACCACTAAAATCAGAATTCCTGGTCTACATACTTGATCAAGGCCTGTGACAAACTAATGTAACCATTAGATGAGCATAACCGCTGCACAGCTAGCATTTTTGTAAGGAGAGATCAGCAATGGCAGATTTTAAATTTGTTGCAGCTCAGGTTTACTTTCTCAATAGCCAAACATGCTCTGCCTTGCTGCAATGTTGCCCATGCTTGCTTTTAATCAGAGAAACTTTATATCAGTAGCAGTTAAATAGCTACACATTTTGTCTCCACGCACACAGGGCGTTTTGATAATGCTGGTAACGTTAGCTGTGTAAAGTCATGTTAAAAACATAAGTTTTTCAGTTTTTTTAGTGTTTTTGCATTAGCGTTTAGCTGCATTTTGCCGCGTTTTAGCTGTGTTTTCCCATGTTTTTCTGCATTTACGTTTTGTAGCATTTTTTAGTGGGTTTTTTTTACAGAAATTTTTTTTTTTTGGTCAGAAAACTGTCCAAAAACGCCGGTTTGCAGCGCTTTACCGCGTTTTGCCTCAGAGCGTTTTTACAGCTAAAAAACTCCTCTAGAAACCCACTAGTTCTGGGGTTTTTTGCCAGCCAAAAATGTCCCTGCCAAAAAAGTTGATTACAGTCTGTGTGTGCATGGACACATAGGATAACATGCTGGGGGGTTTACTGGCTGTAGAAAAAAACGTCAAACGTCAAAAGCCAAAAACAGCAGCTATAAAAATGTCAAGTGTGCATGAGGCCTTAGATGTAATCGATTACAGCACTGGAAAATATAACTTCTATCACATTGCTTTTTTTCTATAAACAATTTGCTAACTAATGACATCATATGTTTATTGAACACCTACATGTTTAGACCCGTACTGGACTGTGGCTTTGTGTACACTGTACTTTCTCTTTCTTAATAAGAAGATTTCTGAGTGCATGGCCTTAAAAGGCGGCAATAGGAGACTGCGGATTTCACACTCATGTGTAGATTTTTTCTGTCTCACACAGATATATCAAAACTTGCACGTATCTGTGTGAAGGAGCACGTTGTTGTAAAGAGAAAAGTAAAGATGTAGGAAATCAGGATCATCTTTGGATGTTTGTCTCTATTACATTGTGAACATTTGCACTGCCTAATTGCAGATTTGGAACCAGACAGTCATAGAACTGTGCTTGATACGTGCCTATATTTTTACACAGACATAGTGGTTTCCTAGTTTTGCATCACTAGAATGCACATGTTAAAATCTGAGAACCTTATAATTAATTTTTCCATGACACTTGAAACAGCTGAGTTGAAAGAACACACATGTAAAAGAAAATGAAGTAAATGCATGATTAATTCTGAAAAATAATCCTGACCTGCTTCTGTCACAATTAACAAGGTGTTTCTTTGTACCAATTTAGATTTTACAGTATGTCTATGGGTCCGAAAATTATAATGAATTGTTAAGGGTATAAGGATGAGCTTTTCTTCCAGCTACCCTCTCTGCCATATTTGGAATATATTTTTGGAAGAGGGGGGGGGTACCTAGTTTTGAGAGGTACCCGCTCCAACCGTTGAAGCAGTTGGAATGGAAATTCACCCCCTTGCAACCTTCTGGGACATGACTCAGGAGGCTGTGGATCCATTCACAAGGCGCAAGGAAGGATGTCACCAGTACACTAAGGATCACCAAAAGTTTTAATGAACGATGACATAGTTACAGCAAGGCAACGTTTTGGAGTCTTGCAGGACCCCTTCATCAGGCATCTCCCTTGCTGAATCTGTTCGGCTCCAGGCGACGGTCGCTGCAGCACCCACTTATATACACAGACATTTTTAACTGCTTCCCGTCCGCCCTATAGCAGAAATTCTGCTACAGACAGCACGGGTGCACAAAATCATGTGTGTATATATACGTGGTTTTGCATTTTCTGGTAGGGGGCGCGCACCCTACCTGCATTGCTATTTGCGGTCGCAGCTGTTAATCACCGGGTCCCGGCCGGCAATTACTCACCGGTGCCCAGTGATTTCCGAAGATCTCTGTCGGGGAGGAGGACCTTTTTGTTTACTAACAGTTGTCAGCTCGGGCACACTGCTCTGGATGGCTGTGCACAGCACAGCCATCCAAAGCAGTGTGCTTACAGCGAAGCATCAACACACCGCCCCCCAGTAAAACACTCCCTGCCCACAGTTAACTCTTTGATTGCCCTTATGTTAACCCCTTCCTGCCCAGTGCCATTAGTACATTGTCAGTGCTTTTTTTTTTTTTATAGCACTGATCACTGTATTGGTGTCATTAGGCATGTCAGTGACACCAAGTCAGTTCCCCTCCAGTATCAGATTGTCTGCCGCAGTCCCGCTATAAGTCGCTGATCGCTGCCATTACTAGTAAAAATTTTAAAAAATCCCAGTATATATACCGCCATTTGTAAACACTATAGCTTTCACATATACCAGTTAATTTACATGTATTGGGATTTTTTTTTTTAGCAAAGACATGTCGCAGAATACATTTTGGTGTAAATTTTATGACGAAATTTGATTTTTTTTAAAAAATTTTACTGGACATGTTTAATAGCAAAAAGTCAAAAATACAGTTTTTTTTTTTTCTCAAAATTGTTGGTCTTTTTTTTATAGCGCAAAAAATAAAAACGCGCAGGTGATCAAATACCACTGAAAGAAAACTCAATTTGTGGGGAAAAAAAGGACGTAAATTTCATTTGTGTGCAGTGTTGCATGACCGCGCAATTGTCAGTTAAAGTAACGCAGCTCTTTAATGCAAAAAATTGCCTGGTCAGGAAACGGGGAAAATCCTCTGGAGAGCAAGTGGTTAATGCAGGAATGTGTGCATTTTGGATTGTACACTTCACGAGGTGCAGCGTGACTCTCGCAAGCACAGTGGGGAGCTGGATGTGAAGCTGCAGGGAGTCACAGCCAGCTTTCTACAGTTAACATGCCAGTGCTGGGGACCCGAAGACTGGTGAAGAACCAGCCCAGGTGAGGATGCTACTGGATCCTTGGACAGGTGAGTGACTGCTTATTAAAAGTCAGCAGCTACAGGCTTTGTAAAAAAAAAAGTTTTGTGCTGCCTATTTAGATGAAAAAATATAATTTGAAATTACCTGTTTGGCTAGAAAAATATAATGTACAAAGTGCTACAATACACCTCCCCCACTGTATAGATATGTATGTGAATTACCAACAATCCACTATAATATATGTTGATGTTCCAATATACAGTTCCATACACCATATACATGAATTGTGATCAATATCTTGCAAGGGTTACAAAACACCTCCCCAAATGAAATTAATATCTACTAATTAAGTATCCAGAAATAATGTGCATATAAAATAAATTGCAAATAAAAACTACAAAAACAAAAAATAAATGTAATAATATATGTGCTACAATACACTTCCCCCTATTTTAGCCAAATAACCATCAATTATCCCCTCTGGACTGCCATATCCTTTTCCCTTCTATGAAAGTTCATTGTAGTCATTATTCCTGGTGCTTCAGTGATCGTGCCGAGAACATATGGTGATCAATCAGTGCTTCCACACGTGCTCCCCCTTTTTCACTGCAATGTTTTGACCCCTTTTAAAAGCAGGTCAAATGTGCTGAAAGTTAATCCTCTGTCTCTGTTGCATGATATTCCACTGGTGCAGTGTCCTGCTGATCCCCAGGTGTTTATCTCCTCTTTAGCACAAACCACATCATATAACATCAAGAAAGGGAAGCTCCCATATTCTACTACCATTTATTAAATTAGATTATATCAAGTATTACACTTACAGTGATAAAAATCATTAGCCCTTTAGGCAATCATAAAACCAGAATATCACTTGTGTTCTACCACCGACATACAGAAACCATTCATCTCCATCCTGCCACAAGTACATTAACCCCTTCGCTTCTCCCTTCCTCTCTGGATGACTAGTACATTTATTGCATCCAATGCACCGTTCTCAAGCTCCAAATTTAAACCACCTAATACCAGCATGCTTCTTCATTTCCAAAAATTTGTAGCAAAAAATGAGATCACCTTGGGGTGTCTACTTTCCAAAAAAGGGGTCATTTGGAGAGGGTCATATTATTTTGGCATTTTTTTTTTTATTAGCATAAAGGAAGGGAAACTGGTTTTCTCCAATGTTCTATTTTGTTTTCCTTTTTATAGTTAAAAAATAAATTATATAATAAAAAAAAACACAAAAAAGCAGTTCTTAAATACCACCAAAGTCAAGCTCTACCTGTCTCAAAAAATGATTTAAAAAATTATTTTGGGTACAGTGTTGAATGACAGAGTGATGGTCAAACTATCACAGGTCCAAAAACTGAAAAATGGCTTGGAGATGAGGTGTACTACAGGCTGGTATTTAAGTTGTTAAGCTTTACTGCTTGGCCCAAAGCCAATTTTTTTTTTGTTTGTTTTGGATTCTGTTCCCCAGGACCAGACCTCATGCCTGTTTTTTGATAATCCCTGACAAAATAGCCAAAAAAATGGCCATTAAATTTGGTTCAGATTCACTTAAAGAACGAAAGCCCTTTTGGACTTACTTCTCCTGTGGGTCACAGGAGTGCACTTAGTTTTGCATTCCATGATCCAATTTCAGCTGATGTCACGGAGCTGATCCAGCAATGCCCCCCTCAGCATTTCTCTTAGCATAGGTTTCTTTTTAGCTAGATATTTATTTGTATGGGGACTGGCAGAAAAACATTCTTGTTAGAAACGTAACTACTTGCTGACTGTCCCATGCAGATACACTGCTCCAGATCACATACATGTACGTAATCTGAGATTTCCGGATAGGGGGTGTACCCGTCTCCCTGACTGCTGTTATTCACTACAGCAGAAGCCGATCAGAGGGTCCCATCCAATGATTTATGGCTGGGACCCGCTGATCAACTGAGCACATGAGAGAAGAGGGCCCTGTGTTGGTAAACAACACAGGGCTAAAGACAGCAGCAATGTGCCATTTTTTTCCTCTCTGCAAAGCAGGGAGTAAAAACCAGCAAATTGCTTAGTAAAAACGTACACACAGTAAACATTGTTTAGAACATATTTAACCCTTTGCTCAAAAATGTACACCCCCTTCCAGTCAGTATCATAAGTACAGTAACAGTGTATATTATTAGCACTGATAACTGTTTTAGCGGCAGTGGCAGTTAGTCCCCACAAACTGTCAATTAGTGTCAGATTGCCCGCTGCAAAATCCCACTATAAGTCACTGATCACCACCATTATTACTAGTATGAAAAAAAAAAGATATACCTGTAACGGAACCGACCCCAAACTGCGCTTGAGTACTTCTGTTAAAATACCGCTTCCCCGTCCAAACACCGACAACAGACACCACAGCTGACCATACAAGACTAGACGACAGCAGTCTTGAAGTAAACCAGGAGGCAGACTAGTTTATTTCAACACAGATACATACACTCAATGGGACATACCCCCCTACCTGCATAATGACACAGGACGGGGCAATCTACATTTAGTAACAAGAGACACACAGGTATTCAGACTTCACACCAACAGACAGTCCCATCAGGAGGGAGGGCTGCTGGAGACCCCCCCCCCCCCCCACCAAGCTAATGCACATAAACACATACATTCCATAATAGTTTGCTCCCAAGCCAGACACACAATAGAACAATGGCATGCAACCACATAACATCAAACAACTCCTCCCCACCCCAATATTAGGACAGATCACTCTGTACCCCTAACAGGCACAGGGTGATTTACACATAAGAGGGATATGGGGAGCTAAGACAGGGGTCTCCCCACCTCTCCAAAGTGAGCTGTGTTCCATGGGCCCCCCACCCAAAGTGACTCCCATCACATATCTCCCCTTTCAGTAGGGGACTAACACAGGAGGCGACCCCAGACGCGTTCACTCCGAAGTTAGTCTGTACTTTCAGTCCCCCAATGCCAACACCCACACAGTACCCCAAGAAAATGGTCCCACACAAAGCATTACTCACCCAGCCAACCTCTGCCTCTCTTGTAGAACATACCCTCCGCTGGGGAGAAGTATGGACTGATTCTTCTCCCTGAAGTCCTCTCAGCTGCTGGAGAGAAGACACGGTGGCTGGGCCGACTCTATCATGCTGTTGGGGATCTGGGCTGACTGTCCAGCTTACCTGGAGTATCCAGGTGGTGACTGTAGTCTCATCCACTTTGACTTGATGGACACCCCCCAGTGTTCGCAAAGTAAGGCTGACATCCTCCTGTCCCAATGTTAGACCCTTTTCTGGGGTTATGTCAGTGGAGACCGAAGTCTCATCCACGGACATCAGCCAAGATGCAGTTGTGAGGTGCCGATTGCATCCTCTTCCTGTAGCTCCTTCAGTGCTGATTGTTGTGGGCAGAGGTCAACAACGACATGCCCTGATGCTAGCTGCCTGTATGCCCTTTCCAGATGCTGTTCTTTCATCAGCAGGTATTCCATGTCTGGTTCAAGCTCTGAGACCGAACATAGCCTCTCTGTCTTCTCACAGGTCCTCAAGGGTAGGTTCTCCTATTGTAGACCTCCTGTAATTTAAGAGGTCCACACATGAAGCATTTTGGTTCCATGGACTTGCCCTTTATATGCCTGACACTGATGATCCATATAGAGTTGGTGAACGCCATTTAACCCATGGATGGAGGCTGTAGAGCAGGCTGGAGCGGTTGCCTTAGGATTATATCTGTGCCCAATTTGACCATTCTATAACATGATGGTCAAATTTATCTGGTAAGCCTCCCTGCAGCAGTGAGTGGAGTGACACGTGTTTCACTTGAATACGGTTGATCATCTAAATAACTGAAGATTTGTGATTGCACTCAAGGACATTTTTTAATGTCCTGTGACACTGGCACTTTTTGTATTCACTTCCACATATACTTTATATTATTTGTCACGTTTATATTATTTGTACTTTTGTATTTGAACTTTTTATATGTATGTTTTGCCAATTCTTTGTATTTAGTGCTGGCAGCTTATGTTTTTGTGAACCAGCGCAGATTCTGATGCTATATTTATATAAAGTTCTGCTAAAGGAGCATGGCCAGATCTAGGGGGTGCTGGGGTGGGCTGCACCCCCCCCCCCCCAAGATTTCTGTTGTGCCCCTCCCCTGGCTGATGGCCGAGTATCTTCCCCCATTCCCACACTCAGGGCCGGCCCAGGACATGAGTGCACAGCCTAGTGCAGTGATTTGTGTTCAGGAGAGAGGCTGTGCTCTGCCCTCTCCCTCCTGTCAGTAGAGCGCTCCTTCACACAGCACATCACACACACACATTTCCTTCTGGAGGAGACAGGGTGCAAGTACAGTAATTGTGTGTGTGTGTGTGTGTGTGTGTGTGTCTGTGTGAAAATAATTTGTTTGAGATTAGAGGTGGAGGGATTAGCAACTGTTTGCACTGGGGAGGGATATTTGCTAGGAGGGGTGATTGGAGGGGAATATGTGCAAGGAGGAGGGATTGGGGGGTGGGGGGGGGATATGTGCAAGCAGTGGCAATTGGGGGGACATGTACAAGGTGGAAGGATTGGGGGGGACATGTGGAAGGATTGGGGGGGACATGTGCCAGGAGGAAGGATTGGGGGGGGACATGTGCCAGGAGGAAGGATTGGGGGGGGGATATGTGCAAGGAGCATGGATTAGGGGGGATATGTGCAAGGACGGGGGATTGGGGGGGATATTTGCAAGGAGGAAGGATTGGGGGAGACATGTTCAATAAGGAAGGATTGGGAGGAAACGTGCAAGGAGGTGGTATTAGAGAGGATATGTGTAAGGGGGGATATGTGCAAGGAGGAAGGATTGGGGGGGACAAGTTCAAGGAGGAAGGACTGGGGGGATATGTGCAAGGAGGAGGAATTAGGGGGGATACTGCAAGGAGGAGGGA
Source organism: Staurois parvus (assembly GCF_062004578.1). Classification (NCBI taxonomy): domain Eukaryota; kingdom Metazoa; phylum Chordata; class Amphibia; order Anura; family Ranidae; genus Staurois; species Staurois parvus. Next base: position 11,534,336 of record NW_028317882.1, read on the forward strand.
TTAGGGGAGATACGTGCAAGGAGAAGGCATTGGGGGGGACATGTGCAAGGAGGAGGCATTGGGGGGGGACATGTGCAAGGATGAAGGATAGGGGGGATACCTGCAAGGAGGAGGAATTAGGGAGGATTTGTGCAAGGAGGGGGGATTAGGGGGCAAATGTGCAAGGAGGGGGGGCTCGGGGGGATATGTGCAAGGAGGAGGGACTCGGGGGGATATGTGAAAGGAGGAGGGATTCGGGGGGATATATGCAAGGCCAGCTACATACTGTGCAGATGGATGCTGTGTCTGTAAGAGAATCTGATCTAAGCTTTGTGCTGTGTGGGGTGGAGGAGGTCTGAGTACCTGGGCTGTTTGCAGGGTGAGGAAGGGAGGAAGAGACCTGCTGAGTGCTCTGTCAGCAGTGACCTTGTCCTCTTCTCTGCCGACCAATGTCTTATGCCCTACTGACTCCTGTGCTCTGCACTGCTGACCTGACAACCCATTTTCTCCACCCTGCTGACCCTATCCTCTGCCCTGCTGGCCCCCTGTACATTGCCCTACTGACCTCACATCCTTTGCCCCCCCCCAAGATTTTTTACTGCACCCCTACACCAAACAGTCTAGATCCGGCCCTGTAAAGGAGTGAACTGGCTGCAGAAGTTCTCACTGGGACATTTTGCTATAATTTTTATTTTTAATTTTTAGCACTGCAGCAAATGCGATATACACCATACTGGAGTAACACCATTGATAAATTGATTAGGCTAATCTGGATAATTGCTAGTTCACTGGGATATTCAGAGGGAATAAAGCTTTACATGGTTAAAGTGAATCTTAAGCCATTTTTTCATTTTGGATAGAGTAGACAAGTGTGAGAAGCTCTGTCAGATTTTCTACTGTAAAGTGTTTAACTAGCTGCCACCAATATATGTAAAAGTATGTTAAAATAGACTTTATATAAAAGCACATATAATATATGTGATTCTTCCTTATAAACATAGTATATTTATTATGAAAAATGAAGTCCACCATGAGCCACACCTCAGCCTATGATCAACTCGGTGTACTCAATAATGAATATGCAATCTACTTCCATTTTTCAAAAAAGCTATTTTAGGTAAGGCTATAAAAGAAGAGATGATTATCTCACTCCTTTTGAAGCGGATGTGCATCCAATGTAAAAATGATTGTGGAATATTGCGTGCAAGTATTTATTTTTTTTCCCATAAACTGTTTATTTGAATGTGTGAAGCAGGTTACAAAGGAGATATACAATAGTTGGTCCTTCAAGAATGGACAAAGAAAGATAGCAAACAATGTGCATACAGATTGGATATACTTATATTTCATGTAAATTGAGACTACAATAATTGGTCTAACAATAGACCTAAAACAGTAACAAAACATACTGTACAAGGACCATTAAAATGTTAATGTTCATACCACTGTGGACCCCAACATTTATTGTACAAGTGAATTTAGGGTACTATCCACAATCTCAGAAATGGGGCAAGGAAAACTGGAGTTTCAACCCAAAGTATTTTTAGCAAAGGGAGGGGGGTCACATGGTGGGAATCGGAAGTAACAGTCGAAGAATTGAGTGAGAAGCAGCAAGCCAAGTGAAAGAGAGAGAAAAAGAAGTGGAGAGAAAGAAGAAAAATAAGGGGGGGGGGGTTGGGGAGCCCTGTCCCACTCTCCACCCCCATTGCCTCTTAACCTCCCAGTCAGTATCTGGTGTCATAAGAGCATTATTATTATTATACCTTTCCTTCCAACCTCATGTCCAATCACTATCAAAGTCATGCAGGTTCCACCTCCGCAACATCTCCAAGATACGTATGTTCCTCACCCCAGACACCTAAACAACTTGTACACTCCCTCATTATCTCACGCCTGGACTACTGCAACTCCCTTCTCACTGGCCTACCCAAACAAATGCTATCCCCACTCCAGTCTATCCTGAACTCAGCGGCTAGACTCATCCACCTCACCAACCGCTGCCACCCCCCTCTGCCAATCCCTTCACTGGCTCGCAATTGCCCAACGCATTAAATTCAAATTACTAACTCTGACATACAAAGCCATTCACAACGCTGCCACAAACTACCTAACTGACCTGATACCCAAATACCACCCTACCCGTGCCCTTCGCTCCTCACAGGACTTCCTACTCTCCAGCTCCCTGGTCTCCTCCTCCTACGCCCGACTGCAGGACTTCTCCAGGACTTCCCCCATCCTCTGGAACTCCCTACCCCAATCCATCAGACTGTCACCTACCCTACTCGCCTTCAGGCGCACCTTGAAAACCCATCTCTTCAGGGAAGCCTACCCCACCTTCACCTAACAACCGATCTCCTCCTACCACTCCATCCCCCACAGCCACTTCCTCCTGTACCACTATCCCCTCCCTCCTAGATTGTAAGCTCGAAAGAGCAGGGCCCTCAAGCCCCTCGTGTATGGTATTGTACTGTATTGTCTCATGTTCTGTCCCCCTCACTAATGTACAGCGCTGAGCAAACCCTTTGGTGCTATATAAACACTGTATAATAATAATAATAATAATTATACAGGACTTATATAGTGCCGATAGTTTGCTCAGCGCTTTACATTATGGAGGGAGACAGTGCAGTAACAATACAGTTCAATACAAGAGGGATTAGAGGGGCCTGCTCCTTGGAGTTTACAATTAGAGATGAGCGAATTATTCAAAAATTCGAGTCGACTGATTCGGCGAATTCGTGAAAAAATTTCGATTCGAGTCGAATATATTCGCCGCGAATTTAACTTATAAAAGGGTGTTTCTAGGCTTCAGAGAGCCTTTATATTAGTGCAGAACACTGTACCTTTAATTTAAATGCCCTTGGAGTCTGCTGGGGAAGAGAAATAATACTGACAGTCAGTATGACATGCAGATGAGTGCCGTCGATCTTAGAATCACCGCACACTTCACTCATTTGGGCAGTCACGGGGCCAAAACCAGAGTGTGGAGCCACAGTGTGGCGGTGGAGGCAGCAGCAATGGGAGGCCATACAGCACCCTATGACAAAAATGGAAACCACCAGCAGTGTGAGGAGACCTGAAAGTGGCACATGGCAGAGTGTGGCGATGGAGACAGCAGCAATGGGAGGCCGTACAGGGACCCATGACACACTCTGGACCTGGCAGCAGCATGAGGAGGCGGTACAGGGGCCCATGACAGATTACGGGCCTGGCAGCAGCATGAGGAGTCGGTACGGGGGCCCATGGCAGATTACGGGCCTGGCAGCAGCAATGGGAGGCCGTACAGGGACCCATGAAACACTCTGGACCTGGCAGCAGCATGAGGAGGCGGTACAGGTGCCCATGACAGATTACGGGCCTGGCAGCAGCATGAGGAGTCGGTACGGGGGCCCATGACACACTCTGGACCTGGCAGCAGCATGAGGAGGCGGTACAGGGGCGCATGACAGATTACGAGCCTGGCAGCAGCAACTTGGACAGGAGGACGTTCAGCTTCTGCACCGTCGGGTGCATGCTCGCAAACTGTTGTCTCTTGGAAACGGATTCCAAGAAAGACTGCTGACGGAATCCGTGAAGAGGAGTAGCAGGAGAAGGAGCATCTGAACGAGCGGAATATGCCAACAAGCGACAACAGGGGCCCATGACAGATTACGGGCCTGGCAGCAGCATGAGGAGTCGGTACGGGGGCCCATGGCAGATTACGGGCCTGGCAGCAGCAATGGGAGGCCCATAATCTGCCAGCACCCTATGACAAAAAATGGAACACACCAGCAGTGTGTGAGGAGACCTGAAAGTGGCACATGGCAGAGTGTGGCGATGGAGACAGCAGCAATGGGAGGCCGTACAGGGACCCATGAGAGACTCTGGACCTGGCAGCAGCATGAGGAGGCGGTACAGGGGCCCATGGCAGATTAGGGGCCTGGCAGCAGCTATGGGAGGCCCGTAATCTGCCAGCACCCTATGACAAAAAATGGAACACACCAGCAGTGTGAGGAGACCTGAAAGTGGCACATGGCAGAGTGTGGCGATGGAGACAGCAGCAATGGGAGGCCGTACAGGGACCCATGAGAGACTGTGGACCTGGCAGCAGCATGAGGAGGCGGTACTGGGGCCCATGGCAGATTAGGGGCCTGGCAGCAGCAATGGGAGGCCCGTAATCTGCCAGCACCCTATGACAAAAAATGGAACACACCAGCAGTGTGTGAGGAGACCTGAAAGTGGCACATGGCAGAGTGTGGCGATGGAGACAGCAGCAATGGGAGGCCGTACAGGGACCCATGAGAGACTCTGGACCTGGCAGCAGCATGAGGAGGCGGTACAGGGGCCCATGGCAGATTAGGGGCCTGGCAGCAGCTATGGGAGGCCCGTAATCTGCCAGCACCCTATGACAAAAAATGGAACACACCAGCAGTGTGAGGAGACCTGAAAGTGGCACATGGCAGAGTGTGGCGATGGAGACAGCAGCAATGGGAGGCCGTACAGGGACCCATGAGAGACTGTGGACCTGGCAGCAGCATGAGGAGGCGGTACTGGGGCCCATGGCAGATTAGGGGCCTGGCAGCAGCAATGGGAGGCCCGTAATCTGCCAGCACCCTATGACAAAAAATGGAACACACCAGCAGTGTGAGGAGACCTGAAAGTGGCACATGGCAGAGTGTGGCGATGGAGACAGCAGCAATGGGAGGCCGTACAGGGACCCATGAGAGACTGTGGACCTGGCAGCAGCATGAGGAGGCGGTACTGGGGCCCATGGCAGATTACGGGCCTGGCAGCAGCAATGGGAGGCCCGTAATCTGCCAGCACCCTATGACAAAAAATGTAACACACCAGCAGTGTGAGGAGACCTGAAAGTGGCACATGGCAGAGTGTGGCGATGGAGACAGCAGCAATGGGAGGCGGTTCAGGGACCCATGAGACACTGTGGACCTGGCAGCAGCATGAGGAGGCGGTACAGGGGCCCATGGCAGATTAAGGCCTGGCAGCAGCAATGGGAGGCCCGTAATCTGCCAGCACCCTATGACAAAATGGAACCCTGGGCTGGGGCAGGCAGAACCGCCGTATCTTTATCACGGTTTTCCCAGGCCACCGAATGGCGACGCTGCATATGCTGACGCAACGCTGTAGTCCCAACATGGGCCCCCTGGCCACGCTTGATTTTCTGGCCACATAGTCGACATACGGCTACGTTTACTTCCTCGGGCGGCTTGACGAAAAATTGCCACACCGCCGAGTAGGAAACTTTGCCCCCGCTACTCCTCACTGGCTGACTGCTACTTCCTCCGTGCACACCGGCACCACTACTGGCCGTGGTGGTAGGCTGCAGTGGAGCTGGTGCTGTACTCCGTGGCCGTTTGCCTCCACTGACACTGCTGCGACCCTGCTGCCTCCTGGCAGCAGCAATGGGAGGCCGTACAGGGACCCATGACACACTCTGGACCTGGCAGCAGCATGAAGAGGCGGTACAGGGGCCCATGGCAGATTACGGGCCTGGCAGCAGCAATGGGAGGCCCGTAATCTGCCAGCACCCTATGACAAAAAATGTAACACAACAGCAGTGTGAGGAGACCTGAAAGTGGCACATGGCAGAGTGTGGCGATGGAGACAGCAGCAATGGGAGGCCGTACAGGGACCCATGAGAGACTCTGGACCTGGCAGCAGCATGAGGAGGCGGTACAGGGGCCCATGGCAGATTAGGGGCCTGGCAGCAGCAATGGGAGGCCCGTAATCTGCCAGCACCCTATGACAAAAAATGGAACACACCAGCAGTGTGAGGAGACCTGAAAGTGGCACATGGCATGAGACACTGTGGACCTGGCAGCAGCATGAGGAGGCGGTACAGGGGCCCATGGCAGATTAGGGGCCTGGCAGCAGCTATGGGAGGCCCGTAATCTGCCAGCACCCTATGACAAAAAATGGAACACACCAGCAGTGTGAGGAGACCTGAAAGTGGCACATGGCAGAGTGTGGCGATGGAGACAGCAGCAATGGGAGGCGGTTCAGGGACCCATGAGACACTGTGGACCTGGCAGCAGCATGAGGAGGCGGTACAGGGGCCCATGGCAGATTAAGGCCTGGCAGCAGCAATGGGAGGCCCGTAATCTGCCAGCACCCTATGACAAAATGGAACCCTGGGCTGGGGCAGGCAGAACCGCCGTATCTTTATCACGGTTTTCCCAGGCCACCGAATGGCGACGCTGCATATGCTGACGCAACGCTGTAGTCCCAACATGGGCCCCCTGGCCACGCTTGATTTTCTGGCCACATAGTCGACATACGGCTACGTTTACTTCCTCGGGCGGCTTGACGAAAAATTGCCACACCGCCGAGTAGGAAACTTTGCCCCCGCTACTCCTCACTGGCTGACTGCTACTTCCTCCGTGCACACCGGCACCACTACTGGCCGTGGTGGTAGGCTGCAGTGGAGCTGGTGCTGTACTCCGTGGCCGTTTGCCTCCACTGACACTGCTGCGACCCTGCTGCCTCCTGGCAGCAGCAATGGGAGGCCGTACAGGGACCCATGACACACTCTGGACCTGGCAGCAGCATGAAGAGGCGGTACAGGGGCCCATGGCAGATTACGGGCCTGGCAGCAGCAATGGGAGGCCCGTAATCTGCCAGCACCCTATGACAAAAAATGTAACACAACAGCAGTGTGAGGAGACCTGAAAGTGGCACATGGCAGAGTGTGGCGATGGAGACAGCAGCAATGGGAGGCCGTACAGGGACCCATGAGAGACTCTGGACCTGGCAGCAGCATGAGGAGGCGGTACAGGGGCCCATGGCAGATTAGGGGCCTGGCAGCAGCAATGGGAGGCCCGTAATCTGCCAGCACCCTATGACAAAAAATGGAACACACCAGCAGTGTGAGGAGACCTGAAAGTGGCACATGGCATGAGACACTGTGGACCTGGCAGCAGCATGAGGAGGCGGTACAGGGGCCCATGGCAGATTAGGGGCCTGGCAGCAGCTATGGGAGGCCCGTAATCTGCCAGCACCCTATGACAAAAAATGGAACACACCAGCAGTGTGTGAGGAGACCTGAAAGTGGCACATGGCAGAGTGTGGCGATGGAGACAGCAGCAATGGGAGGCCGTACAGGGACCCATGAGAGACTCTGGACCTGGCAGCAGCATGAGGAGGTGGTATAGGGGCCCATGGCAGATTAGGGGCCTGGCAGCAGCAATGGGAGGCCCGTAATCTGCCAGCACCCTATGACAAAAAATGGAACACACCAGCAGTGTGAGGAGACCTGAAAGTGGCACATGGCAGAGTGTGGCGATGGAGACAGCAGCAATGGGAGGCCGTACAGGGACCCATGAGAGACTCTGGACCTGGCAGCAGCATGAGGAGGCGGTACAGGGGCCCATGGCAGATTAGGGGCCTGGCAGCAGCTATGGGAGGCCCGTAATCTGCCAGCACCCTATGACAAAAAATGGAACACACCAGCAGTGTGAGGAGACCTGAAAGTGGCACATGGCAGAGTGTGGCGATGGAGACAGCAGCAATGGGAGGCGGTTCAGGGACCCATGAGACACTGTGGACCTGGCAGCAGCATGAGGAGGCGGTACAGGGGCCCATGGCAGATTACGGGCCTGGCAGCAGCTATGGGAGGCCCGTAATCTGCCAGCACCCTATGACAAGAAATGGAACACACCAGCAGTGTGAGGAGACCTGAAAGTGGCACATGTTTGGGGCATGATTCATGGCGGATTTAGTCAGTTGTGTCAGGAACTGGTGGTTTGAAATCCAGACTAATCCACGCCTGATTCATTTTCACAAACGTGAGTCTCTCCACACTTTGGGTGGACAGTCGTGTCCTCCGCGGAGTTACAATACCTCCTGCCGCACTAAACACGCGCTCCGATGCCACGCTACTGGCCGGGCATGACAGCCTTTCAAGGGCAAATTCAGCTAGTTGGGGCCAAAGGTCAAGTTTCGTTGCCCAGTAGTCAAGGGGATTGTCTACCTCGGTTGGCAGGGTGCTGTCCAAGTAGGCCTAAGCCTGTTGTTTGAGGTCCTGCTCCAGGTCCACCTGATGCTGCTGCTGCTGCGGCTGGTTAGTAGTTTCCTCACTGCGCTGGTGAAGAAAGCTACTCATCATCGACTGCAGACTGAGGCAGCCGCTGCTGGTGGAGCTGCCACTGCTCCTACCACCCCACCCCTCCCCTGCAGCCATGGCAGCGGAACGCAAGCGCACAGGGCCCACAGTGTCTGAGGATGGACGTTGGCGCAGAAAGGCAGAGACCAGCTGACTACATAGGTGGTTTTTATAGTACGTTATTTTGGCCTTCCTCTCAGCAGGTGTGAAAAAGGCCAGCATTTTTGAACGGTAGCGAGGGTCCAACAAGGTGGACAGCCAAAAGTCATCCCTCTGTCTGATGGTTATTATTCGGCTGTCGCTACGCAAGCAAGCGAGCATGCTATGGGCCATTTGTGCCAAGGAATGCGAGGGACTCCCTGCCTCCATCTCCACAGCATACTGCCACGGTGCGTCTGGGTCCTCTGTCTCCTCCTCCTCCTCCTCTACCAGATGCTCCTGCTCCTCCACTCCTGTCCGCTGAGTGGAAAAACCACCCATTTCACTCAATAATTCCTGAGCACCAATGTCCTCCTCTACCTCCTCCTCTTCTTCCTGTCCTGCCCCCACAGGGGTCATGTGGCGTTGAGATCTGTGCGCCACGTCTACCGCACCCTGACCAGCCATTGTTAACAGCATTTGTTCCAGGACGTGCAACAGAGGAATGACGTCGTTCATCCCATAGTCCTGCCGACTCACGAATAGCGTGGCCTCCTCAAAGGGCCTGAGCAAGCGCAGGTGTCACGCATGAGCTGCCAATGGCTGACATCTAAGTTACACAGGGAGTACCTTTATCCGCTTGTAACATCAGGAAATCTGTGATGGCCTTTTGCTGTTCGTAAAGGCGGTCTAACATATGTAGGGTTGAATTCCACCTTGTTGCAACGTCACAGCATGAGGAGTCGGTACGGGGGCCCATGGCAGATTACGGGCCTGGCAGCAGCAATGGGAGGCCCGTAATCTGCCAGCACCCTATGACAAAAAATGGAACACACCAGCAGTGTGAGGAGATCTGAAAGTGGCACATGGCATGAGACACTGTGGACCTGGCAGCAGCATGAGGAGGCGGTACAGGGGCCCATGGCAGATTAGGGGCCTGGCAGCAGCTATGGGAGGCCCGTAATCTGCCAGCACCCTATGACAAAAAATGGAACACACCAGCAGTGTGAGGAGACCTAAAAGTGGCACATGGCAGAGTGTGGCGATGGAGACAGCAGCAATGGGAGGCCGTACAGGGACCCATGAGAGACTCTGGACCTGGCAGCAGCATGAGGAGGTGGTATAGGGGCCCATGGCAGATTAGGGGCCTGGCAGCAGCTATGGGAGGCCCGTAATCTGCCAGCACCCTATGACAAAAAATGGAACACACCAGCAGTGTGAGGAGACCTGAAAGTGGCACATGGCAGAGTGTGGCGATGGAGACAGCAGCAATGGGAGGCCGTACAGGGACCCATGAGAGACTCTGGACCTGGCAGCAGCATGAGGAGGCGGTACAGGGGCCCATGGCAGATTAGGGGCCTGGCAGCAGCTATGGGAGGCCCGTAATCTGCCAGCACCCTATGACAAAAAATGGAACACACCAGCAGTGTGAGGAGACCTGAAAGTGGCACATGGCATGAGACACTGTGGACCTGGCAGCAGCATGAGGAGGCGGTACAGGGGCCCATGGCAGATTAGGGGCCTGGCAGCAGCTATGGGAGGCCCGTAATCTGCCAGCACCCTATGACAAAAAATGTAACACACCAGCAGTGTGAGGAGACCTGAAAGTGGCACATGGCAGAGTGTGGCGATGGAGACAGCAGCAATGGGAGGCCGTACAGGGACCCATGAGAGACTCTGGACCTGGCAGCAGCATGAGGAGGCGGTATAGGGGCCCATGGCAGATTAGGGGCCTGGCAGCAGCTATGGGAGGCCTGTGATCTGCCAGCACCCTATGACAAAAAATGGAACACACCAGCAGTGTGAGGAGACCTGAAAGTGGCACATGGCAGAGTGTGGCGATGGAGACAGCAGCAATGGGAGGCCGTACAGGGACCCATGAGAGACTCTGGACCTGGCAGCAGCATGAGGAGGCGGTATAGGGGCCAATGGCAGATTAGGGGCCTGGCAGCAGCTATGGGAGGCCCGTAATCTGCCAGCACCCTATGACAAAAAATGGAACACACCAGCAGTGTGAGGAGACCTGAAAGTGGCACATGGCATGAGAGACTCTGGACCTGGCAGGAGCATGAGGAGGCGGTACAGGGGCCCATGGCAGATTAGGGGCCTTGCAGCAGCTATGGGAGGCCCGTAATCTGCCAGCACCCTATGACAAAAAATGGAACACACCAGCAGTGTGAGGAGACCTGAAAGTGGCACATGGCAGAGTGTGGCGATGGAGACAGCAGCAATGGGAGGCCGTACAGGGACCCATGAGAGACTCTGGACCTGGCAGCAGCATGAGGAAGCGGTATAGGGGCCCATGGCAGATTAGGGGCCTGGCAGCAGCTATGGGAGGCCCGTAATCTGCCAGCACCCTATGACAAAAAATGGAACACACCAGCAGTGTGAGGAGACCTGAAAGTGGCACATGGCAGAGTGTGGCGATGGAGACAGCAGCAATGGGAGGCCGTACAGGGACCCATGAGAGACTCTGGACCTGGCAGCAGCATGAGGAGGCGGTATAGGGGCCCATGGCAGATTAGGGGCCTGGCAGCAGCTATGGGAGGCCCGTAATCTGCCAGCACCCTATGACAAGAAATGGAACACACCAGCAGTGTGAGGAGACCTGAAAGTGGCACATGTTTGGGGCATGATTCATGGCGGATTTAGTCAGTTGTGTCAGGAACTGGTGGTTTGAAATCCAGACTAATCCACGCCTGATTCATTTTCACAAACGTGAGTCTCTCCACACTTTGGGTGGACAGTCGTGTCCTCCGCGGAGTTACAATACCTCCTGCCGCACTAAACACGCGCTCCGATGCCACGCTACTGGCCGGGAATGACAGCCTTTCAAGGGCAAATTCAGCTAGTTGGGGCCAAAGGTCAAGTTTCGTTGCCCAGTAGTCAAGGGGATTGTCTACCTCGGTTGGCAGGGTGCTGTCCAAATAGGCCCAAGCCTGTTGTTTGAGGTCCTGCTCCAGGTCCACCTGATGCTGCTGCTGCTGCGGCTGGTTAGTAGTTTCCTCACTGCGCTGGTGAAGAAAGCTACTCATCATCGACTGCAGACTGAGGCAGCCGCTGCTGGTGGAGCTGCCACTGCTCCTACCTCCCCACCCCTCCCCTGCTGCCATGGCAGCGGAACGCGAGCGCACAGGGCCCACAGTGTCTGAGGATGGACGTTGGCGCAGAAAGGCAGAGACCAACTGACTACATAGGTGGTTTTTATAGTACGTTATTTTGGCCTCCCTCTCAGCAGGTGTGAAAAAGGCCAGCATTTTTGAACGGTAGCGAGGGTCCAACAAGGTGGACAGCCAAAAGTCATCCCTCTGTCTGATGGTTATTATTCGGCTGTCGCTACGCAAGCAAGCGAGCATGCTATGGGCCATTTGTGCCAAGGAATGCGAGGGACTCCCTGCCTCCATCTCCACAGCATACTGCCACGGTGCGTCTGGGTCCTCTGTCTCCTCCTCCTCTACCAGATGCTCCTGCTCCTCCACTCCTGTCCGCTGAGTGGAAAAACCACCCATTTCACTCAATAATTCCTGAGCACAAATGTCCTCCTCTACCTCCTCCTCTTCTTCCTGTCCTGCCCCCACAGGGGTCATGTGGCGTTGAGATCTGTGCGCCACGTCTACCGCACCCTGACCAGCCATTGTTAACAGCATTTGTTCCAGGACGTGCAACAGAGGAATGACGTCGTTTATCCCATAGTCCTGCCGACTCACGAATAGCGTGGCCTCCTCAAAGGGCCTGAGCAAGCGGCAGGTGTCACGCATGAGCTGCCAATGGCTGACATCGAAGTTACACAGGGGAGTACCTTTATCCGCTTGTAACATCAGGAAATCGGTGATGGCCTTTCGCTGTTCGTAAAGGCGGTCTAACATGTGTAGGGTTGAATTCCACCTTGTTGCAACGTCGCAGATCAGGCGATGCTGTGGAATTCCGTTCTGCCGCTGCAGCTCAAGGAGGGTGTGCTTTGCGGTGTAGGAATGGCTGAAATGCATGCAAAGTTTACGTGACATTTTAAGGATGTCTTGCAGTGGGATGGTGGATTTTAGGAACCGCTTGACAACCAGATTGAACACGTGAGCCATGCATGGCGCATGGCACAACCTTCCTTGACGCAGAGCAGACACCATGTTCTTTCCGTTGTCGGTCAACATGGTTCCGATTTTCAGTTTGCGCGGAGACAGCCATCTGTCGATTTCTCTGTTCATTACACTGAGAAGTTCCTCCCCTGTGTGACTACGTTCGCAAGGCATACCAGGTGCAGCACAGCGTGACACCGTTGCGCCCTGCACATGTGATATGCCGGTCGGGTAATGGGACTTGGCACGGGGGTGGTGGCTGAGGACACGGCGGAAGAAGAGGTGGTAGAGGCGGACATCTTTGCCGGACCAAAGACGTGCAAACGTGGAGGCAAAAGCGGCGTGACCTGTCCAAGTTGCTGGTGCGGCTGTGACGGCACCACGTTCACCCAGTGGGCCGTAAATGACATGTACTGTCCCTGACCGTAGTTACAGCTCCACACGTCGGCGCTGCCGTGCACTTTGGCAGAGACCGACATGCTCAAAGACTGGCCCACCATCTCTGCTACATGTGAATGCAGGGCTGGCACTGCCTTTTTGGCGAAGAAATGACGGCTTGGCACTCTCCACCGCGGCGCGGCACAAGCCATCATTTCTCTGAAAGGTGCTGAGTCCACCACTTGGAAAGGGAGGGACTGCAGCACCAGCAACTTGGACAGGAGGACGTTCAGCTTTTGCACCGTCGGGTGCGTGCTCGCAAACTGTTGTCTCTTGGAAACGGATTCCAAGAAAGACTGTTGACGGAATCCGTGAAGAGGAGTAGCAGGAGAAGGAGCATCAGAACGAGCGGAAGATGCCAACGAGCGACAACTCCCCTCAGCAGAGGTGTTGGAGCCTTGACTGGCTGATAGAGGGCGATTGACGTCGGGTGACGGAGCAAGTAATGGAGCGGGTGATGGAGCGGGGGCTGGGGCAGGCAGAACCGCCGTATCTTTATCACGGTTTTCCCAGGCCACCAAATGGCGACGCTGCATATGCTGACGCAACACTGTAGTCCCAACATAGGCCCCCTGGCCACGCTTGACTTTCTGGCCACATAGTCGACATACGGCTACGTTTACTCCCTCGGGCGGCTTGACAAAAAATTGCCACACCGCCGAGTAGGAAACTTTGCCCCCCCGATACTCCTCACTGGCTGACTGCTGCTTCCTCCGTGCACACCGGCACCACTACTGGCCGTGGTGGTAGGCTGCAGTGGAGCTGGTGCTGTACTCCGTGGCCGTTTGCCTCCACTGACACTGCTGCGACCCTGCTGCCTCCTGGGCAACCCACCGACTGTTTTGCTCGCTGCCAAGCTGCCACCCTCTTCTCCTGATGATGCGGAAGCAATAGCCTGATGACGACGAGGCTGCCAAGTGCGATCAGCCTCATCATCATCAATTAGGGTCTCCGCCTCACTACTAGCCCCCTCGGCTGCGTGTGGGTCAGGAGACAGACCTGTCTCTAGACCGGCTACCGAGCCACTCTCCTCGCCACTGCTTCTTCGCCTGGCTGCTGAAGAGGTGGATGTCTCCCCCCGTTCCTGACCGCCCTCTGTTAGCTCTTCCTCACTGTACAGTGGGTCTGAGCCCACAGCATGCGATACTTCGCTTGGTGAGGGAACACCAAAGGACAGGGGCAGGTAGAGGACACGTGATTTCAGTGGGCTTGCTCCCGGGCCATGCCAACTAACGGTTGTGTCTGACGTACCCACCGACCGTTGGCTGTAGGTGTCAGAGGTGACCTGGGAAGAGGAAGACGACCGAGCCAACCAATCGATGACGGCAGGGTTGTCGGTGGAAACACGACCGCTGGATGACACCGGGAGCACTGGCCTCTGGCTGCGACTAGTGCTGCCTCGACCCCTTCCTCTGCTGCCACGTCTGCTCGCTCCTAAAACATTGCCTCCTCTGCCACTCCTCTGCATGTTGTCTGACATACTCTTTAATTCAACGATTATGTGTCCCTGAGTAACAATTCTGTGTCTGTCCCTGAGTAACAATTCTGTGTCCCTGAGTAACAATTCTGTGTCCCTCAGTAACAATTCTGTGTCCCTCAGTAACAATTCTGTGTCCCTGAGTAACAATTCTGTGTCCCTGAGTAACAATTCTGTGTCCCTCAGTAACAATTCTGTGTCCCTCAGTAACAATTCTGTGTCTGTCCCTGAGTAACAATTCTGTGTCTGTCGCTGAGTAACAATTCTGTGTCCCTCAGTAACAATTCTGTGTCCCTCAGTAACAATTCTGTGTCTGTCCCTGAGTAACAATTCTGTGTCTGTCGCTGAGTAACAATTCTGTGTCCCTCAGTAACAATTCTGTGTCCCTCAGTAACAATTCTGTGTCTGTCCCTGAGTAACAATTCTGTGTCCCTCAGTAACAATTCTGTGTCCCTCAGTAACAATTCTGTGTCCCTCAGTAACAATTCTGTGTCTGTCCCTGAGTAACAATTCTGTGTCTGTCCCTGAGTAACAATTCTGTGTCTGTCCCTGAGTAACAATTCTGTGTCCCTGAGTAACAATTCTGTGTCTGTCGCTGAGTAACAATTCTGTATCCCTCAGTAACAATTCTGTGTCCCTCAGTAACAATTCTGTGTCTGTCCCTGAGTAACAATTCTGTGTCCCTCAGTAACAATTCTGTGTCCCTCAGTAACAATTCTGTGTCCCTCAGTAACAATTCTGTGTCTGTCCCTGAGTAACAATTCTGTGTCTGTCCCTGAGTAACAATTCTGTGTCTGTCTCTGAGTAACAATTCTGTGTCCCTCAGTAACAATTCTGTGTCCCTGAGTAACAATTCTTTGTCCCTCAGTAACAATTCTGTGTCCCTCAGTAACAATTCTGTGTCCCTGAGTAACAATTCTGTGTCCCTCAGTAACAATTCTGTGTCCCTCAGTAACAATTCTGTGTCTGTCGCTGAGTAACAATTCTGTGTCTGTCGCTGAGTAACAATTCTGTGTCCCTGAGTAACAATTCTGTGTCCCTCAGTAACAATTCTGTGTCCCTCAGTAACAATTCTGTGTCTGTCCCTGAGTAACAATTCTGTGTCTGTCCCTGAGTAACAATTCTGTGTCCCTCAGTAACAATTCTGTGTCCCTCAGTAACAATTCTGTGTCCCTCAGTAACAATTCTGTGTCTGTCCCTGAGTAACAATTCTGTGTCTGTCGCTGAGTAACAATTCTGTGTCCCTCAGTAACAATTCTGTGTCTGTCCCTGAGTAACAATTCTGTGTCTGTCGCTGAGTAACAATTCTGTGTCCCTCAGTAACAATTCTGTGTCCCTCAGTAACAATTCTGTGTCTGTCCCTGAGTAAGAATTTTGTGTCTGTCCCTAAGTAACAATTCTGTGTCACTCAGTAACAATTCTGTGTCCCTCAGTAACAATTCTGTGTCCCTGAGTAACAATTCTGTGTCCCTCAGTAACAATTCTGTGTCCCTCAGTAACAATTCTGTGTCTGTCCCTGAGTAACAATTCTTTGTCCCTAAGTAACGTTTCTGTGGCCATCAGTAACAAATCTGTGTCCCTCAGTAACAATTCTGTGTCTGTCCCTAAGTAACAATTCTGTGGCACTAAGTAACGTTTCTGTGGCCCTAAGTAACGTTTCTGTGGCCCTAAGTAACGTTTCTATGGCCCTAAGTAACGATTCTGTGGCCCTAAGTAACGTTTCTGTAGCCCTAAGTAACGTTTCTGTGGCCCTAAGTAACGTTTCTGTGGCCCTAAGTAACGGTTCTGTGTCCCTCAGTAACAATTCTGTATCCCTCAGTAACAATTCTGTGTCTGTCCCTGAGTAACAATTCTGTGTCCCTCAGTAACAATTCTGTGTCTGTCCCTGAGTAACAATTCTGTGTCCCTAAGTAACGTTTCTGTGGCCCTAAGTAACGGTTCTGTGGCCCTCAGTAACAAATCTGTGTCCCTCAGTAGCAATTCTGTGTCTGTCCCTAAGTAACAATTCTGTGGCCCTAAGTAACGTTTCTGTGGCCCTAAGTAACGTTTCTGTGGCCCTAAGTAACGATTCTGTGGCCCTAAGTAACGATTCTGTGGCCCTAAGTAACGTTTCTGTGGCCCTAAGTAACGTTTCTGTGGCCCTAAGTAACAGTTCTGTGGCCCTCAGTAACAATTCTGTGTCCCTCAGTAACAATTCTGTGTCTGTCCCTGAGTAACAATTCTGTGTCCCTAAGTAACGTTTCTGTGGCCCTAAGTAACGGTTCTGTGGCCCTCAGTAACAAATCTGTGTCCCTCAGTAACAATTCTGTGTCTGTCCCTAAGTAACAATTCTGTGGCCCTAAGTAACGTTTCTGTGGCCCTAAGTAACGTTTCTGTGGCCCTAAGTAACGATTCTGTGGCCCTAAGTAACGTTTCTGTGGCCCTAAGTAACGTTTCTGTGGCCCTAAGTAACGATTCTGTGGCCCTAAGTAACGTTTCTGTAGCCCTAAGTAACGTTTCTGTGGCCCTAAGTAACGTTTCTGTGGCCCTAAGTAACGTTTCTGTGGCCCTAAGTAACAGTTCTGTGGCCCTCAGTAACAATTCTGTGTCTGTCCCTGAGTAACAATTCTGTGTCCCTAAGTAACGTTTCTGTGGCCCTAAGTAACGGTTCTGTGGCCCTCAGTAACAAATCTGTGTCCCTCAGTAACAATTCTGTGTCTGTCCCTAAGTAACAATTCTGTGGCCCTAAGTAACGTTTCTGTGGCCCTAAGTAACATTTCTGTGGCCCTAAGTAACGATTCTGTGTCCCTCAGTAACAATTCTGTGTCTGTCCCTAAGTAACAATTCTGTGTCTGTCCCTGAGTAACAATTCTGTGTCCCTAATTAACGTTTCTGTGGCCCTAAGTAACAGTTCTGTGGCCCTCAGTAACAATTCTGTGTCCCTCAGTAACAATTCTGTGTCTGTCCCTAAGTAACAATTCTGTGGCCCTAAGTAACGTTTCTGTGTCCCTAACTCTCTCCCTGAATACAGCCAGGTCTGCCTCTGTTGAATGACTGGAGGCAAATGGAGAATTCTAAAATGGCCGCCATTTATAGCTCGACCATTACACAGTGCTGGCTGGCTGGCTGCTGATTGGCTAATGCGATCACGTCATGAATGAATGCATTATGGGTCAGCGCGCCTTGTCTGCGCGCCTTCCCAGACATCCCCGCTCCGTCGCCGCACATGTCGCCGCCATTTTAGGAAAAATTTCGATTCGCGAAATTTTCCTAATATTCGAAACGAATTCCACTTCGCCTACTTCGATTCGCTCATCTCTATTTACAATCTAGGATACTGTGTTTAATGCTCTGCAGGGTCAGTAATACGCAGGGGACTCTAGTCTGGGAAGCCTCACAATCTACTGTAAATATCTCTTGTATTGTTCAGCTGTTTTAAAATTAGACCAGCAAAGCCATCTAGAAGTAAACCTAGGGAGGCGATCTTGTGCAATATGAATCAGTTCTTCCATTTCCTCTAGCGTGCAAGTATCTTATGCAATCTCTATTTTTGTACAACTGAGCACACATCTGTAATGTATCCTTCAAGTTAATGGAAGTAAGTATGGAGCAATGCAGAGGCCCCTAAAAAAAACAAAACACAGGACCTTTGACATTATGCAAGGGTTCTTAAATTTTTAGATAAATTACATCATTCATCAATTTTAAATATATCAAAAATACAAAATGAACAAAAAGTGAGAGTTGATCAGACAGGTTGAATTTTTTGGGATTTAATTTAAAAGCAGGGGGAGATAATTGATTTTTGAGAAGTATTAAAAGGAAAATATTTCCTTTATGGGACTGAAAATTCAGATATTTCTACAGATCTCCCCTCCTAGATTTTGTTAAAAATCAAATGTATTCATAAATTTAGGGCAAAATATATTCTGCTACATATCTTTGCTAAAAAAAATCCCAATGCATGTAATTTACTTGGTTTATGTGAAAGTTATAGCGTTTACAAATTGAGGTAAATATACTGGATTTTTTTTTTGTACTAGTAATGGCGGCAATCAGCGACTTATAGCAGGACTGTGGTTGGTATTCTGACACTGGGGGAGATCTGACTTGGTGTCACTGACATCCCAAGTGACACCAATACAGTGATCAGTGCTAATATAAAGCTGACACTGTACTAATGGCACTGGGCAGGAAGGGGTTAACATCTGGGGTGATCAAAGGGTGGACTGTATGCTGTTTCCCAGTAAGCTGTGTGTGTGCTTTACTCTGTAAGCACACTGCTTTGTATGGCTCTATGCAGAGCCATATAAAGCAATGTGCAGGAGCTGACAGGGGAGAGAACTGTATTGTTTACATCCAGTTCTCTCCCCCATCAGTAATACTCAGCGATGACCAGGTGTCAGCGAGTAATCACCGGCCGGGACCCAGTGATTAACAGCCGAGGCCGCAAATAGCTTGCGCACGCCCCCTCCCCGGAAATGAAAAATCATGTATATATACAGTTGTGTTCAAAATAATAGCAGTGTGTTGAAAAAAGGGAATAAAGCTCAAAATCCTTCTAATAGCTTTTATTTCCATACACACAAATGTATTGGGAACACTACACATTCTATTCCAAATCAAAACATGAAGAAAAATATATCAAATTTGTGTTGTTCCTCTAAAAAAATAGAAGAAAACGTGAATATTAGACTGTTCAAAAAAATAGCAGTGTTTACATTCTTCTTTACAAACTCAAACATTCATTATATAAACTGAAAATGTTTGAAGATTTTGCTTTCCTTTAAAGCAATTAATATTTAGTTGTATAAGCACTGTTTCTGAGAAGTGCTGTACATCTGTGTTGCATGGAGTCAACCAACTTCTGGCACCTGTGAACAGGTATTCCAGCCCAGGATGATTGGACTACATTCCACAGTTCTTCTCTATTTCTTGGTTTTGCCTCAGAAACTGCATTTTTGATGTCACCCCACAAGTTTTCTATTGGATTAAGATCCGGGGATTGGGCTGGCCACTCCATAACGTCTGGAACCAAGATGTTGCACGTTTACTGGTGTGTTTGGGGTCGTTGTCTTGTTGGAACACCCATTTCAAGGGCATTTCCTCTTCAGCATAAGGCAGCATGACCTCTTCAAGTATTCAAACTGATCCATGATCCCTGGTATGCGATAAATAGGCCCAACACCGTAGTATGGGAAACATCCCCATATCATGATGCTTGCGCAGCCATGCTTCACTGTCTTCACAGTGTACTGTGGCTTGAATTCAGTGTTTGGGGGTCGTCTGACAAACTGTCTCCGGCCACTAGACCCAAAAAGAACACTCTTACTTTCATCAGTCCACAAAATGTTGCGCCATTTCTCTTTAGGCCAGTCAATGTGCTCTTTGGCAAATTGTAACCTCTTCAGCGCGTCTTTTTTTCAACAGTGGGACTTTGCAGATGCTTCTTGCAGATAGCTTGGCTTCACATAGGCGTCTTCTAATTGTAACAGTACTCACAGGTAACTTTAGACCTTCTTTGATCTTCCTGGAGCTGATTGTTGGCTGAGTCCTTGCCATTTTGGCTATTCTATCCATTCGAATGGTAGTTTTTTGCTTTCTTCCACGTCTTTCAGGTTTTGGTTGCCATTTGAAAGCATTTGCCATCATTTTAGCTGAGCAGTCTATAATTTTCTGTACTTCTTTATATGTTTTCCCCTCTCCAATCAACTTTTTAATCAAGGTACGCTGTTCTTCTGAACAATGTCTGGAGCTACCCATTTTCCTCAGAATTTCAGAGAGAAATGCACTGTAACCAGCATGTACAACATTTGCTGCCTTCCTTCCTTAAATAAGGGCAATAATTGCCACCTTTTTTTCAAAGAATGAATGACCTCACTAATAGAACTCCACACTGCTATTATTTTGAACATGCCCCTTTCAATTAGTGATTCAATTACACAGAATCAGCAGCATGCATGTCATGACTGTTGGGTCTGTTGGATTTCTATTACTCTACTACACCTGCTAGTAAATTATTTGCCATGTAGAAATATCATTTCTACCAAAAACAGTGATTGATCAGATTTGTGATGTCTGACTGCTATTATTTTGAGCACAACTGTACGTAGTTTTGCACACCCCTGCTGCCCTGTAGCAGTATTTCAGGAAAGCGGTTAATGTTAGATTGATTGCTATTCATGACTATTGTTGTTTTTGAACATAAAGTAGTTAGCTCTCAAGCTTCGTTGTATTCACCATTCTTACATAAGCGCTGGGTAATGTGCATTGGTTGCATGCATTTTTCGCACATTTTTGTTTTATAGTTTCTAAATGACACAAATATAAACCACATAATCAAATTATACAATATCATACTCAACCCCAAACCGTATCATAAAGGTTATTTGGCAAGAGTGAATATCTTAGTAGCACAATAGACACAAAAAATAAAGAGGTTTAAACTTCATATCATCCAACAGGATGAGGTTTTTCTATTGGATCCTTGCCTGCTGGGCATCATTTATAGGCACAGAACAACCCCCAGTATCAGCCAGGGAAGTGGCTACCAGCCTTCTACTAAATATGAATTTAAATAAATTGACAGGTTCTTTGCTCACTAAATCCAATGCTCCCTCCAGGAAATGAAAAAAACTTTGGATCATTTTTATACAAAAGAATTTAGAGACATACAGTAAGGCGATTCATTCATGTTTCCATTTGTTGTCTGAAGAAGAACAATCTGTATTAGAGAAGGGCTTAAAGCATGCATGTCCAAAGTCCGGCCCGCGGGCCAATTGCGGCCCATGTTCCGGCTTAATACGGCCCCACAGGCAATGTGGCAATATCTAAAAAAGCACCTCTAAGTGTATTATGTGGTACATTTATTGAGGAGCATAATGAGAAACACATGATGAAAGAAAACAAAAGACTTAGGCATGTTATTATTATACAGTATTTATAAAGCGCCAATAGTTCGCTCAGCGCTGTACATTACAGAGGGGGACAGAACATGTGACAGAACAATACCAATACAATGCAAAACATGAGGGGATCGAGGGCCCTGCTCTTTCGAGCTTACAATCTAGGATGAAAGCGAAGGACATGGCGGCGTCCTTGATGTATACGCTGTAGTAAGCGCTGGAGGAGACTTGGAATGTTCACAGGGAGCCAGCTGACATGTGTGAGATCCAAAGATGGCGTCCAGAGTCCACTCTGGAGCACAACATCGACGTCAGCGTGATGACGTAGGGATGTCCAGCATGCAATGCGTTTCGGAGCATGCGCGAGGCCGATGAAAGGCAAAGGTGCGCACCCTTCTCAAGCATTGAAGGAAATCAGTCAGAGTAATTAATTTCGCTTTTTTTTTTTTAGGGGGAGAAACAAGTACAGATTTCAAATATGTCATTACCAGTATCAGTCGCTCCTTTATCTATTCATTTTTTTTTTTACTGCAAAATGGTCAGCCCTCACGCATGTTCACTTCAAACTTTTTTCAAAGAGGGTCAGATTTGATGGACACCCCTGGCTTAAAGGGCACATCCGCTTTCATGAAAAAATATAGCAAGTAAAAAAAGGCATATACAATTGCTACACAATTCATATTATAATTTAACATTAGAAAATTTCCTTTCCTTTTCAGTCAATGTTAGAATTTTCTGTAAAATTCAAAGCAATATGGCAACATGAAAGCCTTCTGTACATAATTGGTGTCCAAAATTTCCCCAGAATTGCCATTTCCTGCTTGTGTGATTGGCTTAATTATTTTTTTTCCAAGAGATGCAAGTAAAATTATAGGCATCCTCTGCAGTAGGAATTATATTTTTGGCAAAGTACTTCCTAAAGGTTAATTATTTCTAAAGGGATGCAGACACTGCAAGTGCATCAGCTAATTAGGTTGAACACAGACACTGCCATTCAGTAATCAGACTTCCAAGGACATAACACATAACACACAGCCAGGGGCGGACTGACAATTCGAGCACTTGGGCACTGCCCGAGGACCTGGAGTCAGTAGGGGGCCCCATAAGATGCCCCTGGTACCTTTCATTGGCTTTTTTATAGGCTTTTTTGGGTGTGGGCGAGGACACGGGCCTCATGATCCCCTATTGCCCGGGGGCTCCATGAGTTGTCAGTCCACCCCTGCACACAGCTTTTTCTTATGAACAGAAACAGGTAGGACTCTGCTACAAATATTGAAAAGGAGAGGTTTCTGATGAAGTGAGGACAAAAGGAGGCAGACTGTAAAGATAGGGGTGAGGTGTTTGGTGGTGTAACTATAACAGCTGATGTGGGGCCAAAGAGGTAGGTGGGGGCCCATTAGAGAGACTGCTAAAGCACACTAAGGCTAGGTTCACACCTATGCAGTTTGTGTTTGACTAATTTCTGCATTTCGTTTTGCATTTTTGCACCTGCGTTTTTAACTCATTTTTTTTTGGGGGGGGGGGGGTTTCTTGTTGCTAGGCAGATTTAAAAAGTAGCAAAAATAATCTACATTCTTTTCTGCAGCGTTTCCATTGAAGTCTATAGAACCAAAAACGGAACACTTTGCATTCAAAAAAGTCCCTGACCCTTTCCAAAAAACGCATCGGGTGAAACCGCGCAGATGTGAACTTGTCCCATAGCAAATCATGTTAAATGGACTGTAGTGCATTTCTGCAAAACGCAATGGAAAATGCTTAAGTGTGAAGCTAGGGTAAAGAGAGAAAATATGTGTGCACCATGCACATTTTGTGGAAAATTTGTCAGTTATCCTTTTGTGTTGAATTCAGTGTTTAAATAGGAACTGAACTGTAAGCTGTGCCCCAGCCCCACAAAAGGCAAACTGATGGCATATGACTTGTAACCAGTGTTGCTTCTGGTCCCATTGCAGCTAAATATTTCCCCATTACTGATTTACCATACCTCGTTCTGCTCAGTGTCTGTGTGGAGCCAACCATCTCGATTCCTCATGTCACAGATGCTGGCAAAGAGAACAATGAAATGCATAATAGCGATATGACCAAACCACCTGAGACTAGCAGTCAGAGGCAGCAGTGCCCTAAGCTGGCCATAGATGGATCGAATCTTAGCTGGTTCAGCAGGGACCAGCCAAGGTTTGATCCATCTATACAAAAGACTGGTTGTACTGAAGAGAATTGACTTTAGTACAACCAGCCTGTTGGATTTTTTGTGATTACTGCAGGCAGTTATAGCCACCAGCAGTGATCATTGTGTTCTGCCAGCAGAGAAGGCTTGCTGCCAACAGAACACAATAGCGCTGCAGGATGGATTCCCCCATCGACACTAACTGTGTTGATGGGGGAATCAAGCAATTTTCTTTCCTACCACCTGTGGTTCCAGGAAAGGAAATCGCATCATCTATTGCTCACCTTAGATTCACATTGCAGATATACAGCTATGAGGCAGCAGGCACAAGAGTGCCTAAGCATCCTTGCATACCAGGAATAGCACTGCTATATTCCAGAATTCCAGAAAAATGGTACATTTTGCAGGGGACTGCTTAGACACCATTATCATAAAGCTGGCTACACATTATACAATTTTCTTTTACAATTTTCCTTTAGATTTACCAAAAGCATATAATATGAGGTCACACCTAAACACTTGTATGCAGTCAGACAGGCCCTTGCACTACATAGTTGATGTGACAATCGCGGTGTCAGACCCCAGCCATTCTCACCAAACTCATGACCAAAGGACTAGCCAATCTAAAACCACGCTGTCACGTGTGTAACAATGCCACACCCAGCTGCACTCTGCACAAAGATTTTCCAGTTAATGGACCACAATCTGTGTATCTGCAGCCTGGGAGCGATTGTTACTGGGTCAGGTTAATTACATAATTAACCCTTCACACTGCCACCACCACCTTTTTGTACAGAGAAAGAAGAAACTCGGCAATATCAGCAATAACACTATGTTTGCATAAGCGTTGGTATACCACTGTCACCGCAGGCAGAGATATACCGAAGTTTAAAACACACACACAGTAGCGCTCTTCAGAGGCAAGGATTCTTAGTTTGCATCAAAGAGCTTTAGAAACAGTTCAACACTTTCAGAAAGTAAGATTTATTACTAAAAGGTCAAAAGGGTGCAATGAAAATATTTACAGAAAAAGATGTAGCCAATATATATATATATATATATATATATATAAATATACAGAAAACAATAGCACACAGCAAAGATAACAGAAAGAAGTTTAGGGAGTTAAAGTACTTGCCAAACGTCCTGGTTTAAGCAGATAAGGTTTCAGAGCCAAAGGATACCTTATCTCCCAAGGTTATTTCTGATGTTAAAAGGGAGTATCTTCAACTTCCCTTAACTCAGCTTAGCTCAGCTTTTTCTGGGAACTCAGCAGGGTGTCTCCTTAAAGCAGAAAACCAATCGCCTCATTTGGGGAGGGGTGTTGGGGCGGAAACCCAAGCTAGAACCAAAAACTCTCCCAGTTGATGTCATGGTTCATAACTTATTTTCGGTGCAATTAGCAGCCTGGCCACTAGTAGAGTAATTTGCAGACGCATATGCTGAATGGTTAGATATGAAATATGACATACCTGCTGGGATGGTTAAGAAGATATCATTTTCTGCTCTACTGTATATGCCAGCTTGGGAATGTAATATATCAGGCAACTTGTATTAAAGTGAGCCGTCCGAATATGTGCTCCATGTTTATGTAATTATGTCCTATTTGAAGATATAAAATTATATGGAAAAGTGAGTTTTTAAATATAAGTCTGTTTTTATGACTACCTGGAATGTCTTTGAAGCTCAGTGAGGGCTTGGTTTATGGTTTTATGATCCCTTCTCCAGCAAGAGTCTCGCAGACATAGGGGCACCAGCTAGTGGGGTTTATAGCCATGACGCCCTCCCAATGAGTTTGCTGCCTGTGATCTCTGTCATCATCCAGACCACATGTCACTCAACAGAGAGGGAGGGGGGATATCGGAGGAATCTGATTTTCGAGAGAGAGAGATAAGATGGAGGGGTTTGGAGCAAAATGGATGACCGCGTCCATCTCTGTGTGCATGATTGCTACAGTTGAAAGTAAATCTAAAGGAAATTGAACAAGAACGTTGTATAATGTGTAGCCAGCTTAAGGCTCAGATCACATTAGTGTGGGTGGAAGCCACCGAGGGACCTGCAGTTTGTCCCGCAGCTGGAACCATCCGCACACAAAACTCAGGACCTGTGGGTGGGTGTCATAAATCTTAATGGCACGCCACCTGCACTGGAAATAGCACCACACCGCACTTTAATGTAGTTCCCAGTGTGGGCTGCAATTTCATGAAAGGTGCAGGAATCTTTTCTCTGTGTTTTGCGAGGCATGGCAGCCCATTCAAACTGATGGGCTGCCATACAGTGACCTGCAAAACGGCACTAGTGTGAACCAAGGGTGACTGTTCTCCATAACATACCCAACCATCACATTTTGAGTTCAGGTGCAAACTTAAGACAGAATTTCTAAGGGCATTAGCACTTCTAAGTTACCATAACATGTTTACAAATGTTTCCATCTTTATTACAAAAACATATAAAACACTATACAGATTTACCTTGGTTTATGAACGCCTCGGTTAATGTAATTTTCAGTTTACGAATGAAAACCCATTGAAAATAATGCCTCGGTTTACAAATTTTTTACACATTTTTTTTCTCAATACGAAGTGTATGTCAGTGCCAATTTTTTAAATGCAATTTCCGGCTTTTTTTTCTTCTCACAGAATTAGCTGTCACTTTCCCCGGAGCTAAAGGATACTTTGTTTCTTTCATCTCGGGAAAGAAACTAAAAGGAAACATTTGTTTCTTTTAACTCAAATAAACTAAAAGGAAACTTTCTTTCTTTTAGCTGGGGGGAAAGTGACAGCTGATTCTCTGAGCTATAATGAAGGTAAAAAAAGCTGATAATTACATTTAAAAACAGGCACTGACCTACAGTGACATCAACTTTTTTTTAACTTTTTTTTTACCTCCGGAACAGATTAATTGGTTTTCAATGCATTCTTATGGGAAACCGCATTTCGGTTTATGAATTTTTCGCAATACAAAATGTCCCGGAGAACACATTAAATTCGTAAACCGAGGTACACCTGCATAAGATTCAGGAAGGTTGGATTTTTAGAAATTTACATTCTCAATCAAGCTGCACATTTTCAGATTTCTGATCCTCATCTACCATTCAGTTCAAGAAGTGGCTCACAAATATTTTCATAAAGGCATTGTCGAATGTATTCTTTCTCTTAGGAGACAATCACTTTGCAAAAATCCAAGGGGGCAGAGAGGTTTCAACACATTTAAGTCTTTTTCCGGCCATACACGGGTCAAAATTTGACCGATTTTTCGTCCGAAAATCGGACATAAGAATAATCGGCCAATTTTCACTCTGTTAGTGGGTCAATGGCACCGGCCGATTTTCATGGTTTCTCCCCTTTTCGGTGACCGGGCATGTTGGAAAATTCGTGAAAAACAACTGATTTTTGACTTGATGGTCAAATCGTACGATCATCTTTCCGAAAATAATATGCGCATGAGCTGGAAGGAACAAAAGTTTTGCCTGTTATATGGGGTGAACTTTATGACTTGGTCGGCCGATTTTCGAAACCATTGATGGCACCATTGTATTACTGAGTGAACAACGTTTTCGATTCTCGGACGAAAATATGGTAGAGAATTTTTCGAGGAACATGCACCCTTCAGGATGTCACCCACTCCTGATTTCAATACATGTGTCTGATAGTAGACCATCTCAAACTTTTCCTTTGTGTTTGATGCAGCACCCTCCTAAGTAGGTTGGTTAGCAGTTGAGCAGTTTGTGATTGCTTTGGGCTGTTCTAGGTGTCACTGGCTGCAGGTTTGACTGTTTTCCCCTACCTTCTGGAGGATTCTAGAATGTAGTTGGTTGGCAGAGACAAATCAACAGCCTGAATATTTATATTGTCTCAGCCAATCCCTGGGGAACGGTGTCCAGTCCATGGCTGGGGAATCACATAAACAGCCTGGGGCCTGGGGCAACCCTGTTCTTGCCCAGAAGGAGAAGTTCTCAGCCTGAAGGGCTTCTGCCCTTCTGGGCAGCCCAGCTGTCGTTCTACAATAATAAAACGGGGTAAGTGAGCGCTAAAATTAATATAGTATAAGATCTGTCAGCGGCTGTGCACCACAAAGGCACCATATAAGACCTTCAGAGAAACAAGTAAAAGGAGGGGGGTGCAGTGCTAAAAAGAATCCACAGATGTTATGTTGAAGAATAATAACAGTATAAAATAAAGTGATAATGTGCAAATAAATGGGCCACTGAATGGTGGCTATAAATGTGAAGAAGGTGTCAAACACTATAAATAAAAATAAGTCCAAAACAGGAGTGTTGGTAAGATCTTCAGATATCCAATAGCTGGAACCGTGGAAGAGGTGACAAAATGTTTAAAGATTGCGCACTCACCAGATACGCAATCTCAATGCGCATTAATAGTAGATAACCACAGGACATCAGATATCATCAGATTGATCTGGTCAAGCATCCCTCACTGCCTGGTGGTACTGTCACACTTGGAGGTAACCTCTTAATGGATGCAGCTGCTCTGTGAATGTAGCTAGCTCCCATGAGAGTTCAAAAGAACAGAGGGGGCCATATAGTGCAGTATCCTTAGGATGTTTATTCTGTATAAAGGCAAGTATACAAAGGAGGAGTACTGATAAAACAATACTGACCATAAAGTAACAAGATGGTCGCCGGGGCCCCTCGTGGCACCGGCGGTGTGGCGTTACACCTGCTGAAGCTCTGCCCTGATGCTTTTCGAGCGACTGCTCATAGTCATAAGGGTTCAGCTTGAATAATGGCTGGGGAATCACATAAACTGCCTGACTGCTCACCGAGATCTCACCTATGGTAGAGCTGGGGGGCCTGTTTGCTGAAGCTGCTGGAACTGATTAAGGGATTTCACTGAGAAACTGGTCTGGAAAGATATTGGAAGGAGACATCCAAGTATCCAGGGACATTGTGAGTACAGACTTATGTGTGGGATCCTTGCGACTGTCTGCTACTTTGTGCACCAGTACCACAGTTTGCTCGAATTGGAGCATTTCTTATGATGCCTCAGTGGCTCTTTCCCTTAGCTGCTACTAGAGAGGCTCAACTAAGAAGCTTTGACAGAGGTAGTGAGTGTTCTCTTGATCCCGTACAGCAGGGATGTCAAACTGGCAGCTCTCCAGCTGTTGCGGAACTCCAAGTCCCATCATGCCTCTGCCTTTGGGAGCCATGCTTGTAACGGTCATCCTTGCAATGCCTCATGGGACTTGTAGTTTAGCAACAGCTGGAGGGCCACCAGTTTGACACCCCTGCTGTACAGTATTGCTGGAGTATCCCACAGCTTTCTGAATCCCATCCAAGTTTATTCAGCAATAAGCAAAAAGAAAATCAAAAGACAGACCCCTAGACCAAAGATGTCAAACTGGCGGCCCTCCAGCTGTTGCCAAACTACAATTCCCATGAGGCATTGCAAGACTGACAGTTACAAGCATGACTCCCAAAGTCAGAGGCATGATGGGACTTGTAGTTTCACAACAGCTGGAGGGCTGCCAGTTTGATACCCCTGCCCTAGACTGTTCATTGAGCGAGAAAGAGTGACTGTTGCTGTGTGCCTGGCTGCCACTACACTAGCTTGGGAAAAGAACCTGGGACAAATCAGCGGGCTCTTTCAGGGGTGAGCACTATATCAATGAGGGTATTAATGATCCAGGCTAGTTGCTATTGTGCTGCTGACGTTGTAGGGCTAAGCTAAATAAGAGAGTTTTAATCTCATTACTAAGACATGAATGCTGGCAGTCGCCTCATTAGGCTAGAGCTACACAAAATATTTCTGTTAGCTCATTCCTGCTACTAAAATCACTAGAGAATTGATAAATTGCTTAACCTGGGTACACACGGGCCAAATATTGGCCAAAATCAGACATTTTGGAAGAAACTTGGCTGGTGTGTACAGCTGCCTGTCCAACAGAACGGGCATGCTGGAAAACCAGCATACAACTGGCATCCGATCAGCGCTCACAGCCAATGGCTGTGAGCAGTGATCAGTGTGTTCTTGCTGGGGGTGGTTCCCCTGTCAGTGCAGCGATCTTCTCCGCTGTGCTACTGTGTTCTAAAATCAAATGTGTTAGTACAGGGATCTCTCAGAGGACCTGGTGAGGACATTGCTGGATCCTGGAGCAGGTGAGTATCCTATTATTAAAAATCAGCAGCTACAGTTTTTGTGATCAAAAAATAGAATAGGTAGGCACTACATTTTTACATAACCAAATAAAGTGGTATAATGTGCAATAAATGGGGGATTCATATTACTAAAAATCCCTATAATTAATACCTCAAATTCGGTGCACACATTCCAGTTCTGGACCAAATTTGATATTCTGTACTGTTAATAAAACAGTATTAGCAAATAGATACATATATGTGCAAAATTGTGAAAAAAATGGCCATAAATATAGTGACAATCCTTGCGAATTCTTATATCTGTGTCCCAAACCAAAGCAGAGATAAAATTGTGACTGAAATCTTCACCACGTGCCCTCAGGAATAAAGTGTAGATGCTCACTCACCAGATTTTCTGACCCCAGTTATGGTGGTCAGTTACGATTTTGGTCTTATAGAAGATCACCCTCTCACAGTGATATCTCTATATCTCCCCTTCAGCGATTCTTTGGTGATGGCCAAGTATAAAGGATTCTCAATTTGCCTCCAATATATGATGCTTAATAAGGTATTCCTCCCACAGGAATGCAGACAACCATTTAAATGAATCAAACAGGTGAAGTGCTCTCTAAGCGTAGTAATTTTTAATTGTGAACATTGAATCACATACACAAAATACACATATACACAAACTCTATTACACTCACATGTTCAGGTGCCTATAGAACGGCACCAGTGTTTCTAGCTCGTTCTCACTCGGCTTGGATGTTCCCGGACCCGGAAGTGATGTTATGACCCTCCAGTTTTTGTAGCTGCTGACTTTTAATTCTTGAACTTTAAACTGGACCACTGCTTTAAGTAGTGGATATGTATGGATTATATAGTGAGCAGGATATCGTTTAGTGTCACTTTAAGATATTAAAGGCTAAATCCACTTTTTGCAAAAAAAAAACAAAATTATAAATGCACTCATATTTATGCAAATGAGCCTGCAAAGCAGGGTGAAATGCACAAGGTCCTTTAGATCCCTCCTCCAGTTCCCTGTTCGTCCCTGAGGTATGGACTTTCCGTTAGAAAGCTGGAGGAAGTGCCAGACTACAAGTGCAGCAATCACCGCATTTGTGTTCCAATGATAACTAAAAGTTTGTCTACTGCTGTGGCAGATGGGACTTGTAGTGCATTCATTCACAGACCTCTGTAGCCCCACATATCTGTGCCAAATTCAAAATTGACAGCTCCTGTGGGGAAGAAGAACCCCCCACACGCTGTCAGACAGCAGGGAGGCGATTTGCAACCATGTTTTATGTTACACTCAAAATATGGGTGTAACATGGTCTAAAAGGTGAAGTTAGCCTTTAATGCCTCTAAGTTACTGGATAACTGGATACTAACATTTATAGGTAAAGTTGATCCAAGAAATATCCGATTGCCTTTCGGGGGATCAGGAAGGAATTTTTTTCCCTGCAGGAGCAAATTGGATCATGCTTTGCTGGGGTTTTTTTTGCCTTCCTCTGGATCAACTGTGGGTATAGGATTATAACTTTTTTTTTTTTTTTTTTTTAATGGTTGAACTGGATGGACTTTTGTCTTTTCTCAGCCAGACTATGTAACTATGTAATTATGTAAGTTAATAGTTATTGCCAGTGGTACCCATTTTTATTTCAAAAAGTATTTCTCATATTAAAATAAATAGTTTATTTATGGCAATCACAATATTCTTACTGGATAATTTTTAAAACAGGTTTGCAATTACGACAGAAAATCATTTCAGTAAGAAGAATTGATAGATATATGAATCTAGGTTCATTGATAGTCACATACATTTTATTTTTATTGAAAATATTAAAATGACAGTACTGTTTAGGTTACAGAGCATGTCAAATTTGTAGAAGCATTGCCTCTTTTCTTGTTTGTTTGAAGTCTGTTATCAATCATCTCATTAGATCTTCCATCTGCTTTGACTTAGGTAGAGCTGTATTCACAGTCATCCTCAGAGGACATCAAATGCTAAGGAAATAAAGCGTAAGTGCTGAGTATGTTGATTGGCAAGCAGAAAATCATTGCTCTTATGTTAAAACCTTTGTTTTTATTTATTTTTTTACCGCTTCTGCACCTAAGCATATTTTTATTAAATTTTAACAATCCTGGTGCATTTTATATACAAGAAAATCATGTATACAGTATTAATGAGAAACCTAGATTAAAATACAATTGAGTTGATTAGCTTCTTCTTAGATACCTAAAGCCAAACGTTTTTAAAGTTTTGGATAGAACAGGGAATTGTTGAAACTCTCGATTTATTACCAGGACAGAAAGTGAAAGGAAATCCATACTTATACAGTCATCACCAGAACAAAAATGATCTGGGACAGGAAGTTAAAGGTTATACTTGCCTGCTCTGTGCAAGGGTATTGCATAGAGAAGCCCCTTATCTCCTCTTCTGGAGTTGGATGGTCTCCTCTAGAGATGAGCGAAGAAATGAAAAATTCGATTCGGCTGATTCGGCGAATTCCAGTGTGAAATTCGATTCGATGCGAATTTCTCCGCTACGAAGATGACTTATTTAAAGGGTTTCTAGGCTTCAGAGAGCCTTTAAATTAGTGCAGAACACTGTACCTTTAATTTAAATGCCCTTGGAGATGAGGAAGGAGAAGGAGAAGGAGAAGGATGAGACGAAGGAGAAGGAGAAGGATGAGAAGAAGGAGAAGGAGAAGGATGAGAAGAAGGAGAAGGATGAGAAGAAGGAGAAGGATGAGAAGAAGGAGAAGGAGAAGGAGAAGGATGAGAAGAAGGAGAAGGAGAAGGATGAGAAGAAGGAGAAGGAGAAGGATGAGAAGAAGGAGAAGGATGAGAAGGAGAAGGATGAGAAGAAGAAGGATGAGAAGAAGGAGAAGGATGAGAAGAAGGAGAAGGAGAAGGATGAGAAGAAGGAGAAGGAGAAGGATGAGAAGAAAGAGAAGGATGAGAAGAAGAAGGATGAGAAGAAGGAGAAGGATGAGAAGAAGAAGGATGAGAAGAAGGAAAAGGATGAGAAGAAGAAGGATGAGAAGAAGGAGAAGGATGAGAAGAAGGAGAATGATGAGAAGAAGGAGAAGGATGATAAGAAGGAGAAGGAAGAGAAGAAGGAGAAGGAGAAGGATGAGAAGAAGGAGAAGGATGAGAAGAAGGAGAAGGATGAGAAGAAGGAGAAGGAGAAGCAGAAGAAGAAGGATGAGAAGAAGGAGAAGGAGAAGGATGAGAAGAAGGAGAAGGAGAAGGATGAGAAGAAGGAGAAGGATGAGAAGAAGGATGAGCAGAAGGAGAAGGATGAGAAGAAGGAGAAGGATGAGAAGAAGGAGAAGGATGAGAAGAAGGATGAGAAGAAGGATGAGAAGAAGGAGAAGGATGAGAAGAAGGACAGTTCTGTGACAGTTTCTGTCTATTTCTGACAGTTCTGGGACATTCACTCCATACAGCGGTTTCAACCGCTGTATGGAGGGAATGTCATAGAACTGTCAGAAATAGACTATTAATGACAGTTCTGGGACTGTCCTTCCATGCAGCGGTTGAAACATTGTATGTATTTGTTTCCATAAATGGATCCATTTATGGAAACAAATACATACAATGTTTCAACCGCTGCATGGAAGGACAGTCCCAGAACTGTCATTAATAGTCTATTTCTGACAGTTCCATGACATTCCCTCCATACAGCGGTTAAAACAGCTGTATGGAGTGAATGTCCCAGAACTGTCATAAATAGTCTATTTCTGACAGATCTGGGACATTCACTCCATACAGCTGTTTTAACCGCTGTATGGAGGGAATGTCATGGAACTGTCAGAAATAGACTATTAATGACAGTTGTGGGACTGTCCTTCCATACAGCGGTTGAAACATTGTATGTATTTGTTTCCATAAATGGATCCATTTATGGAAACAAATACATACAATGTTTCAACCGCTGCATTGAAGGACAGTCCCAGAACTGTCATTAATAGTCTATTTCTGACAGTTCCATGACATTCCCTCCATACAGCGGTTAAAACAGCTGTATGCAGTGAATGTCCCAGAACTGTCATAAATAGTCTATTTCTGACAGATCTGGGACATTCACTCCATACAGCTGTTTTAACCGCTGTATGGAGGGAATGTCATGGAACTGTCAGAAATAGACTATTAATGACAGTTCTGGGACTGTCCTTCCATGCAGCGGTTGAAACATTGTATGTATTTGTTTCCATAAATGGATCCATTTATGGAAACAAATACATACAATGTTTCAACCGCTGTATGGAAGGACAGTCCCACAACTGTCATTAATAGTCTATTTCTGACAGTTCCATGACATTCCCTCCATACAGCGGTTAAAACAGCTGTATGCAGTGAATGTCCCAGAACTGTCATAAATAGTCTATTTCTGACAGATCTGGGACATTCACTCCATACAGCTGTTTTAACCGCTGTATGGAGGGAATGTCATGGAACTGTCAGAAATAGACTATTAATGACAGTTCTGGGACTGTCCTTCCATGCAGCGGTTGAAACATTGTATGTATTTGTTTCCATAAATGGATCCATTTATGGAAACAAATACATACAATGTTTCAACCGCTGTATGGAAGGACAGTCCCACAACTGTCATTAATAGTCTATTTCTGACAGTTCCATGACATTCCCTCCATACAGCGGTTAAAACAGCTGTATGCAGTGAATGTCCCAGAACTGTCATAAATAGTCTATTTCTGACAGATCTGGGACATTCACTCCATACAGCTGTTTTAACCGCTGTATGGAGGGAATGTCATGGAACTGTCAGAAATAGACTATTAATGACAGTTCTGGGACTGTCCTTCCATGCAGCGGTTGAAACATTGTATGTATTTGTTTCCATAAATGGATCCATTTATGGAAACAAATACATACAATGTTTCAACCGCTGTATGGAAGGACAGTCCCACAACTGTCATTAATAGTCTATTTCTGACAGTTCCATGACATTCCCTCCATACAGCGGTTAAAACAGCTGTATGCAGTGAATGTCCCAGAACTGTCATAAATAGTCTATTTCTGACAGATCTGGGACATTCACTCCATACAGCTGTTTTAACCGCTGTATGGAGGGAATGTCATGGAACTGTCAGAAATAGACTATTAATGACAGTTGTGGGACTGTCCTTCCATACAGCGGTTGAAACATTGTATGTATTTGTTTCCATAAATGGATCCATTTATGGAAACAAATACATACGGAAACAAATACATACAATGTTTCAACCGCTGTATGGAAGGACAGTCCCACAACTGTCATTAATAGTCTATTTCTGACAGTTCCATGACATTCCCTCCATACAGCGGTTAAAACAGCTGTATGCAGTGAATGTCCCAGAACTGTCATAAATAGTCTATTTCTGATAGATCTGGGACATTCACTCCATACAGCTGTTTTAACCGCTGTATGGAGGGAATGTCATGGAACTGTCAGAAATAGACTATTAATGACAGTTCTGGGACTGTCCTTCCATGCAGCGGTTGAAACATTGTATGTATTTGTTTCCAT
The DNA here is from genome assembly GCF_062004578.1 of Staurois parvus. Lineage (NCBI taxonomy): Eukaryota > Metazoa > Chordata > Amphibia > Anura > Ranidae > Staurois > Staurois parvus. Next base: position 11,569,220 of record NW_028317882.1, read on the forward strand.
AAATGGATCCATTTATGGAAACAAATACATACAATGTTTCAACCGCTGTATGGAAGGACAGTCCCACAACTGTCATTAATAGTCTATTTCTGACAGTTCCATGACATTCCCTCCATACAGCGGTTAAAACAGCTGTATGCAGTGAATGTCCCAGAACTGTCATAAATAGTCTATTTCTGACAGATCTGGGACATTCACTCCATACAGCTGTTTTAACCGCTGTATGGAGGGAATGTCATGGAACTGTCAGAAATAGACTATTAATGACAGTTCTGGGACTGTCCTTCCATGCAGCGGTTGAAACATTGTATGTATTTGTTTCCATAAATGGATCCATTTATGGAAACAAATACATACAATGTTTCAACCGCTGTATGGAAGGACAGTCCCACAACTGTCATTAATAGTCTATTTCTGACAGTTCCATGACATTCCCTCCATACAGCGGTTAAAACAGCTGTATGCAGTGAATGTCCCAGAACTGTCATAAATAGTCTATTTCTGACAGATCTGGGACATTCACTCCATACAGCTGTTTTAACCGCTGTATGGAGGGAATGTCATGGAACTGTCAGAAATAGACTATTAATGACAGTTCTGGGACTGTCCTTCCATGCAGCGGTTGAAACATTGTATGTATTTGTTTCCATAAATGGATCCATTTATGGAAACAAATACATACAATGTTTCAACCGCTGTATGGAAGGACAGTCCCACAACTGTCATTAATAGTCTATTTCTGACAGTTCCATGACATTCCCTCCATACAGCGGTTAAAACAGCTGTATGCAGTGAATGTCCCAGAACTGTCATAAATAGTCTATTTCTGATAGATCTGGGACATTCACTCCATACAGCTGTTTTAACCGCTGTATGGAGGGAATGTCATGGAACTGTCAGAAATAGACTATTAATGACAGTTGTGGGACTGTCCTTCCATGCAGCGGTTGAAACATTGTATGTATTTGTTTCCATAAATGGATCCATTTATGGAAACAAATACATACAATGTTTCAACCGCTGTATGGAAGGACAGTCCCACAACTGTCATTAATAGTCTATTTCTGACAGTTCCATGACATTCCCTCCATACAGCGGTTAAAACAGCTGTATGCAGTGAATGTCCCAGAACTGTCATAAATAGTCTATTTCTGACAGTTCTGGGACATTCACTCCATACAGCGGTTTCCGGCAAAAAGTGTATGTGCAGAGTTCCTCTATTCTGCAGATACACTTAGAGGAGCTCTGCAGATACACTTAGAGGAGCTCTGCACATACACTTTTTTCCGGTTTGGAATTATTCTTATTTTCATCCTACTTCTTCTTCTTCTTCTTCATCCTCATCCTCATCCTCTTCTTCTTCTGAGGATGAGGATGAGGATGAAGAAGAAGAAGAAGAAGAAGAAGTAGGATGAAAATAAGATTAATTCCAAGCCGGCAAAAAGTGTATGTGCAGAGCTCCTCTAAGTGTATCTGCAGAGCTCCTCTAAGTGTATCTGCAGAATAGAGGAACTCTGCACATACACTTTTTGCCGGCTTGGAATTATTCTTCTTTTCATCCTACTTCTTCTTCTTCTTTTTCTTCATCCTCATCCTCAGAAGATGAGGATGAGGAAGAAGAAGAAGAAGAAGAAGAAGAAGAAGAAGAAGAAGAAGAAGAAGAAGAAGAAGAAGAAGAAGAAGTATAATGAAAAGAAGAATAATTCCATGCCGGCAAAAAGTGTATGTGCAGAGTTCCTCTATTTCTGACAGTTCTCTCACAGCTTCTTCACATGTACAGCGGTTGAAATATCTGTATCCTAAATGGAAACTAATAGATACAAATTGTATCTATTAGTTTCCATTTAGGATACAGATGTTTCAACCGCTGTACATGTGAAGAAGCTGTGAGAGAACTGTCAGAAATAGAGGAACTCTGCACATACACTTTTTGCCGGCTTGGAATTATTCTTCTTTTCATCCTACTTCTTCTTCTTCTTCTTCTTCTTCTTCTTCTTCTTCTTCTTCATCCTCATCCTCATCCTCTTCTTCTGAGGATGAAGAAGAAGAAGAAGTAGGATGAAAAGAAGAATAATTCCAAGCCGGCAAAAAGTGTATGTGCAGAGTTCCTCTATTTCTGACAGTTCTCTCACAACTTCTTCACATGTACAGTGGTTGAAACATCTGTATCCTAAATGTAAACTAATAGATACAATGTTTCAACCGCTAAACATGTGTTCCTTCTGTCAGAGAACTGTCAGAAATAGCGGAGCTCACTGCAGGGACACTTTTGCCGGCTGATCGGGAAATGTTCGATTCGCGCACCCGAAGTAGGCAAAATTTCGGTTTCGACACGAATCGAATATTTCCTGAAATTCGACTCGAATTCCGGTTCGCCTAGTTCGATTCGCTCATCTCTAGTCTCCTCCTCTTCTCCGAGTGCCACCATAGTAAGCCCTGTGCTTTGGGGGCGCAGGAATGTTCAATTTTTATTTCTCGCGCCCAAGGACATGCAATTCCAGGCACTGGGCAGGTAGATTTCTTTTACCTTTAACCCTGCTGCTGGCAAGCAGCAGGGCTCATCTGTCAGGTGGAAGCATTCGAGCTGCAGCGCTGCCACCCGATTGCTTCCACAAAGCCCACTATAATGCCAGCCTCTGCCCCCCGCCCACTATGTCTCTCGGGCTCCGTTTGCCCATCTGCGGGCCTGGGACCAGTCATTGGCTGCCGGCGCGTATAGGGGAGGGAGGAGAGTGGACACATCCACTCCCCTCCCCTTTTTGTTCTGACCCGGAATTGATGTGACATTACTTCTAGGTCCCCGTTGCCAGATTCCCGGCCATCAGTGGAGCACAGGGGACCCTGGATGTCTCAAAAAAGAGAAATTGTCACCAAAAATCATCACATATGTGATTGAAGAAAAGAAAAAAGGAAAAAAATGAAAGTTACACCCAAGCATATAACCCCCCACAAAATTTTTCAAGGCCCCTCACCCCCACATATGTACGCACGTACAAACACAAAAGCGCTGGTGCGCCTGCGCATGAAAACGATGATTGTAATACACATATCGCCGCACACACCAGAATGAGAGCAATAATTCTAGCACCAGACCTCCTCCATAATGCTAAACTGATGACCTATAAGGGGCTTTAAAAGCGTTACCTATAGAACATATAGGGTACTAAAGTTTGTTGCCATTTCACAAGCGCATGCAAATTTAAGGTTTGACATGTTGGATATTTATTTACTCGATACAACCTCATCTTTTATATTTTGCCAAAAATCTGGATAATTTTTGTGCCCTAAAATTAACTTAACCGTATTTTTTATTAAAATTTTGTGATATCGTGTGACATAAAAAATTGGAACTACCACTATTTTATTCTCTATGGTCTCTGATTTCAGAAAATATATAACATTTGAGGGTTTTGTGTAATCTTCAGGCCTTAAACTTTTGCTGCACAAAAAACGCAAAAACAGCTCTGGCAGCAAAAGGAATAAAGGATAAGCTCGACAATCCCCTTTCCTGACGATCACCCAATCGGTGCCCATTACACTGCAAGGTCTCTCCCCTCTCTGCTAGTTCCCGGGTGTGGTGCTGGAGACAGGCAGGGAGGAGGAGATAAACAGCGCAATGTTAAAAATATTAGTCGCTTACCCACTGCTGTAAAGCAGATATACTGCAACACGGCAGCATGGGTGCGCAAAATCATGTATATATACGTGATTTTGCATTTATGGGTAGGGGGCGCATGCCCTACCTGCACCATCATTCGCGGTCGAAGATGTCAATTACCAAGTCCCGGCCGGTGGTTACCCACCGGCGCCCGGTGATTACCGACTATCACCGACGAGGAGGAAGACTGTTTTGTTTACAAACAGTCTTCCTCCCTGTCAGCTCGGGCACACTGCTCGGGATGGCTGTGCACAGCACAGCCATCCCGATCAGTGTACTTACAGTGGAGCAAACCCCCCTCACCCCCTAGTAAACCACTTCCTACACACAGTTAACCCTTTGATCACCCTTCACATTAACCCCTTCCTGCCCAGTGTCATTAGTACAGCATCAGTGCTGTTTTTTAGCACTGATCGCTGTATTGGTGTCACTGGGGATGTCAGTGACACCAAGTTAGTTCCCCCCAGTGTCAGAATGCCCGCCGCTGTCCTGCAGTTCTGCTAAAAGTTGCTGATCGCCACCATTACTAGTAGGAAAATAAAAAAAAGATCCCAATATCTATACTGCCATTTGTAAACGCTATAACTTTCACGTAAACCAATTAATTTACACGTATTTGGATTTTTTTTTTAGCAAAGACGTAGCAGAATACAAAATTTGATTTTTAAAATTTTTTTTAATGGACATGTTTAATAGCAAAAAGTCCAAAATATTGTTTCTTTCTCAAAATTGCTTATTTTTGCAAAAAATAAAAAACAGTCAGGCGATCAAATACCAACTAAAGAAAACTAACTTTGTGGGAAAAAAAGGACGTAAATTTTGTTTGGGTGCAGCATTGCATGACTGTGCAATTGTCAAAGTAATGCAGTGCTGTAACGCAGGGCTTGAAAAAGCCGCTCGCCCACTTGCCAAATGCGAGGAAAAATTCCTCTGTGGCAAGCAGCGAGCACAGATGAAGCATGGTGTGACTGCATCTGCGCTCCAAGCCTCATTGTGAACCCGAGTTCCGGTTTACAACTTCCGGTTTCTGGCTTCTTCAGCTCCGCTGAGAGGAGACACCCTCTCCACCGCCACGGGGGACTAGGAGTAAGTACTGTATACAACATGTCATATCACTATAATGGAGTACAGGGGAGCTGGGATATACATTACTGTATACATGTCACATCACTATAATGGAGTACAGGGGAGCTGGGGTATACATTACTGTATACATGTCACATCACTATAATGGAGTACAGGGGAGCTGGGATATACATTACTGTATACATGTCATATCACTATAATGGAGTACAGGGGAGCTGGGATATACATTACTGTATACATGTCATATCACTATAATGGAGTACAGGGGAGCTGGGATATACATTACTGTATACATGTCATATCACTATAATGGAGTACAGGGGAGCTGGGATATACATACTGTATACATGTCATATCACTATAATGGAGTACAGGGGAGCTGGGATATACATTACTGTATACATGTCATATCACTATAATGGAGTACAGGGGAGCTGGGATATACATTACTGTATACACGTCATATCACTATAATGGAGTACAGGGGAGCTGGGATATACATTACTGTATACATGTCATATCACTATAATGGAGTACAGGGGAGCTGGGATATACATTACTGTATACATGTCATATCACTATAATGGAGTACAGGGGAGCTGGGATATACATTACTGTATACATGTCATATCACTATAATGGAGTACAGGGGAGCTGGGATATACATTACTGTAGACATGTCATATCACTATAATGGAGTACAGGGGAGCTGGGATATACATTACTGTATACATGTCATATCACTATAATGGAGTACAGGGGAGCTGGGATATACATTACTGTATACATGTCATCACTATAATGGAGTACAGGGGAGCTGGGATATACATTACTGTGTACAGTTTTATATTTTGGATTGTTTATTCTAAAGAAAAATGTAATTTCATAAGCTTTAAGGGGGCATGGTTGGGGCGGACCGGGGGTGGGGTTCGGGGCGGACCTGGGCCTAGGTTGGGTGGGGCAACTGGTGGAGAGTAATTTTTGTGACCGGCTAGTAGGTCTGGACTCAAAATTTTAACCCCTGCCGTAACGCACAAAATGGTCTGGTCAGGAAGGGGGGTAAATCCTCTGGAGGGCAAGTGGTTAAACGTCGCAATAAAGCCCCTTTTGGTTTTAAAAGCCCCAGACATTACTTAAAGTAAATTTAAATACAATTTCAGTTCAAAAAAAATTTTTTTCATCAGGACAAGTAGATTGTCATGAGGGACAAGTAGATTGGGGCACCGATTTAGTCTCTGGACAAGTAGTTGTTTCAAAAATTTCCACATTTCTGGGACATTTGTGCAGGCCCACCCTTGAGCCGGCCTGTGTGCTTCCATAGACACACAGCTCACCTCAGCCCCACCCCCCCTCACAGGAGTTGACTGACAGCAGCAAGAGCCAATGACTCCCGTTGTTCTCACCGAAGCCTGTAAGAACAGAAAGAGGGAAGAGGAGCCGTACAGCTGGGCACTGTACTGGTTCAATAGAGGACTCAGGAAAGTGTTTGGAGAGGTGGGTGGGGATAATAGTTGGTTCAGTAGGTTTTGAAAAAATGTCAAATCATCAAAATACATTTTAATTTGTTGGCAGCAAGTATTAACAGGCCTTGGTCAATGGCTATTAATTTTATCCACTCCAAATTCAAAAATGCACTTGAAGGGTACATCAATGCGTGTCAAAATGCAGGACAAGGAAAGTGTATGTTGATGTATACCAATGCACCCACCTGACACAAAAACAAAATAATGCACCTCCATACACATAGATGTAAAGGGGATATGAGAGCATGATATTCTAATGACCTCTTGAAGCCTTATTTTATGCATTATTATTATTATATCTAAGCCAATTGATAAAAAACATGAGTTATGTGCAGAAATTAAACATTTTCAGTTGATTATCACCTAATGGTAACTTTTTGGGAAAGTCAGTCAATTTGGGACAGGTAACTGTGTTAATGCAAAGTCTTTTTTTGGACATGATAAGTATGTCTTAAGCAACTATTAAATCTTACATTTACATGTCATTTTACCAGCCAGTAAGTTATAATTGCTGTTGTTGCTTTCCATTGCGTTATGGTAGCAGGAGAGGGGTGGATTACAAGGCCTGAACATCAGGGAGGATGCAATCAACTGAAAGGCCTTCAGTATTTTTGCCAAACATTTGGATAATGATGGCAGAGAAAAACCCATTATTGTACCACTGACTTGCTGAGATGATGTTTTGGAAAAGAAACGCAGGGCTAATAAAAAAACAACTAAACCTACAACTACATGACTGCAATCTGTTGGCAGCTTTACATAAGAATATATTTTAGCGTGCAGAGAATAAATAGTTTTGTCATGAGAAATGTATTAACCACGTGTCCTCAGTTCCTAACATACTATATACAATTTCTTTTTATTCAAGATACAATTTTATTATAGTAGCAAATGTGGTTACAAATATTTTATTTCCTTGGGTTTATTAGGAGTAAATAATAGAAAATTGTTCAAAAGTCAGCATTTTCCTGTAATGTTTCCTTAAGCAACGTTTACGTAATTTATGCACTCTCAGCATATATTTACCTACAAAATATAATCAACAAAGTCTGCTGACTAAAATGGTATCACGTTAGTGCAACTTTTATGTAACATGAAGAATGTACGTAGGCGGTTTAACTTTAGGGAAGCTTTATTCCACTTTTTTAACACTACAGTGTGATGCACACAGGGGAAAAATGTGATTTCTAGAAATTTTAATACCATTGCTTTCATTTACATGAACACTTGATGCTTGCAGGGGCGTCCCTAGGGTAGGTGTCATCCAGCGCGGTAACATGTGGTGTCACCCCTCCAGAGGTGGGCAGTCTCTGTCGTGCACACACAGCCTGGCTCTTCCCCTCCCTGTATCCCTGTTGCACCCCCCGACCGGTGTTGCAAGATCATTTTACTCCATATAGGTTGCAAGCCGACGATCCCCGCAAGATGGATCGGATCTGCAAATTGGGGAGCACAATGGACTGCCCACCTCTGAAGGGGTAACACCACGTGTTACCGCAGATCCGATCCATCTTGCAGGGATCATCATCTTTGCTTTTTGGTGTCACCCAGTGAGATAGGTGTCACCCGGTGCGGTGCGCACCCCCTGCACCCACCTAGGGACGCCACTGGATGCTTGCACAGTGAACGCAATATCAAACAGTGCCTACAGAAAAGGTTGATAAAACTTGAACAAGTGACAAACAAAATTGGCATAGTGTTTTCATTAGCTTTATCTAAATTAATAAATAATTATAACAGAAATGCAGACTCACCACATGGAAAAAGTAAGTATGCCTCTACTTTTACCACCACTTTAAATACATTAAATTCAAATCCAGTGTTCAAAATTTAGGTGGGAAATATCAGAATCTACTTAGGGAGTATGCAGGTGGAACCTGTCTTATTTTAACCTGTAGGTTGCGGTGTTCTCTTTGCTCTTGACATGTGTTGCATCATCATGCCATGATAAAAGAGTCCTTTTAGACCCTCAAAAAGGAGGCTATGGATGCTTATGAGCCTTGCAAATGATTTGAAAAAATTGCCAAATTGCTTGAAATCAATCATTTCACTGTAGCGGATGTATACTACAAGTGGCATAAAAAATTGCCAAATTGCTTGAAATCAATCATTCCACTGTAGTGAACCTTAACTACAAGTTGCGTACATTTTAAATGACTGTTAATTTGACCAAGACAAACACAAGCCCACCTCTGAGGCAGCGGGGTCTTCTGGCAAAACTGGTCAGGATGGCTTTCTATCTCTTTTGACCTCACAGCGTCGCCATTCACATATGGATGCCAAGGGACGATAAGTGTTCATTTAACCACGACTTATTGCCTTTCACTTATATCCCCATGTTGTGGAGGGACTGTGGCTATTGTATATGGAGTATTTTCTCACTATGAGACCGTGAATAACTTGAAAACGTTTCACCTGCATTACAGCCTTGAATGCATTGTGGTGTGTGAGGTTTTTTTTTCATATATTACCTCAATCCTCCCCTGGATGATGTATATATTAGACATCAGAGGGAAGTAAGGACACTCGTATCATCTTTGGTTTCCTCCTCTGAATCACATCTATGTGGAAAGGCTTCTTTTTGGGACTACCAAGGAATATATCTCCCATGAGGATACTGTCCACAGGGAGGTTCAGCACAGAAGTGCATATCTTACACAACATCCATATCCCTCCTCTGCACTACAGAATGCTACCCTATATGGAGACCCATATCCTTTGTCATGCACCAATTTGTATTTTCCAAGGGGCATTGAATGGATCTACTTAGACAAGCTTTATTGGCCTATCGATATAATCCAAAAAGCACACCATTTGGATAGGCTCATTAATGGTTAATGACTGCAGAATTTTTTCATTTATGGAATACATGGCATCTTTTCATAAATTCTTCTTATGTGGATTGCTGGAGGTTCATTGAGTTGGTCTTATATTAGTGTACATGTATGTATAGTATTTTTGTATGTATAATTAAAGCATTTATATATATTTATAAAGCTCTGACCACCTATTAATTATTTGGTTGATGAATGTTTTATATATATATATATGTCACGGGCACGGCGTCAGTCCCCAGCCTTTCTCACCAAACTCGTGACTGAAGGACTGGCCGATCCAAACTGCGCTGTGACGTGCGTAACAATGCCACACCCAGCTGCACCCTGCACAATGATTTTCCAGCTAATGGATACCGATCGATGTGCCAGCAGCCTGAATCGATTGTTACTGGGTCAGGTTAATTACGCAATTAACCCCTTCACACTGCCACCACCTCCTTTTTGATCAGAGAAAGAGGAAACTCGGCGTTCAGCTATAACACTATAATGGTTCATATAATCGACTGCATAACCTGGTCATAATACAGGCCTATTATACAGAGGGTTAAAACAAACAGTAGCGTCTCTTTAAAGGCAGGGATTCGTAAATTGCAATTAAGAGCTATAGAAATGGTTCAACACTTTCAGAAAGAGAGATTTATTATTAAAAGGGTCAAACAGGTGCAATAACAATATTTACAGAGAAGAAGATATAACCAATATATATATAAATATACAGAGCATAACAGCACAGTAAAGAGATAACAGAAAGGAGTTTAGGTAAATAAGTACTTGCCCACAAGATGACTGGGGTTAAGCAGTTTCAATTCTGATGAGCTCAAAAGGATTTCTGGTCTTGCACTCAGTTACGATGGTACAACAATACTCTCGGTCAGCTCAGCTCGATGGTACAGAGCCAACGTCCTCACTTGTCTGACTACTCCACACAAACAGACAACCTCTTTTCTCTACAAAAATCAACTGGGATCTTCCCACAAGGGACAAGCCAATTACCTTATTTGGCAACAGGATGCATATACAGCTACACTGAACGCATTCCTGAGGGAGGGGGGAAATCGGAGGAGAGAGACTGATTTGGAGTTTGGGGAGAGATACCAAAATGTAGATGTTTGCATAGGAATGTAAGAGAAATACCCAAATTGTGTAAGTTTGGAGCAGGATGGATGACCTGCACCTCTCCCTGTGTGCATGATTGTGACTATATATATATATATATATATATATATATATATATATATATATCAGCAAAGCATGATCCAATTTGCTCCTGCAGGGAAAAAATTCCTTCCTGATCCCCCGAGAGGCAATCGAATGTTCCCTGGATCAACTTTACCTATAAATGTTAGTATGGTTGAGTCCATAACTTAATCCTTTTCTTCTTTGGCTTTGCAGTGTCATTATGATTAGGGACTCCCAGAATACTACTATTATTTTGTAGGGACCTTGAGGTTTTTGGTAGATGAACTCATTTGTCCAGGACTTGACAACACAACAAGTTCAGACCAAAAGCTGACTAATGCTAAAATAAAACTCCAAAATGTTATGGCAGGATCTATAGGTATATCATGTAACAGGTTGTGCCAAAATGCATGCACCTACAATCAAAAACAGATTGCGCCAATTTAACCTGCACGAGAAAAAAAGCCTTTGTGTTTGAAAAAGACTACAGTTTTCCATTGAAAGATCAGGAGGTCTGGAACAATGTGCTATGGATTGATTAATCATTTACTGAATAGAGATGTTTGGTCACAGTAAAAGTAGACATGTTTGGGGCAAACTAAAGACAGCATCACAGAAGAACCTTATACCAACTGTGAAACATGATGGTGGAAATATTAAGGTTTGCTTTGCTGAGAAAGAGCCTGGGCAGCTTGCAGCTAATAGGTCAGCTATTATTTTTTCATTATATCAAGGTGTGCTTAATAAGAATGTGAGGTCATCTATATAAAAACTGAAGCTGAACAGGAAATTAATCTTTCAAAACAATATTAATTCCGAGCACACACATAACTTCAATGTAAAGGTTCAAAAAGAATAAACAGGGGGTTACGAACTGAAGAGTCAAAGCTCTGATTTGAATCCTGTTGAAATGTGGAGTGATTTGAAATGGGCAGTTCATGCAAGGAAACCCACAAACATCTTGCAAATGAATGAATTATGCATGGAGGAGTGTTCGAAAGTTTCAATGTTAGACTGTTAAGCAGCATGCGTTTGAGAGGTTATTTCTTCAGAAAGATACAATACCCTCTGAGGCAGTACACCATTACATCTATTGATATTATTGTTGAATATATTATTGAAAGGCATGTTTTCCTGTGTTTTTACCCAAGTATATCACCTTTATCTGTAGGTACTATTTGAAAAAAGATCTAATATCTGCCTGTTCAAATATTTTCATTTTTACATCTAGACCAGATCCAGACCCCCATTCCCCCATGCAGCAAGCCAAGTGTAATAATGATCTATTGCTGGCTAGCATCAGCCAGCAATAGATCATTATGGCAGTAATCTACTATTGTAGAGATGGGCTGGACAGAGCTGCAACAACTCTGCCTAGGCTTTGTAATGACAGGAAGTGAGGCAACATCACTACACTTCCAATGTAAACAGTTTGCAGAAGCATAGTATTTGCCTTCACTTCCATCCTATGGATTGATTTGTAGAAGCATCGGAAGCCAAGGAGCTTGTCCCGGGCTTAGTACTAAATACAGAACAATCACACAGGGAAATCCACCACCTCGGATGGGTGTACACTCACCAGAAGGTATATAATATCAAGCATATAGTGAATCACATATGGAGGTGGAGAGGCAGCCAGGCAGTTAACCATATAGCTCCATAGGGACGTAGATGGATGAAGGGACCCTTGTCCTAAAGAAGATAGCTCAACCACAAAATGGCCACCACTCTGTCCTTCGACAGCGGCTGCTTAACGTCAGCAATGTAGGCTCCACCCGACGCGTTTCGTGCACATGCACGTACATGTGTAATAGCACTCTGTCATTTCTGGCTTAAAATGGCTCCGGTACTCAAATGGTTATCAACTTTGATATCCGAAAAATCATCAGGATTTGTTCAAGAACCAAAAACCATCCAGAAAATACCCACTACATTTTGTCTGCTTCTATTAGTATTACTTTTGTGTAGAATTTGAAAATGGCTTTAATATATTCAACTTACCTAGCCAAGGTACGAAGATAAGTAAAATGCTGTAAAAATCTCATAATAATGACACCCCATGGGAGATGATAAATTAATACCCAAATATCGCATGATGAATGAGATTTTCCTTTTGTAAATAACAATTTTACATGACAGGACAATCAAATGTAACAATATAATTTAACATGCTACTGTAATGCTACTAAAGATGCAGGTCTGGATTTCATGCATAAGAAGCCCTATTCAGTTCTGTTAAATGGGATAATTTACAAGGAACCTACATAGAGAAAGAAAACGGATTATTAAATAGGATCTTCAGTCAAGTCAGCCTTGTGGCTTCACAGCCGGCTCCCTACTGTGCATGCACGAGTGGTGCTGCACTTTGTGAATGATCCTGTAGCTTACTGGAGCCTTTGACGTATCTTAGGAGGTTGTGCGCAGAGAGGGGGGGGCGGGGGCTTCAGTTGGGATTGCCCTAGCCAATTCCAGTGGAAGTGGGAGCAGGTACCTGACAACTAGGTACCCACTCCCCCCCCCCCCCAAAAAAAAGTTCCAAATTTGGAGGAGGAGGATCAGCTGAACCTCCCTTTAAGTGCTCGTTCACACCATGGTGCAGAGATGTCAGTTTTTCTGCCCGTGTTCAGGAAGGGCACAACAATCTATGTGCCCTGTTCACACCATACTAGTATCATAGCAGACATAGTCATAGACATAGTTAGTCTGGCTGAAAAAAGACAAAAGTCCATCCAGTTCAACCATTAAAAAAAATCCTATACCCACAGTTGATCCAGAGGAAGGCAAAAAACCCAGCAAAGCATGATCCAATTTGCTCCTGCAGGAAAAATAAATCATTCCTGATCCCCCCGAGACGTGATATTCCCTGGATCAACTTTATCATGGGCAGATTTTTTTCTGCTCAAGAAACTGCAATGTGTATAAAAGTCATTGAAGCACACATGTAAACTGATGTCTCTATAAAGTGAAATCTGTACTTCATTTTCCATCAGTTTTTCTGCATATATGGTGTGAATGAGGCCTTAGGCTTCCTTCACACCTATTCAGTTTCCTTTATATTTGTTTTGCAGTGCTTTTCGCAGTTCGTTTTACATGCGTCTTTGATGCGTTTTTACCATGTTTTGCGTTTTGTTCAGCTTTTTTTTTTTTTTTTGTTCAAGTGGAAATGTTTTTGTTGCTGGGCATAATACAAATGCAAAACGCAAAACATGGCAATAAAGCAGCAAAAACTCACTACCATGCATTTCAGCAGCTTCTCCACTGAATTCCATTGTAGCAGAAACTCTGCTTTTTTCTTTTAAGAAAGTCCCACACCCTTTCCAAAAAACGCAGCAGCTCAACAAAGCATAGATGTGAATGTGTCCCATAGGAAACCATGTTAAATGGACTGTAGTGCGTTTCTGCAAACACTAAGGCCAGGTTCACACCTGTGCGTTTTTCTCATTCGTTTTGCAGGAACACAGTGCATGCCATTTATCATGATTTCCTATGGATCACGTTCACATCTATGCAGTTTTTGGAAAGGGTCAGGAACTTCTCTTCCCGCAGCAGTTTTCATTTTTAGTCCAATAGACTTCAATGGAACCGCATATAAAATGCAAGCGCTGAGTTTTGCAAGCATTTTCGCACGTTTTGCATTTTTAATCCGTCCAGCAACAAGTTGGCCAAAAAACAAAATTTTAAATGTTTTTAAAAAAAGTGTTGTGCAAAAACCACAAAAAGCACATCAGAAACAGATCAAATGCAAACTTCATAGGTGTGACCGTAGCCTTAAAAATGCATTGGTGTGAACAGAGCCTAAAGGTGAAGTTCCTCTTTAACGCAAGCAAAACCTTAGTAAATTGGCCCTATAGTGGTGTGTAATACATAGTGTAAAAGTAATGTAAGTTTTATTTAGTCAGACCAATCAAAATATTATTTCTATGGGTAGTTTCCTTTTTTTTATTGCTATTAAGCCACTTAGGCAAGGCAGCAAAAATCTTACTTTATTACTACCTGTACTTATTTATGCCTGTAGGTTAGGGATTTCTTGAGAAAATGCAAAAAGCTTTCTCCTTATCATGGTTTTGCTTTAATGGTCCCGGCCTCTTTTTTTTTTTTTTACTGTATGTTTGTGTTTTGTATTTTATTTCACGCTAGGACAAGGGTCAATGCTATGTCATACTTTCTCATATGGGCTGTATCTGGTTACAATTCAGTTGCCCATTTGGAGCCCAGTGGTCCTGTGTAGAGATGTAGCTTCTGCACGCCCACTGGCCTTTCAGGTACTAATGGCACCTACTAGCAAACACAAACCTGCCCTTGGGGATGGCCACAATGTAGGCTAGAACCACATCATGAATGTCCTGGAATATGCACACCTTGCTGCCCTCAAAAGACCAGGGACTCCAAATATACTGAATGAAGAAAGAACAAACAGAGGGTGCATGGGCCTAGTGCATTACCATAAAAAAATGTTTAATAAGAAATAAAGTAGGTGTTGTACTCACAAACGACAGTAAAGTCAAAGGCACGTCATAAAAGAGCAGCTTGGTCAAAACTGTGCTACATGACTGTCTGCAAAAGGGAGTGTAGGCATCCAATAGGCTGACACGTTTCGTGGACTTGCCTCTTCCTCAGTGGCACCTATCCCTGCGGCCCATAGCAGCGGGTGGTTAATGAAGAGGTGCTCGGTCTTACCGACACAGAATCTCTAATTTTGTAAACTGTATTGTTGTCTCTGTCCTTGACTATCTATGCTGTTTTTGTAATTTTATTTTGTTTTATAACAATAAACAGAGATTATACAGAAAAAAAAATGCAAAAAGCTTCTAGGAACTTGACTGTGAGAGTGAACATCTGGTCCTAGAAAGTACTGTTCAGAATTGTTTCAAGTGTGAGATACCATAAGGCTCCATGCACACTGGGCATTTTAATAACACTGGTAAAGTCACGTTAAAAACGTGAGTTTTTCTGCATTTTTTAGCATTTTTGCATTAGCGTTTAGCCGCATTTTTTTTAACGTTTGCGTTTTTTAGCATTTTTTTACCAGAAAAAAAATGTTTTTGGTCAAAAACAGCAGCTGTAAAAACGTCCATGCATGAGGACTAAATAGAATGCCAGTACCCAACATAATCTATATCACTCCTACTCCCAAAACACACACATACACAAATAAAGGTCTACTTAATGAAAATCCTTACCTTATAAGATGGCAGTTACGAGTTATTACATAGGTCCCCGTGTAGGTCAAGTCACAACGCACAGCATTATTAGTGAAATCTGATTCCAGGACTTGGAAATTGGGGTTCACGGAGACCTGAAATAATCATTTTGATTTGGTTTGTATAACAAAAACTTTTACAAATATAGGTTCATGTAGATAAAATACCTTCTCTACTCACTTTGAGGATATACTTCCCAGGGGGAACATCCGTTATATCAATCCACTGACAGTCAATATTGGCATGATATGTATCATAACAGCCTGGGCTAAGCCCCTGAAATACAAGAACACAGTATTACTCTGGTTATCATCTTGTATGGAGAGAATCAACAAATGATATTATTTTCATGATCATGCTTACCATTTAAAAGCTAGATTAAAATCTCCTAGATTGTAAACTCGAAAGAGCAGGGCCCTCAATCCCCTCATGTTTTGCATTGTATTGGTATTGTTTTGTTACATGTTCTGTCCCCCTTTGTAATGTACAGCGCTGAGCGAACTATTGGCGCTTTATAAATACTGTATAATAATAATAATAATATATAACTTCAGAAACTCCAGAAAAATATTTTTTTTTAAATCTGTGGTCTTACAATTAGTTAAATCTCAGGAGGCCTATGCCACCTTCTGGATTGCTCCCTGTTCTTTACAATCTACGTTTTCATTGATGCTTGGGAGTATAGATTTCACCATGCCCCTGACAGGAGACTTGTGACTCTCCCACACTGTACACTTGGTGTTTCTCTGCCGCTCCTCTCCCCTTGTCCATTCACTGAATCCTTTGTGTTCTGTAAACCCAATCACAGCATAAAAAAACATGCTGTAAAAGAAAAAGTGGAGAGGAGGGGAGGACAGAATGCCTTGTGTGCTGCAAATATTTAAAAACTAATTATTCCTGGAGGTTTTAAAAGCTGAACTCTGGAAATTAACGCCCACATACCCTTTCAACCCTTCCAACTAACCACTGAGCTACTTGAAAAAAAAAGCTTCCTTCCTTTTGTTTACCCTAATCCATGGTCATGAATTATCTAAAGCCAAATCAGCCTTTGAAGTTTATCTAAACTGAAAAATAAAAATGTAATATATCACAGCTCACTAGTTCTGAGATGTGACTGCACTAGTTTTCTTTTTCAAGGCTAAGTACTTTATCTGCAAGTATAGAATAATAACTGTTGATCCTGCCAGAAACCTTGTTTCCTGGTAGCTTTATATGCACTAAACTGAAAGCTCAAATAATGTTGTCCGGCTTCCAGTTCCCAGCTATCTTATGTGAACCACAAAACACCTCCTTCTTATAGTAGATATGTTAAAAATGGAAGAAGTATGGTTTCCAAATTAGGACAGCAAACAAAGAAAGAAGCCATTGGCTTTGAAACGTGTTGCAGTCAGTGAGATTTGAATGATCACACAGTTTTCTGAACTGTTGTGGATGACAGGCTTGATTCGTCTCTTCATCACGTGAGTACCCATTTGGCTTTTTAAATTTTCAGTAAAGTTATGTTTTTACTACACTTGAATCTGTGCTCTCTGCTTTTGTATTTATATGCAAATCAGGAGATAAGCCTAGGGTGACAACGCTAATCCTGTATAGATGCAATACATTGAGTTAGTGGTGTTGCCCTAGGACAAGAAGTGTATTACTGACTTCATTAGGTAAAAAGAAAAGAAAAAAAGCCAAAAACTACATGCAGACACCAAAATACAAAACTAAACATAGTCACCGCATCTTAAGTCTGGTATGTTGCTATATATGACATTTTTAGGTTTAGACTTTAGATATGAAATCTATGTTTAGTTTTCTATTTTGGTGTCTGCATGTTGCTATATATTACATTTTTAATTTTAGACTTTAGGGATGTTGTGTCTTAATACAATGGCATAGATTTGTTTGAAAATGTAAACAGACCACCTGGTTCAGGAGGGAAAAATTTAGCCACCCCCCATCTTGAAAAATAATTTATTTTGTGAATGATGCAGTTTGTTTTCAAACATAGTAGTGTATGGACTACATGGATTCAGTGCCATATTTAAGGCAACCAGTCAGATAAGTGTACATTATTGGAGAGTTTTAGGGTCAGTCGTAATGATTTAGGGGACAAATGTTCAAGGAAGTTATAGAATTAGGGAGTTAAGAGTAAATTAAATTTTTTGAGTTATATAATTGGGGTAAGCGCAAAGGAAACCATCCTTGGAGAAATACAGTACGTGGGATGACATTGATGGATTTTACTTCAGGTATTAGTTGCCTTTTTCTAATGCAAATTTGTCATATACTTTCTGAGCCACTGACTGGTAACAAGTAGGTAGGAGCAGGAGTTCTGAAATTGATATATTTCACAGGACCTTGGATGATCAGTTATTGATGATGTAAGTGTAACACCCTGCCGTAATACCATTTGCAGGATTTTAAATGAACACAAGATAGCAGTGTCCTGCAACCCAGATATACAGATCCTATTGAAAAGCCTACGTGGGATTCATAGGCTAATTGCAGGACTTCACTGTCTAAAAGGGAGTTAACAAACTACATTTCCCAGAGACTGGGATGGGTGGGGGTGGAAAAATACAGGAGCCTGGGAACTCAAGGACAAGTAGTGGATGGAGAGAGCTAGAGAGCAGGTGTAAGGGGAAGACCGTGTGGGATGCCGGTGGTCCAAGCTGGGCCAGACTGCAGAGAATAGAGGAGAGAGGAGGAATTGCTGACATGTCTGGCGGACAGCCCTGCGAGCAAGTGGGTCAGAGAGCTGCCAGCCAGAGTGATTTCTGAAGGAGGAACCATGAGGAAATGGGGCCCCCCATCTACAGAGAAACCATCTGCCACCGGATCGAGGCCACAGATCATGTGAGAGAATTCCATACTCAAGTCATCCAAGTTGCACATGACATTACAAAATCCAGGAACTTTCTACTCAGCTTGACTACTATTTTTCTCAAGTTACACATGTTAAGGCCCAGGCTGTTTGGTCTATTAGTTATTACTGTTCCAGCATATCCAATCACAAGGGTCTAGTGCACTATCTGCCCTCCACAGGCTCAGCTGTATTATTTCCCCCATTGCAGTCTGCCAATTTGCCACGATGCTCCTCCATTGCTACAGTTTGCCACTGTGGCTCAAGGAAGAACCAATTTCTACAGAAGTGTGTTGTGCCCATTGTTAAATTTCTGTCATATTTTACTCATCACCCTGTGTTTGCCAAAGGGGTGTCATTCAAATTCAATATCACTTAGAGGGGCATCTCCCTTCCTTTGTGTTCACCCTCTATTAAGGAACTTCTACCTTTGCCTCAAAGAAGATTTGAATCCTTATGTACACCAACTAGGGCCCCATCGAGCGCGTAGAAGATAAGACACTTCAGTTAAAGAGACATTGGCCTATTTAATTGAAAAGTCCTTCTTTTTCTCAGAATTAGACTCAACGCTCAGCCACTGAGAGCCAGAAGTGAGTTAGCCTCTCTTCTTGGTAGTTTTTTTGACTCACTGGGGAAGAAACATCTCAGAACTGGAGCTATTGTTTAAATTCTGACTTGCAGGACATCTAGAACTGATTGAGATTGTGCAGCGTTGTGACCTTTACTTGACATTACTACAGTGACAGCTGTTATCTTATGTACATATTTTCCTGTTGCTTTACTGTGCCTATATTTGATCTCAATACAACCAAAATTTCAGTTCATCTATTCTATGGTTGCAGCCAGAAGTTTAAGGTGGTGTCAGCAGGGGTTGGGCTTCCAGAGCCTGGTCAAGAAAGACAGGGAACCCGAAAATTAATCAGTGGTCCCTGAGGGGGTAGTGCTACATAAGCAACAGAATTAGGATAGGCAAGCCATGGCAAATACTTAAACTTGTCATACACGGCTCAAATTTCAGACTACAGCACAGTCCACACCACCCAGCTTGACAATCCTGGACTGATAGATCCGGGTATAAAATTGTCATTTGAACACTGACTGCATGCAATCAGATGCAATTACTGTTTGCTTGCGGACCAAATGAGAGACATTTGTGTGTATCTAGTCTTTATGTGGGAAAAAAGATTTTTTTTTGCTCAATTAACATGTGTGCTCATCCCATTCCAATACTTAATTTTAAAACATAGGTACAGTAGTCATTTAAGGCACTTTATTCCTAGGGCATTGTAGCATCTTAGCCATGACTATTGTTTATCGGACATATAATAGGATACTTTGACAACATTGACATGAACTTCAATAGGCACGCTGGGGTTTTTGTTTAACAGAATGAGTAGTTTGACCTTTTTATACGAGATTTTCAAAAACATTTGCGTACAGCACCACCTGCCTGGAGTTTGCATGTTCTCCCTGTGCCTGCGTGGGTTTCTTCCGGGTACTCCTGTTTCCTCCCACATTCCAAAGACATACTGGTAGGTTAATTGGATCCTGACTAAATTGGCCCTAGTATGTGTATGTATGAATGTGAGTTAGGGACCTTAGATTGTATGCCCCTTGAGGGTTAGAGACTGATGTGAATTTACAATATATATGTAAAGCGCTTGTTAAATTGACGGCGCTACATAAGTACCTGAAATAAATAATAAATAAATACTTTCTCAATACACTTCCTTGTATTTAACTTTTTGGTACCTTTTGAAATTGTTCCAATCCTTTCCTACCCAAAACTAGAAAAAAATGTTTTGGCTTGTCATACATAAAAGTGCAAATCCTTTCATTTTCAGGGTTAAAACATACCTAAACTCAAAAACAAAAAATGTAATCAAAATGTAAAACAATCCTTAGATGTGATAGCTGTTTTCAGTTTGTGAGCATTTTAACCTTTATTTTCACATGGCAGTTTGGCCAGTAACAAACTTCCTGTCTTAGGGTGGCTCCTTTATCTATGGAGGAGCAACAGAGACACCCTTGGATATCAGCATTGTCTGGAGAGGGTAGTGTTAGATGGACTTTACATAAGTGACTAACAAATTAAAGCCTAATTCCATCTAACACTTTTTAAGCAGTTACAGAAAGTTTTTCTTCCTTTTGGGATAAAGGTTTTGCCTAAATGAATAAATGTTGACTGTGTAAGTTTGCCTGTCAACATTAAACCCTCTAACTGCTATTTTTGCTGGATAGCTTGGTCTTTAAGGGCTCATTCACACCATGGTGCAGAGATGTGAGTTTTTATGCACACGTTCTGTAAGGGCACAATGGAGCCAATGGTTCTCTTTGTGCCCTGTTCAAACCAAAACACTAGTATCATGCAGATTTTTTTTTTTTTTTGTGCAGGAATCTGCAACATATATAAAGCTCATTGAAGTGTGCATGAAAACTGATGTAAACTGATTCTCTTCGCAAGTGATATCTGCACATCAGTTTCCATCAGTTTTTCTGCATGTATAGTGTGAAAGAGGCCTTAAAAGAAGTGAAAAATAACAAACTTACTATCCAGATTACCAGGTGATAAGGAAAAAGCATAAAAATAAAACTAAAGCAGTAAGCTGCAGTATAATACATTTATGCTTTTGAGTTTAGCTTTAAGTTAAATTTAAGTGTATGACTACATAGGGTCCAGGACTGATGTGGACATTCTTAGAAGTGAGGACTCCGAAAACTGTTTGGCATTGTCCAGGCTGGATCACTGGCTGGAACTTGTGCAATATGTGTTGGAGCTCCTGGCTTGCACTGCAGCCAGTGTACTTTCTGAGAGAGACTTTAGCACAGAAGGAGATTTTGTTACTGAGAGGCAAATCTGCCTGCCCCCTGACAGTATGAACCACGCCACTGTCGATAAAATTAACCAATCTTGAGTTACCAATGACTACAAACCCCCTGCTGTGGATGCCACAGATTAAACTTTTAAGTATCATTTGTACATTAAAAAACTGATAACTGCTATCCTTACCAGCTCTTGTCACTATTAAAGGTGCCACACAATGTTTCTGCAGCTCAACCTCAGCTGTCACATTTTTAATGTTTGCTGCAGGGTAACTCCTACATTAGGCCTCAAAGCTTTCAACCTATTCCCATACTTCAGCACTAAAATATTTACAATATACTAAATTAACAATATACTAAAATAGTAACAAAGAACCAGCAAACACAAATGCTCCTGCGCTTGGGGATGGACTCGATGCTACAACCACATTAAGAATGTCCTGGAACATGCACACCTTGCTGCCCTCAAATGGACCGGGGGAATCCAAATATACTGAATGGGGAAAGAACAAAAAGAGGGCGCACAGGCCTAGTGCATTACCATAAAAAATGTTTAATAAAAAATAAAGTAGGTGTTGTACTCACAAACGACAATATAGTCAAGGCACATCATAGAAGAACAGCTGGATCAACACCGCGCTGAGTAACAGTCCACAATAGGGAGTTTAGACATCCAAAAGGCTGACGCGTTTCGAGGACTTGCCTCTTCCTCAGAGCCACTCTCTGGCTCTGAGGAAGAGGCAAGTCCTCGAAACGCGTCAGCCTTTTGGATGTCTAAACTCCCTATTGTGGACTGTTACTCAGCGCGGTGTTGATCCAGCTGTTCTTCTATGATGTGCCTTGACTATATTGTCGTTTGTGAGTACAACACCTACTTTATTTTTTATTAAACATTTTTTATGGTAATGCACTAGGCCTGTGCGCCCTCTTTTTGTTCTTTCCCCATTCACTAAAATAGTAACAACTGCCTATCAGACATTACACTATAATATTTATGTTAAGATAAAACTTGCCTCATCTCATGTCTGAGACCTGTCTTGTCTCTTCCCCTTATATTGTGGCCAAACTAAGCTGCTTACGTAGTGAATACTATTTGTGGCTATTGTCTCTAGAGTAAAACGCTGTTTATTTTGAGATTAAACCTGCCTCATCTCTCCCTCTTTTATTGCCTTACATGCTGTCCGACCATTGTTCAATATTTGTAGCTACTTAAAATAATACACTTTAATGCTTATTTCAAAATAAAACTTACCTTATCTCTCATCGCTTTATTGTGACTTTACCTAACTGTTTAGGTACTGTCCAGCAGCTGAAAAATATGTGTGGATATTGTCTTTCAAATAATACATTCTGATTTATATTTTAAGATAAAACCTGCCTCAGCTCTCCCTCTTGCATTATGGCTTAACTGAGCTGCTTACATATGGTTTAGCTATTGTACAATATCTGTATCTGTTGTTATATCATGATAAAACCTGTATTGTCTCTCCCTCTTACATTGCGACCTTACCAAGCTGCTTACATATTGTCCAGTCACTAAACAATATTTTGGGCTATTATCTCTCAAATAATAAACACTAATGTTAATTTCAAGATAAACCTACTCTGTGTCTTCCTCCTATATTGTCACCTGACCAAGCTGCTTACACACTGAACATTTGTGGCTGCTGTCTCAAATAATATTAGCTATGTTCTATTTCAAGATAAAACCTTCCTCATCCTTCCCTCTTATATGCCAGTCTAACCAATTGCTTACATACTTTCCAGCCATTCTACAATATTTTAATACTTGGTTGCAAATCCTTTGCAGTCAATTACAGCCTGAAGTCTGGAACGCATAGACATCACCAGACGCTGGGTTTCATCCCTGGTGATGGTCTGCCAGGCCTCTACTGTAACTGTCTTCAGTTCCTGCTTGTTCTTGAGGCATTTTCCCTTCAGTTTTGTCTTCAGCAAGTGAAATGCATGCTCAATCGGATTCAGGTCAGGTGATTGACTTGGCCATTGCATAACATTCTACTTCTTTCCCTTAAAAAACTCTTTGGTTGCTTTTGCAGTATGCTTTGGGTCATTGTCCATCTGCACTGTGAAGCGGCGTCCAATGAGTTCTGAAGCATTTGGCTGAATATGAGCAGATAATATTGCCCGAAACACTTCAGCATTCATCCTGCTGCTTTTGTCAGCAGTCACATCATCAATAAATACAAGAGAAGCAGTTCCATTGGCAGCCATACATGCCCACGCCATGACACTACCACCACCATGCTTCACTGATGAGGTGGTATGCTTAGGATCATGAGCAGTTCCTTTCCTTCTCCATGCTCTTTTCTTCCCATCACTCTGGTACAAGTTGATCTTGGTCTCATCTGTCCATAGGATGTTGTTCCAGAACTGTGAAGGCTTTTTTAGATGTCGTTTGGTAAACTCTAATCTGGCCTTCCTGTTTTTGAGGCTCACCAATGGTTTACATCTTGTGGTGAACCCTCTGTATTCACTCTGGTGAAGCCTTCTCTTGATTGTTGACTTTGACACACATACACTACCTCCTGGAGAGTGTTCTTGATCTGGCCAACTGTTGTGAAGGGTGTTTTCTTCACCAGGGAAAGAATTCTTCGGTCATCCACCACAGTTGTTTTCCGTGGTCTTCAGGGTCTTTTGGTGTTGCTGAGCTCACCGGTGCGTTCCTTCTTTTTAAGAATGTTCCAAACAGTTGTTTTGGCCACGCCTAATGTTTTTGCTATCTCTCTGATGGGTTTGTTTTGTTTTTTCAGCCTAATGATGGCTTGCTTCTCTGATAGTGACAGCTCTTTGGATCTCATCTTGAGAGTTGACAGCAACAGATTCCAAATGCAAATAGCACACTTGAAATGCACTCTGAACCTTTTATCTGCTCATTGTAATTGGGATAATGAGAGAATAACACACACCTGGCCATGGAACAGCTGAGAAGCCAATTGTCCCATTACTTTTGGTCCCTTAACAAGTGGGAGGCACATATGCAAACTGTTGTAATTCCTGCACCGTTTACCTGATTTAGATGTAAATACCCTCAAATTAAAGCTGACAGTCTGCAGTTAAAGCACATCTTATTCGTTTCATTTCAAATCCATTGTGGTGGTGTATAGAGCCAAAAATGTTAGAATTGTGTCGATGTCCCAATATTTATGGACCTGACTGTATCTATATATATATCTATCTATATCTATATATATCTATATATATATATATATATATATATATATATACTGTATATATATATTCATAGCTAAAAATTACACTTAACTTAAAATATGTTTACCCTTTTAATTCTAGTGTGTCTGGAATACTGGCTACGAATGTTTGCATATTAATATGTACAACATTTTCACATATTTATCTGTCTATTCTTAGTTACTGTTTTGAAAAAAATCATGTTGTTTACAAAGCTGAATAGCTCAAGCTTAAACTAACACACATACACACACACACACACACACACACACACACACACACAAATGAATGAGCCAATGCATTGACTCATCTTCCATTCTGCTTAAAAATATTTTATATAAATAAGAAAGAATTAAAAAAAACAGTTTGAGCCTAAAACAAAAATATAATTGACTCAGAACCATTATAGTTTCCCTTTAAATACTTTCAACATATCTTCCTCTCTAGGTATTATGTGGCATATCCTAATTTCAAGTTTTTCATTATTTTGTAGAACACCACAATTTTGTTTTGAGTGCCTTAAGTGAATATTCCTATAGAGCTTTATTATCACCTGAGTATGTGCTGTGCAGGCATAACGTCGTCTCACTCCTAAATCACATGTTGTATCTTCCAAACAGAAACTGGCCTTGTGTCCCTCTGCCACCTTACGTTGGGTTGCAGAATGCAGTAGGTCATAATGACTAAATGAATCCATACTGTGATAATGCCTTTTGAATAGAAATACAAGGGAGGATAAGTGCAAATAGTAAAGCTGTTAAAGAGGGTGATAATGTAATAAGAAGCAATCAGAACTCACTGGTGGCAACTATGCCATTCCCAGGTATGCCTTGGTTTCACTGGTAAAAAATCTGCTGTGCCACGATTTTTAACCCTTTGTGGAAAGCGGAGAAGGACTCGGAAATGTATATCAGATATGTCAGGGGCGTAAGCTGACCTAGGAAGCAGAGAAAAAAAAAATCTGGATTAAAATTAATTTGTGTCAAAAATAAACGTGATGAAGTATGCCATAGCAGTAAAGGAGTGCAAGAGAGATCAGTCAATAAGAGAATGCATAGTAAAAATACTGAAGCCAGTTTCACCCATCATCTAAGCATTCATTTTCATACTTGGAACATCACTTAAGTGATGAGTGAAACTGACTGAAACCCTTTTCCATAGGTGTTCAATATTAGTTAAAACATTCTTTTTTGTACAGAATCATGTGCCAATTTTGACCAAAATATGATGTAACCAATTCCTTATCGGAACCAATCGAATAGGCTGTGGCATTAACTAACAAACAATATATATAAAACATGGTAGTTTGAATAATTAAAGAATATAAAACCATACAATAAACTTCTTTTATTTTGTCCTTTTGGTCTAATACTGGGGATGGGGCAGGATCCGGTAGTTCCATCTTGTTTCTGGTGCCCTAATACAGAAAGCAAATGAGTA
The DNA here is from genome assembly GCF_062004578.1 of Staurois parvus. Lineage (NCBI taxonomy): Eukaryota > Metazoa > Chordata > Amphibia > Anura > Ranidae > Staurois > Staurois parvus. The sequence continues at coordinate 11,595,028 of NW_028317882.1, forward strand.
TTGTCCTAGGATTAGCTCTAGGAGTATGTTACACCCGCACATCTAAGAAGCATTAAGCTGCAGTATATTGAAATTGTTGTTTTGGGGTTTAGATACCCATTAAGTGTTAACGAAATGGATGCAAAAAATATGGGTTTAAATGACCTGGGGTTTTCCCATCCACTTCCTACAACTTTAATGAAAATGTTGCTTCTGTGCATTATAGCAACCATAAATGTTCAACAATGTCTAAAAATGACCTCTGATTTTCACAACTAAAAATACAAGTAAATGAAAAGATTACTTACTATATATAAATAGACTTTATAGTTTTGCATCCTTAAATAAAACAGGTCACCAAGAATAGAAACCTTTAGTTATTGTCCAACTGAATAAGTGTTCCACAGGAGTTTCCACTTCAAATATGATTGACAGAATTTAGTTTAACTGTGTTTGAATGCTGACTGGGATTCCTAAAGCAACTTTATTTGTTGTTACTTTTAGAAAGAAATAAAGTGCTTAATTACACACTTTTACTAATAAATCATGGTGATTTTGCTAACATTAGTATTGCAAATATTGGATATATTATTATTAAAAGATGTTACCTATACCTGACAGATATTTTCTTAGAAACAGTACTGAGGAAATCACTTGAAATATGCTTATTCCCATAAACCAGTATATACAGATACTAGATGAATAGATCACTAGAGGGTGCACAACTCTGAATCCAAAACAAGCTCCTATTACTCAGCTAATCATTCTTTTTTAGGATAAGATTATGGGGGAGATTTACTACAACTGGAGAGTGCAAAATCTGGTACAGCTCTGCATAGAAACCAATCAGCGTCCAGGTTTTGTTGACAAAGCATAACTGATCAACTGAAGTTGCATGCTGATTGACCACCATGCACAGCTGCACTAGATTCTGAGTGTGCCAGTTTTACTATATCTCCCCCCATATGTTTGCTATAAAATGTTATATTGTATGTTTGCTCTTCCAAACGTTGATCCTAAAAGTTGATTCTTTCCAAAATGCTTCCAGTCGGCTATTTGGCCATAGTCCATTGGCTCTTAAGCATTATTGTACGATGCCTCTGCTAAGCTTAAAAGGAAAGTACACCTAATTTAGTTGGAGCAACTGAGTTAAAATAATGGGATGTCTAAACCAGTGTTTCTCAACCTTTTTTCAGTCAAGGCACCCTTTAAAATGATGGACAGTCCCGAGGCACCCTTTAAAATTATGGACAGTCTTGAGGCACCCCATTACAAAATAGGGTGCCTCAAGACTGTCCATAATTTTATAAGGGCACCCTATTCTAAAATGTGAAAAACCATTCTAATAGTTTTATATAACGCAGCAACATCCACACACGTAGGACACCCAACATTAGAAGTGATTTAATCTTCCAACGCAAATATACTTTTGCACACTGGTACTGACCAGTATTCCATGGTTTCTCTTCTCCCTCAGTTTTTCCCCATCACTGGGCTAATGTGACCCAAGCACTGATGGAGAGGGGCAGGGGAGAGTCAAACTAGGAAGCTATGCAGACAGCCGACATACTCCTTATCAACTGATGATGTCATTGGTTGTCAGGACGCCGGAGTCTAGAAGGTCGTAATAGTGCACAATGAAAACCTGTGGCTTTGTGTAACTAAAGATCAGGCTTGTTCCACCTGCTGGCTTGCATTAACGTTTTGAGCAATTTGTAGACATTTTGCCAAGGCACCCCTGAAGAAACCTCAAGGCACCCCGGGATGCCTGGGCACCCTGGTTGAGAATGTCTGGTCTAAACAGCTTGAAACATTTACTGATAGTTGCAACAAAATCACAGTGCAATGGGAGTATATGAAGGATTATTTTACAGGTTGTAACAAAGCTTTAATATGCTTTGTTAAAGAGTAATTCCCTTTTTGTTGAGAAAAAAAGCAATCCCCTCTGGGTGAATAATGAACATTGCAAGCATTTTAACAAACTTTGTTGCAGATTCCTACCTATTTCTGCTCTGAAGAAAAAGGTCTTTGTGCAGAATTAATCTGAATGGGAGTTACCTTTTCATTATAAATCAGCTGATGTACTTGCAGTGTTCTAATGAGGAAATGTGCCGTGTCTTCATCCCTTTAGATGTAATTAACCCTTTTGGAGTATCGCATCAAAAATAACATTTTTGTTGCAGAGGATGCCTAAAATCTAACTTATATCTTGCAGACTTATGGGAACATCCGTGAGGCAATCACACAAACAGGAAATTATATTTCTGGGAGTGTTCCAAACATCAATTGTGAACAGGACACTTCTAGGTTAAAATATTGCATTGAATGTTACAGAAAATGAAAGTGCTGTAGATTAAAAAGGAAAAGTAATGGCGTATTCACTTTATTAAAGGGTAACATAAAATGTCTCATCCTACGGGAACAAGCCAACTCTATTCTTTTATCTAAAGCTAAAATTAAATTACTTAGTAGGCGTCTGTTTTATGAAGCTTTTAATATTTACTCCCCCATGTGCCTCTTCCCCTGACTTCTCTGTCAAGATCAATTAGACAACCATCAACCCTTTCCCACATGCCAGGGTGCTAGGTGTAATCCTGGACTCTGAACTCTCCTTTCTGCCTCACATCCAATCACTTTCCAAAGCTTACCATCTCAACCTCCTCAACATCTCCAAAATACGCCCCTTCCTAACCAATGATACCACAAAGCTCCTAATTCACTCCCAGGTTATCTCTCACCTCAAACTACTGTAACTCCCTCCTCCTTGGCTTACCTTTACTGTACATAGGCTATCCCCCCTCTGGTCCATCATGAATGCTGCTGCCAGGCTCACCCACCTTACCAACCGTTCGGTGTCTACCACCCGTCTCTGCCAATTCCAGCATTGGCTGCCATTCACCGAACTAATTCAATTCAAAATACTATCAACTTACAAAGCCACCCACAACTCGGCCCCCATCTACATCACTAACCTAGTCTCAAAATACCAACCAAATCGCTCTCTTCGTCCCTTCCAAGACCTCCTGCTCTCTAGCTCCTTTGTCACCTCCTCCCATGCTCGCCTCCAGGACTTCTCCTGAGCCTCTCCCATCCTATGGAATTCCCTACCCCAATCTGTCTATCTCCTACTCTGTCCACTTTTAGTTGATCCTTGAAAACTCAGAAAAGCCTATCTTGCCTCCACCTAACCACTGTACATGTATTTTCTCCATCAGCTCATCCCCAACAGTTATTGCCTTTTGCATCACTTGACCCTCCCCTTTTAGATTGTAAGCTGTAATGAGCATGGCCCTCTGATTCCTCCTGTATTGAATTGTATTATAACTGTACTGTCTTCCCTCACATTGTAAAGCACTGCGCAAACTGTTGGCGCTATATAAATCCTGTATAATAATAATAATAGGGCAGGATGACTCCTTGTGTATTCTCTTCGGACTCCAGCCTCACAGGCTGGAGTACGATTGACTCCTCTGCAAGCTGTAACACACAAAATCTTTAGAAATTGCACACTGTTTTAAAGATTTTTATTTTGAGTTATATAATCTCTCAGATCCAATGTCTCATCTTACTTCAATTCAAAAAGACAATCTCATAGGTAAAAACCCTGCTGAACCAATTATCAAGGGCTGAAAGAAAAATGCTTAATAAACCTATTTTCAAAGAGGAATTTAAATGTCACTCAAAAGTATGCCATATTGTATGCCATCTGGTTTTACACCTCACGGGACTTTATATATTTATTCATTTATTCATTTTATATATTTATTCATTTATTCATGTTTGTTTGCATGATCAGTTCTTAGTATATGCGTTTATTGGGATGCACGTGTGTTTTGTGTTATATGGTGGGAACTGATTTTTAGTTCAGGTGGGAGGTTTTTTTTTAGCACATTGAGTCCTGTTGTGACTTACTTGTTTGATTTGGAGCACTATTGGATCCCATTGGATTACTTGGGGCACCATTTATGTTATTTGGTCCTTTTAGGACCTCGTATTGACACTTGTCACATGTGATTATTTATGAGTTTTTTGGCACTATTTAATATTGTGTGTTTATGTTATTTGTGTCACTAATGTTGCACTGTTTCTTTTATTCATTTATGTGTGAAGAATTTTTATGGTAGTAGCGCTGCATCATTTGTGTTTCATTTATAATTTTTAATAATATTCAATTCTAATATGGCTTGCATAGCAATTGTATATTCAATATGGATATTTTTTTCTATTTCCTATTTTTTCCCACAAAAATTTAGTTACCCTTTAAATGCACCACCAGCAGGAGGAAAAGGCAAATCATTTTTTTGTATCTGGAGAAAGGATATATTTCACATTAGCTAGTAAAAATTTGTATTTTACTTCCCATGGAACTTGAAGAGTCACTTTATGGTCATGTAGTGATAGTGCTTCTGCAAAAGGCATCTCCGTCCCCCTAATGGACCTTACCTGCACCCCCTCACAGCCACTTGCTCTTCTGCAGTCTTTAAGAATACCCACTAATTCTGGGTAAGGAGAGCATGCAACTCTTGAAGGTGTGTGGACAAAGCAGCCATTCGCTAGGCCTGAACACTGTCTCATGACTGGGGTAGGGACTTTATCATTCCCCCAAGTTTCCAACACTGCTGGATTTCAACAGAGGAGCACAGAGATGTGAAAATGCTTCGTAAGGTGAGTATATTGAGTTTAGGAAATGCCCTTTGCAAGGAAGCTGCAATTTAACCTGCACTGGGAATGTGACAGTGTCTGATAGACAAAAATAATTGCCTCTGAGCTTACATATTTTGCTCTGCAGAATTTCAACAAAAAGCAAATCAACAACTAATTCTTTTTAAACTTAAAGTTATCCTGAACTCAAAAAGTGGAAATTGTAATTTTGTCTCAGCAGCACCCTGAAAATGTACTTTTTGCCATGAATTCATCCTGAAAAATAGCAGTGCACATTTTTTGCATTTAACCTTGTAGTTGTATATCTGCAGTGTTAAGTCATCTCGGACACTTTGTCTATGACTGCTACTCTCTTTTTTATTTGGAAGCTTTGAAGTTCGATGTAGTGATGTTACTGCTGTTCTGTTAACTGTCCCCCTTTTTGAAGCTGATTCTGCTTCATTTGTTCTGTGAATCTGTTCTTCCTTCACCTCCTCTCCTGCTTCTTAATCACTACCCCACCAGTCATCAAGGGAGCATGAGAAAGCAAAGTCATGATTCCAAGATGGCTGCCTATGCACTGAGAAACAATTTAGAACAAGGTATGATAAGTCCATAATGGGAAGACCACTTGCAAAACTGATTAATAGTCATTTCTCCTCTGCTCGCCTTTTATGGGCACAGCTACCACAGTTCAATTTCTTTTTCATAATCAACCAACTATTGGCTCATATTGTTAAAATGGTGAAACCACAGCCTGTACAAGAGTAGTGCATGGCACCATTCTGTCACATACACAACAAAAAACAGAGAGGTTTGCAGAAAGTTACAGCTCCATATATAGCTTTATGGTACTTGTCTCCTCAACAAGAAATGTTTGCAGTCAGAAGACTTTTCTAGCTTGAGATAACAGACAAGAGGAAATCACTTTAGCAATATGAGAATTGGCCCTGTGTACATTTCCAAGTCCTCTTTGGGTTGCACTGGAGGTCTACCATAAATACTACAACTGCAATACTAGGCATTGACCTTGCTAGACATGACCAAGACAATTTATTCTATTGAGTGGTCTCTTCTGCTTACTTGTTTGCATAAATTTGGTTCTGTGAGAAATGTATGCCGTGTATTCCAACCAGGGATGAACTCCCCATTCCCATGTTCAGACAGAATTTTGCTTGTTCTGGCTTTTGTCTGAATGTCAGATTTTTAGTCCATTCAGCAGGACACAAACATCATATTTAGTTTACTACCACTGTTATGACAGTTTCCTTCTTCCACTGCTTTAAATGGGAGCTATAGAAATATTATGTAATTGAGAAGGGGAGGTGGCCCTATTGTTTTTAAAGGGGGTTTCCAGATTCTGATAAGCCCCCTAAGTGTAGACCCCAACAACCACTGAACCAAGGTTTTAGGGAAGGAGCTGAGGAAGAGGTTCTGCCTCGAAACGCATCTGCCATTTGGAGGCCTACAGTCCCCCAACAGCCACCATCTAGGGAGATTGGACCATGCTGTCTTTTTTGTGATGTGCCTTTGATTTTATCATTTTGTGAGCATACTACTTTTATTCAATAAATCAAATTTTTATAAGGTAATGCACTAGGCCCATGCGCCCTCTGTTTCTTTGCACACATCTCCTTTGGATTTCCCTGGTCCGTTGAGGGGAGCAAGGCTTGCATTCCCAAAAAGTACTCCATGTGGGGTTACAAATATTGTGGAGCTCATCATCCAGCGCAGGAGTTTCAGCATTCATTTGCTCATACTTTTTTAGGGAAAAGGGCCTTGTCCTCATCAACATGGAGACAAGATGCTTGGCCAGAAAGGTCCCCCCTCCCGTCGGCAGGATACCCATCCTATGTTAAGAGCATGTGGCTTGGAATAGTTTGGAAGACAGGCACATGCTCGAATAAGGGTCCACTTCTCTTTTACCAGCAATATAATCTGCATTTTTTTGTCAGTTTTCCTCAGTTTTCCTGTATCAGGTTATATACATTGCACAGATGTGCGCCTTCACAGAGAATTTAAGGGCATCCCCAAAGCATTTTAAAGGAATTAAGGATTTTAAATGTTGCCCTTTAAGCATTATTAAATGTGCTTCCCACCAAACAGATATTGTTTAAATTTTTTTGTTTGCGTCATGCTCTCCAGGGTAGTGCTCAGCCTTCTCCATACCATTTGTCTCACAATCCCTTGCCTATTAGCCTAAGAAAATGGCCATTGCTGTTTTCAGTTCATTCAACTCCTATTGATTTCAATGGGGATCGAATTCAACACCCGAAGTCCAGAAATGTTCTGGAAACCTGCACTGAACCAAACACAGGTACATTCAGCTCATCACTAATTCCAAATGCTGTTTAGAATATGTCAATGTCATCCACATTTACATTATCCTAAGGCTCATATTGGGCATGGTTCCTATCCCAAGTGCAATTTTGCTAGCATTTTAAGGCTTTAACAATGTGTTTTACTTGTTTACGTCTTGACAGTATCAATTTTGAGCCATTGTGGTTTATTCAAGGTTTATTTTCATTTTGCACATCTGATTCACAGTTTTTCCTTGTTAATAAAAATCTAAAGAAGCTATTTAAACACTTCAGGGTTTAGAACATTACAGATACTTAGTAAAAACGTCAGTAATGCTTTTTGGATGCATCTCTAGCATTCAGTTGCTGTCCTGCTGCCAAACAACAGAAAAAATGTAAAAATGCAGCCACTCCTGTGTAAAATGACAATTGTAGAAAGTCTACAAGTGTCATTGAGTAAATACAGTGAATAAGTGTATTACTTAATTGTATTTATTCATTCATGTATACGTAGATCAAAGGGGTATACAATATTTAAAATAACCTTACAAGTTAATTTTGTTTTAATGAACTGTAATCATATTTAATCCCTTATTAAAGGAGAAGTTTATTATGGCTTTTTGGCAATGCTTCTCCTACAGTTCCTTCTGCACTCCTGTGACCCTGTGGCTAAAGCCTACTGGGGGCTGACGTCACAAAGTCGGTGCAGGCTCTGGTCTCAGTGGTCTTGTATGTCTTCCATTTTCTAATTATTGCTCCCACAGTTGATTTGTTCATACCAAGCTGCTTGCCTATTGAAGATTCAGTCTTCCCAGCCTGTTGCAGGTCTACAATTTTGTTTCTGGTGTCCTTCGACAGCTCTTTGGTCTTCACCATAGTGGAGTTTGACTGTTTGAGGTTGTGGACAGGTGTCTTTTATACTGATAACAAGTTCAAACATGTGCCATTGATACAGGTAATGAGTGCAGGACAGAGGAGCCTCTTAAAGAAGAAGGTACAGGTCTGTGAGAGCCAGAAATCTTGCTTGTTTGTAGGTGACCAAATACTTATTTTCCACCATAATTTGCAAATAAATTCTTTCCAAATCAGCCAATGTGATTGTCTGGATTTTTTTTTCTCATTTTGTCTCTCATAGTTGAGGTCTACCTATGATGCCAATTACAGGCCTCTCTCATCTTTTTAAGTGGGAGAACTTGCACAATTGGTGGCTGACTAAATACTTTTTTGCCCCACTGTATATATGTAAAACGCTTATCCCAAAAAGAAAAAAACTGTGGTGTAACTGCTTGAAAAGTGTTAGCTAGAGTTTGACTTTAATTTGTTAGTGTATCTACCCTTCCCCAAGAATGACAATGCTGCATTCCAAGAATGACAATGCTCTAATACAGGAGGTGTTACTAGCCAGTGATTGGTAGACTGTAGTATATATTACATTTTTAGTTTTGAGTTTAATACCACTTGTTACCACTAAGTGACGGCAAAGTTACTGCCATATACACCTAGATAGGGTTGCCCAGTAAAGGCATTAGGAGAGGTTGTGCTTTATAACACAGCATATTACTTCAATTGCTTAATTTTCGTAGTGTATTTCTCCTACTGTTTAACCATTACAGTATAGTTCTATTATCACTGATGTATTACAGTATATTTCTTCTTTTGTTTACCTTGAAATATACTATTTGCTATTGTAACACCCTGCACTGACACTGATTGCAGGATGTTAACTAACCACAAGATGGCAGTGTTCTGTGGTCTAGTTATTCAGACTTTATTGAAGCTAAGCAAAGCCTTGTTGAACTTGTATGCTGATAGCAGGGCTTCTGCATGTAGACAAAGAGTGAACAGACTACATTTCCCAGAAGAGCTGCCAAAAGGGGCTGGAGCATATATATTAACTAACCTGGGAACTTTCAAGGAAGGAAGTAGATGGTGAGAGGCTGTGGACATGAGTGTGGAGCAGGCAGTGCGGGACTCAGGGTACCCAGGCTGGATCGGGCAGCATCACAGAGAAGGAAAGAGGGACTGCAGACCATTAGTAATGCTGACGAGCAGGACAGTCAATCCTGCAGGCAGGCGAATCTTAGTGCTATCATTGGCATCACTTTTTTGACAGAGGGATCAAGAGAAAACCGGAGTCCCCCAGCAGTGAGACCACCGTTCATGCTGCAAACACTACAAACCAGGTGAGAGGGTTCCATAACCCAGATCATCACAAGTTGCAAATGACTGTGCTATTTTCAACTGTTCAGTTCAGTACACCTGACACTACAGTTTATCACATTGGAACACAGACTGCCTGGCCCATTCTGTACTGCGGCCTACTACTTTAGTGTCTCCCTATTATTCTGAAAAAGCAGGACTTCTGTTAAAGCACGTACCCCTGCTGGCAGGATTACACTTAGTATCTTATTTCAAGCCTCCTCCAGCAAGAAACTTGCTTAACCAGACTAACTCACCACCTCTAAGGGTTCAAACTCTTCTGGAGACTGCTTCCATCCCTTTCTTCAACCTTAACACATTTTTGCATTAATTTGTTAAAAAGACATTATCCAGTTTTCAACACCACCCTAAGGAAAGTTGTTCTGTTGCTGCACCATCCTATGGAAGTTTTTCTCTTTCACAAAGAAGGAATTTAAACTTGCTGTGTACCAACTAGGGCCCCATCAAGCGTGTAAAAGATGTAAAGATTTGTCACCATTCCTTGATGAGATACTAAAGTGAACATCATTGCTTATAAAAGTTCATATCAAGAGTTAAACCCAGTTCCGGGCTAATAAGAACCCAAAAGTCAACTAGTCCAGCATCTTGATAGTCCACTTAAACTCACTTGTGAAAAGATATCTCAGAGATGGAATTTAAATGATGTTGAAACTCTGATCCAGCAGGTCACTTGGGCTTATTTAAAGTGCTACTGGGCTTTATTATTCTGTTAAACCTTTTAGAGTGTTTAATTTGCCGCACATCTACTGTCATTTCTTTTGTGCTTACATTCACAATACCCTGACCTCAATACAATTAGAATGTTTGTCCACCTTAAACTGTGTGTTTATTTTGTAGTTCAACGCCTGGGGGTCCTCCAGGTCAAGGTTTCGGGGGCTGTACTTCCAAAACAGGCTTAGAACAGACAGGGAACCCAAAATACTCTTAGCTCTTAGGAGGGTAGCACTACACTATCACTTAACCAATTGCTGTGCCATTCCTGGTGTCTATGTGCCTTGAGCCTTTGGGGTGTATATACAGATATCTGCAGTAAACATTCCCTGCTCAGCCAGGTGTGTCAGTGTGTGGGGGGCTCTTCGCAGACTCATGGACACAGGAACAGATCACACAGCACATCAAGGGGCTCCTTTAGGTGTCCTTGGACCTCTTCCCATGGCTTCAAGTGCCATCTCTATGCTGATGACACACAATCACCCCTTCAGTCTCTTCTCGCATTACTAACCTACGAAGTGACATATCTGCATGGATGTCACTCCACTTCCTCAAACTAAATCTTTATAAAATGGAGCTCATAGTATTCCCTCCAGCCCGTGCCCCTTCCCTGACTTCTCCATCAAGATCAATAATACAATCATCTGCCCCCCCCCCCCCCTTCCCTCTTGCCAGGGTACTAGGTGTAATCCTGGAATCCCATCTGTCCTTTCAGCCCCAAATCTGATCACTGTCCAAATCTTGTAGATTTCACTTATGCAACATCTCCAAGATATGCCCGTTCTTAACCACTAAAACCATTAAGCAACTTATTCACTCCCTTGTTATCTCTCGCCTTGACTATTGTAACTCCCTCCTCATAGGCCTACCTTGGCTATCCCCTCTTCAGTCTATCATGAATGCTGCTGCCAAACTCATCCACCTTACCAACTGTTCCATATGTGCCATCCCTTTCTGCCAATCCACTGGCTTCCCATTGCCCAATAAATAAAATTCAAAACAATAACATATAAAGCAATTTATAACTCTGCCCCAAGTTACATCACCAATCCTGTCTCCAAACCTCACCCAAACTGTCCTTTCCGCTCCTCCCACAATCTCCTGCTCTCTAGCTCCCTTGTCTCCTCCTCCATGCTCATCTACAGGACTTCTCCAGAGACTCCCCCATCCTCTGGAACTCTATACCCCAATCTATTCAACTATCGCCTACTCTGCCCACTTTTAGGTGATCCTTGAAAACCTATCTCTTCAGGGAACCCTATCCTGCCTTTAGCTAATAACCAAATCTTCTATTTATCCTATCAGTTAATCCCCCACAGGTATTACCTTTTGTACCACCAGCCCCTCCCTCTTAGATTGTAAACTCCAAGGAGCAGGGCTGTCCTAACCCTCTTGTATTCAACTGTATTGTTGCTGTATTGTCTCCCTTTATATTGTAAAGCGCTGAGCAAACTGTTGGTGCTATATAAATCCTGTGTAATAATAATAATATTAATAATAAATGTTGCAGCATACTTGAAAAGTAGCTGTCCAAGTAGTATCCAAATTGCATTGGTCAGTATCAAGCCTCTGCTGTTATTTGTGGCTACATGTGCATTTTTATTTACATTTTCTCTTACCTTGCCAAGCAGTTTTCCTCTGCTGCACACCGAAGGCTGTACATGGGTACTCTCTGTATATAGGTGGCACTCTGGATAAACAGAGCATCAGGAACCAAATCAGGAAGACCTGCAAATTAAAGTTGGAAAATAGACCACAACTGGATTGTAACAATTCTGATATATCAGATGCAAAACCAGAAGAAAACAGATAACTGACTGACATATAAGTATTAATATGATTATTGTCAATAACTTCAGTGAGCAGTGCTTTTATTACAAATAGGGAGTGTGCCTCCTCTGGCACCTTAGTAACATAATTGACTTAATTGTAATGTCATTGTGCTGGCTGCAATTAAAAGTTGTCATGCACAAGCATAAGGATCTCTCACACATATTTTTGTCAAGTACTTCACATGCCACTCAAGGTGAGATCAGGCTTCACACTCCAAGGTCATATCTCAGGTGCTGGCTCGGCTTGTCTCATCTCCACTGAAGCAAACAATTGTACCAGCAATAGGAGTACTGCACAAAGAGATGCAATATAATATTCTTCCTTTATTAAAATAGTCGTCAGGAACATGTTCAATTCTGACATGTTTTGCACTAGGCATAGCACATTATCAAAGGGAAAACACAGTGCCTAGTACAAAACATGTCAGAATAGAGTTTTTCCTGCTGGCTATTTTATTAAGGGCAGAATGTTATTAGCTTCTCAATGTGCGGTTTTCCAGTTGCCCGCGCTTATTTTGCTGCTGTAAAATCATCTGATATCTTAGCTTGACCATACTTGTACAGTAGTAGTAGTAGTAGTAGTAGTAGTTGCAGCTTGCTTGCCTCCCGCTATAGGTTAAAATTATGCACATTGTACCCGTAGCACCTACTGCATTTTCACAATTATTTAAAATAATTTTTTCTTTCCCCTGTAGCTTAGATTTATTGTTCCCATTCTGAGAGCTGATCAGCTCTGGACAACTGGACTCCTAATGCACTCCTTTTAGGATTCACAAAATCTTACAAGTAGCTGTCTTATGAGTAGTTGTTTTGTCAAGAACAGTGCAAAACATCTTCATCTACACTGCTCAAAAAAGTAAAGGAACAACAACTCAAAATGGTACTCAGTAGTTTGTATGGCCCCCATGTGCTTGTGTGCATGCCTAACAATGTCGGGGCGTGCTCCTAATGAGACGACGAATGGGGTATTTCCTCCCAGATCTGGACCAGGGCATCACTGAGCTCCTGGACAGTCCAAGGTGCAACCTGGCGGCGTCAGATGGACCGAAACATTTGGACATTCACTGGTATCATATATTATGTATATATGAAGATATTGCACTAGTTTTTCATTCATTATTATTTATATTATTATTATTTGTATATCTGCATAGCTTAAGAGTTATCATTTGGGTATCATTATACCACTAGGGATGTGATATTTATATATGGGGATATTGCACTAGTTTTTGATTATTTAAGTTGAGCGCTTCACCACTTATATTATTTTTGATTCACTGGTATCAATTACTTCATCCTCCAGAAACTGCCTGCATACTCTTGCCGGGCATTGTCGTGCACCAGGAGGAACCCAGGACCCACAGCACCAGTGTAGGGTCTGACAATGGGTCCAAGGATTTCATCCCGATACCTAATGGCAGTCAGGGTGCCATTGTCTAGCCTGTAGAGGTCTGTGCGTCCCTCCATGGATATGCCTCCCCAGACCATCATTGACCCACCACCAAAACAGTCATGCTGAACGATGTTACAGGCAGCATAACATTGTCTATGGCTTCTCCAGACCCTTTCACAGGGTGAACCTGCTCTCATCTGTGAAAAGCACAGGGCGCCAGTGGCAGACCTGCTATTTCTGGTGTTCAATGGCAAATGCCAATCAAACTCTATGGTGTCAGGCAGTGAGCACAGAGCCCACTAGAGGACGTCAGGCCCTCAGGCCACCCTCATGAAGTCTATTTCTGATTGTTTGGTCAGAGACATTCACACCAGTGGCCTGGTGGAGATCATTTTGTAGGGCTCTGGCAGGGCTCATCCTGTTCCTCCTTACACGAAGAAGCAGATGCCGGTCCTGCTGATGGGTTAAGGATCTTCTACGGCCCTGTCCAGCTCTCCTAGAGTAACTGCCTGTCTCCTGGAATGAAAAGTTGGGAAAAAAATGACAGTGGCCTCCACCTGTAAAACCATTCCTATTTTGGGGATCATCCCATTGTTGCCCATATAGTGCACCTGTTGTTAATCTCATTACCACCAAAGCAACTGAAACTAATTAACAACCCTCTCTACTACTTAACTGACCAGATCAATATCCCAGGAGTTTAATTGACTTGATGCTATACTCTGATTAAAAAGTGTTCCTTTAATTTTTTTGAGCAGTGTATGAATATATCCTAGGCAGATACTTTGCATTGTGTTTGGTAAAGCAGAGAAAGTCTGATGTGGATGGAGCTCAAGTGGCTACTCATGCCTGAAAAATCAGGGACCGCAACAACCAAAGTTGCATTAGAGTAAATGTGTTCCTAATTACTTATAGGATTATAAGGACAGATATAGTACATAACAACCAGAGCTGTTGCTATAATGGTTTCTAGTTGTCAACCATAATAGTTTACACAGAGGTGTAACTAGAACCTTTAGGCCATGACCCTTCCCTCCGTGGCCCTTCCCTCCATGGCCCTTCCAACCTATCCTTTATTGTCATTGTGGGGCCTTTTATTACAGTCCCACAGTGTTGTCCTTTCACATGTTCTGCAGCAGGCCTTTCTTGCTGTTTTAGTTTCCCCCACAGTAGCTGAACACCAGGGCCCATTTGTAAGTGTGATCTTTGTGACCTTGGTAGTCCTGCCAGTGGTGTCAGTAGTTTTTATTTTTGTTATTTTATTATTCTATTATTTCTTCCTTTTTTTTTTTTTACAATTTTATTTTTTACTATTTTTATAGTTTTTAGGAGTCCATTTGGGGGGCTTTGGTGAAATATCAGGGGTCTAAACAGACCTCTGATGTTTCACCTTTGAGACAGAAAATAGAGATTGAGGACACAGCCCTACATCTACATCTCTGCTGCCTCAGCTACACCGTATGGATGGACAGAAATAGCTTTGTACATAGCTTCTCGTTTATTTACAAACTGAAGCATAATAAACACAGTTTACTATGCCTCAGTTATGAATGAATGATCATTGACCTTGGTCATTTAGAAAAAAGGGGGTCAGTAAATGACAAATTTACAGGCCCTTTCTTCTGCAGCAGCCAGGTGGAGGGGGGAGGGAGATAGTGCTGTGGGGGATGAGGGGGACAGAAGACAGCACACAGGTGCTTGTAGCAGCAGGACCTGGATAGGATGGGTGGTGGGGACAACAGGAGAGCCTGGCTTTCAGTAGCTGCAGGAGGAAAATACCTGTGTATGCCCCCACCCCCCTCCTATTCAGGTGTTCAGGGGAGCTGCATGGGCTCCCTGGAGCATGGGCCGGGTCGCAATTGCGACCGCTGTAATTACACTCCTGATTTTAAGCTATATTTTTAAATATGAATGTACAGTATAGCTGAACAGTAACATAAAAGACAAATTGAAAAACAATAAAAAATGCAGCAAAATCAGATATACCTAAATATACTTTGTCATTTTCCTTAAACCTTGCTGTCCTTTTTGTTTATTTATTTACATTTAACTGTAGCAGGAGAGACTAGGAAAGGTTTAATGCCTCTTTCTGCTTTTGATTGCTGTCTGAATCCCTTTGGGCCTTGTTTACATTTGCCAGGGAGCACTAAAAAGTTGAGCCAGGTTTTATTTCCCCCTAACCAGCCACATTAATCTAACATGGTGGTCAGAGGGGGTGTAGCACATTTATACTACAGGTCACATTTAGAGGTCATTCAAGTGAATGCTGCAACCCCTCTGCAACCACGTGTAGTGCACACAGTTGTGCCTCTTGCTCCAAGTTTTCAAGGGCTAAAAGTGGTGGTAAAGAGACGACATATTGTCTCCTAGCTGCCTGTCAAATGCACTCTTAAAAGTGATCCACCACAAATAGCTTTTCAGATGGGCAGCAATGACAGCAACAATTGTAAACAACATTTTAAGGAGATTGTCCAATGGGGACATAAGTGAAACCAAAAACACATTTTTAGCAGAATGAGCAATGGACCATCTGTGACAAAATGAATGCTGTAAAAGGCAATAGGATTGATTTACAAAAGGAACATAGGCTGTTCATATTACAAAGGGAAGTTGCACTTTGCATGGTAATTTTCTCCTGAGCTTATTGAATGCAGTGAACATCAAAGAATAACCAATCATGTGCAAGGAAAATATAATATAGTATTCTTGCTTGTAAGTGATTGGATGGCGGATGTCAGCAGAGCTTGCAAACTGAACAGCATATTTGCCTTTAGTAAATAAACCCTTATGAATCCACTGTTAGATGGTAGTAATAGAGTCGCTATTATAGAGCTGCTTGATCTGTTTCGCACTGGTCCCTCAAAAAAGTGGAAGTTCTCTTTTTTCATGAAAATGCTGAACACAAATTAAGTGGCATAAAAAATCTAGAGCTGACCATAGATGGTGCAGGAAATAAAATTGCTCGATTCCCCCATCAACATAGTCAGTGTTGATGGGGGAATCTCTCCCATGGAGCCATTGTGTTCTCCTAGCGGGGAGCCGTCCTCACAGGGAGAACACAGTGATTATTGCTAGTGGCTAAAATAGCCACTATCGATAATCGCATGTAAAACCCAACAGGCTGGTAGTACCCTAGTACCCAAGATGATTGAACGAAGGTTGATTGAAGGGTGTACATTCAGTCTGCTCATACACAGTTCGAATCTTGGCATTCCAATGCTGATGGAAATCCTGCAGAATGTCACTTGCAACAGGTCACTCATCCTGTCAGCGAGGACTTGGTCAGGGCTCTTTAAAACTGCCCAAAAGTAAGCTGTATAAAGTTTCCTTTCCTAGTAAATTATATTGTAATCACTCAAATAAAAAATCCATTATCTGCTCATTTTTATGTTCAAACATTAGGGTGAAATCACAAAGCTGTTTTAGAAAAGGGACTTATTCTCAAACTTACTGGTCTCAGCTAAAAATGTATGTACCTGTCATTTTTTAAAGAGATGGTTGGTGTCTATGAGCTTTTGTTTGCTTTAAACCTGTTTTGCATACCTATACAAGTCTATGTGAATGCAAACCCACCCCATGAAGAAGGTCAAATACAGGTCAGAACAAAGTAACGCACTTGTCAATGAATTCTGAATGATTTCAGAAGCATCTCAAACTGATGTCAAACTGATACCATCAACACATGCTCAAAGTCCATCGACAAAGGTCCTTAACCGTATCAGCTCTTTGAATTGAGACCAATATATTTGAAATTCTCTAAGGGCCCAATCACTTATAACTAACTAAACTCCAGAAGTCTTAAATCACATCCCCCTGAGAAAGCTACGTGACCCAGTGGCGCAACACGTAAGGGAGGGGTTTGATGACATCACAATGCTCATGGTGCCGGTGGACTGGTAACACGAGAATGCCATTAGTATTGCATGGTAACACGAGAATGCCATTAGTATTGCATGGGACATTAGTATCTGGTGCAATTGAACATCAATTAAATGTGAGTGGCTCATTGTTAGGCTTTTATATTTTGGAACAAAGGTGTTTTAAACGATAAAGCACACATGTTCTGCCCATGGAGGTTCACATAGAGGATCTGATCTGCCCATAAGAGTGAGTCATAACCCAGGAGACATCCCTACAAAGTCTAATTAAAGGGATATAAGCGCTATTTGACCAAACATTATACATGTGAGGTCAAAAGCTCCAGATGAGAGCACACCGGGTGTGTTGGTGGAGGTGCACAAACTGAGAGAAGATTTGAGCATATATATATTGAATATTCATTAACTGGTGACTTATTATATTGGTCAGAGAAATATTATTAAGGATTTTCATGGGACTTTTTTTGGTTTAAAACATTAATTTATTTATTTAACTCCAGAAGGTTTTACCTCCTTCATGACCAGGCCATTTTTTGCTATTCAGCACTGCGCTACTTTAACTGGTAATTACTTGGTCATACAACCCTGTGCCCAAATGAAATTTATATCATTTTTTTCACACAAATAGAGATTTCTTTTGGTGGTATTTGATCACCACTGGGTTTTT
Source organism: Staurois parvus (assembly GCF_062004578.1). NCBI lineage: Eukaryota > Metazoa > Chordata > Amphibia > Anura > Ranidae > Staurois > Staurois parvus. The sequence continues at coordinate 11,612,649 of NW_028317882.1, forward strand.
TAATTTTTTATTATATAAACAAAAAGTGAAAATTTGGAAAAAAAAAATATTTATTACTTTCTGTTATAAAACATATCCAATAAAAAAAAATTTAATTTCTTTATAAATTTAGGCCAAAACGTATTCTGCTACATGTGCTTGGTAAAAAAACCCCAATAAGTGTATATTAATTGGTTTGTGTGAAAGTTATAGCATCTGCAAACTATGGTATATATACTGGAAATTTTATTTATTTTACACTAGTAATGGCAGTGATCAGTGACTTCTAGAAGGACTGTGCGGTGGACAATCTGACACTAACTGACACTGACATCACCAGTGACACTAATACAGTGTTCAGTGATGATACTATACACTGTACTAATGACACTGGCTGGGAATGGGTTAACAGCTAAGGGTGATCAAAGGGTTAATTGTGTGCCTAACAATGTGTAATGTGTTTAATGTGTGCTGCTTTTTCTTAAATATATGTTTGTTCCTTCTCCTTACATAGAAGATCAGCAGGTCTCAGCCATGAATTAATCGGCTGAAACCTGTTGACTGAAATCCTACAATCACAGCTGGAATCAGGCGGGGGGGGGGGGGGCATGCTCACGTGCGCCCTGAACCTGCTAGATGCTATCGACATACAGGTACAGGATTGTGCCTGTATGAGCCGCTCGCCCACAGTAAAATGCAGGCGGGCAGCCGGCGAGTGGTTACAGAGGAATTCCAGGTATGGATATTTATATATAGTTGCATTGGTCCAGCTTAACCACTTGCCTACTGTAGATAGTGGAATGACGGCTTCACTGCGGCCAGCCAGTTCTGGGAGGGTGTCATATGATGTCCTCCCAGAACGCACTCTCCTGCGGGCCCCCGGGGATGATCACCCGGCGATCTCCATGATCTCTGTGTCCTACGGACACAACTGATCACGTGATGTGGTAAAAGGTCAATCACAGAGGCCTTTTACCATGTGATCAGCCGTGTCCAATGACACACTGATCACCGGGAAATGCAATTGCCGGTTATCGGCTGCACTTTCCTCACACTGTCACAGCATGAGGAAAGTACTGCCGAGAACCAGCAGTTGTCAGAGGAGGGATCGTGCCCTGATGATTGGTGCCCAGCAGTGCCACCCACCAGTGCTGCCCACAAGTGCTCAGCAGTACCACCCACCTGTGCCCAGCAGTGCCCACCAGTGCCACCCACCTGTGCCCACCAGTGCCCCCCACTAGTGCCCATCAGTGCAACCCAGCAGTGCCACCCAGCAGTGCCACCCAGCAGTGCCACCCAGCAGTGTCCAGCTCTGCCGCATATCACTGTCGACTATCAGTGCCCATCATTAGTGCCGCCTCATCAGTGCCAGCTCATCAGAGCCGCCTATCCGTGCCACCTATCCGTGCCACCTCATCAGTGCTGCCTATCAGTGCTGCTTATTAGTGCCCATCAGTGCTGCCTATCAGTGCAGCCTCATCAACACACATCAGTAAAGGAGAAAAATTACCTGTTTGCAAAATTTTATAATAGAAACAAAAAACAATTTTTTTTTTTTTTTTTTTTTGCCTTTTTTTGTTTATAACCGAAAAAATAAAACACCCAGTGGCAAGTAAATACCACCAAAAGAAAGCTCTATTTGTGAGCAAAAAAAGATAAAAATTTCATATGGGTAGAATGTTGCATGACTGTGCAATTGTCATTCAAAATGCGACAGCTCTGAAAGCTGAAAATTGGCCTGGGCAGGAAGGGGGTATAAGTGCCCGGTAGGCAAGTGGTTAAATCAATGTAACTATGCATAAGCCATACCTTGCCAATGCCCCTTGAAGCTGGTAATCACTGAAGTAGACACCGCTTCTTCAGCAATCTCCACTTGCTTCCAGGGAGTGCCCACCCTGCTGCATTCTGAACACAGGAGGTTGGCTGTCTGAAATGGGTGCCATACAGATAATTATTTGCATTTTCTGAATTAATCCAAAGCATTCTCTGTTTGGATGAGTTGGACAGGGGCGGTGCAGTAACATTATGCTCTCCATCAACGTCGTTGTGGTGCATTGGGCTTTACTGTACAATGCACTGGCTGCCATATACATGGAATGGTATCGCAATGCACGCAGACTAGGTGCAATGCCATGCATTGTGGAAACTTGCATATTGCCACATCATATAAGTATGAATGGGCCCTTCCCCTCAAGGGGGAGGTAAATTAATGAGAAAAAAAGTACTGCTTTATGCGAAAAAGTCTTGCAAAGGTTATGTAGCTATTTGAGGCTGCAAACAACAACTACACACCTATGCAATTATTTTGGATGTGACATATTTGTTTATGTGTACATTTTGATAAGAAAAAATATCATAAAAGAATTATAAAAGAGAAAAAACATCATGTGTTAAAAAAAACCCCCATAAACCCCCCAAAAATCTTACCATACTGATAGGACCGTGCACCTGGTCTTCTGCCCGCAGGGGCTAAATTGGATGTCAAAACATTTCGAGGTCTGTAAGGGTTTCGTGGGTCATCTCCAGCCATTCTCTGCACCACAGGAGGGGACCCTATTGGACGGGTATTTGAGGGGGTCTCCCTCTCATTAGAGTTTACAGAATTTATTTGTCTTTGAGTGGTGATTGCCCTTTGAATCGCATTACTATTTTGAGTGATACCAGTCCTTTCTGATACATCATTCCTCGTGGTGATAGGAGTCCACTGTGTAATGTTACTCCTTGGAATGACAGAGGTTCGATGTGTAATTTCATTCCTTTGGGTGGCAGACCTGTGCTGTGTAGCATCATTCTTCTGAGTGATAGTACTATGCAATGGAATATCATTCCTTAGCAGAACATTACTGACCTCTGCAGGAATTCTCTGGGTCATTTTTTCAGGCTGTGCAGGAGTTATGTAACTTCTTTGGGATGCTGACTGTGGAGTAGCTTTACTTGCTTGCATTGCATTGCCTTGAGTAGATACTCTGTGCATAGCTTCATTTCTCTGTGTACTTGTTGTTTCTGTGACTGCAATGCTCTGAGCTGAAGTCTGTTTTTTACCCTTAACTGTTGTAGGGTATACTTGTGTGACATCATTTCTTTGCAATGTCTCTTGCTGAATTCCCTTGGTTTTGTGGGTAGAAAATATACGCTCTTTGTTGCTTGTGTAAATTCTCAAAGCAGTATCACTCCTTTGGGTGGGAGTTTGACTGAGGTTAAGTTGTTCTTCAGCATGACTTGGTTTACCATTACGGATGAAGTCCCTTGTCTGAGATCCTGTAAGTCTCCTTGGTTTAACAGGGTTATGTATCTCTGAAATGTAGAAAGTACCAGCTCTGTGATCAGAACCTGAGCTCTGGAGGCTGAAAACACGTCCATTACTTTCCCACCGAAATCTGCGACGCCAGGAACCTTTAGGGTCATCAAGCTGTACTCCACGTGACATCAGCAGTAAAAAGAAAGGGATTAAGATGAGAGGAGGCATTATTCTATGCAGCTTTCTACAGATACTGTAGATTTAAGAATGTTCAAATTTTGCTTCAGGTTTGAACACACTTGCCTTCACAAATCGTTGTTGGATTTGCAATCTTTCTACTTTCCCTTGGCTTGAATAAGTAGTTTACTGGCTCATAAGGTTTATATCACTGTCATTTGCATCAGGCCAGGTAGCAAGGTGCATTTCTTGAATTACTTTTAAAATTCTTGTAATGTCCAATTCAAGTGTCAGATCACTGAAGTCTCCTCATCATGGTGACTGGTTAGTTGTAGGGGATCTTTTTCACATTCTAAGCTGCCTTTTCACTGAATAAAAGACTCTGTCCTCTCTGAAATCATTTTTCACCTCCTCCTCCATTGATGACACCTCCCTTTTCAAACTGAACCTTGCATACTTTCTGTTTGTATGTGTGTCTCTCACCTCTTTCAGGTCTCTCTGTACACATATAACACACACACAATAAGAATTCCATTCTGGGATTTGCAAACCGATTTTAGAGGTTAAGCACTGCTATTTTGTTCAAACTATCCTATTTTTACTGTTGGCCATTAAATGCTCTAATAATCTCACATAAATATTAATATTTCCTAAAAGTTCTAAATTATCCTTCAGTTATTTGGCTACCTATAGTATACATTTATCAAGTTTGAGTAGGTTGAAGTAATTGAAGTGGTTGAAGTACCACAAGTAATTATATAAAAGTCTACAAAATTGGTAACAATTTCAGAATGTTTTCAATATAGTTGAATTCGTATCTTTGAAGTCCATTCCTCCTTTGAAATTAAGCCACATACTTATCACAGAAGTACTGCAGTGGATGTCCTACTATATTGGCGTATGGTTGTCTAAAATAAGCAACTCCCATAACATATTTAGTAATTAACCTGCACCCAGGACAAATTAAAGAAATTGTGTATACCTTTCGACTTTGTGATATAATCAACTAAAAGTGAAGTAGTAGGCTGCTGCTTCTACAAAGGTATAACCTTCTCTAATGAAACAACATACAGTGGGGATCGAAAGTTTGGGCACCCCAGCTAAAAATTTGTATTAATGTGCATAAAGAAGCCAAGGAAAGATGGAAAAATCTTCAAAAGGCATCAAATTACAGATTAGACATTCTTATAATATGTCAACAAAAGTTAGATTTTATTTCCATCATTTACACTTTCAAAATAACAGAAAACAAAAAAATGGCGTCTGCAAAAGTTTGGGCACCCTGCAGAATTTATAGCATGCACTGCCCCCTTTGCAAAGCTGAGACCTGCCAGTGTCATGGATTGTTCTCAATCATCGTCTGGGAAGACCAGGTTATGTCAATCTCAAAGGTTTTAAATGCCCAGACACATCTGACCTTGCCCCAACAATCAGCACCATGGGTTCTTCTAAGCAGTTGTCTAGAAAACTGAAACTGAAAATAGTTGACGCTCACAAAGCTGGAGAAGGCTATAAGAAGATAGCAAAGCGTTTTCAGTTGTCAATATCCTCTGTTCGAAATGTAATTAAGAAATGGCAGTCATCAGGAACAGTGGAAGTTAAAGCAACATCTGGAAGACCAAGAAAAATGTCGGACAGAACAGCTCGCAGGATTGTGAGAAAAACAATTCAAAACCCACGTTTGACTGCACGATCCCTCCAGAAAGATCTGGCAGACACTGGAGTTGTGGTACACTATTCCACTATAAAGAGATACTTGTACAAATATGGTCTTCATGGAAGAGTCATCAGAAGAAAACCTCTTCTACGTCCTCACCACAAAAATCATCGTTTGAACTTTGCAAAAGAACATATAGACAAGCCTGATGCATTTTGGAAACAAGTTCTGTGGAACGATGAGGTTAAAATTGAACTTTTTGGCCGGAATGAGCAAAGGTACGTTTGGAGAAGAAGGGGCACAGAATTTAATGAAAAGAACCTCTGTCCAACTGTTAAGCATGGGGTTGGATCAATCATGCTTTGGGGTTGTGTTGCAGCCAGTGGCACAGGGAACATCTCACGAGTAGAAGGAAAAATGGATTCAATAAAATTTCAGCAAATTTTGGATGGTAACTTGATGCCATCTGTGAAAAAGCTGAAGTTAAAGAGAGGATGGCTTCTACAAATGGATAATGATCCTAAACACACCTCGAAATCCACGGGGGATTACATCAAGAGGCGTAAACTGAAGGTTTTGCCATGGCCTTCACAATCTCCTGACCTCAACATAATTGAAAATCTATGGATAGACCTTAAAAGAGCAGTGCGTGACAGACAGCCCAGAAATCTCAAAGAACTGGAAGACTTTTGTAAGGGAGAATGGGCAAAGATACCTCAAACAAGAATTGAAAGACTCTTGGCTGGCTACAAAAAGCATTTACAAGCTGTGATACTTGCCAAAGGGGGCAGTACAAGATATTAACTCTGCAGGGTGCCCAAACTTTTGCAGACGCCATTTTTTTGTTTTCTGTTATTTTGAAAGTGTAAATGATGGAAATAAAATCTAACTTTTGTTGACTTATTATAAGAATGTCTAATCTGTAATTTGATGCCTTTTGGAGATTTTTCCATCTTTCCTTGGCTTCTTTATGCACATTAATACAAATTTTTAGCTGGGGTGCCCAAACTTTCGATCCCCACTGTACATATAAAAATGCTGCCCAAATACAATAAGTGAAAAATGACAAACTAAATATCCATCGCACATAAATTCAATTAAATAGATAAAGTCCTCGATATGAGAATAATTAATGAATTGGTGCACGTGTTTCTTCCACAATCAATATGTGATTCATGCTCTGTGCTCCCCACCAGTGTGCCCACTGACTCACCTGCTGTATTGGACTCTTATAATGAAACAAGAGTCATTCACACTTTGGTGGGGCATATTTTTACTGTTGGCCATTAAATGCTCTATTAATCTCACAGAAATATTAATATTTCCTAAAAGTTAAAAATTATTCTTCAGTTATTTGGCTAGTATACATTTATCAAGTTTGAGTAGGTTGAAGGATCACCACATGTAATTATATAAAAGTCTACAAAATTGGTAACATTTTCAGACTGTATTCAATACAGTAGAATTTGTATCTTTCAAGTCCATTCCTCCTTTGAAATTAAGCCACATTCTTATCACAGAAGTACTGCAGTGGATGTCCTACTATATTGGTGTATGGCTGTCTAAAATAAGCAACTCCCATAACAGATCTTCAGTGATCTTTATTATATAATTTTATATAATACTTAAGTTAAAATAAAATTATAATACACTTTGATTTGAAACAGTTGTATTCAAAATTTATTTAGAAATCACCAAGAGGTAAGGACCCTGATTTAATTTACTGTTAGGAATCTTACTATTTTCTATGTAAATATACTTGTAGTGCTACCCCCTCAGGGGCAGCTTGATAATGCTTGCACCCAGTGGTTGCCCTGACCTTGCAAGCCTCTCGACACTCTGGGTTTAGACATATTTCAACAGTATGAAATAATAATGCAAGAGACATGATTCTTTAGTAACACATCTATATTAGGCTCGGTCAAAAGAGTAGATCATGAAATAAAGGTTTCAGAGGTACATCCCCAGGTAACGCATAAACGCAAAACACTGATAAAATGGAAATAACCAAATAGCAACGGTTAACAGATTATACAGTCTCAAATGGTACGTTGTAACTATGTAACTGCAACACTAGCAGCAGGAGGGGGAAGAAAAGGCTTGTTGACTTCTCAGCTCCCTCTGGGCCACTGGTGTCACAACAGTAAATACAAAGAATTATGATAATATATATATACTGTATATTGCTCAAAAAAATTAAAGGAACACTTTGAAAACACATAAGATCTCAATGGGGAAAAATATCATGCTGGATATCTATACTGACATGGACTGGGTAATGTGTTAGGAATGTAAGGATGCCCCATCGTTTGATGGAAATGAAAATTATCACCCTACAGAGGACTGAATTCAAAGACACCCCGAAAATCAAAGTGAAAAAATAATGCAACTGGCTAGTCCATTTTGCTGAAATTTCATTGCAGCAACTCAAAATGGTAATCTGTAGTTTGTATGACCCTCACGTGCTTGTATACATGCCTGACAACATCAGGGCATGCTCCTAATGAGACGACGGATGGTGTCCTGGGGTATTTTCTCCCAGATCTAGACCAGGGCATCACTGAGCTCCTGGACAGTCTGGGGTGCAACCTGGCGATGTCAGATAGACCGAAACATGATATCCCAGAGGTGTTCTATATTGGATATAGGTCAGGTGAACGTGGGGGCCATTCAATGTTATCAATTCCTTCATCCTTAAGGAACTGCCTGCATACTCTCACCACATGAGGCTGGCATTGTCATGCGCCAGGAGGAACCCAGGACCCACTGCACCAGCGTAGGGTCTAACAATGGGTCCAAGGATTTCATCCCGATACCTAATGGCAGTCAGGGTGCCATTGTCTAGCTTGTACACGTCTGTGCGCCCCTCCATGGATATGCCTCCCCAGACTGACCCACCACCAAAACGGTAATGCAAAACAATGTTACTGGCAGCATAACATTCTCTATGGCTTCTACAGACCCTTTCACGTCTGTCAACTGTGTTCTGGGTGAACCTGCTCTCATCTGAAAGCACAGGGTGCCAGTGTTGTACCTGCTAATTCTGGTGTTCAATGGCAAATGCCAATCAAGCTCTATGGTGCCGGACAGTGAGCACAGGGCCTACTAGAGGACGTTGGGCCCTCAGGCCACCATCATGAAGTCTGTTTCTGATTGTTTGGCCAGAGACATTCACGCCAATGGCCTGCTGGAGGTCATCTTGTAGGGCTCTGGCAGTGCTCATCCTGTTCTTCCTTGCACAAAGAAGGAGATACCGGTCCTGAAGATGGGTTAAGGACTTTCTAAGGCCCTGTCCAGCTCTCCTGGAGTAACTGCCTATCTTCTGGAATCTCCTGCAAGCTCTTGAGATTGTGCTGGGAGACACAGCAAACATTCTGGAAATGGCACGTATTGATGTGCCATCCTGGAGGAGTTGTCTGTGCAACCTCTGTAGGGTCCAGGTATAGCCTCATGCTATCAGTAGTGACACTGACCCTAGCTGATAGGAATCAGCCTATGTCTGTAGCCCCTGTCCTCGTTATTTTCACCACCAGGCCTGGGAGAAATAAAGCTCCAGACACCAAAGTGTACAAGCTAAATCTCTGAACGTTTAATGCAAAACAAGAACTGTTATACAAAACTCGGTAGACGTTGCTTAGTCTTAGGGTGACCAATGAAACATTCCATTCTTATCAATATAGTTATGTGAAGAACAGAAACAGCAAATAGCTGAGGGATACCATATAAGGTAGTTCCGTCTATACTGAAATGAAACTAATCTCAGAAAACAAGAGAGAAGTTACAAGCAAAACTAACTGTTCACACACCTAGAAATGGAGGCATTATACAAAATGGATGCCAGTTAATACATATTTCCTTACACTAGCCAAATACAAAACTAGTGAAAAACAGTCAGAAAAGATGAGTAGGTGATTAAAAATCCCCTCTACTACTAAACTGACCAGATCAATATCCCAGGAGTTTAACTGACTTGATGCTATACTCTGATTAAAAAGTGTTCCTTTATTTTTTTTAAGCAGTGTATATATATATATATATATATATATATATACACACAGGCACACACACACTCAAATGGGTATAGACACCCTAATTTGAATAACAATGGTTTAGATGCAAAGAGGTCTCTTAAACTAGAAATAGCAACTTGAGTACTTAGAGTTTAAAGCTCATGATGTGATAGTAGCCATTGTCTTATGCTAGCAGTGGTGGAGCCCATATACAGTAGTGAATAATGCAATGAAGATAACAGATAGGCTATGGTAAATGCTCAAAGCAAAGATCTCTTGGTCCTGAGGTGTAAATGTGTCTGTATGCAGCATCTGTAGAGTGTTGTCAGAAAGAGATTAGGCATCCACTTGCTCAAGAAATCCCATTGATAGTACAATCTCTTTGGAACACGGTTCTTGCACAGGCTCCTAGCCATTTGTATGGAAGTGCAGAGTTACCACCTGACAGCCCAAAGATGACTGGATATTGAGAGTTCCGATGCAGAGAATCCCGGTGTGGCAATTTGCATCACAGCAGTGCGGAACTGGTAGCAGCCCACAATCCTGCAGTAGTAGCCAGCAATCCGTCTCTGGAGGAGAAAGAGTCCTCTGTGTTCATCTCTGAATCCTGAATGCAAGAGACCTAGCCAATCCCTTGCTGTAGAATATATATCATCTCCCAGCAACCTCCTGGTTCCCCAGCTCTCTGGTAGTTGTAGTTCAATCAGCCCTCAGAAATACAGTATGTATTGGCTATAGGACTACAGGTCCCAATATCCTCTGCTGTCAAAAGAAATGAATCCACTCTGCTAACAGGAAGTGATGTAGCAGTCCTAGCACTGGGCACTAGGGGGAAAAGGAATTAACAAATTGACAAAATGTAGCCAGTACCTGGCTACATACTAAAACCCACTGTATGTAACCTGCTCATCAGCTGTTTCAAAAGCACTCCTTTCTTTACCAAATCAAAAACAAGATGACTAAGTAGATTAAAGTGACCCTGTCAGTTGCTTTAACCACTTGCCGCCCAGCCTATGATGGCCGGGAGAACACCTCATTCCTCTGGGAGGGCATCATTTCACGTCCTTCCCAGGTCGAGCATTGCACGTGCCCGTAGGGCCGCGCTGTGGCGAGATCTGTCACCGGCCATGTACCTCGGACATGGCCGATGACAGATCTGTGTACCGGCCCCGTTGCCAGTACCATGTGACCTGTTGTGACCAATCACAGCAGGTCACATGACAGTTGTATACAATGGATGGCTTCCTTTCATGCCATCCATTGTATACAAGTGTGTCTGGCTGTGAATGGTAACAGTGATCACATGCACAGGCTGGGTGAATCACAGCCCATCTGTGTCAAGTGATTAACCGTGGCCAATCACAGCTAATCAAAACAAAAAAACCCTGTCACCAGTCAGTGTCCCTGACCACCACCACACCAGTTATATGATGATGCTGTACTGCACTGGTGACAGTATGTAAAAAAAATTGTGAAAATAATTTTTTTAATTTCTTAATTTTCCTGAAACATTATGACAAAAAATTACAGCTTCAAAAAACTCTCCATGCCTCTTATAAAATACATCGGACTGTCTACTTTGCAAAAAGGGGTCATTTGGAGGATATCTGTACTATTCTGACATTTTTGGGCCTCAAGAAATTAGATTGGCCGTCAGCACTTCAGAATTGATCAATTTTCAGATATATCCCATAGTTTGTGAACTCTATATCTTCCCTACAGACTAAATAATAAATACAGATTTGGGTTATTTTCACCAAAGACATGTAGCAGAATACATCTTGGCCTAAATTTATTAAGAACAATTATTTATTTGCAAACTTTTATAACAGAAACAAAGAAAAACGTGAGTTTTTTTTTGTTAATTTAGCAAACAATAAAAACCCCAGTGGTGATTAAATACAACCAAAAGAAAGCTCTAGTTGTGTGAACAAAATTATAAAATTTTAGTTTGGGTACAGTGTTGCATGACTATGCAATTGTCATTGAAAGTGTGAGAGCGCTGAAACCTGAAAATTGGCCTGGGCAGGAAGTGCCTGGTATTGAAGTGCCTGGTATTGAAGTGCTTAAAAAAAACAGTTGAAGGTCTCCTGCAAAAAAACAGAACATTAATATTCCTTTCCCCAGTGACCCTTGTCTCTTACATGCACTCTATTCTAGCACTGCAGCCTCCATCAGTCAACACTTTCAGGAGTTTCAGGCATTCAACACTTCCATGTCCCAATGTGCACAAGTGTCCCACAGCTTACTCCCATAGCAGCTGGACAAAACCACAATGCTCCCTGGTGAATGTCAAACAGTTTCTTTCCTAAATATCCAGTGCTACATATGAACAAAAGTCGATGATATTATCCTAACACTAGAAGAAGTTTCCAATGTAACCCAATAGGTCTGTATAGACATATTTTCTAGGTTCACACTAGAATGCGGTGCATGAAACCAGCGATCCGAAACAAGATATACCTGTGCTCAAATCCCAATAGCTTGTATATGCATTTATCTATCAGGTGCTAAAGGGGTGTAAGCACTTATGTGTGAACTAAAATGCCTAAGACCATCGGAAAACACATATTTCCGATGGTCTAAGGAACCGAGACAGCGCTGCTCTATCCGTCTCCAGGTGTGGGCGGGATGACATGCCGCCCCTGTCACCTGGACACACCCTCGGGATCAATCCTTACCGGTGATTGGCCGCCGGAACTGTAGCTCAGGAGAGGCACACAGGCGGCCAATCACCGGCGAGGAGGTGGAGCTTGGAGAGGAGGAGCCGAGCGGCACCGCGAAGATCGAGCGAGTGAAGAGGAGGAGAGTGGCCGGAGAAGGAAGACAGCTGACAGGTAAGTGTCTGTACCATGGGAGAGGGAGGGAGCGAGCGAGCCCAGACTGGAGCAGGGGTCAGCAAGGTAAGTATCATTGGTGTCAGTGGGAGGAATAGTGCCCCATCATTGGTGTCACTAATACCAACGATGGGGCACTATTCCTCCCACTGACACCAACGATGGGGCACGATTCCTCCCCCCACTGACACCAACGATGGGGCACGATTCCTCCCCCCGCTGACACCAACGATGGGGCACGATTCCTCCCCCCGCTGACACCAACGATGGGGCACGATTCCTCCCCCCGCTGACACCAACGATGGGGCACGATTCCTCCCCCCACTGACACCAACGATGGGGCACTATTCCTCCCCCCACTGACACCAACGATGGGGCACTATTCCTCCCCCACTGACACCAACGATGGGGCACTATTCCTCCCCCACTGAAACCAACGATGGGGCACTATTCCTCCCACTGACACCAACGATGGGGCACTATTCCTCCCACTGACACCAACATTGGGGCATTATTCCTCCCCCTGATACCAACAATGGGGCACTATTCCTCCCCCTGACACCAGTGATGGGGGCGCTATTCTTTCCACTGATACCAATGTTGGGGCGCTTTTCCTCCCACTGACACCAGTGATGGGGGTGTTATTCCTCCCACTGATACCAGTGATGGGACACTTTTCCTCCCACTGACACCAGTGATGGGACACTTTTCCTCCCACTGACATCAGTGATGGGACACTTTTCCTCCCACTGACACTAGTGATGAGACACTATTCCTCCCACTGACACCAATGATGGGGCACTATTCCCCCCACTGACACCAATGATGGGGCACTATTCCCCCCACTGACACCAATGATGGGGCACTATTCCTCCCACTGACACCAATGATGGGGCACTATTCCTCCCACTGACACCAATGATGGGGCACTATTCCTCCCACTGACACCAATGATGGGGCACTATTCCTCCCACTGACACCAATGATGGGGCACTATTCCTCCCACTGACACCAATGATGGGGCACTATTCCCCCCACTGACACCTATGATGGGGCACTATTCCCCCCACTGACACCTATGATGGGGCACTATTCCCCCCACTGACACCTATGATGGGGCACTATTCCTCCCACTGACACCAATGATGGGGCACTATTCCTACCATTGACACCAATGATGGGGCACTGTTCCTACCACTGATACCAATGATGGGGCACTATTCCTCCCATTGACATCAGTGATGGGACACTATTCCTCCCACTGACACCAATGACGTGGCACTACTCCTCCCACTGCAAAATTACAGTTATGAAATAGCAACAAAAATAATTTTATGGTTGGGGGTCACCACAACATGAGGAACTGTATTAAGGGGTCGCGGCATTAGGAAGGTTGAGAACCACTGGTGTAGAGGGTTCCTCCAGAAACCAGTGATCTGTGCGCATTTCCCGCACCACATGTCATCATAAGATCACAAATCTTTAAATCATGTGTCTTTCAACTTCAGTTTTATTCATAGAAATATTCCTCCCAATCTTTAATCCTCCTCCCATGAGTTTTTCCAAAAAGAAAATAGTGTAATACAAACACACCAATAGTTCACCATGCTCTGATAACACCAGTAAATCAACCACACTACATAAAATGTGATCACATTATATTGTGCTAATATGTGGAAACCAAATTCCCCATGCTCTCTCATTTCTCTCATGAACCTTCCCCCCACACTCAAAACGCCTTACCAAAACTTGGCTCTATACCACAGGGTTAGGAGGATCAGCTTAACATCCTCCTCCTTCACTAATTACTCCAGATATGGTATTCCCCCAATTCAAGTGAATATATATATGCAGAAAAGGTAATAGAACCACTAGTGCAAAAAATCACCACTAAAAAATACTTTTTATTAAGCACAGAATGCTCACAATGGCAGGTAGATCAAAATTCCAACTTCCAAAATGGTGGACTGGACACTTCCAGTTCCTGGGTACATGCACCTGACATAACTTCCCGATGCAATCAGTGAAAGATGGTGCCGTTCTCCCGACCAGCCAGCGTGACACAGACAATAAAGGAAGTCTTCAGCCTACATGTCCCCACCAAGAGGCCACACCTCTGCCATATTTCGCCCTGCTCTCTTGTGGAGACATGTAGGCTGAAGCCATACTTTATTGTCTGTGTCATGCTTGCTGGGACATCTCCTTGCAAATTGAACAGTCTGTTTGCCTATTTGGTAAATCACCCCCATAGTCTGGCATATCCACCCTCATTCACATGTGCAAACCCATTTGTAACAGTCTGATTAACACTGGATAGTTTCCTTTCACTTCTGCAATTCATACATCATGCTGTCCTTTTGTCAGACTCACAAAGCTGCTGATACTAGGTGTCTTCTTCACCACCCCAGTACAGATATGTTACAGCCCCCTCCTTTTCAGGTCATTTTTCAGCACTGTGTTAGTTGGACTGACAGTTATTTGATCAAGCAACATTGTACCAAAATTAATTTCTTTATCTTTTTTTTTTAGACAGATAGAGCTTTCTTTCGGTGGTATTTATTAACCACTGGGACTTTTTACTTTATAAAGGGAAATAAAACAAACATGTTGAAAAAAGTTTCCTATACTTTCTGTTATAAAACATAGCAAACAAAAATGTCAGAACAGCACTCAGCAGAACTGTCCCTTATCCCCTCTCATTTCTGCACTTTCCCTGGAAGTCTTCCCTTTTAAGGTGAGATCAAACCCAAGCATACTAGGGATGACAGTTGGAGATCTTCACCACAAAATCTAAGCTTTTGCAGATGACCTCCTGTTCTCACTTATACGTCCACATACCTTCTTCCCCTAGCCTATGCAAGAATTTCAGACATATGGTGAATTAATTTCCAAACATTGGAGGCAATGGGGGACGCACTTGTCTGTGCACTGTTCAACACCCTAAATGCTAAATTTAAATGGACAACCTCAACCCTAAAATACTTGGTTACCCTCTTACCACCTAACCTACTAGATACATTCTCTCCCAATTTCCCTCCCCTTCTCAGATGAACGCGAGCCCAATTCCACTATTGGCATTCAAGGCTGGTATTCGTAGTTTGGTAGATGTAACATTATTAAAATGACCATACTTGTACTTGTTCTCAACCTTACCCATCGCCATCCCCACTTCCTATTTAAAATCAATTAATTTTACATTTTCTAAATTTGTATGGGTTTTCAAAAGCCAGGCTTCCCAAAGCCTTCGGGAACCTTGCTCTACCTGACCTTATCAAATAACACACAGCATGCCATTTAGTCCATCCAATTGATTGGTGTAGACACAAAAACAGTAAATGCTGGGTAGCTTTGGAATAGATCGCCTCTCCCTTCCCCCACATTATCTTTTGTGGAATCCTAGACACATTCTGAACTTCTCCAAACTCCACCTGATGATTGGACCTTATGTGCAGATTTGGTCCTTATAAAATACCAATTATCCTCTTTCCCCCTTTCCTTTTTATCTTTTTCTGGGTAATGCAGGATTTCCAAGGGGGACTCTGAGTTGTCCATTCCAAAGTCTGCTAACGATTGATATAAGCCAATGATATAAACCAGGCCCCTCCCTTCAATGTCAAACTCCAGCTCTTTCCATTTGACCCTGTGTAAAGCTTTACAGCTGCCTTAGACACTACTTGTCATCTCTCCCGCCACCTTTGAACTCTCCCTTCCTTTGATTCCCTATGTGAAGGCCAAGGCCCACTGTCAGGGAATTCCTGTTAGGCAGCTGGCTCAGATCACACATGCACAAGGCTCTGCTCATAGAATTGTGGCAAGGCATGCACCTGCACACAGAAGTGTGCATGTTGTACATGTAGACGTGGATGCATTGTCACAGGCAGTGTTGGTACCAGACAGCCTATTTAAGGGAGGCTTTAACTCAATGTCAGTGCAGACTGGTCTTCAGCATGTGCTCTGTGTTCTAACTTGTGTCCTGCATCTGATTCCTGTTACTGACCTTGCTCTCCCCTGATTTGATCTCAGATTCAGCTCTGTACCACTGCTTTCTAGCTCTTGACCCCAGCTTCATCCATGACTCTGATTTGGCTTACGATTCTGTATCTCGCTGCCCACTTGCTGTTGCTCAATACCAGGTACCTCTGTGACTTCGCTACTGTCTCTGATTCAGCTCTATGCTATTAGCAAATACCAGCTCTGGACACAGCTCTGGGATCAGCTCCTGTCTTCTATGTGTGTTCCTATAGCTTGCTCGCTTGGATTGCTAGTGCTATTTTCACTTGTGGTGCTGCTGTTTTCTAAACTGACACTCCAGGCCTGAAGTTCTGCTGGATCTTCCGGGTTTCCATTTCCAATCCAAGATTCTGCCATCAACATCTACCAGTACTTTTCTTCCTCCTGTCTCTTGGCACTGTTTGTCTGAGCTGCTTGTGCCAGAGATTCCAGAGAAGCCAAGCTCACCATTTTAGTCTATGAGGTGCGTGACACCCACTCTGACACTTGCTTTCGAATATTTACACTTTTCCCAACCAGGAGAGGACTTCAAGGCTCCATTTATTTCATGATGGGAACCAGAGCATCAGACATTCTGCATACCTGACCAAGTACATAAGATTCTCTATCTGTCCCTTAACTCTTCCGTTAGCATCAGTTTACGAGAGACTAACTACAAAACTCTCACAAGGTGGTGCAAAACCCCAATGGCTCTTCATAAGTTCTTTCCTGCCACCTCAAACATCTGTTGGAGATGTAACTGTGATACAGGATCTACACTTTATATCTTTTGGTCTTGTCGTATAGTAAGGCTCTTCTAGACCACAATTAGGAAACTTATCCAAAAATATATTGACTACACACTTTTTTCCTTATACATCAGCTCCCTACAAAAATATACAAGAACTTTTTTGTTTAATAAAAGCAGCAAAAACCTCTCTCTTCTGGAAAAACCTTTTTCCCCTCCTTCCATACAATTATGGATCCTAAAAGTGGAAAACATAAGAAGCATGAAAGACATTATACTCTCCGTCCAAAATAAACCGGAAGCCTATAACGCAACCTGGTTCTAATGGCTAGAATTTACATTCTCTATGTAAGGCAAAGCATTATTCTTTGGAAATACTTGAAATTCTTACACACCACCCCCATTTTTCTTTCTCAAGTGTGGGAAATCACACTAAACCATTCCCTACTTACCCCCCCCCCCCTTTTATTTTTGTTGTGTTTTCCTACTCTATTTTTGTTTTTTTAGTATCTATACATGTTTTTGTTATTGTATTCTCCCCATACAATCAGGGGTGAGAACTATGCACTTTTCCCAACAAATAAGACTGCTGTCAAAAAATGAACAATGTAAATTGTTCTTTTTATACAATATCTGTCATTATACGGTCTTGTCCAACCATACTACCGTATCAGGCTTTAATTCCATGAAACTGTAGAGCAGCTTCCTGTTCTGTGTGCTTAAAGACATCACAGTAGTCCACGGAATAATATCATCATTCATTACCTCAGCCTCATTATTACACAAAGCCTGGCAAGAAACAATGAGAGCCTTGTTTTATAGTTTTGTCCTGAGGGATTCCATCTAGATTTTTATACATGTATGGACCCTAAAAAAAAAAAAAAAAAAAAGATGTATATAGTGTGGCAGAATGTCCCAAAGCAACCCTGGGAAAGTCCTGTTGGGGTTTATAGATCTCCCAGGTTCCTTCCTATACTTTTAGTGATTTCTGATATGAGATTCAGTGCAGGGTTTACTTCTTTCTGTGGGCAATCAAATCCACCTGGGACATGTAGCCATAGCTCTCGGCCTGGGGATCATACAAGTCCTGTTTGGAGAGCTGAAAGGTTGGTGGAAACTAACAAGCTGTGTATGGTGTGGCTGACAAGCAGTAGGCTTGATCAGTCTGATAGTTAGGACCTGCAGTACTGTGTAGTGAGAGCTGGGACATGGCTAGGTTTATGTTTGATATTTTCTTGCCCTGTTTATTTTGGGTAAACACTGTACAGCACTTTGTATATAGTTTTGTAAATAGCACTAATAAACACCTTCACTGTTTGCCACTAATCTCACTGGATTTGGTGACTGTGCCTGAAAGACTGCTTACCCCAGGAAGCATATGTCCCAGCTGCCTATCCCCAGCTCACATATGGTGGAGGATTGTGGGCACTCATAGCAAGGAACTGGTATTTAAAGGGCCAGTACCTAGAGTGGCTAAAACATGGAAGAAATCCTCAAACAGTTGGTGCTATCTAATGCTGCACAGCAGCAAGCCAACGGTATTGAGCAAGAGCAAACAAGGGGGCTCTATGAACAGATCAGTGCTGTACAGGGGGCAAATGCAGAGGCTGTTTGAACAGCTAGCCACTGCTGCAGAAGCGGATAGGAAAACCCTGATTGAGGTTGTGAAGACTATGGCGCAGTGGTCACCTGCCAAAAGTGAGGATGTTGGAGAAAGGCCCTTAGCATCCATGTGGGTTGCTTCCTTTCTAAGATGACTGTAGATGATGACCCAGAGGCCTTTTTGCTGTCTTTTGAAAGGATCGCCAAGAGGAAAGGTTGGCTAAAAACCCAGTGGGCTGGATAGGTTGCCCCTCTACTTACTGGAAAATCACAGAAGGCCTACTATGATCTGGAGTCTGCAGAAGCAAGAGACTATGAAAAGGTTAAGTAAATCCTGGCGCGTCTCAGTGTAACCTTGGCTGTTCGAGTGCAATGGGTCAGCAACTGGACCTCATATCAGAGATCCCTAAAGGTATAAGAAAGGAACCTGAGAGATCTATAAACCTCAAACAGGACTTTCCCATGGTTCCTTTGGGATGCTCTGCCGCAATAGATATATCAACAAGGTTCAAAGCTGCAGCACTTCAAATATTTTCTTCTTTTATTTAGTTAATGATATTTGTAACAACTATAGAATCATAATCAGTGTTCCATCATCAAGTCAGCTTCCGAAAGCAAGTTCTTCCTCAAGCTAGGAACACTTCCTAAGGTCCTGGTCACACTGATCTAGTGAAGTTGCATGATTTCAAAGTCAGATGTCTTTCCGACTTGAGGTGCAACTTGCAAGACATCTCCCCAGATGTCTATGCAAGTCACACTTGAAGTAGTGCATGCACTACTTTAGAAACTGGTGCGGCTCTGACCAAGTCAGAATCGCACCGATATCACCGCTTTAATTACGGACAATACAATGCAACTTTCCATGCGATTTGCAATCCACATGGCATGGCAAGTCACACATAGTGTGACCAGGGTGTCAAGAAATCACACAATCTCAGCAATTATGAACAGCGGGGAACAAGATACTCAGCAATTGATCACTAATAAGAACATTGGACACACATGCATTGATAGGACACCCTGCATGGTTGAATTCCTACAAGATATAGGCATACCAATACTAACAGAAACAAGCAATATATACTGTATATACACACATATAGATTCTTATACATAACCAGAAATCCCTACATTATACAAAAAACAGCATTAACAATAACAACAAAAATATAATAATAACAGATCATTATAGAAATATAAAAATAATTAAAAATAAATGCAAATCAAAATCCAAATTAAGCCTTAGAGGTTGCAAAGTACCTAACCATTCAATTCAATGCACCTTCCCCCTTCAATAATAGTTCTCTATCACCCCCTTGTCAATTTTTTTGAACATGGTCAATTATAAATTTCAGTTGTGACACCAAATGACAACACTCCACAAAATGCAGTGCAACTGGCAACTGTACCAGTGTTTCCCCTACATTATAATATCCACTAGGGCACCTTAGTATATACATGGCAAAACATGACTGTCACACAGTATATAATATTCTCTCATTTTAATCCTATGTCCAAATTTGAATGTGTAAAAAAAAAGTTCCCCTGATCATATGTGAACACTAGATGCAATTTTTGACATGGAAAGGAACAAGTATTGTGAGGTCCCAAGACCTCGTAGTTATTAGATTACCTTGATACTGCTTTTTTTTTTTTTAAATGAAACATAGCTGTCCATCTTCAAATACAAGGCAGGCACTGACAAGGTCATATGTATTTTATCCAGTTGCCTACAGTCTTAGCAGAACAATATTTTCTCTGTTTACTGACCTTTTCATTTGTATGTTAACACTCTCCATACACAAATGCTTGACACCAAGAATCCGTTTTACTCCCCTGTGCTCTTTCTCACAACCATGCTATCTCTTGCTGTGTATATTAGCTGAGAAAAAGAAACTGAGGGGATCTTTTATGCTGATTTTGTGTGACTTGTGGCATGTCCACACCAGCTGTAGAACTATTTCTTTATGCAGAAAACTGACCTCTACACATTCAATCACCATATATACAGAAGAGCATGAGACCAAGCTTGCCAAATCATATGGTTTTTAAATTTATATACTTGAAGATCTAGTTCTACCTATTGATAGCTTTTCAAATAAATGTGAATTTTGTAAGGCATTATCATTTTGAAAATACATTATTTTAGGAGTAAATGTTACCTATTTTTCATGATTTCTTCATTAAGTTTTTCTTAAAGTCTGTTATCTGGGATTCATTGGGAAATATAGTCACCTAGCCTCATACTTTATGGAGGGTGCCTGTCAGCACAGTTACTGACAGAAAGTAAAGATGAAACCAGATTTTGACTCTCGGCTCCCAAGACAAGAACAGGGAGGCCATAGGACGGGGGGCTGCAAGATGGTAGTTTTGATCCACACTGCAGTAAGCTGACCCATATGGAAGAAAAATATATTTGAAATATATTTTACAAAATTTTCTTCCGAAATATATTGACATATATTTATATATTTGAAATGCTACAATTTTGGCCATGTTCAATATATTTCAAAATATATTTTTATATATATATATATATATATATATACACACACACACTGTATGTTGAAATTAGTTTTTATTACAAAATACAGTCAGGCAAAAAAGTATTTAGTCAGCCACCAATTGTGCAAGTTCTCCCACTTAAAAAGATGAGAGAGGCCTGTAATTGGCATCATAGGTAGACCTCAACTATGAGAGACAAAATGAGAAAAAAAATCCAGACAATCACATTGGCTGATTTGGAAAGAATTTATTTGCAAATTATGGTGGAAAATAAGTATTTGGTCAATATCAAAAGTTCATCTCAATACTTTGTTATATATCCTTTGTTGGCAATGACAGAGGTCAAACGTTTCCTGTAAGTCTTCACAAGGTTGGCACACACGGTTGCTGGTATGTTGGCCCATTCCTCCATGCAGATCTGCTCTAGAGCAGTGATGTTTTGGGGCTGTCGCTGGGCAACACGGACTTTCAACTCCCTCCAAAGGTTTTCTATGGGGTTGAGATCTGGAGACTGGCTAGGCCACTCCAGGACCTTGAAATGCTTCTTACGAAGCCACTCCTTCGTTGCCCGGGCGGTATGTTTGGGATCATTGTTGTAGCTGGCCAGATGGAAAACTGATGGAAAATTCCTCAAATTCATGTTCGAATCCTATTGCTGAGAACATAGATTTATAGGTAATTTTGGTGGGAGTGTAGCTGGCCAGCTAAGACCAGTCCTAGGTTGTTAATATGGTTCACATATATGTGTATACCAAACCTGCCAATAACATCAGTATAGTATATATGTGCATATGTTAAAGCCAAAAGCAGAATCATTGCTGTAATTTATGTCTTTGATTGTTATATGACATTTATATATTCATTGTGTTAGCAGAAGCAGAAAAGGAAAATATGCCTTTAAGAGTTAGTTAAAGATGAGCCAATCACAGACAGCCTTACACTGTACAGAGCCTTAACCAATCCCAGCCAGTTTCACATCTATGCCTGTGTAAAACTCCCTGCTAGGATTTTCTAGAGACACATGCTCACCAGACAGAAGAGGAAACAGACAGTTCCAATCAGAAGAGCTTTATGGAGGCAGAGCAGGCCAAATAGGTATTTAATGCACTTGTGTGTTCCTCTATTGTTTGGCAGTGCAGGTGGATCTGTGTGTTGAAACTGTTGTGTGTGTTTTACTTGTAGTTCCACCGAACGAATTTTCGAACTTATCGAATCGAACTTACGAATTTACCGAATCTAACAAATTTATCAAGCTATCAAATCAAACCACTGTAATATAAAGAAATAAGCTACTGTATGATAAATGAAACAAGCCATTGTAAGCAGTTATATGAAGAAGATTGAAGTTTATAAAGAAGTTAACTAAAGTATTCGGTGTGCTCTTTAAACCTACTGCATCCATAGAGCGGCATTGGAGGAATTACAGAGTAAAGTCAGTATAATTAAACAAAGAAACAGCAATTGCATAATTTTTCTAATGCCACAGCGCACAAGGCACCTAAGGGTGCCGCGCCTGCCACAGTGGAACTATTTGGCCTCAGAGGTCAAGCAGCAGCGCTCCTCAACTTGCACAGTAAAGAGTACACTAGAGAAACAGAGCGCCAGCATATACCGCCACGCGGAGACACCTCAGCGGAAAAACAGTACAGGCCATAGCACGTGTGCATTAGTTAGACCGCAGACGACTCTTAAAGTGGCATAACGGCAAAGGCAAGACAGTCAGAGAAAGAGCGCCAAACCTCCTGCACCCCTACAGAGAGAAAGAGATGCATGGGGGTAGGGCCAGAGTCCAGAGCTAGAGTGCCCGCACCGCTATCCATCAAGAGACCACGTGTTGCATCCAGAGAGTTCACGCAGAGCATCGCAAGTCACCGCAGAGCATTGCAAAGTCACCGCAGAGCATTGCAAAGTCACCGCAGAGCATTGCAAGTCACCGCATCAAGAAAAGAAAAGTCTCCTTTAAGACTGACGTTTGTTTCTGCAACCTTCAGATCACTGTATCCTGCATTTCAATTAAGGTCAGAGCTTTCCTTTATTACTCACTTATGCACATTGGTTTCTGCAAGAGACATTTTTGTGCTCAAGAGAATACAGGATTTAAAAAAAAAAAAAAAGACAGTTATAGTATATGACTCTGAAGTATTTAAAGTGAAAGTAATTTATTGCCTATGTATTTTGGTGCTATTACATGTA
This sequence comes from Staurois parvus, assembly GCF_062004578.1. Taxonomy (NCBI): domain Eukaryota; kingdom Metazoa; phylum Chordata; class Amphibia; order Anura; family Ranidae; genus Staurois; species Staurois parvus. Next base: position 11,635,585 of record NW_028317882.1, read on the forward strand.
AAGTGAAAGTCATTTATTCTTGCATTTGTTAGTATTGCATTTAAAGTGACAGGTCCTTATTATTCACATTAATTGTTATAGCATTCAGAAATGGCTGAGCCTAGCATTGCCACCCCACTGTTAGCAGATGCAATGATAGATATGACAGAAGGTGAAGAGCAAGAGAACCTGTCTGAATCTGAAAGGTGCAATGTAACGGTAGTCTCGCCCCAAACAAATATGGCTGAAACAGGTGAACTAAGACGTTCATCACGGGACAGAAAGCCGACCCAAAAGGTGCTAGAAAATTTGGAGCAAGAGGCAGCACTGAAAGAAAAAAAGTTTGCCCGAATGTATGAGAGGTGGAAAGTATACACCATAGACATTCGCAGAAAGCTAAAACAAGAAAGCATAAAGGAGAATTTGAGTGAAATAATAGAGACGGTAGAAGATTCTGAGTCAGAGCTTATGACAGCATATGTCAACTTGCGGTCGTCCTTGACACCCTCCCAGGATATTGTAAGGAACATAGATACATGTACCGCAGTCACTAGGGATTTAGTGAAGCTTATGAGAGAACTATCATCTGCAGCAAATTATGATGAAGTCAAGGCCCGAAAGGGAATGAATGAGCTCTTCATGAAAGACTATGCTAGGTCCTTAGGAGGAACCACTATCTCTAGTATGACTTCCATCACTAGCAGAAGTGCCAGCCACATAACAGAGTCCTCAAGTACATCAGCCAAAAGAAAGGAATTAGCTGAACAACTCGCTGCCAAAAGAGCAGAAGTTGAGATGGAATCTGCCATTGAGGCTCAGCGTCTACAGATAGCCGAAATAGAGGCTCAGCGCCATAAAATGGAAGCCGAACTGGAAGCTCAGCGCCATAAAATGGAAAGTCTGGAAAGGCAGAAGGAAGTTAAGATTATAGAAGCCAGACTCAGAGTGCATGAAGAGGATACGAATCAGGGTAGTCATAGATCCAAATCAGTGCTAAGTGGAGAAGCTGACTCCTACGTTCTTCCTTACACCCAGGAAAATGGAAGGAAATCTCCAGCATGTAGTGAAGAAATAAGTCATAGTCCTTTCATCCCTGCTCAGAGAGAAAAGAAGAGAGACTCACCTGATTCAGAACAAAGTGGAAAAAGAGAACCAGATAATTCAACTCCCATATGTCTTGGCAGTGGTCACGAGGATGTTACAACTGTTGACCCGGCGAAACCTCAGACAATATTTCTCACTAGACTTCCTGTTCCAGAACCTACTATATTCTCTGGAGACGTACTGAAGTTTATGGAATGGAAGGCAAGTTTTGAAATGATCATTGAACATAATTGCTCCCGTCCAGTGGACAAGTTATTCTACCTCCAGCGGTATACTGGCAGTGAAGCAAAAAAGGTTCTTGAAGGTAACTTCTATAGGAAAGATGAAGAAGCCTACAAGCAAGCTTGGGAAAAATTAAATGCAAGATATGGTCATCCCTTCTTAGTACAAAGAGCTTTCAGAGAGAAGTTGATAAACTGGCCTAAAATAGGTCCTAAAGAACACTTCAAGCTCCAAGAGTATGGCGACTTCCTGCAAGCATGCAGCAATTCTATCCCACATGTTCAAGGACTAGAAGTATTGAACGACTATCTAGAAAACCACAGGATGCTAGCCAAGCTACCAGAACAAGTGGCTTCTGGATGGAATCGCTATGTGACTAAACAGTTAGATCAAGGCAAAAACTTCCCAAGTTTCAAAGAGTTCTCTGAATTTGTCAATGAGGAAGCACGAATAGCGTGTAATCCAGTAACAGCATCTTATGTCTTAAAACCCTTAGAAGAAAGGCCTACAAGAGAGATAAGACGCTCAAGAGCAACTAGCTTTGCAACCAACACAGCTACTAAAGGTCCAGATGCCCATGAGAGCAAGTTCAATGTCATTACTGGGATCAGTAAAGAGTCAGAACTGACAAGTCTTCAGACTACCTTCAAGTGTATGTTCTGTGAAGAGAATCACTCCATACATAAGTGCCAAAGATCGAAGGAAAGGTCTCCAGACGAAAAGAAGAAGTTTGTGTTTGATAATCAGCTGTGTTTTGGATGTTTAAGAAAAGGCCATATTACTAAAGAATGCAAGAAAAAGGCCACTTGCAGCGTTTGTAAAGGACGCCATCCTACACCACTACATGAAGAACGTCCAAAGAAAGAGAAATCCTTAATGCTTAAGGACACTGAGGAAGAAAATAAAGCAACAGTATTCTCTTGCAGAGTGAGAGAAAGAGAAATCAATGGCACGTCAATGGTTGTACCAGTGTGTATTTCAAATCCTAAAAGGAAGAACAAGAAGGTATACGCCTATGCGCTACTGGATGCCCAGAGTGACGTCACCTTCATTGATCAAGAAATCTGCAAGAAATTACAAGTGGCCACAGAACCAGTGAAACTCAAACTCACCACAATGACAGGAAGAGACACATTGGTGAACAGTCAAAGAGTCAAAGGACTGAGAGTTAGAGGACTCCACTCAAACTGCATATTAGATCTATCTCCAGCTTATACAAAAGACGACATACCTCTGGATCGAGATCGCATACCTACCTGTGAAACAGCCAACAAATGGGAACACCTATCTGTCATATCTCATGAAATGTCCCCGCTGAAGGAATTTGGTGTTGGAGTGTTGATAGGCTACAACTGTCCCGAGGCGTTGGTGCCACGGAAGATAATCGCAGGAGGAAAGGGTGAACCCTACGCAGTCCAAACTGATCTAGGATGGGGTGTTGTTGGAGGAAAACGACAGATTGCAGATTCAGGACAGGTGACAGGATTGTGTCATAGAATATCTGTCCAAGAGTTACCAACTGTAAGTCCAGCGAAAGTACTCAAAATTCTAGAATCCGACTTTGCAGACGTAAGTTGTAATAAAAAGAGTGTCTCCCAAGAGGACATAAAGTTTGTACAAGTTCTAGAAGATAATATTCAGCAAAATCAACAAGGTTATCTTGAAATGCCCCTACCTTTTAGAGAACGACCTCATCTGCCAAATAACAGAGATCTTGCCCTGGCAAGATTGAAAAGCTTAAAGAAAAGGATGGGAAGAGATCCCAAACTCAAAGACGATTATTTCAAATTCATGAAAGAAATCCTCAAAGAAGGGCACGCAGAGAAAGTTGATGGTCAGCCTAAAAATGGAGAAGTGTGGTACATCCCACATCAAGGTGTCTATCACCCAAAGAAACCGGATAAGATCAGAGTAGTTTTTGATTGCTCAGCAAGGTACAATGATGTTGCATTGAACGATCATCTACTTAAGGGACCAGATCTTACAAACACTGTACCTGGAGTACTCTGTAGATTCAGAAAGTATCCCATAGCAGTCATGTGCGACATTGAAAAGATGTTCCACCAATTTCATGTGAAGGAAGAAGATAGAGACTTCCTGAGGTTCCTATGGTGGGAAGACAGGGATACAGATACAGAGCCAGCGGAATACAGGATGAAAGTACACTTGTTTGGAGCAGCATCATCCCCAGGTTGTGCCAATTATGGTATGAAGTATCTGGCCAATCAGAATGAAAAGGATTGTCCATCAGCAGCAAATTTTTTGAAGAAAAACTTTTATGTAGATGATGGTCTTATAAGCCTAGAATCCTCAGAATCGGCAATTCAGTTGGTGAGAGAGAGCCAAGAGTTATGCGCAAAGGCAAACCTGCGTCTTCACAAATTCATCTCAAACGACAGAGAGGTACTAGAATCCATCAGTGACTCCGAACGTGCATCAACAATAAAGAATGTGAATCTTAACTATGATCCTCTTCCAGTTCAGAATGTACTCGGATTGGGATGGAATGTAGAAAACGACAATTTTTTCTTTGAAATATCCATGAAAGAGAAAGTTCCAACTAGACGTACCATTCTTTCCACAGTAGCCTCAATATATGATCAGTTGGGATTCCTATCACCAGTAATCCTCAGAGCAAAAGAAATACTGCAAGAATTATGCAGACAGAAGTTGGGATGGGACGAACCCATACCTGCAGGCTTGAGGCCAAGGTGGGAGAGTTGGATAAGAGACTTGCAAAATTTGAAAGAAATTCGGATACCCAGATGTTTTGTACCTCCTGATTTCGGAAAGTACAAGAAAATAGAACTTCATCACTTTTCAGATGCCAGTAGTCATGGTTATGGTCAGTGCTCCTACATCAGAGCAGTAGGAGAAGGAAAGATACACTGTGCCCTAGTTATGGGAAAGGCCAGAGTCGCACCCAACAATATTCAGACAATACCAAGACTCAAACTAACGGCAGCCGTCGTTTCAGCATCAGTAAGTCAGTTTCTGAAAGAAGAATTGGAATTGAAAATAGATGAAGAGCATTTTTGGACAGACTCACAAGTTGTCCTAGGTTACATAAACAATGAAGCTCGAAGATTCCACACTTTTGTCGCTAATAGAGTTCAAAAAAATTCGGAAAGCAACGAATCCAGAACATTGGCACTATGTTGACACAAAGCAAAACTCGGCAGATCATGCTTCAAGAGGCCTAAATGTAACAGAATTGAAGAATTCAAACTGGTTCACCGGTCCAGAGTTCCTTTGGGAAAGGGAAATCATACCCAGTGAAGGTTATACAGAACTGTCTATGGGTGATCCAGAAGTAAAGGTAGTTCAAACATTGAGCACTGCTGCCAAGTGTCAAGATGACATACTTGAACGACTAGCCAGATGTTCAAAGTGGAATACAGTCATAAACATTGTAGCTCGAATTCAACGCTTAGCAAAAGGAATCAGAAAGAAAGAATCGTTGAATGTAGAGGAAAGAGTGAAAGCTGAAGAAACGGTTATAAGACTCATTCATCAAAGATTCTACAGTGAAGAATTGAAGAGACTTAGTCAAGAACCTAAGAGACTTCCAAACAACCACCCATTGTACAAGCTTAATCTTATTCTGCAGGATGGTATACTGAAGGTGGGAGGGAGGCTGGAAAATGCGTTGCTACCTAACAGAGTTAAGCATCCAGCAATTCTACCCAAAAATTCTACCTTCACAAGATTGATTATCAATCACTACCACAACAAATCCTTGCATCAAGGAAGACGCTTTGCTCAAAGCTGTTTGAGAGAAGGTGGTTACTGGATAGTGAAAGGAAGCAAAGTTATAGCGAAGTACATAAGTAAATGTGTAATCTGTAGAAAGACACGTAGACCTACAGAAGAACAAAGAATGGCTGATCTACCAGCTGATCGTGTAAACCCATCTCCACCATTTCTTTATAGCGGAATGGATTGCTTTGGCCCATTTATCACCAAACAAAACCGCAAGGAGTACAAGAGATATGGTCTGATATTTACATGTCTAAGCTCCACAGCAATTCACCTGGAAATGTTGGAAGATATGTCAACCGACGCCTTTATCAACGCCTTAAGATGTTTCATAGCCATTAGAGGTACTGTCAGAGAACTTAGATCTGACCAAGGATCTAATTTTGTTGGAGCATAGAACGAATTGAACAAGGCTCTAAAAGAGATTGATAAAGAAAAAGTAACTGAGTACTTGTTAGAGAAACAGTGTGATTTTCACATGAATGCTCCACATGCAAGCCATACAGGCGGAGTCTGGGAGAGGCAAATCAGAACTGTAAGAAACGTACTAAGTTCAGTGTTGAAAAAGAATGCCGGAAGATTAGATGATGCTTCACTTAGGACACTATTCTATGAAGTAATGTCTATTGTTAACAGTCGTCCACTTACAGTCAACAACATCAACGACCCAACAAGTTTGGAACCTCTAACTCCCAACCATCTACTTCACCTTAAGTCTGATTACATACAGCCACCACCTGGCAACTTCACCAAAGAGGATTTATACGCAAGGAAAAGATGGCGAAGAGTTCAATATCTATCAGAGCAGTTTTGGAATAGATGGAGCAAGGAGTACTTAGCTCATCTCATACTAAGAAGTAAATGGCAAACGCCTAGAAGAAATGTTCATGTTGATGACATAGTGTTAGTAAAGGAAGATGACTTACCTAGAAGTCAATGGAAATTGGCCAAAGTCCTAGAAGCTCGAAAGGACGAAGAAGGACTAGTAAGAAGAGTATTGTTACAAATGGGAAACTCAAAACTGGACAAAAAGGGAAAACGTCTCTCAAGTTGGAACGTCCAATACAAAAGTTAGTTGTTCTGCTTGAGAGTAACAAAGACACTGGAGAGTTGAGAAACTGATGGAAAATTCCTCAAATTCATGTTCGAATCCTATTGCTGAAAACATAGAATTATAGGTAATTTTGGTGGGAGTGTAGCTGGCCAGCTAAGACCAGTCCTAGGTTGTTAATATGGTTCACATACAGTCATGGCCGAAATTGTTGGCACCCTTGATATTTCTCCAGGAAATCATGTATTTCTCACGAAACGTATTGCATTAACACATGTTTTGCTATACACATGTTTATTCCCTTTGTGTGTATTGGGACAAAACAAAAAAAGGGAGGAAAGAAAGCAAATTCGACATAATGTCACACAAACCTCCAAAAATGGGCTGGACAAAAGTATTGGCACCCTTTCACAACTGCGGATAAATAAGAATGTTACAAGCATGTGATGCTCCTGTAAACTCACCTGGGGCAAGTAACAGGTGTGGGCAATATAGAAATCACACCTGAAAGCAGATAAAAAGGAGAGACGTTCACTTAACCTTTGCATTGTGTGTCTGTCTGTGCCACACTAAGCATGGACAACAGAAAGAGGAGACGAGAACTGTCTGAGGACCTGAGAACCAAAATTGTGGCAAAATATCAACAATCTCAAGGTTACAAGTCCATCTCCAGAGAACTAGATTTGCCTTTGTCCACAGTGCGCAACATTATCAAGAAGTTTGCAACCCATGGCACTGTAGCTAATCTCCCTGGTCGTGGACGGATGAGGAAAATTGATGAAAGATTGCAACGCAGAATAGTCCGGATGGTGGATAAGCAGCCCCAAACATGTTCCAAAGACATTCAAGCTGTCCTGCAGGCTCAGGGAGCATCAGTGTCAGCGCGAACTATCCGTCGACATTTAAATGAAATGAAACGCTATGGCAGGAGACCCAGGAGGACCCCACTGCTGACACAGAGACATAAAAAAGCAAGACTACAGTTTGCCAAAATGTACTTGAGTAAGCCAAAAGCCTTCTGGGAAAACGTCTTGTGGACAGATGAGACCAAGATAGAGCTTTTCGGTAAAGCACATCATTCTACTGTTTACCGAAAACGGAATGAGGCCTACAAAGAACAAAACACAGTACCTACGGTAAAATATGGTGGAGGTTCAATGATGTTTTGGGGTTGTTTTGCTGCCTCTGGCACTGGGTGCCTTGACTGTGTGCAAGGCATCATGAAATCTGAGGATTACCAAAGGATTTTGGGTCGCACTGTAGGGCCCAGTGTCAGAAAGCTGGGTTTGCGTCCAAGATCCTGGGTCTTCCAGCAGGACAATGACCCCAAACATACGTCAAAAAGCACTCAGAAATGGATGGCAAAGAAGCGCTGGAGAGTTCTGAAGTGGCCAGCAATGAGCCCAGATCTAAATCCCATTGAACACCTGTGGAGAGATCTTAAAATTGCTGTTGGGAAAAGGTGTCCTTCCAATAAGAGAGACCTGGAGCTGTTTGCAAAGGAAGAGTGGTCCAAAATTCCGGGTGAGAGGTGTCAGAAGCTTATTGATGGTTATAGGAAGCGACTGATTTCAGTTATGTTTTCCAAAGGGTGTGCAACCAAATATTAAGTTAAGGGTGCCAATACTTTTGTCCAGCCCATTTTTGGGGTTTTGTGTGACATTATGTCATATTTGCTTTTCTGCCTCTGTTTTATATTTGTTCCAATACATACAAAGGGAATAAACATGTGTATAGCAAAACATGTGTTAATGCAATACCTTTTTTGTGTGAAATACTTGATTTTCAGGAAAAATATCAAGGGTGCCAACAATTTCGGCCATGACTGTATATGTGTATACCAAACCTGCCAATAACATCAGTATAGTATATATGTGCATATGTTAAAGCCAAAAGCAGAATCATTGCTGTAATTTATGTCTTTGATTGTTATATGACATTTATATATTCATTGTGTTAGCAGAAGCAGAAAAGGAAAATATGCCTTTAAGAGTTAGTTAAAGATGAGCCAATCACAGACAGCCTCACACTGTACAGAGCCTTAACCAATCCCAGCCAGTTTCACATCTATGCCTGTGTAAAACTCCCTGCTAGGATTTTCTAGAGACACATGCTCACCAGACAGAAGAGGAAACAGACAGTTCCAATCAGAAGAGCTTTATGGAGGCAGAGCAGGCCAAATAGGTATTTAATGCACTTGTGTGTTCCTCTATTGTTTGGCAGTGCAGGTGGATCTGTGTGTTGAAACTGTTGTGTGTGTTTTACTTGTAGTTCCACCGAACGAATTTTCGAACTTATCGAATCGAATCAAACTTACGAATTTACCGAATCTAACAAATTTATCAAGCTATCAAATCAAACCACTGTAATATAAAGAAATAAGCTACTGTATGATAAATGAAACAAGCCATTGTAAGCAGTTATATGAAGAAGATTGAAGTTATTAAAGAAGTTAACTAAAGTATTCGGTGTGCTCTTTAAACCTACTGCATCCATAGAGCGGCATTGGAGGAATTACAGAGTAAAGTCAGCATAATTAAACAAAGAAACAGCAATTGCATAATTTTTCTAATGCCACAGCACACAAGGCACCTAAGGGTGCTGCGCCTGCCACAATTGTCATGTTGGAATACCCAGCCACGTTTCTTCTTCAGTGACCTTGCTGATGGAAGGAGGTTTGCACTCAAAATCTCACGATACATGGCCCCATTCATTCTGTCGTGTACATGGATCAGTCGTCCTGGTCCCTTTGCTGAGAAACAGCCCCAAAGCATGATGTTGCCACCCCCATGCTTCACAGTAGGTATGGTGTTCTTTGGATGAAACTCAGCATTCTCTCTCCTCCAAACACGACGAGTTGTGTTTCTACCAAACAGTTCTATTTTGGTTTCATCTGACCATATGACATTCTCCCAATCCTCTTCTGGATTATCCAAATGCTCTCTAGCAAACTTCAGACGGGCCCGGACATGTACTGGCTTAAGCAGGGGGACACATCTGGCACTGCAGGATCTGAGTCCCTGGCGGCGTAGTGTGTTACTGATAGTAGCCTTTGTTACATTGGTCCCAGCTCTCTGCAGGTCATTCACTAGGTCACCCTGTGGTCCTGGGATTTTTGCTCACCGTTCTTGTGATCATATTGACCCCACGGGGTGAGATCTTGCGTGGAGCCCCAGATCGAGGGAGATTATCAGTGGTCTTGTATGTCTTCCATTTTCTAATTATTGCTCCCACAGTTGATTTGTTCACACCAAGCTGCTTGCCTATTGCAGATTCAGTCTTCCCAGCCTGGTGCAGGTCTACAATTTTGTTTCTATTGTCCTTCGACAGCTCTTTGGTCTTTACCATAGTGGAGTTTGGAGTGTGACTGTTTGAGGTTGTGGACAGGTGTCTTTTATACTGATAACAAGTTCAAACAGGTGCCATTGATACAGATAATGAGTGCAGGACAGAGGAGCCTCTTAAAGAAGAATGTACAGGTCTGTGAGAGCCAGAAATCTTGCTTGTTTGCAGGTGACCTAATACTTATTTTTCACCATAATTTGCAAAAAAAAAATTTTCCAAATCAGCCAATGTGATTGTCTGGATTTTTTTTCTCATTTTGTCTCTCATAGTTGAGGTCTACCTATGATGCCAATTACAGGCCTCTCTCATCTTTTTAAGTGGGAGAATTTGCACAATTGGTGGCTGACTACCGTATTTTCCGGCGTATGACGACTTTTTAACCCATGAAAATCTTCTCAAAAGTCGGGGGTCGTCTTATATGCCGGTATACGGCATGCTGAAACTTGGTGTCAGGGCAGCACTTTTTGGGGGGGCAGCGCAGTGCCGCTGCCGCCCCCCCTTCCAACGGAAGGGACACTAAGTACAGGGGCGGGCAGGGGGCTGCTGTTTCTTACCTGGCTCCGGTCCCAGTCCCACGACGTTCCAGTCCAGGAAGAGCGGCTGCTCCTTCATTCAGTTAGGCCGCTCGATGTCCGCTCGGCTCCGTCTCCTCACCGGTGATTGAGCACCAGAACTGTAGCTCAGGAAAGGCACACAGGCGGCCAATCACCGACGAGGAGGTGGAGCCGAGTGGCCCCGCGAAAATCGAGTGAGGGAGCAGCCGGTAAGTGTGTTGTGCAGAGGTGCTGCTGCAACCACATATGCTGGCTGCAGCAGCACCATGCTGGAACAGGGGTCAGCAAGTGTCATTGGTGTCAGTGGGAGGAATAGTGCCCCATCATTGGTGTCACTGATACCAACGATGGGGCACTATTCCTCCCACTGACACCAACGATGGGGCACTATTCCTCCCCCCACTGACACCAACGATGGGGCACTATTCCTCCCCCCACTGACACCAACGATGGGGCACTATTCCTCCCCCCCATTGACACCAACGATGGGGCACTATTCCTCCTCCCCACTGACACCAATGATGGGGCACTATTCCTCCCCCCCCCCACTGACACCAAGGATGGGGCACTATTCTGCCCCCCACTGACACCAATGATGGAACACTATTCCTTCCCCCACTGACACCAACGATGGGGCACTATTCCTCCTCCTCCTCACTGACACCAACGATGGGGCACTATTCCCCCCCCCCCACTGACACCAACGATGGGGCACTATTCCACCCCCCCACTGACACCAATGATGGAACACTATTCCTCCTACTGGCACCAATGTTGGGACACTATTCCTCCCACTGGCACCAATGTTGGGACACTATTCCTCCCACTGACACCAATGACAGGGCACGATTCCTCCCTCTGTCACCAAAGATGGGGCACTATTCCCCCCACTGATACTAATGATGGGCCACTATTCCTCCTACTGATACCAATGATGGGGCACGATTCCTCCCACTGACACCAATGATGGGGCGCTATTCCTCCCACTGACACCAATGATGGGGTGCTATTCCTCCCACTGACACCAATGATGGGGCAAGATTCGTCGCTCTGACACCAATGATGGGGCACGATTCCTCCCACTGACAACAATGATGGGGCACTATTCCTCCCACTGACACCAATGATGGGACACTATTCCTCCCACTGACACCAATGATGGGGCACGATTATTCCCACTGACACCAATGATGGGGCACTATTTCTCCCACTGACACTGATGGAGTACTATTCCTCCCACTGACACTAATGATGGGACACTATTCCTCACACACTGACACTAATGATGGGGCACCATCATTGGTGTCAGTGGGAGGAATAGTGTCCCATCATTGGTGTCAGTGGGAGGAATAGCACCCCATCATTGGTGTCAGTGGGAGGAATAGTGCCTCATCATTGGTGTCAGAGCGAGGAATCGTGCCCCATCATTGGTGTCAGTGGGAGAAATAGCACCCCATCATTGGAATACCATACTGAAATACCATACCATATTGAAATCAAATCTGATGTTTTTTAATTCTTATTTGGTGTGCGTTGGAAGAGGGGTAGTCTTATCTGGCGAGTATAGCCCAAACCCTATATTTTAACAGGAAAAGTAGGGGGTCGTCTTATATGCCCAGTCGTCTTATACGCCGGAAAATACGGTAAATACTTTTTGCCCCACTGTATATGAAAAATATTTTTAAGAACACATTTCAAATATACTGTATGTCTTTAAAAATACAAATCTACAGTGGGGATCAAAAGTTTGGGCACCCCAGCTAAAAATTTGTATTAATGTGCATAAAGAAGCCAAGGAAAGATGGAAAAATCTCCAAAAGGCATCAAATTACAGATTAGACATTCTTATAATATGTCAACAAAAGTTAGATTTTATTTCCATCATTTCCATCATTTACACTTTCAAAATAACAGAAATAACAGAAATAAAAAAAAATGGCGTCTGCAAAAGTTTGGACACCCTGCAGAATTTATAGCATGCACTGCCCCCTTTGCAAAGCTGAGACCTGCCAGTGTCATGGATTGTTCTCAATCATCGTCTGGGAAGACCAGGTGATGTCAATCTGAAAGGTTTTAAATGCCCAGACTCATCTGACCTTGCCCCAACAATTAGCACCATGGGTTCTTCTAAGCAGTTGTCTAGAAAACTGAAACTAAAAATAGTTGACGTTCACAAAGCTGGAGAAGGCTATAAGAAGATAGCAAAGCGTTTTCAGATGTCAATATCCTCTGTTCGGAATGTAATTAAGAAATGGCAGTCATCAGGAACAGTGGAAGTTAAAGCAAGATCTGGAAGACCAAGAAAAATATCAGACAGAACAGCTCACAGGATTGTGAGAAAAACAATTCAAAACCCACGTTTGACTGCACGATCCCTCCAGAAAGATCTGGCAGACACTGGAGTTGTGGTACACTATTCCACTATAAAGAGATACTTGTACAAATATGGTCTTCATGGAAGAGTCATCAGAAGAAAACCTCTTCTACGTCCTCACCACAAAAATCATCGTTTGAACTTTGCAAATGAACATATAGACAAGCCTGATGCATTTTGGAAACAAGTTCTGTGGACCGATGAGGTTAAAATTGAACTTTTTGGACGGAATGAGCAAAGGTACGTTTGGAGAAGAAGGGGCACAGAATTTAATGAAAAGAACCTCTGTCCAACTGTTAAGCATGGGGTTGGATCAATCATGCTTTGCGGTTGTGTTTCAGCCAGTGGCACAGGGAACATCTCACGAGTAGAAGGAAAAATGGATTCAATAAAATTTCAGCAAATTTTGGATGGTAACTTGATGCCATCTGTGAAAAAGCTGAAGTTAAAGAGAGGATGGCTTCTACAAATGGATAATGATCCTAAACACACCTCGAAATCCACGGGGGATTACATCAAGAGGCGTAAACTCAAGGTTTTGCCATGGCCTTCACAATCTCCTGACCTCAACATAATTGAAAATCTATGGATAGACCTTAAAAGAGCAGTTTGTGACAGACAGCCCAGAAATCTCAAAGAACTGGAAGACTTTTGTAAGGAAGAATGGGCAAAGATACCTCAAACAAGAATTGAAAGACTCTTGGCTGGCTACAAAAAGCGTTTACAAGCTGTGATACTTGCCAAAGGAGGCAGTACAAGATATTAATTCTGCAGGGTGCCCAAACTTTTGCAGACGCCATTTTTTTGTTTTCTGTTATTTTGAAAGTGTAAATGATGGAAATAAAATCTAACTTTTGTTGACATATTATAAGAATGTCTAATCTGTAATTTGATGCCTTTTGGAGATTTTTCCATCTTTCCTTGGCTTCTTTATGCACATTAATACAAATTTTTAGCTGGGGTGTCCAAACTTTCGATCCCCACTGTACATTTTTCGAATGCATTTACAAATATATGTAAAAATATATGTTAAAATGACTTTTTTATGTTAAAAAAAATCTGAAGAATATATTTAAAAAATATATATTTTTAAAAATATCTTTCATACATTTTGTAATAGAAATGCATTTCAACATACAGTGTGTGTATATATATATATATATATATATACTGTATATTTATTTCAAAATATATTTCAATAAATATATATATTTATTGAAATATATTTTGAAATATATTGAATATGGCCAAAATTGTAGCATTTCAAATGTCTGTCAATATATTTGGGAAGAATATTTTTAATATATATTTCAAATATATTTTTCTTCCATGTGAGGAGGGACTGGGCGCAGGTGGTGTCGGCCCTTCTTAGGGAGGTTTACCAGCTCCTTGCTCTGTCCCCTCCACAGCACCCTCATCACTGTTTAATCCTGGTGGACCCCACTGCCTGCCCTGCAATGCAGAGGGACTCAGTTGCACCCCAATTGCAGGTGCAGGTACTGCCCTCAATACAGGCCCCATTTCCCAACATGGTTCAGGCACCAATACTGAGCCCACTTTGAAAGATTTCTTCACTAACGTTTAGATGAGCAGCACATAAATCACAAACCTTTCCTCACAATTACATTGCATGTGAGGGGACATTTCCTTGTTGCATCATGACTTGCAAAAGGTCAGAGAGCAGGCTACCACACTAAAGAACATAATTAGCGATATGGAGGTCATTCTCCCTTTTTTTGAAAAATTATGCTGTAAATACTCTTTGCCAGCTTGATGACACCTACGACTGATTGCAACTGAAGTGGGTGTGACTATTCTTTTCCTGTTGGTAGTTGATATCATCTGGAAGGAACCTAATAACCAAAAGATACCCTGTTTATGTGACCTGATGGGTATCATTGCCCCCATATTGGCCTCATGTGCAGATACTGTGTTATATGTTCAATCTGTTGCCTCTTGGGACCCTGCTGGTCCTTTGTATAACACAGTCTGTTTTTTACTAAACCTTGATAAGCAGCACCTAGTTGACAAACCTTACCTCACAGTTACATTGCATGTAAGAGGACATTTCCTTGCTGTGTCATAACCTGCAAAAGGTCAGAGAGCAGGCTACTGCGCTAAAGAACATAATTGGTGATATGGACGTCATTCTCCCTTTCTTTAAAAATTATGTTGTAAATACTCATTGCTACCTTAATGACACCTAGGCATAGCGTGCTCTCTGACCTGCAAAAGGTCAGAGAGCGCACTACTGTGCTATACATCATAATTGGTGATATACAGGTCATTCTTCATCCTTTTAAAAATGATGCTGTATATACTGTTACCAGCTTGGCGACTCTGTTTCCAAAGCTGAAGACATTGAAAACTGACTGTAGAAATAATGTTCCATTTGTGGGTGTCTCTGAAAGGATAGAGGGAATCAATGCAACTGAATTAGCTGAAAGGTGGCTACTAGATACTATTGCCAAAGAAGCACTATCACCATACTTTACTGTAGAGTGTGCTCATTGGGTCCCTACCTGCCCTGCCTTTCCTGGTAGCCTACTTTGCCCTATCCTAGTTTATCTACTGAACATCAGCAATAAATAGGTAATTCAGAAGAAACCAAGGGAATTTAAGGAGATTCATGCACAGAGATTGAGAATATTGCTTTTCCCTAATTCCTCTCAAGAAGTTCAGCAGCAAAAGACAAGAATTAAGGAGGTCAGCATCTGAACTTCCACTATTCAATGCTTCTTCCTGCCAGATGTAGGGTAATTGCTAATGGCAGTTCACCCTCAGTGGTTTCTGAATGGATGGACCTATTCCGCAAGCAACAATTAGCTCCCCAAAATGCTTCTACATCTGGATCCAGGATACTCTTTTGTCCATAGTCACTGGAATCCTTGGCTCATGTGCTTTTTATACTAAAATATCATATCTAAAACTCCCTTGGCCCTTTGGGTCAGCATTTCCATAAGCTAGGGCATCCTGGCTGCTGACTGTAACAGAAGTGGATGTGACTATCACTTTCCTGTTAGTGGTTTATATCATCTGGAAGGAACCTAACAATCAACAGATACCCTGTTTATGTGACCTATGCTTGCCCCTATCCTGGCCTCATGTGCAGATACTGTGTTATATGTTCAATTTGTTGCCTCTTGGGACCCTGCTGGTCCTCTGTTTAACATTATTTTTTATTAGCTCTTGATGGCTACAATACAATACGCCTACATGGCATTCCCCTAGCTTAGCATCATCACACTACTGAGCGTTTTAACAGGGTCCATCCTTCATCTACCTGCCATTGGTCATGGTCTATTATGAATGTTTGCTGCCTCCTAAATACAGAATACTTGAAATGTCAGAGGACGGAGTGACTCTACTAAGAGGTATGCAGTTCTGTCTGATAACGTTCCAGTTCTGGTAGTTTGGGATCTGGATTCTTGGACACACTTGGGAAAGGTACAGTCATATGAAAAATGGTCACTTTTTCAACATATTTGAATAGGGAAACATTATATCTTCACCAAGGGGTAAAAATGATACAGTATGCTCGAAAAATAACATGTAAAATTGACATGGCATATTAATTCTGATAATATAAACAAAAAGAATTAAAATGCAGATTTGTCATATACAAAAAGTAATTACACCCTTAAATGTACCACCACTTCTAGGATCTGGTGCTCTTTTCTATTGATGTGTGTGTGGTGCCATCATGCCAAGATCAAATAAGCTCTCTAAAGAGATGCCTATGAGCCTGGTAAGGGATTTAAAACGATTGCCATTTGTTTTGTACCAGTCACTCAGCTGTAAGAAAAATAAGTGGTATAGATTTCAAACAACTAATAATCAGTCCAGAACTGGCTAACCCAGCAGACTGAAACCAAGAGCTCACTGGTGCTAAAAAAAAAAGCCCCAAAATTTTAATGTGAGATCTGCAGGTGAGTCTTGCAACACTTGGAATTCAATTGCATACATCTACATTCAGAAAGTGAATGCGCCAACTTAACATACAAAGAAGGTGTGCAAGGAAAAAGTCTTTGTCCAAAAAAAGCCATAGGAACATGACTACAGTTTCCATTGAATATATAAGCAAGCTTTCAGTTACAGCAGAAGTGATTGTTGCAAACCAAAGACAGTCTATCAGGAGAGAAACTTCATACCATATCTATTCTGTAAAGCATTGTGATGGAAATGTTATGGTTTGGGTTCAGGAACTCAAGAAGTGGCTTGGTAAGCTACAAAACATCTTCAACACTACAGAACATGGCCAGATGAATAGGACTAGCTACTACTAGATATATAAACCATGGCCTGGATTAATGACAACTTTCAAAGACATTATGGTTTGGGGTTGCTTTCCTGCTTCAGGACTTCAGAGCCTGAAGGGTTCAAGTCAGCTATGCATTCTATATCATATCAAAATATGCTTGATGAGAATGAATTGATAGATGGATCGCCTGAAGCTCCAGTATGTTAATAGAGAGAGACATGCCCTCCAGGGACCATCAAAACTGAATCGACAAGTGACCCATCACCACCCAAAAAGACTAGCGTCAATGGTGACTATCCAAAAACACAAGGGAAGAGATGACTTCACGACCAGAAGAGGATAAGGAAGCCATCAAGTCAATGATGCCCTGGTCAAGGGAGACAGGTGAATGTACGATACAGAGGCCCCAGAACTCTGTTCCACTTGGCCAGTATCTCCTGCTGAAGAGGACTGGAATGGTGTTGTGCATAATTGACAGCTTTAAAGGAAGTTTTGGCTGCAGTTGCACTTTAACAATATTATATATAGATTTTAACCAGTGTGTGTTTCCCTTTTCATTTGTGTCAAACCTGGTTGTACCTATAATATGATGTCTCAAGCATCTGTCCTTTGAGTAGAAGGGGTTTCACAAAGATATTTCTTTACAGATAGAGACTTTGGATCAGGCCTGGACTGGGACAAAAAATAGGCCCAGGCATTTTGGACCGAGCAGCCCCAAGCATGGGGACCTTTTTCTTGGAGTCCAGTGGTGGAATGCCAGGGCCTGGTCACAAGAGCAACCTTTGCGATCCTGGTAGTTCCGCCACTAGTGTAACTAGATTTTCATTTTTTACAATGTTATATTTTATTTTTTTTAGATTTTCTTTTGTAGGAGCCCCATTGTGGGGGCTTTGGTGAGAGAGAAGGAAGGAACGAAGGAAAGAAAAATGAAGGGGGAAGAGAAGACACAAGACGTCCGGGGAGTGTGAGCGGGGCAGACACAGGAGGAGAGGGTGGGAGGAGGAGGGGCACAACCTGCAGATAGTGGACAGCCTATCCTGACAGAACCCAATGGCAGCGCTGCAGGAGATGAGCGGGGGCTGGCCACGGGTGAGCACACTGGAGCCCATGGCAGCAAGAGATGGACAGTAGGGGTGTCCAGGCAGCACATAGAGGAACCAAACTGTTCATTTCTCACCTGCCGCCACTGAATGCGTGCTTCTCCTCCTCTCCCTCCTTCAGGCATTCAGTGGCGGCAGGTAAGAAATATACGGTTTGGTTCCTCTATGTGCCACCCGGCCACCCCTCTTATACACAGTCTACTGGAAAATACCCGGTGAGCCCTATGGCTAACCTGGGCCTGCTTTGGATGCTTTAGTGACAAAAAAATAAATACTATTGTATTCTAGTCTATATTGTCTTTAGAAAACCCAAGCAGAGTTAAGCTGGCCATAGGTGGATTGAAATTCGTCGAGTTCAGCAGGGACCAGCTGAATTTCAATCCATCTATAGCTGCTCCCGCTCAAGACAAGATGATCTCATGACTGACTTTTTTCTAATGGGACTGCCGGAAAACTTTCTGATCAATTGGCTGCAGTGCTGATCAGAGTATTTTGACAGTGGAGGAATCCCTGCTGTCAGAATACAACAGCACAGCAGAGAGGATTCCTCCATCTACCTTGCTTATCACTTTCTACACTACACATGTATTGATTAATAGTAGCATCAACAAAAACTGGCACATGCTATCACAGGATTTCCATTTCCCAGATGAACCCATATTTTTATTTCAAAGATCTCAAACACATAGGATGGCCATACACTATACAATTTTCTTGAGAATTTTTCTTTCGATTTACCAAAAAAACATAAAATATGAGATCCAACCTAAACACTTTCAATTGTATCCAATTAGGCAAGCTCTTGCACTACATAGTTGAAGGTAAATCTAAAGGAAATTGGGCAGAAATTGGACAGAAAATTGTATAGTGTATGGCCAGCCTTAGAAACAAGAAAAATATAGCCCCCCAGACAAAATAAACAGTATAAACCTGCAGTTTTGGCTTCATTAATAAATTCCTCCTCAGCAGCACTAAAGTAGCACTGCAGCAGAATATCTGCCCCTGACCATTTCTTAACTGTGCATCTGTTTTGAGTGAAAATCTATTTTATCTTTCTGAAAATGTGTCTAATCTCCAGTGGCAAATCTGTCACAAACCTGTGAAAATCTGTTGCAGTTTGCTGCCCAAGATTACAGGTGTGTGTGTGTGTGTGGGGGGGGTTCACAAATACGCATAAAAACTGTCACAGCAAAGACGTTAACTGACAAGCAGACTGATTTATTGCTAGTGCCCTTGATGACAATCCCTTAATGGATCCTGTCATTTTTCAGTTTGCCATAATGATATTTATTCTTACATTCTGGCATAGTGATATATTTTATGTGAACGTTATGTTATAGCAATGGCGAGGCCTCATTTACATGGAGCAATTACATCTGTGCCCCTGTGCATGACTGGCCCGAGAATGCACAGGTGTTGCATGCATGCCAGTGTCAGCAGTCCCATAGCTGTTATCTGGGATGCAGCGGCTTCACAGGAAAAGTCACTACCCCCCCCCATGTGACATCCGTGCAGGTGCATGATCCAAACGCACATACGGTCAGGGGCCATGCACCTACACGGATGTCACATTGGGAGCAGCAGCTATGTGCGTGCAGCCACTGCGTCCCAATGCAACTGCTGGCACTGGGATGCACACAACACTTGCGCATTGTCGTGCAGGTAAAACACAGCCCTGCACAAGGTATGGAATAAAACACCCCATGTGAATGAGGCCTAGGTGTCACAACTATACACTAATTTCCAGCAAATCAGATAAAAGCGTTGTGCTGATAAAAACATTGGATACTTCATTTCTTTCACCAATAGATGGCATAAATAAATGTGTATAATTTCTTATAGCCGGGCTAATAGTAGCTCCTTTCTTTTCCTTTCTTTCCAGTTTCAGTTTCAATGACAGAAATTAATTTGACAGTTTCAGAGCAAAAAGAAACTCTGAAAATCCTGACCTACTGTTCAGAGATGTTTGCATTATCATCCTGACCTTAGATACTGTATCTGCTTTTAGCAGTAAACAGTAGAGCCTCTGGGATGCCCCTTAGTATAGGAATGGAATTTAAAGGGAACCTTTGAGCAGGGGCGGACTGACCATTTGGGAACTCGGGCACTGCCCGAAGGCCCGAGGTCAGTAGGGGGCCCCATGAGATGCCCCTGGTAGCTTTCATAGGCTTTTTTGGGTGTGGTTTGAGTGTGGGTGAGGACACAGGGGCACCATGATCCCCTGTTGCTTGGGGGGCCCCATGAGTTGTCAGTCCACCCCTGCCTTTGAGTAACTTTAAGAGTGTGCATAAATATGTTCCTGATACAATGCACAGCAACAGCAGTATCATTTGTATAATACATTAAAAAATAAACTTTTTCATTATCATAAAAAAAGTCCTTGAAGTCCTCTCGTTAGGTTAGGAACTGTCCTATATATTGTGTTTATATATGTCACTAAATATACTGTATATATCCTGTGTTTTTTTTTCCTAGTGCATTTAAGCATGGTTAACCATGATCAGCATAAGGAGAATCAAAACACAACTCAGAATATACATAAGTAGTTTAACAAAAGTATAATGCAGTTAATAATTTTAGCCTATTAAATATTTAATAAAGCTTTTAGGAAGATCTTGAGTTATACAGGATATTACATGGTTTATATACTTCATTATTGTAATCCTCTTATACAACAGCGTGGATGTCTTCATCTCCTTTTATTAATGATTAATCTTGATATGCCAATAATTAGGGGTGCTCAGAAAGTTCAGTGGCTGAAACGTTTTGGCTGAAATCACCCCTATCGGTCGTTGGCCGATATGAAAATAAGCACTGATACAGGTACTGAAAATAACCCCGACCCCTCATCGCTGCTGCCCCTCACAACTGCCCGCCCGCCGCTGCTACCCCTCACCACCGCCCATCCGCTGCTGCCAGCACTCGGTAGTTCTCAGCCTTACCTTAGAAACCATCGAATGATCCAGGTAGTGGGCATAGAGATAAGTGAAGGAAAGATGGCCTCCACTCATCTCTATGCCCTTGGAGGACCAGAGCGATGTCACTTCCGATTCTGGAGCCTTGTAAACAAGGCCATTTTTTTTTTAATGCACTAGATCAATGTTTTTTTTGATCTAATGCTTTACATTGTAGAGGAGAGATGCGGGGTCTTATTGACCTCATATCTCTCCATAAAGAGGACCTGTCACTAATTATTTCTACCACAGGTGATGCATGCATTCCTTGTGATAGGAATAAAAGTGATAAAAAAATTTTTTTAAAGGAACAGTGTAAAATAAATTAATAAATAAATTAATTAATTAATTTAAAAATTTTTTAAAGTGTCCCCGTCCTCGCACGTAGTGGTGAACGCATACGTAGATCATGCCCACATATGTAAATGGTGTTCAAACCCAGGGCTGCTGTTAGAAACTACGGGGCCCCATACAGCAAAGCTGACAGGCCCCCCCCCAAAAAAAAAACAGATTACTATGCTTCAGTTATGAATGAACACAGTGAGTACTGATCATTTGCTGTGTTCATCATCCTGAAGGATCCAATTGTGTACTTGCAGTTACCAATGGGAAGGAGAGGAGGGAACCAAGGAGCACTACAGGGGTGGGCACACAGAGGGGCCTGGGCAACAAAGTATGGTGCACAGGGAGGTGATGGGTGTGGTGGGGGGCAATTACTGGAATCAATCCCCTGTCTCTCTCTCTGCAGCAACTGAATGCTAGCGGGAAGGAGAGGAATAGAAGCCAGCTTTCAGCCGCTTCACAGAGAGCCATACAGGGGATCAGTTCCAGAATTGCATTCCCACCATGCTGATCACCCACCCTACACACATCCGATTTACCCAGCTGCCTGGGCCCAGTACAGGAGGGGGTACCCCTTACCCACGGCCCTGTTCAAACCACATATGTGAGGTATTGCCACAAACATCAGACCAAGAGCAATAATTCTAGCACTAGACCTCCTCTGTAACTTTACACTGGCAACCTGTAGGAATTTTTAAAGAGTCACTCATGGACATTTTTAACCGTTTCAATACCGTGCAATTTTACACCTTCCTGCCCAGGCCATTTTTCAGGTTTCAGCGCTCTCACACTTTGAATGACAATTGCGCAGTCATACAACATTGTACCCAAACTAAAATTTTATCATTTTCTTCACACAACTAGAGCTTTCTTTTGGTGGTATTTAATCACCGCTGGGGTTTTTATTTTTTGCTAAATTAACAAAAAAAGACCAAAAATTTTGAAAAAAAAACACATTTTTCTTTGTTTCTGTTATAAAAGTTTACAAATAAATAATTGTTCTTCATAAATTTAGGCCGAGATGTATTCTGCTACATGTCTTTGGTGAAAATAACCCAAATTAGGATGTATTATTTAGTTTGTAGGAAAGTTATAGAGTTCACAAACTATGGTATAGATCTGAATATTGATCAATCCTGAAGTACTGACAGCCAATCTAATTTCTTGAGGTCCAAGAATGTCAGAATAGTACAGATATCCCCAAATGACCCCTTTTTGCTGAGTAGACAGTCGGACGTACTTCATAAGAGGCATGGCGAGTTTTTTGAAGTTGTATTTTTTTGTCATAATTTTTCCGAAAATGAAAAAATGAAAAATATTATTTTCACTATTTTTTTTTTTACATACTGTCACCAGTGCAGTACAGCGTCATCATATAACTGGCATGGCGGTGAACAGGGACACTGACTGGTGACAGTATGAAAAAAAAAAAAAATTATATTTTTTTTTATTTTTTTATTATATTTAATTTTTTATTACATTTTTTTTTTATTTTTTTTAAGATTTTTTTTCATATTTTACTATGACCAAAATAGTACAATGTTACCATAGTAACATTGTACTACTTTGGGGAAGTGATCAGTATTTTTTTTTTTTTTTTTTTTTACACAATTTGCTTATAGCAAAGAATTACTTTGCTATAAGCAAGCATTTAGCTGAATGAAATCGATTCATTCAGCTTTTTTTTTTTTTTTTTTTTTTTGTGCTTAGCTGTGATTTGGTCACAGCTAATCACATGACATGTGCATGTGATTAGCTGTGACCATTCACAGCTAGGCACTAGTATACAATGGATGGCATCATGAATGAAGCCATCCATTGTATACAACTGTCATGTGACCTGCTGTGATTGGTCGCGGCAGGTCACATGGTACCGGCAACGGGAGCCGGTACTCGGATCTGTCATCGGCCGTGTCCGAGGTGCACGGGCGGTGACAGATCCCGCTGCTGCGCCGCTCTGCAATAGCGCAAACGGCGCATGTGCGGGAGCACGCCAAATGGCGTGGACCCGGAAAGCTGCAGCGCTTTTCAAGCCGCCAAACGGCTATTGGCCGGGCGGCTAATGGTTAAGTACCGTAGTTTGACGCCATTCCAAGAGCGTGCGCAATTTTAAAGCATGACATGTTGGGTATCTATTTACTTGCCGTAACATCATCTTTCATATTTCACACACAAAGTGGGATATGTATTGTGTGGTTTTTTTTAATCATTAAAGTGTATTTTTTTCCCAAAAATGTATATTAATTTTTAAAAACTGTCCATTTCAGTTTTGGTTTTCGGCCAAGCGCATCCTGAATTTTTAGGTTTTATTTCAGTGCGCCACTACCAATAATGAAGAATATAATGATTATTTGCAGTGTCAATTGCTATGCGGTTAGATGAAAAGAATATATGATTTCTGCTGCCATCTAGTGGATTTTCCAATTAATGCAGTCTTTTTTTAAATTTATACCATTCTTGTCTAAATATTATTATTATTTTTATTATTATACAGTATTTATAAAGTGCCAATAGTTCGCTCAGCGCTGTACATTACAATGGGAGACAATACATGGGACAGTACAATTACAATACAATGTGATACACGAGGGGTTCGAGGGCCCTGCTCCTTGGAGCTTACAATCTAGGAGGGAGGGGATAGTGGTACAGGAGGAAATAGCTGTGGGGGATAGAGTGGTAGGAAGAGTGGAGGAGATCGGCAATTAGCAGGGGGCGGGGTAGGCTTCCCTGAAGAGATGGGTTTTCAGGGTGCGCCTAAAGGAGAGGAGAGTAGGTGATAGTCTGATGGATTGGGGTAGGGAGTTCCAGAGGATGGGCGATGCCCTGAAAAAATTCCTGGAAGCGGGCATGGGAGGAGGAGACCAGGGAACTGGAGAGTAGGAGGTCTTGTGAGGAGCGAAGAGTATGTGTTGGGTGGTATTTGGATATCAGGTCGGTGATGTAATTTGGGGCAGTGTTATGGACAGCTTTGTATGTCAGTGTAAGCATTCTGAATTTGATCCGTTGGGTAATCAGAAGCCAGTGGAGGGATTGGCAGAGGGGGGAGGCGGAAACTGAGCGGTTGGTAAGGTCTGGCTGCCGTATTCAGGATCGACTGAAGCGGGGATAGTCTGCGGTGAGGGAGGCCAGTGAGGAGGGAGTTGCAGTAATCGAGTTGTGATATGATGAGGGAGTGGATGAGTTGTTTAGTGGTTTCTGGGGTTAGGCATGGGCATATTTTGGCGATGTTGCGGAGGTGGAGTCTACATGAGTTTGTTAGCAATTGGACTTGGGGCAGGAGGATAGATTGGAGTCAAGAATGACACCAAGTACTCTGGCTTGCAGGGTAGGCCTGATGGTGGCATTGTTGGACATGATGGAGAAGTCAGTGGAGGGGGTGCGCGGGCTGGGGGTAAAAATAGGAGCTCGGTTTTGGAGAGGTTCAGTTTAAGGAAGTAGAGCGACATCCAATCTGATATGATTTGGGCGGAGACTGGGGGGGTGAGTCGAGGGGTCGAGAGAGAGATTTGTGTGTTGTCGACATAGAGGTGGTAGTTGAAGCCGTGAGAGTGTATCAGTTGGCCAAGGGAGGAGGTGTAGATGGAGAAGAGAAGGGGCCCGAGGACAGAGCCTTGAGGGACCCCTACAGAAAGGGGGAGGTGGTAGCGTTATAGGTAGCGCTGAAGGAGCATTGTGATAGGTAGAATGAGAGCCAGGAGAGAGCGGAGTCTCTGAGGCCAAGGGAGTGTAGTTTTTTGAGGAGGAGGGGGTGGTCGACTGTGTCGAATGCCGCGGAGAGGTCGAGGAGTAGGAGCACTGAATAGTGGCCATTAGTTTTGGTGGTTAGCAGGTCGTTGGTGAGTTTAAGTAATATTAAAATATTAGTTTGTGCTCATCACAGGCTTCAGTCCCTGAACAGATGTTAATGTCCTGAAGAAAGTGACACCAAGCCCTGCAACATACCACAGATACAGTATGAAAGTGGGCATTACAGAAAACACTTTTTGGCTTTTTGACTCTTGGTCCTACTTTGTTGAGCTTGTATCTCTAGATGCTGTTTACGTGCAAGGCAGATCTTTTGTACCAGATGACTTGCCTGATCCTTCAGGTGCTTTGTAAGTTCAACTACTGATTTCATCTTAATTTTTTCATACGTGACCCTTAAAGAATATGTTACCCCAACATTACATATTCCTGATGTGTATCTGTTGCACCTTGTACTTGTACATGTGTTGAAACATATCCTGTTCTTTTTATATTGCTTCCTTTGTGTAAAATACTTGGTGATCCTGCCAGTCCCCCTGCTGTCCTATTTGAAACTAACCACGCTAAGTATTAGAGCACATCCATCCAAGTGTTGTCAGTTTTCTGGATGTACTGGAGAACAGCCTATCTGCTGGACTTACAGGGCCTCCTTAGGATGAAGATGAGTCAGCCGGACAAAAGGTTCCTTCCAGGTAAAGGCTTCCCTCCTCTGGATGTAGTATGTAGCTGTGTCTGCTGACCCCTCAATGAGGGGCAAAAAGTGGGAGAGTACCCATAGTGTAGTATATCAAATATTTTATTGGTAAAAGAAATTCAGTAAAGCAGGTCAGTAATGGTGCTGGCAAATGCCTGGAAACACAGTAAATAAAAATGTGTCACTGACCTAAAATGTAGCTGGCCGCCAAACCTCCTCGTGGTCTGAGCGGCAATGAGGCGTCACAGGCTGTCAGTTCCTCCTGAGGCCTTTCGTGCTAAGGCACATCATCAGAGGGGATACTGACAGTAGTGCTATTAGCTGCTTATTTTATCTCCTTATTAATAGCGCTCACTTTGTTACACAATATTTGGAAGAACAGCCTGCCTGCCCTCCAATGGCCAAGACTTTTGTTAACATGCCCCCCTGCACAGCTGTTCTCTGAGAAGTTCAGTGCACTGCTCTTTCTCTGCCCCCATCTCTCCAAGCCCCTTATGCTCTTGAGAACAGAGGTCATGTGGTCATTTCTAAAAAAGATATTTCTAAAGTTATAATTATATACAGTTGCAAGAAAAAGTATGTGAACCCCTTGGTATTACGTGGAGTTTTGCATGAATTGGGCATAAAATGTGCTCTGAACGTCATCTAAGTCACAACAATAGAAGAACACAGTCTGCTGAACATAATACTACACAAACATTAGATGTTACCATGGTTTAATTGCACATAACATGTAAACATTCACAGTGCAGGAAGGAAAAAGTATTGGAACCTTTGGACTTAATAACTGGTTGACCCTCCTTTGGCAGCAATAACCTCAACCAAACTTTTCCTGTAGTTGCAGATCAGACCTGCACAACGATCTGGAGTAATTTTGCACCACTCCTCTTCACAAAACTGTTTCAGTGTAGCAATATTCTTGGGATGTCTGGTGTGAATCGCTCTCTTAAGGTCATGCCACAGCATTTCAATTGGGTTGAAGTCAGGACTCTGACTGGGCCACTCCAGAAGGCGTATTCTGTGCTGTTGCAGCCATTGTTTTGTTGAATTACTTGTATGCTTAGGGTCATTGTCCTGTTTCATCACCCATCCTCTGCGGAGCTTCAGTTGGCGGACAGATGGTCGTACGTTTTCCTGCAAAATGTCTTGATAAACTCTGGAATTCATTTTCCCATCAATGACAACAATCCGTCCAGGCCCTGAGGCAGCAAAGCAGCCCCAAACCATGATGCTCCCTCCGCCATGTTTTACAGTGGGGATGAGGTTTTGATGTTGGTGTGCTGTGCCTTTTTTTCTCCACACATAGTGTTGTGTGTTCTTCCCAAACAACTCAATCTTGGTTTCATCTGTCCACAGTATATTTTGCCAGTAGTGCTGTGGAACATCCAGGTGCTCTTTTGCAAACTTCAAACGTGCTGCAATATTCTTTTTAGACAGCAATGGATTCCTCCGTGGTGTCCTCCCATGTACTCCATTCTTGGTTAATGTTTTCCTTATTGTAGATGTGTCAACAAAAATGTTAGCATGTGCCAGAGATTTCTGTAGGTCGTTAGCTGACACTCTGGGATTCTTCTTTACCTCATGCAGCATTCTGCGCTGTGCTCTTGCAATCATTTTTACAGGACGACCCCACCTAGGGAGAGTAGCAACAGTGCTAAACTTTCTCCATTTGTAGACAGTCTGTCTTACCGTGGACACATGAACTTTTGGAGATACTTTTGTAACCCTTTCCAGCTTCATGCAAGTCAACAATTCTTGATCGTAGGTCTTCTGAGAGCTCTTTTCTGCGTGGCATGGTTCACATCAGACAGTGCTTCTTGAAACCAGTAAACCCAAACCAGGTGTGTGTTTTTTAAGAGCAGGACAGCTGTCAGCAACACATCCAATATCATCACACTGATTGGAGTCAAGGTTGGCTCACTCCTGGCTCCAATTAGCTCTGGGAAAAGTCATTAAGCTAGGGTCTCACATACTTTTTCCTCCCAGCACTGTGAATGTTATGTGCAATTAAACCATGGCAACATCTAATGTTTGTGTAGTATTATGTTCAGCAGACTGTGTTCTTCTATTGTTGTGACTTAGATGACGTTCAGAGCACATTTTATGCCCAATTCATGCAAAACTCCACGTAATTCCAAGGGGTTCACATACTTTTTCTTGCAACTGTACATATGCAGCGGGTAAAATAAATATTGAACACGACACAATTTTTCTCAGAAAATATATATCTAAAAGGTGCTATTGACATGAAATTTCCACCACATGTCGGTAACAACCCATGCAATCCATACATACAAAGAAACCAAAACAAATAAGTTCAGAAATTAAGTTATGTGTAATAAAATGAAATGACACAGGGAAAAGTATAGAACACATGAAGAAAAAGAGGTGGAAAAAGGCATGGAAAGCTGAGACAGCACCTGAAATCTATCAGTAATAGGAAAGCAATTCTGTCCCTTGTCAGTGCAAATTAATATCAGCTGGTTCAATCCCAACTGATGACCTAAAAATAGGTGTCTCATTACCAAGGTGTCACACAAGAAAACAAGCAAGACCTCTCAAGACCTTCGCAACCTAATTGTTGCAAAACGTACTGATGGCATTGGTTATAGAAGGATTTCTAAACTTCTGAATGTTCCAGTGAGCACTGTTGGGGCCATAATCTGAAAGTGGAAAGAACATTTCACCATAAACTGGCCATGACCAGCTTCTCCTTGAAAGATTTCTGACAGAGGAATGAAAAGAATTATCAGAAGAGTTGTCCAAGAGCCTAGGACCACTTGTGCAGAGCTTCAGAAAGACCTGAAATTGACAGGTACAATTGTTTAAAAAAAAAGTAATGCACTCATGGCCTGTATGCACGCTTACCACTCAAGACTCCACTGCTGAAGAAAAAGCATGTTGAAGCTCATTTAAAGTTTTTTCTGCACAACATTTAGACAAATCTGTGAAATACTGGGAGAATATAGTCTGGTCAGATGAGACCAAAACTGAACTCTTTGGATACCATAATACACACCATGTTTGGAGGTCAAATGTCACTGCACATCACCCCCAAAACACCATACCACCAGTGAAGTTTGGAGGTGGGAACATCATGGTGTGGGGCTGTTTTTCAGCATAAAGTACTGGCAAGCTTCATTTCATTGATGTAAGGAAGAATGCAAAAATGTACAATTCTTGATAAAAATCTGCTGTCTTCTACCAGGATGATGAAGATGAAACGAAGGTGGACATTTCAGCAAGACAATGATTCCAAACACAAAGCCAAGGAAACTCTCAGTAGATTTCAAAGAAAATAGAAAGCTGCTAGAATAAAAAGCTGCTAGAGAAAGCTGCTAATAGAAAGCTGCTAGAGAAAATAAAGCTGCTAGAATGGCCCAGCCAATCACTTGACTTGAATCCAATAGGACATCTATGGAAAGAACTAAAGATGAGAGTTCATAGAAGAGGCCCATGGACAATTCAAGATTCGAAGACTGTGTGGAAGAACGGGCAAAAATGATTCCTGAGCAAAGCATGTAACTAGTTTCTCTATATAGGAGGCATCTTAAAGCTGCCTTTACCAACAAAGGATTTTGTACGAAGTATTAAATAGATTTCAGTTAGTGTGTTCAATACTTTTTCCCTGTGTCTTTCCATTTTTATTACACGTAACGTAATTTGTTTTAGTTTCTTTGTATGTATGGATTGCATGGGTTGTTACCGACGTGGTGACAATTTCCTGTCAATAGTACCTTTAGAAATATATTTACTGCGTAAATGGTGATGTGTTTAATATTATTTTATATACTATTATATTTATATTATACTATTTATCTACTATTATTATATATATATGCAGTAAATGTACACAACGTTGTGCCTTGCTTTTCTATTTTAAACAGAATGGGTTGTTTTACAAGGTAAGGGGTAACATATACTTTAAAAAGCATTTACAAGTTATCAGTGCAGAGTAAATTGTTAATGTTGGCCTTAGAACTATTGGCCTCACTGATGTTCACGCCTAACATGTGTGGTGCAATCACTATTTATATGGGCGTGCAGGACCTATGCATGCATTTGCATGTATTAGCTATGTGGTGGCAGGGCTTTACATTTTTTTTATTTGTTTTATTTATTTTATTAAAATCTGTTTTATTTTCTACTTATTTTTTTTTATTTAACTCAATTGCTGTCACAAGGGGTCTAACAACACTAGAGTAAAAGGGATCAGGTGGGAGCCACCTGGATCACTTTTACCAAACAGCCACTTGCCAACTGTAAAAATGACACCAAGCTCATGGCTGCACTCTGCATCTGCAGCCATGAGCTTGTTATAAACACTTGGTGACCAGGTGAGAGTGTGTGTGTGTGTGGGTGTATACAGTATTTCCCAAAAGTGAGTACACCCTTCACATTTTTGTAAATATTTTATTATATCTTTTCATGTGACAGCACTGAAGAAATGACACTTTGCTACAATGTAAAGTAGTGAGTGTACAGCTTGTATAACAATGTAAACTTGCTGCCCCCTCAAAATAACTCAACACACAGCCATTAATGTCTAAACCGCTGGCAACAAAAGTGAGTACACCCCTAACTGAAAAAGGCCAAATTGGGCCCAAAGTGTGTATATTTTGTGCAGACACCATTATTTTCCAGCACAGCCTTAACCCTCTTGGGCATGGAGTTCACTAGAGCTTCACAGGTTGCCACTGGATTCCTCTTTTACTCCTCCATGATGACATCACGGAGCTGGTGGATGTTAGAGACCTTGTGCTCCTCTACCTTCCGTTTGAGGATGCCCCACAGATACTCAATAGGGATTAGGTCTGGAGACATGCTTGGCCAGTCTATCATCTTTACCCTCAGCTTCTTTAGCAAGGCAGTGGTCGTCTTGGAGGTGTGTTTGGGGTCGTTATGTTGGAATACTGCCCTGCAGCCCAGTCTCCGGAGGGAGGGGATCATGCTCTGCTTCAGTATGTCACAGTACATGTTGACATTTATGGTTCCCTCAATGAACTGTAGCTCCCCAGTGCCGGCAGCACCCATGCAAACCCAGACCATGACACTCCAACCACCATGCTTGACTGTAGACAAGACACACTTGTCTTTGTACTCCTCACCTGGTTGCCGCCACACACTCTTGACACCATCTGAACCAAATACGTTTATCTTGGTCTCATCAGACCACAGGATATGGTTCCAGTAATCCATGTCCTTAGACTGCTTTTCTACAGCAAACTGTTTGCGGGCTTTCTTGTGCATCATCCTTAGTAGAGGCTTCCTTCTGGGACGACAGCCATGCAGACCAATTTGATGCAGTGTGCAGTGTATGTTCTGAGCACTGACAGGCTGATTCCCCCCCCCCCCCGCCCCTTCAACCTCTGCAGCAATGCTAGCAGCACCCAAAGACAACCTCTGGATATGACGCTGAGCACGTGCACGTGTTCTTTGGTCGACCATGATGAGGCCTGTTCTGAGTGGAACCAGTCCTGTTAAACTGTTGTATGGTCTTGACCACCATGCTGCAGATCAGTTTCAGTGTCTTGGCAATCTTCTTATAGCCTAGGCCATCTTTATGTAGAGCAACAATTCTTTTTTTCAGATCCTCAGAGAGTTCTTTGCCATGAGGTGCCATGTTGAACTTCCAGTGACCAGTATGAGAGAGTGAGAGCGATCACATCAAATTTAACACACCTGCTTCCCATTCACACTTTAGACCTTGTAACACTAACGAGTCACATGACATCAGGGAGGGAAAATGGCTATTTGGGCCCAATTTGGACATTTTCACTGAGGGGTGTACTCACTTTTGTTGCAAGCGGTTTAGACATTAATGGCTGTGTTGAGTTATTTTGAAGGGACAGCAAATTTACACTGTTATACAAGCTGTATACTCACTTATTTACATTGTAGCAAAGTGTCATTTCTTCAGTATTGTCACATGAAAAGATATCATAAAATATTTTACAAAAATGTGAGTGGTGTACTCACTTCGGTTAGATACTGTGTATCAGGGGTGGACTGACAACTCATGGGGCCCCCGGGCAACAGGGGATCATGGGGCTCCTGTGTCCTTGCCCAAACTCAAAAAAGCCTATGAAAAAGGTACCAGGGGCATCTCATGGGGCCCCCTACTGACCCCGGGCCCTTGGGCAGTGCCCGAGTTTCCAAATGATCAGTCCGCCCCTGGGGACACAAGGACACAGGGGCCCCATGATCCCCTATTGCCCGGGGGCCCCATGAGTTGTCAGTCCACCCCTGCTGTGTGTATGTATATATATATATATACACAAAGTTGGGAGCATGAACTTGTCCAAAATGACTTGATATGCTGATACCTCAAGAGTTCCCTTCCCTGGAACTAAGGGGCCGAGCCCAACCCCTGAAAAGCAACCCCACACCATAATCCCCCCTCCACCAAACTTTACACTTGGCACAATGCAGGCAAGAACCGTCTGTCGTATTGCAAGACAGAGAAGTGCGATTCATCACTCCAGGGAACATATCTCTACTGCTCTAGAGTCCAGTGGCGGTGTGCTTTACACAACTGCATCTGATACTTTGCATTGCACTTGGTGATGTAAGGTTTGGTTGCAGCTGCTCAGCCATGGAAACCCATTCCATGAAGCTCTCTACACACTGTTGTTGTGCTAATCTGAAGGCCACATGAAGTTTGGAGGTCTTTAGCTATTGACTCTGCAGACAGTTGGTGACTTCTGCGCATTGTGCGCTTCAGCATACACTGACCCCGCTCTGTCATTTTACGTGGCCTACCACTTCATGGTTGAGTTGCTGTTGTTCCCAGTTGCTTCCATTTTGTTATAATACCACTAACAGTTGACCGTGGAATATATAGTAGCAAGGAAATTTTATGGATGGACTTATTGCACAGGTGGCAACCTATCACGGTACCACGCTTGAATTCACTGAGCTCCTGAGAGCGACCCATTCTTGCACAAATATTTGTAGAAGCAGACTATATATATAGAGAGAGAGAGAGAGAGAGAGATTCTTTTAGAATCTGTTGCACCCATAATGACAGATTCTAAAAGTGGCTGTATAAGAACTACCTGAATCTGATATCGGTAATTATAACCAAAGTGGTGCAAGGCTTTCATGAATTAGATGCAGGCAGTGTTAAAGGGGCCATGCCTCCAGAAAAGTCATGTTACTGCTTTATTGAATTCCCCTGAATATGTTTTTGGTGAAAAATATTATTTGCATTTGGATACATGCACTATGTAGCCTCACAGGATAATTACGAATCTGCTTTGTGAGTGCTTTACTTATCATAAAGATTTAGATGCCCATTAGGCTATTTTCTGTCCAGGTCAAATGTCATTCAACCAAACAGAAAGTGAATCAGGAAAATACAGCATTATGACCACTAGATGAAGCTGATGATCATAGTAAGTATTTATTTCTTGTGATCCATCTAGTAACTCTAATGCAATATTTTCCTGATTAACTCTATTCTACTCTAAAAATATTCATTTGATTTTGCCAGCATATACACAGAACGAATATGAAGTTTCACAGGGTGAATAGCTCTGAGAATTTTTTAATACATGTTTTTAATCCATTTTATAGAGATTAACCACTTCCCCGCCGCCCTATAGCAGATATACTGCTACAGGGCGGTAGGGGTACACAAAATCACGTATATATATATGTGATTTACGAGTAGGGGGCACACGTGGGCCCTACCCGTGCCGCCATTCGCAGCCACAGCTGTCAATCACCGGGTTCAGCGCAGTAACTACCCACCGTTGCCTGGTGATTACCGAGCATCTCCAACGGGGAGGAAGATTGTTTTGTTTTCAAAGTCTTCCTGCCTGTCAGCTCGGACACACGTCTCGGGATGGCTGTGCACATCCCCCCCCCTGCCCCCTAGTAAAACACTCTCTACACATAGTTAACCCTTTGATCACCGCTCATATTAACCCCTTTCTGCCCAGTGCCATTAGTACAGTGTAAATGCTTTTTTTCAGCACTGATCACTGTATTGGTGTCATTGGGGATGTCAGTGACACCAAGTCATTTCCCCCCAGTGTCAGAATGTCCGCCGTAGTCCCGCTAAAAGTCGCTGATCATCGCCATTACTAGTAGAAAAAAATCCCAGTATCTATACCGCCATTTGTAAACTGTATAACTTTCACGTAAACCAATCAATTTACACGTATTGTGATTTTTTTTTAGCAAAGACATGTCGCAGAATATTTTGGCATAAATTTATGATGAAATTTGATTTTTTAAATTTTTTTTACTGGACATGTTTAATAGCAAAAAGTCCAAAATATTGTTTTTTTTTCTCAAAATTTG
Organism: Staurois parvus; assembly: GCF_062004578.1. NCBI lineage: Eukaryota > Metazoa > Chordata > Amphibia > Anura > Ranidae > Staurois > Staurois parvus. The sequence continues at coordinate 11,669,378 of NW_028317882.1, forward strand.
TCGGTCTTTCTTTTTTTATATATATAGAGCAAAAAATTCAAAATGCACAGGCGATCAAATACCACCGAAAGAAAGCCCAATTCGTGGGGAAAAAAGAATGTAAATTTCATTTGGGTGCAGTGTTGCATGACTGCACAATTGTCAGTTAAAGTAACACAGCACCGCAACGCACAAAATGGCCTGGTCAGGAAGGGGGGTAAATCCTCTGGAGGGCAAGTGGGTAATTAGTTATGGATTATGTATTTATGCATCTATTCTATGTTTATACTTTATACTCCTTTTGTATGTAATAATTGCGGCCCCTGTTACGATTCTGACTATACTCAGTTTTTTTTTTGTTTTTTTTTAATTTAAATATTTATTAAGTTTTTCATGTTAATACAAAATCCCAAAAAAGGGAAAAAATTCTCATACAAATAAACATTTATAACATTTCTATATTTCCCTTACTAAAAACTCTTTTCCTTCCCATCCCACTACCCCCCTTCCCTCCCCTCATCCCCCTCCTCCCCCTCTGCAGACTCTAGCTCATTCTACTCTCTTGAGGCTTGTTAATTTTTTACTAACATCCTAGTTCATATTTTCCTATATTTCTCTTTCAATCCTGCTCTTTTCCATTTTTCCCATCTCTTAGAATAAACTCTCATCCTATCTTCCTGCATATGGTATGATCTTTCCATTCTACCTATCTGGTTTACCCTATTGATCCAGTCTTCCTCCTTCGGTACCTCAGCCTTCTACCAATACTTAGGTATCAACCCTTTCGCCGCATTCAAGAAGTACCAAATACCTGAATCTTTATATTTATTTACAGATGTCTCCACATTGTGTAGGAGGCACGTCGTTTGGTCTAATCCTATGTCAATTTCAGTTATTTCTTTAATCAATTTGACTATTATCTTCCAAAAAGTCTGGATTTTCGGACATTCCCACCATATGTGATACACCGTGCCCATCTCTCCACATCCTCTCCAGCACTTAATTGAGCTTTCCCCATTCATCTTTTGTTCTACACTCGGTGTAATGTGCCAACGTGTCATACACTTATAATTAACCTCAACCTCTCTCATACTAACATTATCGTGTATTAATCTAAACATCTTTCTCTGACTATCTTCATCAAACCCAACCCCCATATCTCTTTCCCATTTTGTGATAAAAGTTAACTTTGTGTTTGTGTCTAATTCTGTGAGTATTTTATACACTTTTGAAATACCGTGCTTCCCATCCCTTCGTGTCTCCAACAACCTTTCAAACATATTCCACTCCTGTTTTGTTCTCAGGGGTTTCGGTAGATTTCCAATAAAACATTTCAATTGATGATATTTCCACTCATCTATTCTAATAAAAATATCTCCCTTTTTCTCTATTAAGTCTTTGAGTGATCTCAATTCCCCCTCCACCAAAACATCTCTCAGTTGGGTATCCTCCTTTCTAAACCATCTCCCTGATATCTTATTCTTTCCCGAGGGAAAGTAATCAGTATTTGTGAGAGGCATTAATATAGAATTAAATTCCCATTTCATGTTTTTGTGTAAGTTGTCCCATACCCTAAGAACATTTAAAGTGTAGATACTTGTGCTTTCTTTGATTCCCCTGAACTGTGGTGGAACCCATATCATCTGGTTCAATCTAATGCCACTAAGATCATTTTCAATTGTTACCCAACTTTTCCCTTTATGGTTAAATGTCCAGTCATATATTCTTGCTAAAACCACTGCTTTATAGTATCTCTTGACATCTGGTAGACCCAATCCCCCTCTCTCTTTAGTCCTACTCAATGTTTCATATGCTATTCTGGGTTTTTTATTCTTCCATATGTATCTTGTTAACATTTTTTTCATTATCTTAAAGAAGGCTTCTGGGATTTTAATTGGTACCATTTGAAATCTATACAGTATTTTAGGCATAATTACCATTTTGACTAGGTTTATACGTCCTATCCAGGATGGATTTCCTCCTTCTAGTCTTTTTAAATCTTCCCTGATCTCATTTATCAAAGAGATATAGTTTAATCTATATAAATGCTTAGATGAGGCCGTGAGTATTATTCCTAGGTATTTTATCTCTTTTTCTCTCCATATAAAGGGGAATTCTTTTTGTAGTTTTTCTTTTTCATTCTTTAATATATTAATATTCAGGATCTCTGTTTTCGTTGGATTAATTTTTAAATTTGATAGTTCACCGTACTCCTTCAAAATCTTCATTATATTTGGGAGAGTTATTCGGGGGTTCCCCACATAGAACAATAAGTCGTCCGCAAAGGCCGCTACTCTATGTTCTATGGATTCTATCTGAATTCCCTTTATCGATCCACTATTTCTTATTATTGACAACAAAGGTTCGAGTGACAATACATATAGCAGGGGGGACAGTGGGCAGCCTTGTCTTGTACCATTAGACATTCCAATGGGTTCTGATCTCTCCCCATTTACCGTGATGATTGCAGTAGGCTCCCTATATAATTTACTTATCCACTCTCTCATTCTATCACCTATCCCCAGCACTTTTAAGTTGTCCATCATAAAGCCCCAGTCCACTCTATCAAATGCCTTCTCTGCATCAATCGACAAGAGCGCCACCGGGGCTTTCCCTTTTCTACTTTTCTGAATAAGCATCAGGGTTCTCAAGCCGTTATCTCTACCTTCTCTCCCCGGTACAAAGCCCACCTGGTCTCCATGGATCCACTCAGGCATCAGATCCCTCAACCTGTTCGCCAACACCTTTGCATACAGTTTAGTATCAGTGTTCAATAATGAGATAGGTCTATAGCTGGAGCACTGAGATGGATCTTTTCCCTCCTTGTGAATAAGTACTACATGGGCCTGTAGGGATTCTCTCCTCACTTCCATCCCACCTCCCAGAGCATTCATATATTTCTCCAACTTGGGTAACAGTACTTCACTAAATTTCTTATAGTACTTAACTGTATAACCATCCGGACCTGGGCTTTTTCCCCCGCCTGTGCTTTTTAATGCTTTTTTAATTTCTTCCTGGGAAATTTCTGCATCTAGGGAGTTCAACTGTGCTTCACTTAGTTTTGGTAAACCCGCATTTTTTAAGTATGTCATCTTTTTTTTATTAATTCCCTCTTGAGCTTCTTTTAGAGGGCCTTGGGGACTAATATTATATAACTTTTTGTAATACTCCGTAAATACTTTAATAATCTCTTTATTTGAGTGGACCAACTCCCCCTTTGAACTTTTTATCTTTTCTATATAGTTCCTATTTTTCTTTTTATTCAAAGCTCTCATTAGATATCTTCCTGGTCTGTCTCCCCATCTATATCTCTCATTCAAAACCCTGTTGTATACTCTTCTCTTCTCCTCATCCATCAACCTCTCTAGTTCATCTTTTTTATCCAATAACTTCTGTCTCGAATCTTTTGTTATTTTCTTCTTATGTATCTGCTCCAAGTCCAATATTTCTTTTAATAGCCCACTGATCCTCTCTCTTCTTTCCTTTTTCTTCCTTGCTCCTGCCGCAATCAAGATACCTCTTATGAATACCTTATGGCTTTCCCAGACTGTAGCTATCGATACTTCCTCTGTTTCGTTCTCCTTAAAGTATACCTTGATCTCTTTCTCGATTTTCTGAACTACATCCTCATCCAGAAGAAGAACCTCATTTAACCTCCACCCTAATCCTCCAGACCCCCTTCTTCCCTATCCCATTTTCATTACGACCGGAGCATGATCCGAGAACGTCCTTGTCTCTATATCAATTTTAACCAGATGATCTATATGTTGATGGTCTATTAAGATGTAGTCTAATCTCGAGTATATCTCATGTGCACTAGAGAAGAAGGTATAGTCTCTGTCTTTCATATGCGTTATTCTCCAGGTATCCACTAGTTGACATTCATGCATCACTTTCTTCAAAGCTCTCAGAGACCTACTCCCCTCTCTCTGCACAGAAGAGGTATTATCCCATTGTGGGTCCATACAGAAATTTAGGTCTCCAGCTACTATCAAACGCCCTTTTTTAAATTCCATCAATTTTTTCAACAGACCCTTCATATACATCTCCGGATTTTTATTAGGGCAGTATATATTGGCTAGAGTACACTCCATCCCCTGAAGTCTACCTCTCAAGAATAAAAACCTCCCCTCCGGGTCAGTTCTTCTATCCTCCAGCTCAAATCTCATATTCTTTGCCAAACCTATTGCAACCTCTTTTAATTGGAGAATCTGCATAATACCATATTGGATAGTGTTTGGATTTCAATTTCACGTTTGCCTCTATCTCAAAGTGCGTCTCCTGTAAAAATACCACTGACGTCGCCCTATGATGTAACTCATTAAATAACCTAAATCTCTTCCCTGGACAACTCAGCCCATTCACATTATAGGTTATAAACTGTATTTCTTCCATCATTCCCAATTAACTCTATCTCTCTTCCAAATTGCCTCTTCCTCTTTATCCCTACTGTCCTGCAGAGTATTAACCCAGTACCTCCTCTCCTTCCTCCCTCCCACCCAACTCCCGTCCCACCCAACTCCCATCCTCTCCCTCCCGCCCCACCCCCCCCCCCCTCTTTTTAGGCCTACTATTTGCCTACCAATCATTTGTGGAAATACAATCCACCTTTGATTTAATCTACAGGGCAAAAAAAAAAAACTCCACCCATGGACAACTTTTCCCCCTTTTTCCCTTCTCCAACCTCCCCTTTGACCCCTAAGTCCTGCCTAAATATCTCAATAACAGTGGTTAGAGGACAGCTGGGAGAAGGCAGAGAAAAGAGAGGAGGGAGAGAGAGAGAGGAAAAAAAAAACGCTATCTCTCTCCCTCTCCCCCTCCCCCCCCCCTCCCCCCGCCTCCTCCCTCCAACAGATTGCCAGTCCTCCTTTCCTTTCATTCTGATTTCCCAGTGTTCTTCTTCCCAACCAGGAATCTCCAGTCTTTGTAGTTTAAGCCTATCACAAAAATATTGCAATCTTCTGGGAACCTGAGATATGCTGTAATTCCATTTCTCCATCCTATTAGGCACTCAGGGGTCCCCCATCTATATTGCACATTCTGTTCTTTCATTCTTTCCAATAGAGGTCTAAAGGTTCTCCTTCTCCACAGAGTCTCTGATGACAAATCCGCATATATCTGTATGTCCTTTCCTTCATACATAATTACTGATTTTCCCTTAATCCTCTTCCAAATTTTATCTTTATCTAGAAAGTCACAAAATTTAACAAGTATATCTCTTGGCCTTTCCTTTCCCGAATTTCCTTGGAGTTTTCCTTGCCTAAAAATTCCTTCCATTTTAGTCCTTTCCATATCAGTACTGTCCATTATGGAGTTTAATATTTTACAGACCACCTCTTGCAAATTTTCTCCTTTTGAATTCTCTGGGACCCCTCGTATCCTAATATTTCTCCTCCTGTTCCTATTTTCTTGTATCTCAGTCTTATAGCGCAGTTTTTCTTGGGCTTTCCCTATATTGATTATTTCTTTTTCCAATTCAGAGATAATTTGGGTTTGATTTTTAACTTTTTCCTCCGTTTCTTCCACTCTCACCAAAAGATGTCCCAAATCATTTCGAATGTTTACAATTTCTTGTTTTATTGTTTTTTCCAGTCCTTTAAACATTTCTGCCATTTCCTTTTTGTTTGGTATTTGTAGCTCTGTCTCCATCTCTGTGTTAGGTGATAATTGTTGGCTACTAATGTCAAGGCCTAGTGATAGTCTAGGGCTACTTTCCAGGCTTAGTTCTGCTTCACCACTTTTACCCTGAGACCTTTCTGGAGTTATGTTTCCCTGAGAGGTATATTTTTTAATAGTACCGGTCTGAGTCCCTTTAGGCCCACTTCCTTTTGCATTTTTATTTTTCATTCTTCTATGGCTCTTATTCTTCTTTATAGGCTCGGGGTTAAGGAGAGACAGCTATTAATATACAAATCACACCTTATCCACTCACTTGGTTATCAATCTTTTCTTTCGTTTTTCCTCTTCTCCTTTGCACTCCTTTACATTCCCCAATCAAGGGAGGTCCCCTCTTTACTCTCATACACTGCTTCTCCTAAACAGCTCACAACAGCGTTCAATATTAATCAAGTTTTGACCAGAGTCACTCACCCTCCTCGTATCACTTTTCCTCTCATGACCCGGCTAAGAGCTCTCTTCATCTGTCATTCAGCTGGGCAGTGTGTATATTTAGGGGGCTCCCAAGGGTATCCTCCGCCTTTCTCTCTCCAATCCCCAGTGCCTCTCCTCCTTCACAAGCAGGGCTCCGAGCAGTGGGCCAGTCAGCAGGGCCCCGGACAGTGGACCAATAAGTATGACTCCATATAGTTGACCAGCAGTCAGGTCTTCGGCTAATAAGCCGTCAAACAGATCTCCGGGTAGGGACCAACCACCAGGGCTCCGAGCACTGGGTTTAGCATACGGCGCTCCAAACCGTGAGCTAGCTAACAGGGCACCATATAGTCAGCCGGCAAACAGAGGTCCAAGTATTGGACCGGCAACAGGGCTCCAATTAGTGAGCCTGTGAGCAGGGCAGCTCCTCTCCTTCCGCACCAAACACCGGCCGGCTTCCTGGTCTCCCAGCGGTGCTTAGCGGCTGACCACGTGGCCACACCACTCCTCCACGTCTCCCAGCAGCCAGACACGCCTTCACCGTCGAGCACCGCAGCCGAACCCCGTCTCCCAGATCAGCTCTCCCACAGCGCTTCCGTACATCCAAAGGGGACCACCATGCTGCAGTAAGTTTTCCCACTAAGCTTCCCCATTACAGGTAGGGGTTTGGGGAGGTCGGGTGGAGGAGCTTGTCCGAGAGCTCCTACATCGGGCTCTCCTCAGCCGCCATGGTTAGGCTCCGCTCCCTGCCTATACCAACATCCTCCCAATACACAGTATATCTCAGTATCAATACATGCCTATTTCCGCAAGCTGAACTTTCTGAGTTCTCTCCTGCTGTGACTATACTCAGTTGAGCCAAGCTGAGAGTACCATATTTTTCACTCCATAAGACGCACCCGACCATAAGATGTGCCTAGGTTTTAGAAGAGAAAAACAAGAAAAAAAATATTCTGAACCAATGGACTGCGGACACAGTACAGAAAATGACCAGAGACTGCGGACACAGTACAGGAGATGACCAGAGACTGCGGACATAGTACAGGAGATGACCAGAGACTGCAGACATAGTACAGGAGATGACCAGAGACTGCAGACAACTACAGGGGATAAATAGAGACTGCGGACATAGTACAGGAGATGACCAGAAACTGTGGACAGTACAGGAGATGACCAGAGACTGCGGACACAGTACAGGAGATGGCCAGAGACTGCGGACATACTACAGGAGATGACCAGAGACTGTGGACATAGTACAGGAGATGACCAGAGACTGCGGACACAGTACAGGGGATGACCAGAGACTGCGGACACAGTACAGGGGATGACCAGAGACTGCGGACATAATACAGGAGATGACCAGAGACTGTAGACACAGTACAGGAGATGACCAGAGACTGCGGACAGTACAGGAGATGGCCAGAGACTGCGGACATAGTACAGGAGATGACCAGAGACTGCGGACATAATACAGGAGATGACCAGAGACTGTGGACACAGTACAGGAGATGACCAGAGACTGCGGACACAGTACAGGAGATGACCAGAGACTGCAGACAACTACAGGGGATGACTAGAGACTGCGGACATAATACAGGAGATGACCAGAGACTGTGGACACAGTACAGGAGATGACCAGAGACTGCAGACAAGTACAGGAGATGACCAGAGACTGCAGACAACTACAGGAGATGACCAGAGACTGCAGACATAGTACAGGAGATGACCAGAGACTGCAGACATAGTACAGGAGATGACCAGAGACTGCAGACAAGTACAGAAGATGACCAGAGACTGCAGACAACTACAGGAGATGACCAGAGACTGCGGACACAGTACAGGAGATGACCAGAGACTGCGGACACAGTACAGGAGATGACCAGAGACTGCGGACACAGTACAGGAGATGACCAGAGACTGCGGACACAGTACAGGGGATGACCAGAGACTGCAGACATAGTTCAGGAGATGACCAGAGACTTCAGACAGTACAGGGGATGACCAGAGACTGCGGACATAGTTCAGGAGATGACCATAGACTGCAGACAGTACAGGGAATGACCAGAGACTGTGGACCTTTGGGGAGAGAGGGGGAGTGGGTACCTGAATTTGACAGGTACCCACTTCCACTTCTGTGGAGTTGTCCTCCCTTAACTGTGGGCACCCGGTTGTGACAGCCGGGTGTCCACTGCGTATGCGCGAGAAGCGATGCGCTTTGTGAATGGCCCGGCGTCTTCTGGGACACATGACAAGTCACTAAAGATGCCAGCGTGGGAAGACTATACAGTGCTGGACCGAGGAAAAGGTAAGGTCCTGCTGCAGAGAAGAGCTGAATGGCCGGCCCGGTATTCTGACACAGTGTTGGCGGCGGAAATACCGGACCGGCCGCTCCATATTCGCTCTATAAGATGCACTGACATTTCCCCCCCTTTTTTGGGGCGAAAAAAGTGCGTCTTATGAAGCAAAATATATGGTAATTCTTTTGAGAGTTGTAAGCTGGTATTAAGCCCAAAAGCAAGCATTTTATATTGCAGCTAACCAGTTCCTAGATTTGATGGCTGCATTTGTTTTCCTTTGTTTTTCTTTGGCTTTATTCTATTTTCATCTGGTGATCCTGCCAGTAAGTCTGCTGCCTTTCAGCAGAACAATGTGTCCTACAGATATAGCAGTTAGAGAGTTGATACAAACCATTTAACAATGACAGAGGTGCTTACAATGATGAGCTTTTATTTATGTAAAACCTTTATCCCAAAAGGAAAAAGAAATTGCTGTAACCGCTTATAAAGTATTAGCTGGAGTTTGGCTTCAAGTTAGTGTTAGTGTATCTAAATCTGCTAGTGCTTCTAACACTATCCCCCTCCCCCCCCCAACTGACAATACTGCTGTCCAAAGGTGCCCCTGTGCTCCTTCTGTTTCAATAGTATTTACTGAGATTTTATAACTTACAAAACAGTCGTACACTGTACAAAGTATTAATAGGTAAGGTGCGTCATAATGGTGCACACAAAGTTTGCAGCGCAAACAAGTCTAAGCCACTGTGCTCCTTCATCCAGAACTAAAGCGCTCTAAGGGCTCATGTACACTGCAGCTGCTAAACTGACATTCAGGAGGTGTTCTGCATTTTTTTCAGCAGCCCCTGAACTCTCCTTTATGGTTTCCTATATGACCATGTACACACAGTCATTTACAGTAGTTTACAGGCAGTTGAGCTTACAGTCGTTTTTTTGGATGCACCAAACTTGCGTTCAGGAGTAGATTTTAATAGCGTTGCAAACGCCAAACACTTATAAGCGTTTGCATTTAGAAGCGTTTTTTAACAGTTTCATATCCAAATGCTGTCCATAGCCTTTTTTCATCATCAGAAATGCCTGCAAAGTGTTTTCCATGTATTCAAGCGCAGTCAGTTCCAGGTTTTGCGTGAAGGAAAAAAATAGTAGAATGCGCCGCATTATGCTCATGATGGGATCCATAGTGAATACAACCAGAAAAGATAGATAATCTCAACACATACTGCTCTCTCTGCTTCTGCTCTCTCTATTTCTCTCAAAATGTCTGAAATAATCGTAATATGACGGACGCAAGGTGGTTCTCTCGTTCTGGGAGGACATCATATGACGTCCTCCCATTCTCACCATGAATGCGCGGCTCAGGGAGCGCGCAGTGCGGCGATCGGTGGATCGCCGATCACGGAAAGAGCCGAAGATGTTGGCTCGGTCATGTGATCAGCTGTGTCCAATCACAGCTGATCACATGTAAACAGGGAAATGCCGGTTATCGGCATTTCTCTCCTCTCGAGCTGTCACGCTGACAGCTGGAGAGGAGATGAGAGCCAGTAATCGGCTTTCCGCGCAGGGGACATGTACACTGATCATCGGGGCACTGATGATCAGTGTGCCCTGATGATCAGTGTAGCCTCAGCAGTGCCACCTGTCAGTGTCCATCAGTGCCTTGTGTCAGTGCTCGTCAGTGCCACATCAATGCCACATATCAGTGCCTCCCAGTGCACATTAATGCCACATCAGTGCCTATCTGAGCTGCCTTTCAGTGTCACCCATCAGTGCCAATCAGTGCCACCTATCAGTGCGCATCAGTGTTGCCTGTCAATGCCCATCAGTGCCATCTACCATTGCCTCCTCATCAGTGACCATCAGTGCCCATCAGTGCAGCCTATCAGCGCCCATCAGTGCAGCCTCATTAGTGCACATCAGTGAAGGAGAAAAATCACTTTACAAAATTTTATAACAAAAACAAAAAAAAAATTTTTCTCAAAATTTCAGTGGTTTAAGGTTTAAGAAAAAATAAAAAACCCAGAGTTGATTAAATACCACCAAAATAAAGCTCTATCTGTCAAAAAAAATTATATAAATTTCATATGGGTACAGTGTTGCATGACCGCGCAATTGTCAAAGTGCGACAGCGCTAAAGCTGGAAATTGGCCTGGGCAGGAAGGGGGTATAAGTGCCCTGTAGGCTTGTGGTTAAAAACGCTTCTAAATGCAAACGCGCATAAATGCGGTATGCAAACATGGCTAATCAGACGTTTTTTAACCTACGTTTTCCAGCAGTCAGTTTCCATCATTCAGAAGTGTTTTCCAAACATCCCGTGTACATGGAGCCTAACAGTGTGCATAAATATGTTCCTGATACAATGTACAGCAACAGAAGTATCATTTGTAAAATACATTAAAAATAAACATCCCGTGTACATGGAGCCTAATTAAAGAGGAACAGTAAGTTACTGGCCAGTTTACTAGGTGAAAACAGAGGGGGAAAAGCCTAAAAATAGAAAACTAATGCAGCCATCGCATCTAAAGATTGGTAAGGTGCAATATATAACTTCTCTGGTTTAAGGTTTAATACTGCTTTAATATAACACATTCAGTAAAGTTCAGTTACTGCTTTCAAGCTGTTTTTCCTGCAATTAAATTATTATTATACAGGATTTATATAGCGCCAACAGTTTGCGCAGCGCTTTACAATGTAAGGGAGACAAATTGCTTTATTACATTTTGTACGATAAAAGTTTTTTTAAGGAGGTATACAAAGGCGCTATATCATGTCTCCGGCACGTATTTGTTCTGCTCTGTTTGAGTTGCTTGGTGCATGCTCACCTACTGTAACAGAAGGACGCTGACAGCCTAGAGATCGCCTGCTGAAGGCAAGGAGTGCTGAGCATGTTCAGCTGCATGACAACTTCTGGAAAGATCAGTAAGTAATTAGGCTGGATATTTACCAATTACTGAAGCAGACTATACAAACATGCATTAATGTGGAAATGTAAGTAATGATATCTGACATTTTTTACCTATACACCGTACATGCAGGCATTTCAGTTTCAGTAGACTGACGGAAAGAGGTGTTTAGCTCTCTGATAAAAAACGGAGCACATTTTACTGGGTAATAGGCAATCAACAAAATGTTGTACAAGACTTTACTTCTTCAGTTAAGAGAAAAATCACCCAACAGCTTTCGACTCTTCACTGTAGTATTTATAAAGAGCACTCTCCCGCTACGCCTTTGTAAGCAGCACTTTGTAGGCTAACATCTGTCTCACATTATTCATCATTTTACCAACGTATTTTAAATTAAAGTGCTGAGCAAACTGTTGGCGCTATATAAATCCTGTATAATAATAATAATAAATTTGATTTTAATTTGCACATGGTACAAGAGTGTGAATCCATTGCACTGGGGGTATGTTAAGAACCTTGCGCAGGCCTTATTTAGAATTATTATTACCTTTTTATTGTATTTATTATGATGATTACTATTATTATTATTTGGATTTGTGGTTTGAGGATACTGAAAAAACCTTTGTCCTTGCCACATAATCAAAGTACAAAGTGCCCTATCGTTGCAGATACGTATTCAAAAGAGTGTAAATTTGCACCATAATATTATAGAAGGCTGGTTTGTTTTCAGCTTAAAAAGTGTTACTAAACCCACAACAGTAAAATCAGTCTGTATATGCAGTAAAGCATGCTTCTTGTTATACTCACTGTGGAACCTAAGGGGTTAATCCTCTGCATTGTGTAAAAATGCAGTTTGAGTCGGACTTCTCCGATCCTCCCCTTCTTCCAGGATCCTCACTTCCCCACTTATCTCCTGATAAGACACATCATCTGCAGTCACTCTGCACATGCTCAGTTTGGTGTGTATTTAACCACTTCCCATCTGTCCCAGTGCAGGAGCGGGTGGCTGTTTATAAACGGCCTCCGCATTCACTGCCTGTACTCCCTGGGAGCGTACGACACTGCGATCTGGTGCCAACTGTGTTCGATCGCTGTATGGGACCTCTGTGTGAGGTCCCGATTCATATGATCACTGATTGGCCAATCAGTGATCACAGGAACAGTAGTAAACAAGATGTCAATTCCTGACATCATTGCTTACTACATCTGAAATCTGTGAATCCTCACAGAGGTCACATGGTACAAGGCTGTTGTGAATAGTTGTGTGTGAATAGTAGTTGTGACCAATCACAGCTCACACAGCATTTCTCAATGGCAGCAAGAATGCAGCCAGAGAGAAGGAGAAATTATTGCTTTTACAGCCTTTTTGGGTGTAAAAGCAATCAGTGTAAAAAAAGAAAAAAAATCTTCATCACCCCCCACAAGTAGTACAGTGTCACTATGGTGACACTGTACTGCTAGGGTGACTGTATGCTAAAAAAACAAACAAAAAAAAACATAAATAATAATATAAAAAAAAATGTAAAAACTATTTTTGAAAAATTATAATTTTTGGTTATAAACTAATTTGGGTTTTTTTTTTTTTTTACTTAAAAGATAGCTGAATACATTTTGGCCAATATTTGTGTAGAAAGATTATTTATTTGCAAAATTTTATAAGAAAAACACTTTTTTTTTTCAAAATGTTTGGACTTTTTCATTTATATAGCAAAAAAATTAAAATCCCAGTGGTGAATAAATACCACCAAAATAAAGTTTTATCTGTCTCCAAAAAAATGCTAAAAAAGTCATATGGGTACAGTGTTGCATGACCGCGCAATTGTCATTCAAAGTGTGATAGCACTGAAAGCTGGAAATTGGCCTGGACAGGAGGGGGGTGAAAGTGTCTGGACTTGAAATGGTTAAAGAATTTTTTTTTTGCTTGGGAGAGTGCATATCAGCACAGGGCTAATCAATCTGTCCAGACAGAGGTCAGGGGTTCTGCATCCTCCTAGAGCAAAATGAAAACTCCTCCTACAAGCTTTAACATGTGCTCGGCTGGACACTGATAGAAGTCACAACACTGTTCTAACTGCTGATGAGAAAAGGTATGTAGTAGTTTATAATTACTAAAATAATTGCATTTCCATGTTCTGTGTACTGTAGGAAACCAGATATAGTGAGTGCAGGGGCCTGGGTTTAGTAACACTTTAAAGAAGAACTTCCAGGTATCAATATTGTTACATAATTACAATGGTCCAGCTTGGACCAATGTAACTATGCATATACCATACCTGTGGGATCCCTCTAGACCCTGGAAATCACATTAGTAGGTCCGGTTACTGCAGTGATACCCATAAGCATTCATGTCTTGTGCTGAGCAGTTGGCCTGATGCATCCTGGACACAGGAGACACCATTCAGAGATCACTTTGCATTTTCTCGATGAATGCAAAGTATTAGCTGATTGGTCAAGGTGGAGAGGCAAACAGTGATGTCACATTCTCCACCTCATCCCACCAGAGAATGCTTTGCATTCATTAAGAAAAAGCAAAGCATTCTCTGAGTTGTGTCCACACCCAGACGCTGACATCCTGTTCACAGCACAGGGCAGCCACTGGGCACAGGAACCAGAAGCTAGTGGAGATCACTGCAGTAGCATTGTATACTACAGTGGCTTTCAGCTTCTAGAGGGATCCCGCAGGTATGGTATATACAGGTGAAATTTGAAAAATTATTCTAATTTTCTGAGATTGTGGATTTGGGGTTTTCATGAGCTGTAAGCCATAATCATCACAATTATGACAAATCACGGCTTGAACTATCTTGCTTTGCATGTAATGAGTCTATCTCATATCTTAGTTTCACCTTTTAAGTTGCATTACTGAAATAAATTAACTTTTGCACAATATTCTAATTTTTCAAGTTTAACCTGTACATAGTTACATGTAATGTGTAATTATGTAACAATATCTATACCTGGAATTTTTCTTAAACTATATTTTACATAGTGCCTTGTGCATTGTTTTTTTTTTTTAGTACAGCACACTCCCTCTCTATGCCCTACACTTTTGGGCCCTTACACAGCTTTAGGACTGCGCACCCCCCTCCTTCCTCACAGCTTAACCCCCAACATTCCCCAGGGCCGTTCCACGGGCCGCCCCATCAAATCCACCCACTGGCAACCTTCAGTGCACCCACTTTTATTTTAACACTGTTACAACTCAATATATGAAAATGAAAAGTGTATTCAAAGTCATCAGTGCTTTCAAGATTTAACAATAAGGAATTATATTTTGGCCAAAAAATATGAAGCCTGCCAATGTGAAAAGTTAGACTCTTTTGAGCAGGACCCTACACTAACACTAATTGCACTACCTTTTCAAAGCCCCCCAATCTATCTTCTCCCAGCAGATCTAAGAAAATGAAAAAAAAATCCAAAACAAATATATTCAGCAAAGAGACAGCCCAATCAAGCAAAGAGACATCCCCACATAGTCAGCAGAAATCCCAATCCAGCAAAGAGAGAGCTCATATAGCAAAGAGACAGCTCAATCCAGCAAAGAGGCATCCCTATCCGGCAAAGAGATATCCCCATATATTCAGCAAAAAGACATTCCAATCCAGGAAAGAGACAGCCCAATCAAGCAGAGACATCCCCCTGTATTCAGCAGAGAAACATCCCAATCCAGCAAAGAGACATCCCCATATAGCAAAGAGACAGCCCAATGCAACAAAGAGACAGTCACAGCACATGCCCACATCCAGCAACATTGTCAATCAATTTACCATTGTGATGTATAACAACTTGTCTCCAAACCAGTGAGCACTGAGTAGTCCTGCAGGATACACACAGCACAGCTCTTCCACACGGCTGAGCTGAGACTGGCATGGTGCCCAAACCAGCATCTGGTCTGCAGGGAGAAGAGGAGTACAGATGATATCACTCTGCCATCCCCCCATCACACCTGTATGCACTCCACTCAGCCCCCCTCATACCTGTACACACTCACCCCCCCACACACACACACAGCTGTACACACTAACACCCATGGGAGGGGATGAGCAAATGTTGTCTATCTAAGCTTTTCTCAAGAAGTGGCACCCTTTAAAAGTATGCAAAACCTAGAGGCACTTCAGTCTAAAAATGTAAAAGACTTGTTTGTTTCTTATTAACCATTTCAAGTCCGGACACTTTCACCCCCTTCCTGTCCAGGCCAATTTTCAGCTTTCAGTGCTATCACACTTTGAATGACAATTGCGTGGTCATGCAACACTGAACATATTAATTTTTTTAGAATTTTTTGAGACAGATAAAACTTTATTTTGGTGGTATTTATTCACCACTGGGATTTTTATTTTTTTGCTATATAAATGAAAAAGTCCAAACATTTTGAAAAAAAAGTGTTTTTCTTATACAATTTTGCAAATAAATAATCTTTCTTCATAAATCTTGGCCAAAATGTATTCAGCTCAAAATGTATTCAGCTATTTTTTTAGTAAAAAAAAAAACCCAAATTAGTTTATAACCAAAAATTATAATTTTTCAAAAAAGTTTTTTACATTTTTATTTTATTTTTTAGATATTATTTATGTTTTTTGTTTTTTTAACATACCGTCACCCTAACAGTACAGTGTCACTGATTGCTTTTACACCCATAAAGGCTCCCCAATCAGGGATCACATGAATCGGGACCTCACACAGAGGTCCCGTACACCGGATCGCGGTGCCACGTGCACAGGCAGTGAATGCGGGGGCCGTTTATAAAGTGGTTAATGGGAAACATGAGGCTGGGATGAAGCATACAACCACCTTGATGAAATTAACTTTACATCAGAGGTTCCGCCATCACATTTGAGACTCCTCTTTACATCAGAGCCCAACCTTTTGGCTCCAGCAGTGAGGCACAGAGTGGGAGGCGAAAGAGGTCTGGAGGAGGCATGCTGGGGGGGTGGCCCTACATTGTGTGGGCCAACCATTAACACCATGGCAATGAATTACTCTGTACATCCTATCCTGGAGCATCATTGTTATGTTCCTGCAGGCCGGCCTGGCTTGCCCAGACCATGGCAACTCATGATCCAAGCAGACCTAAGTATCTCCACACATGGTCACCCCTAAACATTTTTTGATGCCCTTAGCAACATCCCTCTAATAGGCTGTAGGTTGGCATCACATTTGTGCATTTGAATCATACCTTAATGCACCTTGCAAACACCCTCTATCACATACAATATCCCTTGCACAGATAGAAAACATCTTGGTGTTGTGGAATGATGTTTTGGAAAAAAGAGGTAAATATCACATTGTTGTGTAGTGTGGTGTAATGGCAGTCCATTCAATGTTAATGTGTGAAATAACGATGATTAACCTGTATGCAGTAATGCAACACGACACACTGAAGATGTTTATTGGTGCTCTTAAGGAAATCCTATTTTATCGCCAATAACCTGGGTGACAATAGGTATATGAACCTACTGTATGTGAGATTACTATATTTCTACTGATGGTGGAAAACGTGTGGCTATGAACTATACAGGCAAAAGCTGCCTCTTTTTCCTTACCATCTAAAAACACAGGCCTACTGCGCCTACTGGTAAATCCAGTCGTCGGTATTTATCAAACACGTTTTCAGTAAAAAAAAAATACACTAAAATGAATTTTAGTGCAGACACACAATATTATACCCATTTTTTTAAATATAAAAGACAGGCTTATGTCGAGTAAATAGATACCAGACATGTCAAGTCTTAAAATTGTGTAGCGCCCTCCTAGTTTAGCTAGGGGGAGCTAGACCCTAATGGTTAGCTAGGAGCTGGTTAGCAGCTCTGGTGAGAGCCAGTGGGGTCAAATTCTGGTCAGGACTGGGAGATTCTGCAGGCCAGCCTGTTTGGCATTTTCCGCTGCTCTGAGGCTTTCAGAGGAGGACTTTGGAGGCAGTGAGTAGACCTGAGGTTGCACTCTTGAGGGACCTCAGCCAATCCCCAACAGGAGGCTTGGTAAGGGGCTGGGACCTTAAAAGTGTAAGAGCCTGCTCAGAAGCAGGCGAGTGGTGGTGGGAGAGGTGTAGAAGAAGATAAGTTGAGAAGCTGGAGGAGGAAGGCTGCCGCTGCCAAGAGGCCAAGGGATATGGGGCCTGCCATTGAGCCTGAAGCTGGAAAGGAGAAAAACTCGGAACTCACTGGCCCCCTGAGCGAGGACCATCTGTATTGCAGGGAGGGAGTAGTCCAGCTGATAGGCCTGGTAGTAGCAGCCATCCCGCAAGCGGTACAAGAGAGGATCTGAGTGAGTACACCTACACCCCCTGAACAGATAGAGGAAGGAGCAGTCTGATGGGAAACCAGGTTAGTCCCCTACTAGTGACTATTCACCTGATGTAGAGGGACAGGAGCCAGGTCTTCTGCTCAGGAAGAGAGTCTCCAGATTGCTTGGTGAATAGGAGTTAATCTAGGGTCTGGGGAAGTACAACTAGGCGCTTCTGGCTAGCACTCCAACAGAAACTGTGTTGCTTCAAGAAGGAGAAGTTGTGAATAGTTCAGGAAGCTGCCCTCAGTTATCAATTCCCTTGAGCATCTTATACCCCCCTTACCCTATCCAAGTTCAAATCTCCTCATTAAAATAACAAAACTAACACTCAAGGACTGGTTTCTGTCTCCGGATGAAAGTTTTTGTGGGAAAAGCTAAATGACTGACTGTGCAGAACTATGGGGGGACCCAAATCCCTGAGGGGGTAGTGTTACAATTGCACATGGCAGTGGAATCACAAAAAAACCATGGAACCCAAAATTCTCCATAGGTAATGCTTTAAAAGCCTTTACATCAGGGGTTTCCAACTGCATTTGGCCCAAGATGGCTATGAATGCAGCCTGACATAAAATATTAAACTTACTTTCAGATTTTTTTTGTAAAAATGCTTTACACTTAGAGAAATACAAAAATTTGACAGTGTTTCTTGACTAGACTTTTGCAAGTTTTATTTTCTAAAAAAAAATATTCCACTCTACACAATCGCACCTTATTCATGTCATCAGTTTTCAGCAGCACCTATGTTTGTGAGCAACTATTTTTTTTCAAAGGTGAAGCACATGAAAGACAAAATTAAAACTAAAATATCTGATGATACCTTTTAGAATTCATTGAGAATTGCTGCTACGTCAATTGAACCAGATATTGGTGCAAATATCAGCAGTGTCAAATATTACATTAGGTTTATGTTGCTCTACATTACTTTTATAATAAATATATTACAATAAAATGTAATTGTATTACTCAGATAGGTATCATCATTAACATCTATATCAGTAATTGGTAACTTGTGATCTGCCCGTCTTTTTCTGCTCCTCAGTTATCCTTATTGTTTGTGTAATTTTATGCAGTTCAAGACGATTCCTTTTCGGTCTGGCCTAGGAAAGTCAAAAGGTTTGACACCCCTGATTTACAGGTTATTAGTTTAGAGTTAAAATGGTTCTAAAGTTAAAACATTCTTACCCTAAAGCAGTGCTTCTCAACTATTTTCTGTCATGCCCCCCCCCCCCCCCCCAGGAAGAAGAAAACATTTTGCGCCCCCCACGCGACTGTAAATAGTATAATTTGTCTATAAAATTGTTATAAGTAGGAATAGTGCCCCATCATTGGTGTCAGTGGGAGGAATAGTGCCCCATCATTGGTGTCAGTGGGAGGAATAGTGCCCCATCATTGGTGTCAGTGGGAGGAATAGTGTCCCATCATTGGTGTCAGTGGGAGGAATAGTGCCCCATCATTGGTGTCAGTGGGAGGAATAGTGCCCCATCATTGGTGTCAGTGGGAGGAATAGTGCCTCATCATTGGTGTCAGTGGGAGGAATAGTGCCCCATCATTGGTGTCAGTGGGAGGAATAATGCCCCATCATTAGTATCAGTGACACCAATGATGCGGCACTATTCCTCCCACTGACACCAATGACACTTGCTGACCCAGGGTCCAGCGATGTGCACACCCGCATTGTCCCTTCTCTCCCTCTGCTCTCAGTGACGCCGGTATTTCAACAGTGGGCACCGGGCTGTGACATCCGGGTGCCCACTGCGCATGCGCAAGTCGTCCTGCGCATCCTGATTGGTCCGGCATCCTTCTGGTACCTGTGAAGTGGCCTAGAAAACTGAAAGAGGAAGAATGGCTGTGGCAAACTGAGTCAGAAGTGGGAACGGGTACCTGTCAAAACCAGGTATCTGCTCCCCTTCAAAAAGTGGCAGATATGTCAGTGGGGGGGCAAACAAGCGGCGCTTCACATTTTTGGTTGGAACTCCGCTTTAACAACAGTGATAGAGGCTTAGAAACTGAAATAAGTGCACACAAATCAACAGATATTTTACCAATGACAGGCCATATGTTACAATGACTTTCAGGGCTTTGTTTAAGCTTGAGATTATCAGGAGAGGGGGGGACTTAAAGCGGAGTTCCACCTGGAAAAAAAAAAGTCAGCAGCTACAAAAACTGTAGCTGCTGACTCTTAAAATACAGCCACTTACCTGTTACTCGGTCCAGCAGTGTCCTCACCACTGCTGGTTTCACCTGCCATCTTCTCTCCCTGGTGCCGGCATCTTCAATGTGGGCACCCAGCTGTGACAGTTTGTGGCTTCACAGCCGGGTGCCCACTGCACATGCGTGAGAAGTGCTGCGCTTTGTGAATGGCCCCATAGTCTTCTGGGAACTGTCACGTGTCTCAGAAGACTCCGGGAAGGGAGGGGGGGGACAACTTCCGCTTCCGATCGCCTAGGCGATTGCAGCAAAAGAGGGAGCAGGTACCTGTCAAATTCGGGTAACCCCCTCCCCCCTGCTCCCCAAAGGTGCCAATCCTTAATGGGGAGTGGGGGACAAAGGCTTAAAGCGGAACTTCCCCTTTTGGGCGGAGTTCTGCTTTAAAAGTGCCTATCAATAATGCCCCCATTGTAAGATTTTCCCTCTTTTCCTTTTGTGGAGACAACTCAAAATTTGGGATTTTCTCTTACTTTCACTTTCAATGATAATGGTAAACGGGACAAATAGAAAGAGTGAATTTCCCTAACTAGGACACAGACAGCCATAAAAACCTAATAGGTGTGCTAATCCTTTTAGCCTTTAGTTATACTTTAAGCCTTGGTATTGCCTCTTTGCCCTGTTGCTCCAGACCAGGGATCTTTAGGCTTTTTAGTACCCATGTAGGGCTGTGTCATATATTTTACAAGCATACACGGGCAAAGAAAAATCAGTCCTCCTTACATCAGAGTGCCCCCTTTCATCAGAGTCCCATAAGAGTCCCCCATTTACATTAAATCCTCATCAGAGCCCCCCTTACCTCAGAGTCCCATTAGAGTGCCCCCTTACATCAACATCCCCAATAGAGTTCCCCCTTACACTAGGGTCCCGATTAGACTCCTCCTTGACACTCAAATGCTTACAGTGGTGACCATAGCAGCAGGGCAGCAGCTTGGTGGCTGAGCAGGTCTGGATGAAGAAAGTTTCCAGCAGTCCTAGCAACCAACAATGGGGATGATGACAACACAGCATGGGAAACCTGTGCTGGAGACTGTGGGGCAGGGCATGGGGATGGGTGGAAAGGAGACCAAAGATAGCCTCTGCTGACCTGAATTCTCAATCTTTGTACGTTGAGGATACACCACTGACCCTAAATTCTTCTAGCAGGCTGGATGTGGCTCCCAATCCAAAATTTGGGGTCCTCTGCTCTCTACACTGGCTCACAAGTGTCATTATGGTATGTACAGTAATGGGTATCTTTCATGAGCAGTATGTTACAGAGAGCATAATTTAATTTGATAACTGCATACACATCACAGTCAAAATAATTGTATTTTTAACATGATCTGTAATCTACTAATCTTGAATAATGAACTAATCGCCATACCGGTTTAATAGCATGTACACCTGGACCTTTATTCCTGAATAGGGTCATCTGTACTGCTCATGTGGCTGCTGAGTCATATCTGATTACACACTGGGCAGAAAATATACGTGCTTCTTCTGTAAGTTGAGAATGTGTGTAGACTGAAAAAAATTGTTTGCTTTATATTACTGTCAGATTACTTCTGTGAACAAGTGACAGTTATTGCTTCAATAAATATACATGCCACTTCTTAGAAACCATAAATACTAAGGTATCAGCTAGCAGTAATAATTGCTATTTCAATGTTGCTCATGTAAGACAGCAAACAGATGGGGCTCAGCTTTTTCATGCCTAATCCAACCTTTAGAAGCTGAAGGATGAAAACTGGAATATGGGGAGGTTAGGATCACCAACAAGCCACTTGTAAAAGTAAACAGTCTTTATTGGTCTCTAAAAAACAAGCAAACAAAAACCGATTTCTTCAGCAAAGTAAAGGAAAACAGTCCAGAATACTGGTATAAATAAGACAACACAATGGCTCACCGCCAGTATACCAGTCCCACGCCGGGGTTTAATGTTCCCATCTGCTGCGGTGTACTGCGAAGGCTGAAGGAGTTCAGCAAGCAAATGTCTCAGTCACCAGACAGTTCACACTTTCTGATAGCAGTAACCTACCCCACTCCACCTCACCAACCAATGCTGTCTGCTTCCTGCTGTTTGTCAGGCGTCCCCTGTAAGCAGGTCCAGCGCTAGACTATTTTATGCCCTGGGCAAGACCAGCTACTTACACCCCTCCCCCCCCAAAAAAAATTCTATCTCACCCCTCCTAGTACGCATCCTCTTTTCTCTCAAATTTTCTACCCTACCACAAATCCTCTCCCCCATATCCACCCCTCCTGGTAAATCCCCTTATCCTACCTTCCTACCCCTCCTCTACTTAATGGCCCTGTAACCTATTTTACATTAACTTTTCTGCCTTCTTGTAATGTCCTCCATGAGCACCTGAACCTCTCCTTTCCCCCCAATGAATGGAATGAGCAGTGCACATTAGTTGCGGTTATATGCAATGGTCTATGTACCCTACAAATACCATAGTTCCTAGGCTATCTTGGGAGCCAACAAGTGAGGATGGTTACTTTATAGAACACCTTTAGAGACTATATCATTCACTGATACTCTTTGACTTTTCATATTTATAGTCAGTGGGGGTTTTCAATGATATGATATATATGGTAATTATCATTATTACACTTTTGGCACTTTCTACTAATTATTGTATATTGCATGTATTGTATGTCACCTTACATGGGCATTTGATACATTTATGATTTGTTCATTATTATCAGTATATACATATTTAGCGCTGCACCCTTGTTTTTGCTAGCAGTGGCAAATATGTTTCTCTGCTACATTGTGTACAGGGACAGGCACTCTGCCTGTCTCTGTAAGGCAAACTAGAGTAGGTTTTAATTACTCTATGAACTGAAGATAATTATTTTTTAATTTGGTGCATTAATAGCACCACTTTGTAAAAGTGGCACTATTATAAACTCCCTGAATCTACTACATGTGTTGGTAAGGTTACTGAAACAGGTGGTAGAGATTTTTGAATTTCGGTGCTGGTCATTTTAATGGGCTGTCAAAAAACTGTCCTTATTTCTTTATCAAATTCCCCCAATATCTGCAATCTGAAAGTCTGTGCAGGTGAAACCGGTATAGCAAGTAGCCTGGTCAGTAGAGCAGCTTTGGTATTGGTGTAGCCATGAACCTAGTTCACCATGACATCACAAATGCTAGTTGCTGCTTTGAGACTCTGTTGGGGATGTGAGTGACTGTTAACTGAATTTGGCTTATTTTGGGAACAAGCAATGAGTGTTGCTTCAACTGACTACATTTTAGTTCTTTTCTGCAAAAGAAACCTTTCAAGATGAATGTTCCTAGTTTTGCATCATTTATTTCATGTCATCCTGTTCATCAATTAGCTACTTAACATGATTAAAAGATAATACACAATTGTTTGTGCACCTTCTCCTTTCCTGCTATGAAAACAAGATGTGTTTAATTAAAACTCTTCATCCTCCCACCTCTAACCACATTCACTTGGGTAGAGTCCACGAGCAGACTGATCAGCACTCTAGAGAAAATCAGACTACCTAAGTGATGTATTGCCTATCCAACTGACCAAGACTGGCTATTGTTTCCCTAAGTTGTTATGTATTCAATTTATGTCCATTCAATAGGAGTTGGAAGTAAAACAACTTTTAGCAATGAATGGAAGATATAACTAGTTACACATTAGTTTTTATTTGCCTTCAGTATAGCAAACAAAGCCATGTAGGCCAACAGAATCCCTTTTAAATGGCTTCTATTTAACTAGTCGTTAAGACATAGGTGCATATTGACAGGCAGACTGTGCCTTATACAAAGGATAACTTTAGGGTAGGGGCGGACTGACAATTCATGGGGCCTCCGGGCAATAGTGGATCATGGGACCTCTGTGTCCTCACCCACACTCAATCCACACCCAAAGCCTATGAAAGGTACTAGGGGAATCTCATGGGGCCCCCTACTTACCCTGGGCCCTCGGACAGTGCCCGAATGGTCAGTCCACCCCTGCTTTAATGTTTATCCATACAGATTGCTGGGTAACCTAAAGTTGGACAACATAAAGCATTTAACACTGAGAAAAAAAAAGGAACTTTTGCTAAGGGCTTACAGTATGTACAACGTACATGGGCATCGAATGCACCCTGCTTTCCCCGAGTATATTACTAGTACATCTATGATAAATGGGACTCATAATGTGAATGCAGCACTAGATACTGCTCTTTGGTGGACATAGTAAGATTCAAACTGTGTAGTTTGAATCCAGCAAAGTTACTTTTTGACTGATTAGCACTTAACTTAGCACTGTACTTAAAATTGGACTCCAGCCTTCCCTCTGTATCACATCTGTACCGGCTCCTCTCCTGTACTGAAAGTGCTTACTCTGATTTCACTGCACACTCTGAGCTTTTCAAAGTGTGCATTAGAAGCTGCAGCTAGTCAGATACAGCCTGCCTCATTTCACGAGAACTTCTGGTATCATCTAGCCTTTTTTGTTCCCAGCCTTACTGTACCTGGACTACATTATTTATTCACTGGATTTCAGGTCTTTTAAACTTGGAGGCTCAGCATTACATAATGGTGTTATCTAGGGTAGTCTGCATGCAAATTCACCCTGCCTAACTCCTCAAGATTGACATCCAGGGCCGTGGATAAGGGGGAACCACCAGTCCTCCTATATGGGGTCCAGGCCAGCAGGGGGGCAGCTGGGTGAATCAGATGTGGGCAGGGAAGATGATCGTCATGGCGAGAGCAATTACTGGAACGGATCCCCTGTATGGCTCTCTCTGCAGCAGATGAAAGCTTGCTTGGTCTCCTCTCCCTCCCGCTGGCTTTCAGAGAGAGCCATACGGGGGATCAGTTCCAGTAGTTGCCCCCCCCCCACCCATCACCCTCCCTGTGCACCTTACGTTTCCCCCTGTGTGTCCCCACCCCTGCAATGCTGTCTGCATGCCTCCTCTCCTTCCCACCAGCAGCTGCAAGCACTGGTACTGGTCCATGTCACATTTAGCAGACTCTTCCTTTCCTAAATAAACACAATGAGTGATTGGTACTGATCGTTCACTGTGTTCATTCATAACTGAAGCATCGTAAACTGTGTTTTGTTTTTTTTTGTTTTTTTTGGGGGGGGCGGTATGGGGCCCTGTGCTTTCTAACAGCAGCTCTGTTGACATCCACCCACCAAGGCATTTTGATATTTGCAAACACTTACCTAATCTGACGTCCAGTTATTACGTTTTCCCTCTTCATACATGACATACTTTTATAGAGTGTTGGATGGCTGTGTAATTTCCATGCTTTGTGGTACCTCCTGCCAATCCCAATGTCACTACTGTCTACCTTTGTCACTAATGTGTCTAAGAAAATTAGAGAACAAAACACCCTTCACCACTTAATCCAAAGCTTTGATACTTTGTATTTGAACGCCTTAGGGGACCAAGCACTTGGTCCTTATCAAATCCATTCCTTAGTTTCACAGCAGCATGGTCATACAGGAGCATGATCCCTCCGCCATGCACCAAGGCTGCTATAAAGGAGATGGATTTGTGATTGACAGCTCTGGTATCTGGCAGCAGGGGCCAATCTGGAGATCAGAGCTGCCATTCACAAAAAAAAAAATCACACAGC
Organism: Staurois parvus; assembly: GCF_062004578.1. Taxonomy (NCBI): domain Eukaryota; kingdom Metazoa; phylum Chordata; class Amphibia; order Anura; family Ranidae; genus Staurois; species Staurois parvus. Next base: position 11,694,706 of record NW_028317882.1, read on the forward strand.
CTGGGGTGCTGTATGTCTATCAGGGCTGCTTTTACGCATTCAACTCTTAGCTGATGGATGACATATCGCTGCAGCACTGGGTGAGTTGTGTCAATTTTATGAATGATCAGCAATGTTGGTCTGTTCAGGGGCAGACTGACAACTCATGGGGGCCCCCGGCAATAGGGGATCATGGGGCCCCTGTGTCCTTGCCCAAACTCAAAAAAGCCTATGAAAAAGGTACCAGGGGCATCTCATGGGGCCCCCTACTAACCCAGGGCCCTCGAGCAGTGCCCGAGTTTCCAAATGGTCAGTCCGCCCCTGGGTCTGTGTTATACACAACACCATTCCAGCATCCCTGATCATTCATTCATAAATTGTCAAATCCCACACAGCACTGCATCGTTCTATGATCCAGCAGCCAAGCTGTGTATGTGTACAGGCAGCCCCGATAGACACACAGAGCCATAGCTCTAAGTGATCTGTCACTTAGATGTGGCTCTGTGTAATGTGTCTGCAGCTGCTTGTATGTACACAGGGTAGAGGCAGATATTTTACACAGAGCCAAAGCACTGAGTGATCATATATTATGAATGAACAAGCAGCACTGATCATTTCTTCATAATGGGGGAGGGGGGAGTAGGCTCTGTGCTGGCTGACCCTTCCACTACAGGATTCCCATAATTTGAGCTCTTAGTATTCCCCCCAGCCCGTGCCCCCTCCACTGACCTCACCATAAATATCGGTAACACAATCATCAGTCCCTCCCCTCATGCCAGGGTACTAGGTGTAATCCTAGACTCCCATCTGTCATTCCAGCCCCAGATCCAATCACTGACAAAAGCATGTAGACTTCACCTCCACAACATCTCCAAGATACGACCGTTACTAACCCCGGAAACCACTAAGCAACCTATTCACTCCCTTGTCATATCACACCTCGACTATTGTAACTCCCTCCTCATTGGCCTACCTCATCGCAGGCTATCCCCCCTCCAGTCTATCATGAACGCCACTGCCAGGCTCATCCACCTTACTAACCGTTCTGTATCTGCCACCCCTCTCTGCCAATCCCTCCACTGACTTCCAGTTGCCCAACGGATAAAATTCAAAACACTAACAATGACATTTAAAGCCATCCACAACACTGCCCCAATTTACATATCCGATCTTATCTCTAAATATCACCCAAACCGTACTCGCTTCTTGCAAGACCTCCTACTCTCTAGGTCCCTTATCTCCTCCTCCCATGCTCGTCTCCAAGACTTCTCCAGGGCGTCACCCATCCTCTGGAACTCCCTACCCCAATCTATCAGACTATCACCTACTCTACTTACCTTTAGGCGATCATTGAAAACCTATCTCTTCAGGGAAGCCTATCCCGCCCTCTGCTAATACTGGTATCCTCTACGCTTCCAATCATTCCATCCCCCACAGTTTTACCTATTGTACCACTCACCCCTCCCTCCTAGATTGTAAGCTCCAAGGAGCAGGGCCCTCAACTCCCTCTTGTATTGAACTGTATTGTTACTGTATTGTCTCCCACTATAATGTAAAGCGCTGAGCAAACCGTTGGCGCTATAGAAATCCTGTATTATAATAATATTAAATAATACAAGGGATTGTAGCTACATCCAGCATATAGTGGTGTTTTTAGGGGACAATGGGGCCACCAATTAAAATGGGACCACATGGTTCCTTATGGAGTAAATAAAATAAATAAATACATTAATCATTGTTTGTTTCACACATGTTCAGCTTAAAGTATAAAGCCAAACCTTTTTTTAATGATTGCATAATTTTGAATAGAATGGAGAATGGATAACACTTTTGTCACATTCTAAGGCCCTTTTCACAGGGGGTGGATTTCGATTTGCTGAGCAGAGAATCTGTTCGCTGATCCCCTACTGATCAGAGCAGAGCGGGCGGACGACAGGTCTGTGTCCACTCAATTTATGAAGAGAGGACAGAGCCCACTCTCCTCTATGAGCAGCCGGGTGTAAACGGATTACCGTTCCACTTGGACAGAGGGTGATGGATTAATTTCTGTTTTTTGGGGGGGGGGTTTATGTGTGTGTATGTGTAGACCTGATCAGATTAGACATAGATGGGTGTAAATGGACACAAGTCTGTTTACAGTGGCCGGTCCATAGGGATACATGAACCATCAAATCAGGCTCATCTGAAAATCTGACAGGTAGACCTGATCGGATCACCCATGTAAAAGGGACCTAACCTTTCACACTTTACTCTATGAAAAATGAAAATGTAAAAGTAAAATTTTTGCTTATACCTGGTTTGATAGCTAAAGCAAACATATTTGCTAACCTAACATAAAGTGACTTCTTTAATTAATTGACTTAACTTTTTTTTGTATTGCTTCTATCCTGTAGATGGGCATGTAACTCTTCTTCAAGAAATGAAGAAAGAGAGTCATAATAAAAGGAAGCTGGAGCAGCAGAAATTAGACCATCTATTACTTTCTGGCATCAGTGCCCATACAGGTCAGTCCCTTTTCTAGCATTACTAGTCTACTATTTACTAGTATATGTACAGTAAAAAAGGTTATTTACTCCTTGTTTAAGATTTTGTGGGCCAGTTGAAGATTTACGGACAAAAATGCTTTCTAACTACAATGCAGGCAGCTGTTTCCCTTTTTCTTATTTTTTTGTCCTTCATTTAAAGCTCAGACCTGTCAACACCCCTTATTCTGACTAGCCTACACGGCCATAAACTTTATCTCCAACGATGTATACAGTTATACCACGTGGTGCTGAATTTATCCCTTGCATCGGGTCAGATAGTTTTACTCAATGAATAAACTCACATGTTGAGGAAATCAGATGAGAAAACCCATTCGAATGTTCCGTTTAATGGAGAATATCATAGGTAGAAAAATGTTAATGTTGTAGCCTCATGGAGAGATGCATTCGGTAAGACAGGATACAGTGGAATGAATACAGAGAGAGTTGGGGGGGAGGAGTATACAGAAGTACGGTGAGAGAAAGAGCTCAGCTTAGACAGGAGAAGACAGCTTGAAGACACAGAGCAATAATAAACAAGTAATGGTCACAGAGAAATAATAATAAATCAAATAGTGTAACACAACACCCCTGTGTAGTTCTGTGAGATCAATCACCCTCCCAAAGATCTCTTTCTGATTAAAGCAGGATCATCGGATGCTATATGATTACAAACTATACAATAACCTTCATATTCTGAAGTGAGGAAATATCTTAAAGAGTGACATAGACAGAAATAAAAGTCTGGTGGGGGATTCCTCTATTTTACAAAAGAAAATAATTTTTATTTATATCTGTTGCTGTTGGAGAACCTCCCTCTCCTATCTTGTAAAATGTTGTCAACAGGGCAGGAGGTGAGGATAAATCTCTCTAACAGAGTCCCAAATAGCAATAAAAAACAGACAAGGGTTTGCCTTTGAACCCTTTCCCATGCTTTTAAAACTAAGAAAGGCTAGACATGTACTGTTAGGACTTTTTTATGTTTGGGTTTTTTTTATTGTATGGTTAATATTAAAAAAAACAAACTGAGTATAAAAAAAAAAAGTTGACATTCTTTTTAACTGGAATGCAAAAGTGGATTTTAAAGGGTTTCTAAACCTAAAAACAAAGATGTAATATATTGCTGCTTACCAGTCCTTGGATATGGTGGCTGCATTAGTTTTAATTTTTTTCAGGCAATTGTTTCTTTTATTTTCATCTAGTGATCATTCAGAAACACACTTCCTATTCTAGGGTGACAATGCTCGCTTACACCACTATATCTATGGGGAAGCAGCATTGTCATCATAGGCTTTTATCCTGATTAAGCCTTGGTTCACATATGCGAGAAAAGCAGCGAATCCTGTGCATTTCTTACAACGCAATGAAAGCATATGGCATTCATGCAATCTGCTGTGGGTGTAAATGTTAAATTAACGACACCCCAAAACAGCTCGCAAAACGCAGTGTGATTGCCTGAATTGGGTTGCATGGGTGTGAACACTCATACAATCCCAGTCAGGTGCTGCAAGAAAAGGGTCCTGCACCATTTTGGTGCAGATGCAATGCAATTTGAACCATACAAAATTAAAGCTTGGGATGCGATGCGGTGCGGTGCGGTTCCTGTGCAAATGCGATGTGCCGCCTCATGGCAGTGTGAGCCTAGGCTTAAACTACAAAAAAACTTCTCCCTTCTTCATCTCCATTTCTTAAAAGGATGGCAAGGATTTTAAGTTTACAGAAGTTAGCTTGGAAGACTTATAACATTGCTTTTAGATTTCAGTTCAATTTCAAGTTAAAAGAACACTGCAATTCTGGCAAGATCATCAGGTATTTTCTATACTCGCAGAGAATATAAATAGCTCAAAAATATAATGCAGCTCCAAATCTAAGCTATGGTACGATACAAAATATTACATTCTTGTTCCTTGACTAAGATATTTAACTAGTTAAGAATTAGTGCTTAAACCAAAAAAATGTATCTAGTTACGCTTTTATTAACAAGAATGTGAAGTGGCTTTGTTCATACTGTCTTTATAGTCTTTAAATATGAAATATGCAATAAGTGGAGTTCTCATCTCCTTTTCATGTGTTTTCTTATGGGTAAATATTAAATATTGCATATTAATATTGTGTATTTGTTTAACCAGTAGGGGGAATTCTAAGAGATGGATTTGTTCCTTTTCACGTGTTCATTACAGCCTGTCGAAAAAAAGCACAAATAGGCTCAATTCACAAAACATCCCAGGACAAGGATCCTTTTGAAAACAAGTGACATTTTTAGTTCTGAAAATTTGGAATTCAGTCAAATGGCTGAAAATAAAGATCCTTATCCTTATGGAAAGTTTTGTGAAATTAGCCTATTGTGAATAGCTCAGCCTGAAATTTACACACAAGGGAATGAGCATTGCAGTGACTCATCCCTTATCAAATAGCTTAGTCTAAAGTCTTAGTCTTAGGCTGGCCATACACTATACAATTTTCTGTCCAATTTCTGTCCAATTTCCTTTAGATTTACCTTCAACTATGTAATGCAAGGACCTGCCTAATTGGATACAATTGAAAGTGTTGTTTAGGATTGACCTCCTATTATATGGTTTTTGGTAAATCTAAAGAAAAATTCTCAAGAAAATTGTATAGTGTGTGGCCAGCCTTAGTCTTAGTGTTTTTGCAGTGCTGTCCCTTTAGCTTAGTGCTCAGACATGTATTAAATGTCTATTTGTAAAAAGAAAAAAAAATTGCAAACACTGTATATTAATACAGTATGTGTGTTTGTGTATATATATATATATATATATATATATATATATATATATATATATATATACACACACACACACATACACAGTTGTGTTCAAAATAATAGCAGTCAGACATCACTAACCTGATCAATCACGGTTTTTGGTAGAAATGATATTTCTACATGGCAAATAATTTACTAGCAGGTGTAGTAGAGTAATAGAAATCCAACAGACCCAACAGTAATGACATGCATGCTGCTGATTCTGTGTAATTGAATCACTAATTGAAAGGGGCATGTTCAAAATAATAGCAGTGTGGAGTTCTATTAGTGAGGTCATTCATTCTTTGAAAAACAGGTGGCAATTATTGCCCTTATTTAAGGAAGGAAGGCAGCAAATGTACATGCTGGTTACAGTGCATTTCTCTCTGAAATTCTGAGGAACATGGGTCGTTCCAGACATTGTTCAGAAGAACAGCGTACCTTGATTAAAAAGTTGATTGGAGAGGGGAAAACATATAAAGAAGTGCAGAAAATGATAGGCCACTCAGCTAAAATGATCGCAAATGCTTTAAAATGGCAACCAAAACCTGAAAGACGTGGAAGAAAACGAAAAACTACCATTCGAATGGATAGAAGAATAGCCAAAATGGCAAGGACTCAGCCAACAATCAGCTCCAGGAAGATCAAAGAAGGTCTAAAGTTACCTGTGAGTACTGTTACAATTAGAAGACGCCTATGTGAAGCCAAGCTATCTGCAAGAAGCCCCCGTAAAGTCCCACTGTTGAAAAAAAAGACGTGCTGAAGACGTTACAATTTGCCAAAGAGCACATTGACTGGCCTAAAGAGAAATGGCGCAACATTTTGTGGACTGATGAAAGTAAGATTGTTCTTTTTGGGTCTAGTGGCCAGAGACAGTTTGTCAGACGACCCCCAAAAACTGAATTCAAGCCACAGTACATTGTGAAGACAGTGAAGCATGGGTGCGCAAGCATTATGATATGGGGATGTTTCTCATACTACGGTGTTGGGCCTATGTATCGCATACCAGGGATCGTGGATCAGTTTGAATACATCAGAATACTTGAAGAGGTCATGCTGCCTTATGCTGAAGAGGAAATGCCCTTGAAATGCGTGTTCCAACAAGACAACGACCCCAAACACACCAGTAAACGTGCAACATCTTGGTTCCAGACCAACAAGATTGACGTTATGGAGTGGCCAGCCCAATCCCCGGATCTTAATCCAATAGAAAACTTGTGGGGTGACATCAAAAATGCAGTTTCTGAGGTAAAACCAAGAAATAGAGAAGAACTGTGGAATGTAGTCCAATCATCCTGGGCTGGAATACCTGTTCACAGGTGCCAGAAGTTGGTTGACTCCATGCAACACAGATGTACAGCACTTCTCAGAAACAGTGGTTAAACAACTAAATATTAATTAAGTGATTCAAAGGAAAGCAAAATCTTCAAACATTTTTCAGTTTATATAGTGAATGTTTGAGTTTGTAAAGAAGAATAGAAACACTGCTATTTTTTGAACAGTCTAATATTCACTTTTCTTCATTTTTTTTAGAAGAACAACACAAATGTGATATATTTTTCTTCATGTTTTGATTTGGAATAGAATGTGTAGTGTTCCCAATGCATTTGTGTGTATGGAAATAAAAGCTATTAGAAGGATTTTGAGCTTTATTCACTTTTTTCAACACACTGCTATTATTTTGAACACAACTGTATATATTGTATATATACATTGTATACTGTAAAGAGCTGGATAGTAAGATTGCAGATGGTGTGTCACCTTGGTTTCTCACCTACACATAACGAGAGGCTCCAGAATTTATGGATAAAGCAAACTTTTTGTTTTTTCCCCTTTTTTTGTTGAATTACGGTCTCGTTCCTGGAGTCTGGAGGCTTTGTAGAGCTTTGTTTTTTCCGTATTTTTTTCTTAAATTGCGGTCTCATTCCTGGAGTCTGGAGGCTTTGTAGAGCTTTGGAAAATATAAAGCCTTTATCTCTAAGTCTACCTCTTACCTGTTAGCCAGACCTCATTAATTATTTCAGGGGACCTTTTTATAGCTGACCTCAACCCTTAAACTGACTGACGCTGAGGGATTGCTCTCTCTCCCAAACTCTCTGTTGTGAGAGCCTGCTGCTAGGTGAAAGGCTGAATGCTGACAGAACATTGAAAAAGGTACATATATTGCCTGTTTGTTTGGGAAACTCATTAGGGGACACCCTGTTAGTCAAGAACTGACTCAAGTTTATTTAGTGGTTCAGACTAGCATTTGTTTTGTTTGTTTTATGCTATGGACTTGCAGTGCCTCCTGCACTGAACTGTGTTTGTTTACTGTCACACTGAACAAAGTGCAGGACAAGTCTGCTTGCGTTGTTTCCCGGCCCCTGTCTCATAGAAGGCTTACTTCTGCCACTACCAGTTAAACCTTGTACCCCTTACAGAGAGACTCAGGCTGGGAGACAGGGGGGCTTCATGCAGGTGCCACCCTATGGAAAGGCCAGGGTGTGGGCCTTTGCAGCAGGGACAGTGGGCAGAGAGAGCTGCAAGAGAAAGACAGTGTGCTATATAAGCACAGAGATGCTGTGTAAGACAGTTGGAGAACTGTCAGTTTCAGACAGTTTGTCAAAGGGAAAGGCCAAAGCTTGAGCAGTGGTGCTGCGAGACGAAGTCAGGAGGCTTGGTATTTGTTTTTTTTCCCCTGTTTTGATGGTCAAAACCCCTGAGAGGGCAGATCAGTCCCTTCTGGCAAGGAGCGTAGTTGGACTTCCTCTTGAGGGCGGAGCCTGAGTATGGCGGCGGAGGAGAGCTCAATGTAGGAGCTCTCGGACGGAGCTCCGTGTCCTGACCTCCCTAGGTCCCCTGTGATCCCCCCGAGACATGTGGATAGTCTGGTGACTTGCCTCTTACCCTGGCCTGGCGGCTCCCCGGGACGGAAAGTGGAGGTGTGCGGGGGGAGTGAGGAGAGTGGCTGGTGAATAGCGGTGAGAGAGCGGTTGGATGCTGGGAAGTCGGCGCGAGCACGTGACCGGCCGCAAAGCACTCCTGGGAGTTCGGGAAGCCGGCCGGCCGGCGTTCTGCGGTGAGAGAGCAGAACGGATCTGTCGGCTGGGGATCGGTGCATTCTCCCTCTATTCCCCTGAGACCCCCAGGGCATAAAGCAAGCTAAGAAGATATCCACTGAGCCCTGGTCAATAGAAGATTAAAGAGACTCTGAAGGGTCCCCCCCCCTCCCTCCTTGAATAAAGACCCTATGTGACCTGAAGGAGAGAGCACTCAGCGGGGCCACTGGATGAAATAAACGAGGAGGGTGAGTGACTTTAAGTTGAAACCTTCTATACCCTAACTGTGATGCATTACATGGCCCCCTAAAGGGTAGCAGGGGGTAAGTGAAAGGGGGGACCCCCGGCGACTGCAAAAAAGGTGGAAAAGATTTGAGGACAGAACAGCCCAAAAAGACCAGCCGGGGAATAGTGCAGAGACTAGTATACAAGAACTTTGATTCTCTCCCCCCCAAATCCATGAATTTTATAATAGAAGAACAAAGAATAAAAGTTACAGAGAAAATGAAAAATAAAAGTGTAAAAGGAAGTGGGCTTAAAGGGTCCCAGACTGGTACAATTAAAAAATATACCTCCCAAGGAAACGTAACCCCAGAAAGATCCCAGAATAGGTCTGAAAGAGGAGAAGTTGATCTCAGCATGGAAAATAGCCCAAGAGTATCACTAGGCCTGGACACCAGCAATCAGCAAGCATTAGGAAATACAGAGACGGAAAAAGATTTACAAATACCTAATAAAAAAGAAATGGCAGAAATGTTTAAAGAACTGGAGAAAACAATAAAACAAGAAATGGTAAATATCCGAAGTGACCTGGGACACCTGCTGGTGAGAGTTGAGGAAACGGAGGAGAAAGTTAAAAATCAGACCCAGGCTATCTCTGAGCTTGAAAAAGTAATAATTAGCATAGGGAAAGCCCAAGAAAAATTGAAATATAAAGCTGAGATACAAGAAAATAGAGACAGGAGGAGAAACGTCATGATACGTGGGGTCCCAGAGAACTCTAAGGGAGAAAACCTGCAAGAAGTGGTTTGTAAAATATTAAATATTATAACAGACAGCACTGAAATGGAAAAGACTAAAATAGAAGGAATTTTCAGAAAAGGAAACATCCAGAGATATCTGGGGAAAGAAAGCCCGAGAGACATCATAGTTAAATTTTATGAGTTTCGAGATAAAGAAAAAATTTGGAAGAAGATAAAAGGGAAACCAGCTATTAAGTATGAAGGTGGCGATATACAGATATATGCGGACTTGGCCCCAGAGACTCTGTGGAGAAGGAGAACTTTGAGGCCCCTATTGGAAAGGTTAAAAGAATATAATGTGCAATACAGATGGGGGTCTCCTGAATGTTTAATAGGATGGAAAAATGGGGTTACGGCGCACCTCAGGTTCCCAGAAGATCTGAAACATTTTTGTGACAGTTTAAAAATACAAAGAATGGAGATTCCAGGCTGGGAAGAAGATCAATGGGAATGTAGAATGAAGAGAAAAGAGGATTGGCAACTTGTGGGGGGGAGGGGGCGGGGGGAGAGGGGGAGGGGGAGAGAGGTGGTGGAGGAAAGATAAGGCTTTTTTTTTTTTTTTTTTTTTTTTTTTGCTCTTTCCTCTACACTGGTCAGCCCTCACCCTACTGCCCCTGCCTTATGGTGCTGGAGATGAACTTAGGAGGGACCAGGGGAGCTATGAGGAGGCCGGACAAGGGGAAGGTCGTCCATGCCCAGAGTTTTTAGCCCAAGGACTAGATCAAAAGTGGAAGTTTCTTCCATAAATGATCAATAGGCAAAAGATGGGCCTAAAAAGAGGGGGGGGGAGGGGGGTGGGGGGGAGGGGGAAAGCTGGGGGGGGTGGGCAAGTGGGGAGGGGGGGTATTTTTCCTGCAAAAAAAAAAAAAAAAAAGGATACAAAAGCAAGTGAGAAGGGAGAAGAAGGGGAAGAGAAGATTTATGGAAGATGGAGGAGATTCAGTTTATAACATATAACGTAAATGGGTTGAACTCCCCTGGGAAAAGATTTAGACTGTTTAAAGAATTACATCATAGAGCAGCCTCAGTAGTATTCCTACAGGAGACACATCTTGAGATAGAATCGAACATTAGGCTGAGATCCAGAAATCACCCAACATGGTATTATGCTGATTCCCCGGTTAAGAGAGCGAAGGGTGTTGCAATAGGTATGGCAAAGAATACTAGGTTTGAGCTGGAAGATAGAATGACAGACCCAGAGGGGAGATTCTTGTTCTTAAAGGGAAAACTACAGGAGATCGAATGTACACTGGCCAATATTTATTGTCCTAATAAAAGTCCAGAGATATATCTGAAAAAAGTGCTGAGGAAGTTGATGGACTTTAAAAAAGGCTGTTTGATTCTCGCAGGGGATTTTAATTTTTGTATGGACCCACAAAAAGATGCTACCTCCCATGTACAGAGAGAAGGAAGTAGGGCTCTGAAACTCTTGAAGAAAGAACTACATATAAGTCAATTAGTAGATGCCTGGAGAATTACACACATGCAAGATAGAGATTATACCTTTTTTTCAAACATGCATAAGAGGTATTCAAGATTAGACCACATATTAATAGAACATCAATTAATTGACCACCTAGTTCAAATTGAAATAGAGACAATCTCTTTATCGGATCACGCCCCAGTTAGAATGAAATTGGAATGGGGGAAGGGGAAAACAGGAGGGCTGGGTTGGAAACTGAATGAGACACTATTAGTAGAAAACGAAATAGCCCAGAAAATAGGGGAAGAGATTGAACGGTATTTCCAGGAAAACGAGACAGGTGATGTGTCCATAGCTACAGTGTGGGAATCTCATAAGGCATACATAAGAGGAATATTGATAGCGATTGGGGCAAGAAAGAAAAAAGAAAGAAGAGAGAAAATGAGCAGACTCTTAGAAGAAATAAGTATGCTAGAACAACAACATAAGAATAGAATAATAAAGGAAATAGAGTTGAAGTTAAAAAAAAAGAAAGAAGAATTGGAAGGTGTAATAGAAGAGGAGAGGAGAAAAGCATATAATAGGGTTTTGAGTGAGAGATATAGATGGGGAGAAAGACCGGGAAAATACTTAATGAGGGCCCTAAGGAAAAAGAAAAATAGAAATTATATAGAAAAAATAAAAGATGTTAAGGGGAACCTGAAACACTCAAATAGAGAAATCACCAAAGTTTTTATGGAATATTATAGAGATCTGTATAATATAAATCCCCTGCGGGAATCTGAAAACATAGAAAGTGAGAAGAATCAAAAGAGAAAGAAATATCTAGAGAAGGCTGGGTTACTAAAATTAAGCGAAGCCCAAATGAACTCCCTGGATGCAGATATCTCACAAGAGGAAATAAAATTAGCTCTGAAGGGTACAGTGTCTGGGAAAGGTCCAGGACCAGATGGTTATACTGTGAGATATTATAAAAAATATAGTGAAATCTTAGTACCAAAACTTAGAAAATATATGAATGCATTAGGTGGAGAGATGGAAATAAGAAAAGAATCGCTACAAGCTCAAATGGTGCTTATCCAAAAAGAGGGAAAAGATGCTACACAGTGTTCGAATTATAGACCTATTTCATTATTAAACACTGACACTAAGCTATATGCAAAGGTCTTGGCAAATAGATTGAAAGAGCTAATGCCGGAATGGATACATCAGGACCAGGTGGGCTTCGTTCCCGGGAGGGAGGGTAGAGATAATGGGTTACGATCATTGATGCTGATCCAAAAAAGTAAAAAGGGAAAAGAACCGGTGATTCTACTCTCTATAGACGCTGAAAAAGCGTTTGATAGAGTCAACTGGAGATTCATGATGGATACGTTGGAAGTCATGGGAATCGGGCCCAGGATGAGAGAGTGGATAGGAAAGCTGTATAGATACCCCTCTGCAGTTGTTGTGGTGAACGGTGAGAGGTCAGAACCCATTGAGATGTCAAACGGTACAAGACAGGGATGTCCACTGTCCCCATTGTTGTATGTTGTATTACTAGAACCACTTCTGTCAACACTACGGCTAAATAGAGATATAAAGGGAATTCAGATAGGGGACACGGAACATAAAGTCGCCGCTTTTGCTGACGACTTGCTGTTCTATGTGAGAAACCCCAGGATGACACTGCCAAACCTAATGAAGCTATTGAAGGAATATGGAGAATTGTCAAATTTGAAGATTAATCCAACAAAAACGGAGATTCTAAATATAAATATTTCAAAAAATGAAAAAGAAAAAATACAAAAGGAATTTCCCTTTAAATGGAAAGATAGAGATATAAAATACTTAGGAGTAAATCTCACAGCTTCATATAAACACCTTTACAAATTAAACTATATTTCACTGATTAATGAGATTAGAGAGGAGCTAAAAATATTGCAAGAGGGAACCCCGACATTGATAGGTCGTATTAACCTAGTAAAAATGATAATAGTACCAAAAATCATGTATAGATATCAAATGATACCAATTAAACTCCCAGAGACCTTTTTTAAGTTAATTAAGAAACTGATAACAAAATACATATGGAGGAATAAAAAACCAAGATTGTCATATGAGTTGTTGAGTAGGAGGAAAGAAAGAGGTGGTTTAGGGCTTCCAGACTTTAAAAGATACTACAAAGCTGTAATATTGGCAAGAACTATAGATTGGACACAGAACTATAAAAAAAGCTGGGTGAGGATAGAGAATGAACTTAGTGGAACAGATTTGGGTAAGGCGATATGGATACCAACACTGTATAGGGGCTTAAACGATAATGTAAATACATACACATTGAATGTTTTAAAAATTTGGGATAATTTACACAAAAGTTTGAAATGGTCTTTTAATTCAACACTGATTTCACTAAAAAACACGGAGTTTTTCCCCCCTGGTAGAGAAGAAATAGGAGGTAGGTGGTTTAAAAAGGAAGAGGTTCAATTAAGAGATATTTTGGTGGGGGATAAAATAGGATCATTTGTGGAATTGAAAAAAAAAGAGGGTGAGATTTTCACTAAATTAGATAAGTGGCGGTATTTTCAATTGAGGAGTTTTGTTGGAAGTTTGCCAAAACCTTTAAGGACAAGAGACAACTGGAACTTGTTTGAAAAGGTTTTGGGTACACAAGGTGATGGGAAACACGGGATTGCTAAGGTATATAAAATACTCACAGAACTAGATATAAATACAAAGCCAACATATATAATAAAATGGGAAACTGACATGGGAAGTGTGATAGATGAGGAGAAGCAGAGGAGAATATATAGATTAACCCACGAAAACATTTCTATGAGAGAGGTAGAGATGAACTATAAGTGTTTGACAAGATGGCACATTACACCAACTGTTGAAAATAAGATGTGTAAAGAGAGTTCACCGTGGTGTTGGAGGGGATGTGGTGAAATAGGTACAACATATCACATATGGTGGGGCTGCCCAAAAATTCAGGTATTCTGGAAAACAATAACCCAATTGATAAGAAAAATAACAGAAATAGATATTGGATTAGACCCAGAAGTGTGTATTTTGCATAACATGGACATATCAGTCAATAAATATAAAAAATCAGGGATATGGTGCTACATTAACGCTGCAAAAGCTCTGATACCCAGGTTTTGGAAGCAAATAGAAGTTCCGAGGGTAGAAGACTGGATAGAAGGGGTTGAGCAGATTAAAAAGATGGAAAGGTTGTGCCATGTCCAGGAAGATAGGATGGAGATTTATAATAGGAAATGGGAGAATTGGGAAAAAGCTAAGTTATACATGAAATATAGGAAAGATTAAAGAAAATAATAGGAAAACTGCACTTGCTGAGATAAAATGATGTAGAGAATAGGAAAAGCAGGAAGATGGGATTTGGGTGAGGGTGGAGGAGGGGGGGGGGAATTTGGAATAAAGTAAATAAAGTAGAAATGTTGGATACTATGGTGTATAGATATATATATAAGTTTGTATATCATGATGTTGAAAAGTATTTAAAATGAAAATCAATAAATATTTAAATTATAAAAAAAAAAAAACCCCTGAGAGGGCAACCGCTTATTTTGATGAATTTTTCTTTCATTTTAATAAGTGGACCAACCAGCCCTGAAACAGTATTTTTTGGAGTGGACTGAACTCACTGGGAAGCACTACCCTTGAGTGATACCCTTAACAGATCACACAGCTTAACAACAAAGAGTCTAGCTGAGAATCACTACTTCAGGAAAAAAAGTTTCAGAACACAAACAGTTGTGATTATCCTCATAGTGTCCCTCTCAGTGAAGTCCAGGGTAGCTATAGTAACACTGGCGAACAGCTGAAGGGGTCAAACCATGGATCAAGTTCTACCCCACTGGATCTGGAGTATTCAGGTACCAATCATGAAGGGGTTACCATCAGTTGCTGGGTCTTTTGGAAAAGTTCATGCTGTTGCACTCTGGCCCAACTGCTCACACACTAGTTCTAAAAGTGGAAGGTCTATCACCTTTCTGCAGATCACTAGCCCAGCTACGTCTGTCTCATGACCATTCTTCCAGAAGCGTATTTATGAGGTCAGGCATTGATGTCAGACGAGAAGGCGTGGCTTGCAGTCTCCGCTCTAATTCATCCGAAAGGTATTCTGTTGGGTTGAGGTCAGGACTCTGTGCAGGCCAGTCAGGTTCCTCCACCCCAAACTGACTCATCCATGCCTTTACAGACCTTGATTTGTGCACTGGTGCACAGTCATGTTGGAACAGGAAGAGGCCATCAACAAACTGTTTCCACAAAGTTGGGAGCATGAAATTTTCCAAAATGTCTTGGTATGCTAATGCCTTAAGAGTTCCCTTTACCAGAACTAATGGGCCATGCCCAATCCCTGAAAGAAAACCCCACACCATAATCCCCCTCCACCAAACTTTACACTTGGCACAATGCAGTCAGGCAAGTACCGTTCACCTGGCAACCATGCTTGAATTCATGGAGCTCCTGAGAGTGACCCATTCTTTAAAAAATGTTTGTAGAAGAAGTCAGCATGTCTAGGTGCTTGATTTTATACACCTGTGGCCATGGAGGTGATTAAAAACACCTGAATCCAATGATTTGGATGGGTGTCCCAATACTTTTGGCAATATAGTGTATCTTTGGCCAGTTAGAATTTTGTATTTCAATGGTTTTTATTAATTTTAAACAGTATAAAACAGAGGCAACAAAACACGCCCACGCAGGGGCTATCAATTGCACCAATAGAAAATGCATAATAGAGCAGACAGCGCTCTAATTCCAATAAGGCAAAACGTATGCCCACGTAGGGGCTATCAATGGCACATAGGTTACAATAACATCAGTGAAACTCAGATTATCGCAACTAAAGACAGCTGTCCACTGTCACATCAAAACAAACAGAAAAGGAAAGAAGAAAAGCAGAGAAGAAAGAAAGAGAAAAAAAAAAAAAACACAAAAACAAAAACACACACCAGAGAGCAAGGGTCCATGAGCGCCAATACAAAACTCCATCACCTCCCTACACTGGCCGGGGGGAGCATGGGAAAGGCATATTGCAACCACGGCTCCCATATTTTAAAAAATTTATGTTGAGAGTCGTTGCATATACTCGACATCTGTTCATTGAGCATCATAGTAGTCATACGATCCCGCACCCCCTGAAAAAGTACAAACGGACTCTTCCAGGCCTGGGCAATTGTCCTAGTGGCCGATAAAAACAAATAGGAAGCCAACCGCTGCTGACGAGCCAAGAGGCCCGGTATGGGGCAATGAAGCAAAGCATACCGAGCATCCAGGCGTATGGAGAGATGAAACAAAGTGAAAAGGAGGCCAAACACACGAGACCAAAAACGAACCAACCTCGGGCATGACCACCAGAGCCTTTGCAGTACATCGCCACGATGGCCACAACCCCGAAAACATCGATCACTACAGGCAGGGTTAGCCTGGGCCAAACGAGCCGGCACCCAATACCAAATAAACAATACCTTATAGGCTGCTTCCAGCGTGGTCGTATTAAACGAACATTTAGCTATGAGTGACCAGGCTTTATTCCAGTCCTCCGGATCCACAGCCACTCCCAGGTCGCGTTCCCACTGAACTACATATGAAAGAGAAGTGTGCGACGAGCATCTGTTCAAAGCTGCGTAAAGAAGGGAGATAAGGCCCGGGGCGCCCGGACGCTGCTGGCAAAGCCGTTCAAAGGCAGATTTCTGATATGGGAAAGCAGAAGTGGCCCTCAGCGAGATTAGCCAGTGCCGCAATTGAAGGTACCGAAAAAATTCCGCTGGGGGAACATCCCGAGACTCCCGGAGGACATTGCAGGTGGGAAAGGACCGAAAAATCAAAAAGTGTCGCACCTGTGAGAAACCATGAGCCACCCACCAAGAAAATGCCTCGGGTGATCTAGACCCGGCGGGAAAAGAGGGTTATTAACGATTGGAAGCAAGGGCAAGAAAGGTGACATCAGGCCACTGGAGTACCGTACCGAGTCCCAGACTCGTAGGCCATGGAGCAACATCGGACTCAGCGCCGTAGGGCGCAGGGCAGGGGGAAGCCATAGAAGTGTCGATAGTGCGATAGGGGCACAATTAGGCAGTTCCAGCAGGACCCAGAGAGGAACATCGGAGGAAGCGTGCAACATAGACAGCGGGGCAATTTGGCTCGCCTGATGATACTTAGTTACATTGGGTACCCCAAGACCACCTTGGAGTCTATGAGCAAAGAGCGTATTTCTAGAAACTCTGGGATGCTTATTGGCCCAGATAAAACGCATAAACTTCGCCTGAAGCAACCGAAGAAAATGAGGGGGAACCCGCACTGGGAGGGTGCGAAAATAATATAACAATTTTGGCAAGATGGTCATTTTCACTGAGTGAACCCGTCCTATCCAAAACAGGTGCGGAAATTGCCAGGAATGCATAAGAGAAGATAAGGAGCTAAGCAAAGGATAATAATTTGCAGCAAAAAGGGAGTCATAGGTGGGGGTCAAGCGAATGCCCAAGTATTCAAGAGAAGAGGAAGCTCACCGGTAAGGGAAGTGGGATTGTAGGCACGAAACCAAATCTGAAGCCAAAGTAATATTGAGAGCAACGGTTTTATCCAAATTAATACGTAGACCCGAGATCAAGGAAAAGCGCTCAAGAACCCGTTGCAAATTAGGAAGCGTCGTCAGAGGATTAGTAAGGGTCAAGAGGGCATCGTCCGCAAAGAGGCTCAGCTTAAACTCCTGTCCCGCGTATGGAACCCCCGATACATTGCAGTCGGTCTGGAGCGCTAAAGCCAGTGGCTCAAGCGCCAGGAAAAAGAGCGCCGGGGACAGCGGGCAGCCCTGCCTCATCCCTCGCCCAACAGGAAAGGGATCCGAGAAATACCCAGCGTATTTAACGGAAGCCGAAGGAAAGGAATACAAGGCTTGAATCCAAGAGAGAATAGAATCCCCGAAACCCCAGCGAGACAGCACAAACTGCAGATATTCCCAGGATAGAGAATCAAAAGCTTTATATATGTCCAAGGACAGTAAGAATCCTGGGATTTTCCGTTGTTGCAGAAAATGTATAAGATGGAGGCCAGTTAGAATTTTGGAACTGCACAGTGGCATGTTCTCAAATTTGCCAAGTGAATACAATAGCCTGCAGCAGCGATTCCTCTATCCACACTGTTAACATGGCTGTGGATTGCAGTGTTAGACCTCCAAACTCAACAAAACTTACCAGGATTCCAATGAAGCATATACTGATTACTTTACAAATCCACACAGACATTATGGCATGTTCTGGTTGACTGCCAAGGCAAGCAACATCTTCGGCCACTTACTATGCTCTCTGTTGATGCATCCTCTCCACTTCCATATTGTTTAACATAGGATGGCCCTGCAGCCTATGCTGGATTTCCGTAAGATGTGCTTATGAGTAGACAGGGACAAGAAAAACTGGCAAAATGGGCAGTTTGCACACATTGGGCCATTTACCCCTATCTTTTCTTATTAACAAAGTGGTAATTTTTACCCACAGAACTGCTGCTCACTGTATTTTTTGTTGAATTTCACATCATTTCTGTAAACACTAGAGACTATAGTGAAAATCCCAGGAAGTCAACAAAATGTGAAATGTTTTTATTGCCATAACTGGCAGCAACAAGCACTCTGCGGCCTGTCAGTGAAATCACTTCCCCTTTACAAGGTTTTGTCTAACAGCTGAACCTCCTGACCATGTCTGCATACTGTATGTATTATTATTTATACACAGGATATATATAGATCCAACAGTTTGAGCAGCTCTTTACAAAATAAAGGCAAGCAGTACAGTAATACAATTCAATACAGGAGTAATCAGAGGGCCCTGCTTGTTAGAGCTTACAATCTAAGATATGTATGTGTATATGTGTTTGTTGTTGTCACTGGATGGCTACTGAGTTCATTTTTAATCATCCATTCACGTGGGATTTTCGATGTGGTTATTACATGGACAGACTCTGCATCATGCTTTGTAGTACTCAAGTGGTTGTGCTATAGTATATATGTATATAGTGCAGCACTAAAAATATTATATATGATATAAATATTAGATCATCTACATCAAATAAAACACCAGAAGCAAGTTAAATAAAATATCTCTCAGTGAGACATAGGTGCAAAATTAATATTGTATAATTCAGTGAAGCGATGAACAAATAAAATCCATCAAGTATATGTCAATGTGACAAACGAACAGTCCATTAGGTGAACAAATAATGTGTAAAAGGGTAGACAGGTGGCGCACACACCTAATGCATTATCCAAGATTTATTCAAAGATATAAAAGACAAAAACATACTCACAGATGAAGCATGTACTGTATAAAAAGCTTTTGCATAATGGAGATGGCCACAACAGCGGGGCAAGGTGTTCCAACTGTCAGTGCGGTCAGAAGGCTGATGCGTTTCGGGAACGAGTCCCTTTCCTCAGAGCTACTGACCAGCCTGCATGAAGGTCAAGCTATAAATGGCCATGGCTGAATGTCTTGGGAGCAAAGCTCCACCTCCTCGTTAGAGGGGGAGTTAGGCTGGCCATACATTATACAATTATCTGCAGATTTTTGGTTTAGATTTACCAAAAACCATATAATAGGAGGACAAACCTAAACAACACTTTCAGTTGTATCCAATTAGGCAGGCCCTTGCACTACATAGTTGACGGTAAATCTAAAGGAAATTGGGCAGAAAATCTGCAGATAATTGTATAATGTATGGCCAGCCTTAGAGGGGATTATTTAAAGTGCTATGGTAGGTTAATTACATGAATACATACATACATAAATAAATAAGTGCATCAATTGCAAAGATAAAAATAATGAAGATCATAGAACATAATGGATTATATATCTGTAGCTAAAAGTGTTGTATATGGCTGCGGACAATATATATTAATTGAAGCATTTTTGTGCATAATGCTAAAAAATTATTGGAAATAGTGAAAGTTATAAAAAGTATTATAATAAATGCGGGAACAAAAATGGGAAAGGATGTGGAAAATGGAAAAAAATACAAATAAAAATGACAATAAAACACAATAAAAATGTCTGAGTTTATACATGACAATAAGGTGGCAGTGAACTGAGAAGATAAACCTGAATGAAATGGAGTAGAGTCTAGGTACCTCTCGGACAGGTTCAGATGTGATGTGAGTAAGGTAGAACGATGGTTGAAACAAAACCAGTGGTGCTTGTAATATCTGGATGGGATTATGTGAGTGAGGACAGATAGAGTGTGAGAAAGAAGGCCGCTGGAACGCACGCCAATGTGGTCGTGCGCCGCAAGGGGAGGGACATGATGCAAATAATGTGTCAGTGGCACTTCAAAACACAGCAACAACGTGTTCAATTCCAAACAGGTGCTATAGGATCCAGTGAAACATTCCACCACCACTATGCACTCACCAGAAATCTACTGGTATAGTAGCAGTAATCGCTGATCACTCAGAAGAAATGCTTAGAATCTTTAGCCAAACGAACTTGATGAATTTTATTTGTTCATTGCTTCACTGAATTATACGTTATTCATTTTGCACCTATGTCTCTTATACAACTTGCACTGGTGTTTTATTTGATGTTGATGATCTAATATTTATATCATATATAATATTTTTAACGCTGCACTATATACATATATGCTATTGTGAGATTTGCTGTGACTATCTCTTGTGCTAGCTGCTTTGAAGTTTCCTCATAAGCGCTCGCCATATACCTGTATTTATATTCACGATTGTGCTATAGTGGTAATCTTTCCTAACCGAAGTCTTAAGATTGCCATACGTGGCTTAAAATTTAGGGCAATTCATGCTGAACAGGCTAAAATTATTATTAATTAATTATTATTAGCTGCAGGTGATCCTGTTGGCACCACCCAGCTCCATGAAAGATGTCAAAGTTGACTTTCAGAATACAATAGTCGACAGATAAGATTATTTCATCTGCGCTGTTTAGTGTGGATAGAGGAATCTGCTAGATTTCTTTTGTTCAGACCGCAGTCTGAACGAAAGAAATCAATATGTATATGGCAAGCTTAAGTCAAGTTTGATCCATTAAAAACAATGCATTCTCTATGTAACTTTTTGAAATCCAAACTGCAGGCATGGGCTCGACTTCCCTTGGGGGTTATGGGTCATATTAATATGATTAAGATGGTGCTTCTGCCCAAAATTCCTTATATTTTGTGGCATGCACCAGTGTTTTTATCATTGCACACTTTCAAGTCTCTGGATTCCCTGTTTAACACCTTTGTATGGGGCAATTCACGACAAACTATCATGGCGCGCTCCCGGATTTTAACCTCTACTATTTAGCTGCCCAACTGTCTAATTTTTTTCCAGCTGGACAAAGGTTGATAAAGACTGTTATCTCACCTTGGTGTGCGCTCCATCCTTTGTTTGGGCTACTCATCCCTTTCAACTCCTGTTAGAGGGTTTGCGAGACCCCTCAATTATGGATGGCTGCAAGGGGTTACTATACCACCATTGGAAGATCTGGTCACCAGCCTCTTGTAAGCTGCAAACCTCTTCTATACACACCCCTCTATGGGACAACCCGTGCCTCCCTGAGTTGCTCACTGTCCCTGACTCTCATCTATGGATCAACAGAGGAATTCTGTATGTCTCTCAGGTGTTCACCAGTGCTGGCATTAAACCCTTTCAAGACTTCAAATCAAAATTTGACCTTCCTAACTTTCTGTTATCTCCAGCACCGACACACGCTACATGCCCAATTCGGTCACTCTATCCCGCATCTGGGCTCTTTATACCTTATGGACGTGATATTGGGTATGGAATCTAAAAAAACTTACATCCACATTCTACAATGCTCTTCTCTTACTGCATCGACCTTGGCGTATCAACTTACATCCCGATGGGAGGCAGACATTGGGTAGCTGGATAATGAGGCGTGGGAGGCGGTGTTAACCTCGAGTAAACTGGTCTCCCCAAAACTGTTGAATCATCTTACCCACCTGTATTTACTTCATTGAACCTATTTAACACCTATCTGGCTATCCAGATACCAGCCACAATATAGTCCACTTTATCCTAGATGCGGGGTTTCCAATGGTACCTTTTATCATCTCATATCGTCTTCTTCAATTATTCAGGGGTACTGGGTTCAGGTGGTTCTGTTCTTCCATGACAAAATGGGTTCACCCCTTACTCTATGGCCTAAGCAATGTTTACTGGGTCTATTCCCCAACTCGGAAACCAATAAATTTCAGACTATTTTCTTACAGGAAACTCTCTTTATGGCCAGATTACTAATTTCTCGAACTTGGCTTTGAGCACTGCTGCCTACTATCCCACACTGGGTTGATGCGATAAATAGTATATTACCATATAAGAAGGTTATCTACATGCATAGAGGATGCCCTGCCATATATCATAAAATATGGGATAAATGGCTTCTACCTGTGTTGTCATAGAGTACATTTGCCCCTCTTTTGTTAACTGCATCTATTCATATGGTATTTTTACCTTGTTGGATGGATTTTGTTAGTTTTATTCTGTTTGCCTCTGTGTAACTTTTTACATATATTATATCAATAGCTTATTTCAGTTGTCATAGCAATGAACATGTTCCAGATTGATATGGCTGGAAAAGAATTCCCCTCCATTCAGCAAAAATGGTGACACTGAAAATGAAGTGATCATCAAGTCACAGGCCTCTAAGGTTGCTACTACAGTTGGTTGTGAGGAGGAAGATTAAGGGAGGTTTACTGAAGGAGTGACTGAGCTTTGAAATAGTGAGAAGTATGCAAGGTACATCCTAAAATGGAAAACAAATATGTGAATGTTTATTTTGCCATTCTGTGATCCTATACGTAAAGGTTACTGAGAAAAACAACATTGTAATCTCTTTTACCCTTTTTTGTGTTTAGGTGTCATCCAGTCAAAAATCAATATAGATTCGGACCATCACACTGAGGTAAGTACTAATTAGGTTGACACATACCAAGAGATTTAATTAACCAAGCAAAGGTTGAAGTGGTCAGACTTCAGGGAACAGTTGAATTATGCCTGCATTGGAAGATTTTTGTTTGCAGCCTTCTGCATAAGTATGAAAGTTTGGCAAATGCAAGAGTGCATTTTTATGCCTATAGGGCGCAGAGAAGGAAACACAAACTGCAATTTGGGTTTAAACTTGGGGGGAAAAAACAATGGTTGAACAAAGTACCCAATTCACTCTTTTTCCTGCCTATTTTCTGTCTTCTGAAAATATGGCATGGACCAGACTTGTTATCCTTTTGCCCCAGCACTAATACATGTTAATTAAATTAGTTGTATTGGTTAACCTCTGTGGACATGGTAATGGACCAAAGGAACAGAATCATTCTTTTGTCCGGTTTAAAATCTCAGAAATTGCCCATTACGCACAGTACCTTAAGTGCACAAGGTGGTTATGTGCTATGTATAACTAATCAGATTTTGTTTGTAGTGCAGCACACACTATAGATAGTTCTGTTTCTTTTATATGTTTTATTATGTATTTCTAAGATGCATTGATGCGCATTTTCAGTGTTTTTCATGTGCTGCTATTGTCAATACAGTGAGGACTTGGACTTTCGAATATAATACTATGTAAATTATTTTCTACTGCAACGCACACATTTTCTGAATTAGAGCTGCAGTTGTTATCCACAAGGCCCACATGAGTGGAAGCACTGGCACTTTTTGGAGATTCTGATTCTAATACTGCATTAGGTGGTGCCACACAACCAAAGTAGCCTTTAGGGGTTGTAGAAATAGGGCTGCATGCTATTAGTAGAATGCAGTCATCTCATGTAAACTTAATTATACATTGTCAAAATAATTTGTGCACAGACTGATAATATTATTATGCCAGGACTACTTTTCATGTCAGTTCTCATAATAGATTTCTTAACATTGGCATGAGTGTGATCTATTATTTTTGGAGCCCTATATTGAAAACTATGGGATCTATTTATAAATGTTTTCACATGATTCACCAAACCTTCCCCTAGGATGCATTTTCAATTAAAGCTGAACTCCAGGATCTTTGCCACTGTTGACCCTTATCTCCCTTTCCCCTTCCACAATAATGATGTATTTGCAATTTTTTGAATACCTACTTTTTATGTAATGTAGCCTGTTTCTACATGTGACGTCATCAGCTATTTCCCGAACATCTATATTTCTTGAGCTCCAGTGGGAGGATCTGTGCAGGTTATGCAACATGGGAGTGCTCCAATGTGGTCAGGACTGTTACTTGCTTTATGGTGATTTCCCACACATTGCAATAAAATGATGTGGGCAGGTCCCAACCAGGTACCATGCAGTCGTTTCTGTCGTATATGTCCATTGTAATATATCACCAAAGTACACAGGATATGTGATCGGGAATGATTTCTCATTATGGAGAAAACAGCATCACCTGGTTGCACAAACGGGGAGTACAACTGGGGGAATCAATGGTGGAGAAGGATCTGGGAGTTCTGGTAGATCACAAGCTTAATAATGGCATGCAATGCTAAGCTGCGGGTTCTAAAGCGAGCAAAGTCCTCTCTTGTATTAAAAGGGTTATAGACTCCAGAGAGAGATATATCATTTTACCCCTGTACAAATCATTAGTAATGCCTCATCTGGAATATGCAGTTCAGTTTCAATTCACAAAAAGAACATTGGGGAACTGGAGAAAGTACAGAGAAGGGCAACTAAACTGATAAGAGGCATGGAGGAGATCAGCTATGAGGAAAGAATAGAGGAACTGAACTTATTCTCTCTTGAGAAGAGGAGATTAAGGGGGGATATGATCAACATGTATAAATACATCAGTGGTTCATATAGTGAACTTGGTGTAGAGCTATTCACCCTGAGGTCATCACAGAGGACAAGGGGGCATTCTTTACATCTGGAGGAAAAGAAATTTAATCCCCAAACACGAAAAGGTTTCTTCACAGTGAGAGCTGTGAAAATGTGGAATAGACTCCCTCAAGAGTTTCAAATAAATAAAGTACAGCGCTTAACAGATAATAAAAGTGTAATATTTATATATATATCCAAAGGACAAAATAGTTTGTATAGTAAATGAATATGATGATCCACTTCAGCAGCAGAATTCAAAAAACAGGCCTGTGACAGGAACCGGTAATAGAATTGTGCACTCACCGGAAGCGCATGGATAACGCGCATATAATCAACCGCCAGGATCTCTTAATTTGGCGGAATGTATGGGTGAGCTTCCATCTATGGGTAGGTCATCATGTCTTGGGAAATGTAGAAATCTGCTGGGTCCAGAGGTCCCCTTAAGGATGGATGGGTGCTCAGCCTGGATACAGGGCTCCCTTCCTCTGGTTGTTGGATCAAAATAGGGGTATCCTTATCCAGTGCAGGCGGCGGCTCTCTTCACCCTACATCCGTTGTACCAACCCTCCCTGCACTCGGACAAGTCCGGCCGGGTCACCTGCTTCCGCAACCCGCAGGGCGAATCATCCACAGCCGCTGCAAGATGTCCCGCCTCCCGCTCCGGTCACCTGACGAAGGCCGGCCGTATCAGCTATTGGACAACAACGGCCTCAAGAGTTTGTTCTGGCCAGATCAGAGGATTGCTTTAAAAACAGCCGGGATTCTTTCTTAGATACACAAAATATAACTGGATACTAACATATATAGGTAAAGTTGATCCAGTGAATATCCAAATGCCTCTCGGGGGATCAGGAAGGAGTTTTTTTCCCTGCAGGAGCAAATTGGATCACGCTTTGCTGGGTTTTTTGCCTTTCTCTGGATCAACTGTGGGTATAGGATTATAACTTTTTTTTTTAATGGTTGAACTGGATAGACTTTTGTCTTTTTGTCAGCCAGACAAACTATGTAACTATGTAAACAGAAACAAGAAATAACAAAAGACATAAGGGGCATGTTTGTGGGCAGAGCCACTGTTAGCAATTATGGGGCCTGTACAGCCTACCTGATGGGGCCCCCCAAGACCCCGTCCCTGACCCTACCTTAAAGCAAAATGCAGCTTCGTCCTCAAGTGATATTTTTAGAACTTTTTTGGACAACAACTAATTAAGGATGAGCTCATGCATGTTTGGACCCTACTTTGAAACTGCCTCGGCTATCCAGCCAGGAAGCTGTCACAGCATCTCACCAATTATAAGTGGAGTTGAATAGGACAGATGTCAGTGCTTTGGCATCTGTGCCCTCTCAGTTTGTGTCTGCATACGCCGCACAGCGAAACCAAAGAACAAAGGTATACCACTCAGGCAAACAATCCAGATCAATCCACGACAGGTGCAAGCTCTGGCTCTCCACCACACACGATGCAACAAGAAGAAGGGTCAGCCACACACCAAAGAATAGTTGAATATAGTGTATATTTATTGATCCATAGGACACACAAAACACCAGGACATGAATACAGGACCTGTTAGCGCGTTTCACGCGATCTCGTGCTTAATCATACGCTACACAGCGGACAGGGTGGACTTGTGATGGCTCTATGGGTGTCCAGATGTAAATGGACTCATGTCCATTTACATCAGGCTGCCTCTGATCTGTCATGTTTAGATCTGGAAAAATAGAAAAGGAGGCAGTCTTTTTTCACTTTTTTTTCTCTGGACCTAAACGGACACAGAGGTAGGAGGGTGTAAAGGGACACAAGTCCATTTACATTCAGACTGCTGTAGACCTAAATGGAACTTTCAGTCAGGTCCACATGATAACCTGACACGGAGCCCTAACTGGAAAGCTTTGGTGAAAGTTCCTAAAGAGGAGTGGTTGGGGGGGGGGTTCAGTAAAAATGCAGCTTTTTTACTGAAACCCTCTAAACACAAGTGTAATGTAGCATTAGACTTTGTCTTCTGATCATCATCATTATGAGAATCATACAACACAGAAGGTGCTCTATGGCTCTGTTAAAGTGTAACATGGCTGTTGGGTGCTGACTTTGTTATGGTTGCACTGTATTACAGTCTGTAGCACGCAGTACATCCATAAACAGCAGCCCTGTTTCAGGGACATGAAAGAGAGGAAGGAAGAAAAAAAGTATTTTGGAAGAAGGTAAGGAGGCACCATGGTTTGTATACAATATTTCTCCTGGCTGAAATTTTGTTGTAAATCCAATTAGAATAATGTATAAATCTTGGTGAAAACATTTATAAATGTGTTCTCTTTACAGAAAAAGAAGTTCAGATACCCACACAAGACACACCTTGAACCAACCCTTGATCAGCCTACACAGGAGCGACCCATTATTCGGCAAATAACCATTGATCTTCGACCTATCCTGGGGCAGGTTATTGATGCTTGTGAAGTAGATATTGCAGACACTTCAAAAGTTTCAAAACAAGTGAACAAAAGAAGTGAGGAACATGCAAATATTCCATCTCCCTTACAGAAGAATTCTGACTCAATCAGCATTTCTCTCCCATCAGTGTCTAGCTGTAAAAGTTGTGAAAAGTCTAGGCCTCCACAAACTGCTCAGAGGGCAGTAAGTTTGGTGGCAGTAACAGATGAAGGCACACTTACTTGTGACCCAAGACAAAAATCTAAGGACTCTTCCCCTGCTTTCTTCCCCAAAGTAATATTCAAGCAAATTCCTCTTCAAAAGACCTCTAACGAACAAAAGCAAATAAAAAAAGTAAGTACTCCTTTTTACAAGTAATTTACTGAATACAAAGCTACACAGTCCAGTCTCTGTTCAAACATCATAAACAGTATTTATTCACAACGCCAATTTACAATCAATAAAAGTAATCCTATGCCCAGACTATGCAAATAAAAGTATTTACATATAATTCTGAACAAGCATTCAGAAATGCATCTTCACCTTTTGCAACAGAGGCACAGAAATCACAATTTCTGTGAGAGGTTATCAGCTGGCCCAGGAAAGAGGTGTAGAGAGAGAATAGGAGGGGCCCAAGAGCTTGAGATACCCCAACATAGAGAGGAAGAGAAGTGGAGGAGATAGAGTTGTATTTGACAGTGAAGGTGCGCTGAGATAGGTAGGCAGAGAACCAGGAGGCCAATGGAGTGGAATTTATTGAGGAGGAGCGGGTGGTCGACTGTTTCAAAGGCAGAAGAAAGGTCCAAGAGTAAGAGTATGGAGTAATTGGCATTGATTTTAGCAGTTATTAGGCCACTAATTAGTTTTTAGTAGGGTAGTTTCAGTTGAATGTTGCAGATGGAAGCCAGACTCTAGGGGGTTATCAGTGATGTAGCAACTCGTACAACTGTAGACAAGATGTTCATGCAGCTTGGAGGCAAACAAGAGCACGAAGACAAGCCTTAAGTTGTTCAAACAGGTGGGGTCCAGTGAGGGTTATTTTAGTATGAGGGTAACCAATGCATGTGTGAGAGGGGAGGGAAAGGTGCTGGAGAAGGAGAGATTGAAGATGTGGGTTAGAGAGTTTAGGACAGAGCAGGAAGGGGGTTGTAGTAGTTGTGAGGGGACAGGGTTCAGGGGACAGGTGGTGAGGAGGGCCTCAGAAAGGAACTACTTCAGAGGTAGCAGGGTCAAAGGAGGAAAGTACTGAGTTTGGTGTTGGACCTGATATGTCGGTTGGAGGATAAAGCAGGAATGCTGGAGTTCTCACTATGAATCCTGTTGATCTTGTTTTTAAAATAATTGGTAATTTCCTGGGCAGTAGGTTAGTGAGTGGAGGTAGTGTGTGGGGGGGGGGGGGTGAAGTAGGGAATTAAGGGTAGAAAAGAGTTGACAAGGATTGGATGAGAGGGTTTTGATGAGACTGGAACTCCTGCATTCAGAAAGTGTACCAAACCCACAGGATTTAATAGAAGTCTATGGCTAAGAGAAGCAAACCTGCAGGAAAGCTGCAGGTACACTGCACTGCACCTATGGTGTGGATAAATCGCAGCTCATCAGTGTGAAAGCAGCCCTATGCTATTATGTCCAGTGTATTGCTTCACACTGACCTGAAGATCTCTTCTTTCCTGCTGCTGGAACCACTCTGGAGATCACTAATATCGGACCAAATACGATTTCTCCAGCGCTCTAGGACCCATGCCGGTGGCGAGTAGATGAAATCAAAACCAGAAGAAGCGACCACCAGTGCATGAAAGGTTGTGCAGCTCCAAAACAAGGCTGGGGAAGCCCGACCAATACTACAAAGTGAAAAAAACAAGAAGCGCACCAACCTTGCGCATTACCTCAGTAACCAAAATGTATTAGTAAAAGAAAGGTACTCACAAACAGAAAATAAAAACAGAGACAGGAGGCCAGCGCAAATCCCATCATGGGGGTAGACACTCAGTACAGCTGACGCGTTTCGAAGGTCATGCCTTCTTCATCAGAGCTAGATCATTAATATCGGATAAGAGGTGGAGTGCAGGTGGTATTACTCTGCATGGGAAAGAAGGCATCGCCTTATGCGGCTCTTGCTCCCTTCTACACCTCCAACTTACAAGTAGTTCCTTTGTATTGCACTCTGATACTCTGGGATGATGGGTCAGCAAGCCCAGACCATGATCCAACACTATCTACTGGTTGCTGACCCCCCACGTAAGGGGTCACAGAGTTCTGGTGAATGCATAACTTTATGGGAGCAGTAAGCAGTTTTGGAGGTGTTTTCTAGTCTCACAGCATATGTTGATGGAGAGGGCACTTTTAAGAGCATGAGAATTTGAAATATTTTCTTAAATGGACACTATTTTAAGGATGTTTTATTGATTTGTCACGAGTTTCATATTATCGAAGCACCGACAATTTAATATTATCACAAAGCTTTATACTATTCAACTTGATTGTTAGATGAACTATTTATGATTTAAGATTGTGAGATGTGTTTACTAGGGAGGATATAATATTGGTTTATAATTTAAAGTATACCTAAAGGCAAAATTTTTTTACGTTTTGTATGGAGTACTGAGGGATATGAAGACCTGTCAGTTTTTATTGTGGTCTGTGGACCCCCAACCTTATTAAGGAGATTCACCCACTCTATCTGTCCTGTTTACCATTATTATTGAAAGTTAAAGTAAAAGAAAAGCCCATATGTTGTCCCCTGAAAGGACCAGAGGGGAAATCTTCCAATGGGAACACTAGTTCTGGTGACCTGGGGGTTCCCAAGGAATTCCATTAATTTGCAGGGATTTCCTCCCACTTCCTGTTTGGATATGGGACAGGACGTGAAGAGAAATTTCCCCAATGGGACACAGATGGAGAAAAATAAATCTGACAAGGGTTATAGCCCAAAGAAAAAAATGTTTTGCCTATAGTTCCACTTTAAGTGTTAGCACCACAGTGCACATCACCCATTATTTGATTCAAGTTCTAATACACTGATCACCCTATATTGGTAAGTGGAGGGTACACAGTTTTGGTGCAAGCAGCTTTTTAAAAAAAATTAAGTAGTCCTATCCCTTTATTAAGTGTAGGATCATTATTATTAGCAGTAAAAAGCTGACAGAAGTTCGAGCCTTTCCTTGGCCCGCTAATTACAATTGTCTCTATCGTCATTGTTATCCTTGTTACAGAGATATTCTCCCACTTCATGCCCTGGTGACAATATCAGAATGAAGCAAGGGAAAAATCTTCTGACTATCACAACAGACAACAAAAAAGAGCTGACAGTTTTTTTCTCCATTCCCTACTCTATCGAAAACGTAAAAAAATAATGGGCTTCATATTAAAGTGTAAGTTCACCTTTTCACAATAAATGAATCCCAAGGTGAATGATTAGTTTTCACTGCCCATGCAGTGGTCGAGGGATTTCAATACCGCAGTCTTCCTCCCCTTTTTTTTTTTAGGGACCGTGGATAGATCAGAGATATTCTGATTGATCAAAACAGTCATGTGCTAGTGCTGACCAATCAAAATCACTCTGAATGGTCCCAGCATCCCTAAGGAAAAAAGGGGAAGAAGATGGAGGCTTTCACATCCCATAGACCACTGAGGTAAATGCAGCGTTTTAGTTCACCTTTTAAATGTTTGTGAAAAGGTAATCCTACATTATAGATAGAGATGAGCGAATCGAAGTATCCGAAGTGGAATTCGAGTCGAATATCGGAAAAATTTAGATTCGTGCCGAATCCGAAAAATAGCCTAATTCGGACGCGCGAATCGAAATTTTTCAGAAAATGGCGGCTGACATGTGCGGCGACGGAGCGGGGATGTCTGGGAAGGCGTGCAGACAAGGCGCGCTGACCCATAATGCATTCCTCAACTACATGTGATCGCATCAGCCAATCAGCAGCCAGCCAGCCAGCACTGTGTAATGGTCGAGCTATAAATAGCGGCCATTTTGGAATTCTTCATTTGCCTGCAGTTATTGAACAGAGGCAGACCGCTCTGTACTAGGGACAGGGACAGAGTTAGGGCCACAGAAACGATAATTGGGGACAGAGAAAAGTTACTTAGGGACAGAGAACCATTACTCAGGGACACAGACTTGTTAATGAGGGCCACAGAATCGTTATTTAGGGACAAAGAAACGCTAGTTAGGGCCACAGAATTCATAATCAGGGACAGACAGAATTGTTACTCAGTGCCAGAGAATTGTTACTTAGGGCCACAGAAACTTTACTTAGGGCCACAGAATTTTTACTCAGGGACAGACAGAATTGTTACTGAGTGCCAGAGAATTGTTACTCAGGGACAGACAGAATTGTTACGGAGTGCCAGAGAATTGTTACTCAGGGACAGACAGAATTGTTACTGAGTGCCAGAGAATTGTTACTTAGGGCCACAGAAACTTTAATTAGGGCCACAGAATTTTTACTCAGGGACAGACAGAATTGTTACTGAGTGCCAGAGAATTGTTACTCAGGGACAGACAGAATTGTTACGGAGTGCCAGAGAATTGTTACTCAGGGCCACAGAAACTTTACTTAGGGCCACAGAATTTTTACTCAGGGACAGACAGAATTGTTACTGAGTGCCAGAGAATTGTTACTCAGGGACAGACAGAATTGTTACGGAGTGCCAGAGAATTGTTACTCAAGGCCACAGAAACTTTACTTAGGGCCACAGAATTTTTACTCAGGGACAGACAGAATTGTTACTGAGTGCCAGAGAATTGTTACTCAGGGACAGACAGAATTGTTACTGAGTGCCAGAGAATTGTTACTCAGGGCCACAGAAACTTTACTTAGGGCCACAGAATTTTTACTCAGGGACAGACAGAATTGTTACTGAGTGCCAGAGAATTGTTACTCAGGGACAGACAGAATTGTTACTGAGTGCCAGAGAATTGTTACTTAGGGCCACAGAAACTTTACTTAGGGCCACAGAATTGTTACTCGCACAGACACAGAATTGTTACTCGCACAGACACAGAACTGTTACTGAGGGCCACAGAAACTTTACTTAGGGCCACAGAATTGTTACTCGCACAGACACAGAATTGTTACTCGCACAGACACAGAACTGTTACTGAGGGCCACAGAACTGTTACTTAGGGCCACAGAATTGTTACTCGCACAGACACAGAATTGTTACTCAGGGCCACAGAACTGTTACTTAGGGACAAAGAAACGCTAGTTAGGGCCACAGAATTCATACTCAGGGACAGACAGAATTGTTACGGAGTGCCAGAGAATTGTTACTCAGGGCCACAGAAACTTTACTTAGGGCCACAGAATTTTTACTCAGGGACAGACAGAATTGTTACTGAGTGCCAGAGAATTGTTACTCAGGGACAGACAGAATTGTTACGGAGTGCCAGAGAATTGTTACTCAGGGCCACAGAAACTTTACTTAGGGCCACAGAATTTTTACTCAGGGACAGACAGAATTGTTACTGAGTGCCAGAGAATTGTTACTCAGGGACAGACAGAATTGTTACGGAGTGCCAGAGAATTGTTACTCAAGGCCACAGAAACTTTACTTAGGGCCACAGAATTTTTACTCAGGGACAGACAGAATTGTTACTGAGTGCCAGAGAATTGTTACTCAGGGACAGACAGAATTGTTACTGAGTGCCAGATAATTGTTACTCAGGGCCCCAGAAACTTTACTTAGGGCCACAGAATTTTTACTCAGGGACAGACAGAATTGTTACTGAGTGCCAGAGAATTGTTACTCGGACAGACAGAATTGTTACTGAGTGCCAGAGAATTGTTACTTAGGGCCACAGAAACTTTACTTAGGGCCACAGAATTGTTACTCGCACAGACACAGAATTGTTACTCAGGGACACAGAATTGTTACTCAGGGACACATAATCGTTTAATTAAAGAGTATGTCAGACAACATGCAGAGGAGTGGCAGAGGAGGCAATGTTTTAGGAGCGAGCAGACGTGGCAGCAGAGGAAGGGGTCGAGGCAGCACTATTCGCAGCCAGAGGCCAGTGCTCCCGGTGTCATCCAGCGGTCGTGTCTCCACCGACAACCCTGCCGTCATCGATTGGTTGGCTCGGTCGTCTTCCTCTTCCCAGGTCACCTCTGACACCTACAGCCAACGGTCGGTGGGTACGTCAGACACAACCGTTAGTTGGCATGGCCCGGGACCAAGCCCACTGAAATCACGTGTCCTCTACCTGCCCCTGTCCTTTGGTGTTCCCTCACCAAGCGAAGTATCGCATGCTGTGGGCTCAGCCCCACTGTACAGTGAGGAAGAGCTAACAGAGGGCGGTCAGGAACGGGGGGAGACATCCGCCTTTTCAGCAGCTAGGCGAAGAAGTAGTGGCGAGGAGAGTGGCCCGGTAGCTGGTCTAGAGACAGGTCTGTCTCCTGACCCAGACGCAGCCGAGGGGGCTAGTAGTGAGGCGGAGACCCTACTTGATGATGAGGAGGTTGATCGCACTTGGCAGCCTCGTCGTCATCAGGCAATTTCTTCCGCATCATCAGGAGAAGAGGGTGGCAGCTTGGCAGTGAGCGAAACAGTCGGTGGGTTGCCCAGGAGACAGCAGCAGGGTCGCAGCAGTGTCAGTGGAAGCAGTGTCAGTGGAGCCAAACGGCCACGGAGTAGAGCACCAGCTCCACTGCAGCCTACCACCACGGCCAGTAGTGGTGCCGGTGTGCACGGAGGAAGCAGCAGTCAGCCAGTGAGGAGTATCGGGGGCAAAGTTTCCTACTCGGCGGTGTGGCAATTTTTCGTCAAGCCGCCCGAGGAAGTAAACGTAGCCGTATGTCGACTTTGTGGCCAGAAAGTCAAGCGTGGCCAGGGGGCCCATGTTGGGACTACAGCGTTGCGGCAGCATATGCAGCGTCGCCATTTGGTGGCCTGGGAAAACCGTGATAAAGATACGGCGGTTCTGCCCGCCCCAGCCCCCGCTCCATCACCCGCTCCGTTACTTGCTCCGTCACCCGACGTCAATCGCCCTCCATCAGCCAGTCAAGGCTCCAACACCTCTGCTGAGGGGAGTTGTCGCTCGTTGGCATCTTCCGCTCGTTCAGATGCTCCTTCTCCTGCTACTCCTCTTCACGGATTCCGTCAGCAGTCTTTCTTGGAATCCGTTTCCAAGAGACAACAGTTTGCGAGCACGCACCCGACGGTGCAAAAGCTGAACGTCCTCCTGTCCAAGTTGCTGGTGCTGCAGTCCCTCCCTTTCCAAGTGGTGGACTCAGCACCTTTCAGAGAAATGATGGCTTGTGCCGCGGTGGAGAGTGCCAAGCCGTCATTTCTTCGCCAAAAAGGCAGTGCCAGCCCTGCATTCACATGTAGAAGACATGGTGGGCCAGTCTTTGAGCATGTCGGTCTCTGCCAAAGTGCACGGCAGCGCCGACGTGTGGAGCTGTAACTATGGTCAGGGACAGTACATGTCATTTACGGCCCACTGGGTGAACGTGGTGCCGTCACAGCCGCACCAGCAACTTGGACAGGTCACGCCGCTTTTGCCTCCACGTTTGCACGTCCTTGGTCCGGCAAAGATGTCCGCCTCTACCACCTCTTCTTCCGCCGTGTCCTCAGCCGCCACCCCCGTGCCAAGTCCCATTACCCGACCGGCATATCACATGTGCAGGGCGCAACGGTGTCACGCTGTTCTGCACCTGGTATGCCTTGGCGAACGTAGTCACACAGGGGAGGAACTTCTGAGTGTAATGAACAGAGAAATCGACAGATGGCTGTCTCCGCGCAAACTGAAAATCGGAACCATGTTGACCGACAACGGAAAGAACATGGTGTCTGCTCTGCGTCAAGGAAGGTTGTGCCATGCGCCATGCATGGCTCACGTGTTCAATCTGGTTGTCAAGCGGTTCCTAAAATCCACCATCCCACTGCAAGACATCCTTAAAATGTCACGTAAACTTTGCATGCATTTCAGCCATTCCTACACCGCAAAGCACACCCTCCTTGAGCTGCAGCGGCAGAACGGAATTCCACAGCATCGCCTGATCTGCAACGTTGCAACAAGGTGGAATTCAACCCTACACATGTTAGACCGCCTTTACGAACAGCGAAAGGCCATCACCGATTTCCTGATGTTACAAGCGGATAAAGGTACTCCCCTGTGTAACTTCGATGTCAGCCATTGGCAGCTCATGCGTGACACCTGCCGCTTGCTCAGGCCCTTTGAGGAGGCCACGCTATTCGTGAGTCGGCAGGACTATGGGATGAACGACGTCATTCCTCTGTTGCACGTCCTTGAACAAATGCTGTTAACAATGGCTGGTCAGGGTGCGGTAGACGTGGCGCACAGATCTCAACGCCACATGACCCCTGTGGGGGCAGGACAGGAAGAAGAGGAGGAGGTAGAGGAGGACATTTGTGCTCAGGAATTATTGAGTGAAATGGGTGGTTTTTCCACTCAGCGGACAGGAGTGGAGGAGCAGGAGCATCTGGTAGAGGAGGAGGAGGAGGAGAC
Organism: Staurois parvus; assembly: GCF_062004578.1. Lineage (NCBI taxonomy): Eukaryota > Metazoa > Chordata > Amphibia > Anura > Ranidae > Staurois > Staurois parvus. The sequence goes on from NW_028317882.1 coordinate 11,730,180, forward strand.
AGAGGACCCAGACGCACCGTGGCAGTATGCTGTGGAGATGGAGGCAGGGAGTCCCTCGCATTCCTTGTCACAAATGGCCCATAGCATGCTCGGTTGCTTGCGTAGCGACAGCCGAATAATAACCATCAGACAGAGGGATGACTTTTGGCTGTCCACCTTGTTGGACCCTCGCTACCGTTCCAAAATGGTGGCCTTTTTCACACCTGCTGAGAGGGAGGCCAAAATAACGTACTATAAAAACCACCTATGTAGTCAGTTGGTCTCTGCCTTTGTGCGCCAACGTCCATCCTCAGACACTGTGGGCCCTGTGCGCTCGCGTTCCGCTGCCATGGCAGCAGGGGAGGGGTGGGGTGGTAGGAGCAGTGGCAGCTCCACCAGCAGCGGCTGCCTCAGTCTGCAGTCGATGATGAGTAGCTTTCTTCACCAGCGCAGTGAGGAAACTACTAACCAGCCGCAGCAGCAGCAGCAGCATCAGGTGGACCTGGAGCAGGACCTCAAACAACAGGCTTGGGCCTACTTGGACAGCACCCTGCCAACCGAGGTAGACAATCCCCTTGACTACTGGTCAACGAAACTTGACCTTTGGCCCCAACTAGCTGAATTTGCCCTTGAAAGGCTGTCATGCCCGGCCAGTAGCGTGGCATCGGAGCGCGTGTTTAGTGCGGCAGGAGGTATTGTAACTCCGCGGAGGACACGACTGTCCACCCAAAGTGTGGAGAGACTCACGTTTGTGAAAATGAATCAGGCGTGGATTAGTCTGGATTTCAAACCACCAGTTCCTGACACAACTGACTAAATCCGCCATGAATCATGCCTCAAACATGTGCCACTTTGAGGTCTCCTCACACACTGCTGGTGTGTAGAATTTTTTGACATAGGGTGCTGGCAGATTACGGGCCTCCCATAGCTGCTGCCAGGCCCCTAATCTGCCATAGGCCCCTATATACCGCCTCCTCATGCTGCTGCCAGGTCCAGAGTCTCTCATGGGTCCCTGTACGGCCTCCCATTGCTGCTGTCTCCATCGCCACACTCTGCCATGTGCCACTTTCAGGTCTCCTCACACACTGCTGGTGTGTAGAATTTTTTGACATAGGGTGTTGGCAGATTACGGGCCTCCCATTGCTGCTGCCAGGCCCCTAATCTGCCATGGGCCCCTATATACCGCCTCCTCATGCTGCTGCCAGGTCCAGAGTCTCTCATGGGTCCCTGTACGGCCTCCCATTGCTGCTGTCTCCATCGCCACACTCTGCCATGTGCCACTTTCAGGTCTCCTCACACACTGCTGGTGTGTAGAATTTTTTGACATAGGGTGCTGGCAGATTACGGGCCTCCCATAGCTGCTGCCAGGCCCCTAATCTGCCATAGGCCCCTATATACCGCCTCCTCATGCTGCTGCCAGGTCCAGAGTCTCTCATGGGTCCCTGTACGGCCTCCCATTGCTGCTGTCTCCATCGCCACACTCTGCCATGTGCCACTTTCAGGTCTCCTCACACTGCTGGTGTGTAGAATTTTTTGACATAGGGTGCTGGCAGATTACGGGCCTCCCATAGCTGCTGCCAGGCCCCTAATCTGCCATAGGCCCCTATATACCGCCTCCTCATGCTGCTGCCAGGTCCAGAGTCTCTCATGGGTCCCTGTACGGCCTCCCATTGCTGCTGTCTCCATCGCCACACTCTACCATGTGCCACTTTCAGGTCTCCTCACACACTGCTGGTGTGTAGAATTTTTTGACATAGGGTGCTGGCAGATTACGGGCCTCCCATAGCTGCTGCCAGGCCCCTAATCTGCCATGGGCCCCTATATACCGCCTCCTCATGCTGCTGCCAGGTCCACAGTGTCTCATGCCATGTGCCACTTTCAGGTCTCCTCACACTGCTGGTGTGTTGAATTTTTTGACATAGGGTGCTGGCAGATTATGGGCCTCCTATAGCTGCTGCCAGGCCCCTAATCTGCCATAGGCCCCTATATACCGCCTCCTCATGCTGCTGCCAGGTCCAGAGTCTCTCATGGTTCCCTGTACGGCCTCCCATTGCTGCTGTCTCCATCGCCACACTCTGCCATGTGCCACTTTCAGGTCTCCTCACACACTGCTGGTGTGTAGAATTTTTTGACATAGGGTGTTGGCAGATTACGGGCCTCCCATTGCTGCTGCCAGGCCCCTAATCTGCCATGGGCCCCTATATACCGCCTCCTCATGCTGCTGCCAGGTCCAGAGTCTCTCATGGGTCCCTGTACGGCCTCCCATTGCTGCTGTCTCCATCGCCACACTCTGCCATGTGCCACTTTCAGGTCTCCTCACACACTGCTGGTGTGTAGAATTTTTTGACATAGGGTGCTGGCAGATTACGGGCCTCCCATTGCTGCTGCCAGGCCCCTAATCTGCCATAGGCCCCTATATACCGCCTCCTCATGCTGCTGCCAGGTCCACAGTGTCTCATGCCATGTGCCACTTTCAGGTCTCCTCACACTGCTGGTGTGTTGAATTTTTTGACATAGGGTGCTGGCAGATTACGGGCCTCCCATAGCTGCTGCCAGGCCCCTAATCTGCCATAGGCCCCTATATACCGCCTCCTCATGCTGCTGCCAGGTCCAGAGTCTCTCATGGGTCCCTGTACGGCCTCCCATTGCTGCTGTCTCCATCGCCACACTCTGCCATGTGCCACTTTCAGGTCTCCTCACACACTGCTGGTGTGTTGAATTTTTTGACATAGGGTGCTGGCAGATTACGGGCCTCCCATTGCTGCTGCCAGGCCCCTAATCTGCCATAGGCCCCTATATACCGCCTCCTCATGCTGCTGCCAGGTCCAGAGTCTGTCATGGGTCCCTGTACGGCCTCCCATTGCTGCTGTCTCCATCGCCACACTCTGCCATGTGCCACTTTCAGGTCTCCTCACACACTGCTGGTGTGTAGAATTTTTTGACATAGGGTGCTGGCAGATTACGGGCCTCCCATAGCTGCTGCCAGGCCCCTAATCTGCCATAGGCCCCTATATACCGCCTCCTCATGCTGCTGCCAGGTCCAGAGTCTCTCATGGTTCCCTGTACGGCCTCCCATTGCTGCTGTCTCCATCGCCACACTCTGCCATGTGCCACTTTCAGGTCTCCTCACACACTGCTGGTGTGTTGAATTTTTTGACATAGGGTGCTGGCAGATTACGGGCCTCCCATAGCTGCTGCCAGGCCCCTAATCTGCCATGGGCCCCTATATACCGCCTCCTCATGCTGCTGCCAGGTCCACAGTGTCTCATGCCATGTGCCACTTTCAGGTCTCCTCACACTGCTGGTGTGTTGAATTTTTTGACATAGGGTGCTGGCAGATTACGGGCCTCCCATAGCTGCTGCCAGGCCCCTAATCTGCCATAGGCCCCTATATACCGCCTCCTCATGCTGCTGCCAGGTCCAGAGTCTCTCATGGGTCCCTGTACGGCCTCCCATTGCTGCTGTCTCCATCGCCACACTCTGCCATGTGCCACTTTCAGGTCTCCTCACACACTGCTGGTGTGTTGAATTTTTTGACATAGGGTGCTGGCAGATTACGGGCCTCCCATAGCTGCTGCCAGGCCCCTAATCTGCCATAGGCCCCTATATACCGCCTCCTCATGCTGCTGCCAGGTCCAGAGTCTCTCATGGTTCCCTGTACGGCCTCCCATTGCTGCTGTCTCCATCGCCACACTCTGCCATGTGCCACTTTCAGGTCTCCTCACACACTGCTGGTGTGTAGAATTTTTTGACATAGGGTGCTGGCAGATTACGGGCCTCCCATAGCTGCTGCCAGGCCCCTAATCTGCCATAGGCCCCTATATACCGCCTCCTCATGCTGCTGCCAGGTCCAGAGTCTCTCATGGTTCCCTGTACGGCCTCCCATTGCTGCTGTCTCCATCGCCACACTCTGCCATGTGCCACTTTCAGGTCTCCTCACACACTGCTGGTGTGTAGAATTTTTTGACATAGGGTGCTGGCAGATTACGGGCCTCCTATAGCTGCTGCCAGGCCCCTAATCTGCCATAGGCCCCTATATACCGCCTCCTCATGCTGCTGCCAGGTCCAGAGTCTGTCATGGGTCCCTGTACCGCCTCCCATTGCTGCTGTCTCCATCGCCACACTCTGCCATGTGCCACTTTCAGGTCTCCTCACACTGCTGGTGTGTTGAATTTTTTGACATAGGGTGCTGGCAGATTACGGGCCTCCCATAGCTGCTGCCAGGCCCCTAATCTGCCATAGGCCCCTATATACCGCCTCCTCATGCTGCTGCCAGGTCCAGAGTCTCTCATGGGTCCCTGTACGGCCTCCCATTGCTGCTGTCTCCATCGCCACACTCTGCCATGTGCCACTTTCAGGTCTCCTCACACACTGCTGGTGTGTAGAATTTTTTGACATAGGGTGTTGGCAGATTACGGGCCTCCCATTGCTGCTGCCAGGCCCCTAATCTGCCATGGGCCCCTATATACCGCCTCCTCATGCTGCTGCCAGGTCCAGAGTCTCTCATGGGTCCCTGTACGGCCTCCCATTGCTGCTGTCTCCATCGCCACACTCTGCCATGTGCCACTTTCAGGTCTCCTCACACACTGCTGGTGTGTAGAATTTTTTGACATAGGGTGCTGGCAGATTACGGGCCTCCCATAGCTGCTGCCAGGCCCCTAATCTGCCATAGGCCCCTATATACCGCCTCCTCATGCTGCTGCCAGGTCCAGAGTCTCTCATGGGTCCCTGTACGGCCTCCCATTGCTGCTGTCTCCATCGCCACACTCTGCCATGTGCCACTTTCAGGTCTCCTCACACTGCTGGTGTGTAGAATTTTTTGACATAGGGTGCTGGCAGATTACGGGCCTCCCATTGCTGCTGCCAGGCCCCTAATCTGCCATGGGCCCCTATACCGCCTCCTCATGCTGCTGCCAAGTCCAGAGTGTGTCATGGGTCCCTGTACGGCCTCCCATTGCTGCTGTCTCCATAGCCACACTCTGCCATGTGCCACTTTCAGGTCTCCTCACACTGCTGGTGTGTTGAATTTTTTGACATAGGGTGCTGGCAGATTACGGGCCTCCCATTGCTGCTGCCAGGCACGTAATCTGCCATGGGCCTTGTACCGACTCCTCATGCTGTAACGTTGCAACAAGGTGGAATTCAACCCTACATATGTTAGACCGCCTTTACGAACAGCAAAAGGCCATCACCGATTTCCTGATGTTAAAAGCGGATAAAGGTACTCCCTGTGTAACTTAGATGTCAGCCATTGGCAGCTCATGCGTGACACCTGCGCTTGCTCAGGCCCTTTGAGGAGGCCACGCTATTCGTGAGTCGCCAGGACTATGGGATGAACGACGTCATTCCTCTGTTGCACGTCCTGGAACAAATGCTGTTAACAATGGCTGGTCAGGGTGCGGTAGACGTGGCGCACAGATCTCAACGCCACATGACCCCTGTGGGGGCAGGACAGGAAGAAGAGGAGGAGGTAGAGGAGGACATTGGTGCTCAGGAATTATTGAGTGAAATGGGTGGTTTTTCCACTCAGCGGACAGGAGTGGAGGAGCAGGAGCATCTGGTAGAGGAGGAGGAGGAGGAGACAGAGGACCCAGACGCACCGTGGCAGTATGCTGTGGAGATGGAGGCAGGGAGTCCCTCGCATTCCTTGGCACAAATGGCCCATAGCATGCTCGGTTGCTTGCTTAGCGACAGCCGAATAATAACCATCAGACAGAGGGATGACTTTTGGCTGTCCACCTTGTTGGACCCTCGCTACCGTTCAAAAATGGTGGCCTTTTTCACACCTGCTGAGAGGGAGGCCAAAATAACGTACTATAAAAACCACCTATGTAGTCAGCTGGTCTCTGCCTGTCTGCGCCAACGTCCATCCTCAGACACTGTGGGCCCTGTGCGCTCGCGTTCCGCTGCCATGGCAGCAGGGGAGGGGTGGGGTGGTAGGAGCAGTGGCAGCTCCACCAGCAGCGGCTGCCTCAGTCTGCAGTCGATGATGAGTAGCTTTCTTCACCAGCGCAGTGAGGAAACTACTAATCAGCCGCAGCAGCAGCAGCAGGTGGACCTGGAGCAGGACCTCAAACAACAGGCTTGGGCCTACTTGGACAGCACCCTGCCAACCGAGGTAGACAATCCCCTTGACTACTGGGCAACGAAACTTGACCTTTGGCCCCAACTAGCTGAATTTGCCCTTGAAAGGCTGTCATGCCCGGCCAGTAGCGTGGCATCGGAGCGCGTGTTTAGCGCGGCAGGAGGTATTGCAACTCCGCGGAGGACGCGACTGTCCACCCAAAGTGTGGAGAGACTGACGTTTGTGAAAATGAATCAGGCGTGGATTAGTCTGGATTTCAAACCACCAGTTCCTGACACAACTGACTAAATCCGCCATGAATCATGCCCCAAACATGTGCCACTTTCAGGTCTCCTCACACTGCTGGTGTGTTCCATTTTTTGTCATAGGGTGCTGGCAGATTACGGGCCTCCCATAGCTGCTGCCAGGCCCCTAATCTGCCATGGGCCCCTATACCGCCTCCTCATGCTGCTGCCAAGTCCAGAGTCTCTCATGGGTCCCTGTACGGCCTCCCATTGCTGCTGTCTCCATCGCCACACTCTGCCATGTGCCACTTTCAGGTCTCCTCACACTGCTGGTGTATTCCATTTTTTGTCATAGGGTGCTGGCAGATTACGGGCCTCCCATAGCTGCTGCCAGGCCCCTAATCTGCCATGGGCCCCTATACCGCCTCCTCATGCTGCTGCCAGGTCCAGAGTCTGTCATGGGTCCCTGTACGGCCTCCCATTGCTGCTGTCTCCATCGCCACACTCTGCCATGTGCCACTTTCAGGTCTCCTCACACTGCTGGTGGGTTCCATTTTTTGTCATAGGGTGCTGGCAGATTACGGGCCTCCCATAGCTGCTGCCAGGCCCCTAATCTGCCATGGGCCCCCGTACCGACTCCTCATGCTGCTGCCAGGCCCGTAATCTGTCATGGGCCCCTGTTGTCGCTTGTTGGCATATTCCGCTCGTTCAGATGCTCCTTCTCCTGCTACTCCTCTTCACGGATTCCGTCAGCAGTCTTTCTTGGAATCCGTTTCCAAGAGACAACAGTTTGCGAGCACGCACCAGACGGTGCAGAAACTGAACGTCCTCCTGTCCAAGTTGCTGCTGCCAGGCTCGTAATCTGTCATGCGCCCCTGTACCGCCTCCTCATGCTGCTGCCAGGTCCAGAGTGTGTCATGGGCCCCCGTACCGACTCCAAATGCTGCTGCCAGGCCCGTAATCTGTCATGGGCCCCTGTACCGCCTCCCCATGCTGCTGCCAGGTCCAGATTGTGTCATGGGTCCCTGTACGGCCTCCCATTGCTGCTGCCAGGCCTGTAATCTGCCATGGGCCTCCGTACCGACTCCTCATGCTGCTGCCAGGCCCGTAATCTGCCATGGGCCCCTGTACCGCCTCCTCATGCTGCTGCCAGGTCCAGAGTGTGTCATGGGTCCCTGTACGGCCTCCCATTGCTGCTGTCTCTATCGCCACACTCTGCCATGTGCCACTTTCAGGTCTCCTCACACTGCTGGTGGTTTCCATTTTTGTCATAGGGTGCTGTATGGCCTCCCATTGCTGCTGCCTCCACCGCCACACTGTGGCTCCACACTCTGGTTTTGGCCCCGTGACTGGCCAAATGAGTGAAGTGTGCGGTGATTCTAAGATCGACGGCACTCATTTGCATGTCATACTGCCTGACAGTATTATTTCTCTTCCCCAGCAGACTCCAAGGGCATTTAAATTAAAGGTACAGTGTTCAGCACTAATATTAAGTCTCTCTGAAGCCTAGAAACACCCTTTTTTAAGTTAAATTCACAGCGAATATATTCGACTCGAATCGAAATTTTTCCACGAATTCGCCGAATCAGTCGAATCGAATTTTTGAATACTTCGCTCATCTCTAATTATAGACACCAAAAACAGAAAACAGAAAATTGCACTTGAGATCAATAGTGAATCAATAGTTAGAATCCACACTAGCAGCTAGCACATTATTGCAGGTTAAAATACACAAACTATAAAAATGGAAACAAATGCAGCACTAAGTGTATGTCTAGAATAACATAATGTAAGAAGTTCAGCATAAAAAATATATAGAGTCCAGTGTTGGAGCAACAACATGAATTCAATATGCCTCCAGAGGAAACATCAAAGGGGAAAAAGAAAGGGTCCTTCACCAGCACCAGTTTGGGTATAATGGGCCATAGTGATGGGAAGGAAACGTAGAAATGTACTATTTGAAAGATGCAGAGAAACATAATTCTTGAACCCAGGGAGTTGTGGGAAAAGGAGTGACACTTGAAAACGACAGAGAGATCATAGATCAGAGAGGAACCGCACTTGCTGCTTTGGATTTAGGCCAATTTAAGCGCAATAAGGGTGATAGAACAAAAAGAGGCTCCAGAGGGGGGAGTAGGATCCGCTCAAAAAAGATGGCGGGTATGAGTGAGGTTACAAGGAATTTAGATGTTTTTCGTCAGAAGTACCGCTCTTAAGGACAGATGTTCAAGAAGTACAATTAATCCAGCGATTGTTTCTGGGAAACACACAGCGCATATTGAGCTTCCTTTGGGGGTCAAAAGTATCCGGTAAGGGGCAGTGTGTTTGGTGTTGGTGAAAGACCCTTTCTTTTTCCCCTTTGATGTTTCCTCTGGACACATATTGGATTCATGTTGTTGCTCCAACACTGGACTCTGTATATATATATTATATGCTGCAATTCTTGCATTATGTTATTATAAACATACACTTAGCGCTGCATTTATTTCCATTTTTATAATCTTACATTATAGCTATAAGATTTGTCACATCAAAAAATGTACTATCAGGGTTGAGGTTAAACAGTCAAGTAAACATTTAGACTAGATTGTAAGCTCGAAAGAGCAGGGCCCTCAATCCCCTCATGTTTTGCATTGTATTGGTATTGTTCTGTCACATGTTCTGTCCCCCTTTGTAATGTACAGCGCTGAGCGAACTATTGGCGCTTTATAAATACTGTATAATAATAATAATAATAATAATTTAAACTACACAGCTGTTGAACAGACAGAACAAAAATGAAACAAAATCCAACTGTGTGTGACCATCTTAAATGAAGTGTGTTCTTTTTCTCCACCCATCAGATCAATGCATCTTGGCAATTTGTGGAGAAACTTCAACTTCCAATGTCTGAACTGGTGAGGCTAGTGAAGGAGAGGACAGACAGTGGGCATCACACTCTAATTGCCCAAGTGCTGTGTTCACTGAGAGAAGAACAGTGAGTATTCAGCATATACTGCTAAAAAATGTTTTATCATTTAGGTACAAATACTAGGCTTGCAAGGATTCTGAAAAGAATTTATATTTGTTAGGTTTAAAACATCATGGTCCTTAGCAGAAAATCAGCAAATTCAAAGATATTGGTAACCGAATGTACAGGAAACCCTAACTTTCCATATAACAGACAACCATAGTAGTTTTGCCCCTCCAATCGTCCAATACCAAGGTCAACGCTTACAGGAAAAGCCAATATATACTTTATGGCCAAAGGTTTGTGAACATTTGACCAAATCACCTGGCCAAAAGTATGTGGCCACCCTCTAAAACAGAGATCTCCAAATTTTCTACACAAAGGGCCTGTTTACTGTCCTGCAAACTTTAGGGGACTGGGCTGTTGCCATTGGGTGAGAGTGGACAATGTTTCAGGCTTGGTGGTCAGCGGGAGTAAAAAATGTACAATAGCACCTCTAGTGCTAGGAGGAGGAACAGCGCCCATCATTGGTATTAATTGGAGGAATAGTGCTGCATCATTGATGTCAGTTGGAGGAATTGTGCCCAAACTTTTGTAACAGTGGGAGCAATAATGCCCCATTTTGGGTGTCATTGGAAGGAATAGTGCCCCAATACTGTGTCATTGGAAGGAATAATACCCCATTTCTGTTGTCAATGGGAGGAATAGTGGCCCACTGTTGGTGTCAGTGGGATTAATAATATCTCATATGAGTGGGAGGAATAGTGGCTTATATCAATGGCAAGAACTGTGTCCCAAGGGATGGATAAGGGCAAACAAAGAGCATACAGGCTGTGGGTAGCAGTTTGGAGAGTATTGTTTTAAAGTATTGAATTCAGGTGTCTCCAGTGAAGGGTAGTGTTGCATGCCAGGTCTGTTCATCCAATTTTATCACCTGACCTCACATATCCTCTTTTGGCTGAATGGACACAAATTCCCATAGACAATACAAAATCACGCGGAAAATTTTCCCAGAGGAATGGAGGTTGCTAGAGCTGCAAGGGTGGTTGGGGGGCAAATCCATGTTAACGCCCATGATTTTAGAATGAGATGTCCAATAAGTTCAGAAATGTGTGATGGTAAACCATCCACGATCTTTTGGCCTTACATGGTAGAATTTCAACTTTGTCAATCTCAAGAGGTGTTTCTCTGCCTACGCATATTTTCACCATATCAATATAAACACACTATATTCATCTATCCTCCGGAGTGCAGCTGACCCTTTTTCCTATTGTATTTTCACCATATGCCCAGGTTGCATTGTCCAAGTTTATGATAGACTTACCCTAATAGCCCCATCGAGAAACAACCTATACCCAAAAGGCAGCTACAATAATGGCTAGGGGGCATGTTCAAATAAACATTGTATGTACGGTATTAACACAGCAGTCTCACAAAGATAAGCTACCCGTGACTGTACTAGGTTCCTTGTTAGTATGGTGAAAGCAAAAAATTTCGACTTAGGTTACAGGTTGCATATTACAGATAGAGCATTCTATTTTTGTTACCTTGGCCCACCAGTTATTTGTTGGAACCCACTGAGAGGAAGCATGGAGGCTACCTTTTATATCTCTCTTTCTGAAAATACTACTTCCCTGGCTCCAGTGGTTTCAGTACTAGCTTATTAACTTTTGTTTGACTTACCTGATCTACATACCTTCAGGTCAGGTCAATGTCCTAAAGTACTGAAGCCAAAGACAGCCAAGTAACTAACAATTTCAAATGTTTAAAGCAGAACTCCTGGTAAAAAAAATGTTTTCTCCTATGCAGTGGGGCTGTGCCTGCCCTGCATGGGTCAACTGCTCATTTTGGCCAAGGGCCCCTAAAAAGGCTATATTTACCCAATGCTTTGAACATCCTGAAAACAGCGCTCCTTCACATCCAGCAGTGGATTGTTCCTGCCGTCCTCATATCCGGAGCTAGTCATGATGATGTCAGGAATAATCCATTCACAAGACAGCTAGCGTGCAGGGGGGGCAGAAGCAGCAGGGACCTGTCTTGTGCTTGGAGGTTTGGAAAATTAGGTGAGTATATCTCTGCTCTAATCACCGCTAGACAAAAAAACGAGCAGTTAACCTATGCAGTGTGGGCACAGCCTACATAGTACAAAAATGTTTGTCTGGAATTTTTCTTTAACTCAAATTAAAGTCGGAAATGATTTACACACTAGTTCTCATCAATGACACAAAAAGTACTAACAGCCAGTCAAACAAGTATTTAACCAATCCTGTAAACCCAAGAACAAGTCTCTTTCAATGTGGTGGCCTCATTAGCTTTTTAATTTGCTTTATGTCTTTATTTTCACCTGGAGATCCTGCCAGTAACACACTGCCGTTCCTAGGAGGTCAATGCTATAGTATCTATGAAGCATTGTCGCTCTAGAACAGAAAGTATGTTAGAGCTACAAAGCATCTATACTTCTCCATATCATAGGATATGTTCTGTAGTCCACCAGAAGAACTGGAAAGAGTATTTACAGATAACAGTTAGTACAGACAAATTCTATGGGAATAATTTGTAAAAATGTGTTTAAACTTAGCAAACACATGCAGCCAAAGAAAAATTTGACAAGGTCTGTTTACTGCACTTTTTAGAAATGTTATCTTCCCAAAGAAAGTATTCTCCTCACAATCACGACAAGCAACTATTTTCAAGAATGAAACACAAAGGGCAAAATTAGAACCAAAATATCCGACAAGCACCTTGATAATTGTCAAATATCACACAAGTTTTATGTTGCCCTCTTTTATTTTTATAATGAAAAATTGCAAATTGCTCCATTTTCTGTTTACCAGCTATCCTTATTGTTCATGTACTTTATGTGTACCCCAAGACAATTCCTCTTCTTCCAGTGTGGCTCAGGAAAGTCAAAAGGTAGGACACCAATGCTTTAATCCTATCCCTAACCTTAATCTTAGACCACCAACCACTTAACCTTAAAAACAAAACTATCACATCAATGATTGACTGATACTTACAGTATATCTAAAACCAATGTTTACCTTAAAAAAAAAAAAAAGGTAGACCGCATGAATGCTTTTTTTTTTTTTATTGCAGAAGAGACATTATTATTATTATACAGGATTTATATAGTGCCAACAGTTTGCTCAGCGCTTTACAATATAACGGGAGACAATACAGCAACAATACAGTTCAGTACAAGAGGGTTAGGAGGGCACAGCTTCTTGGAGCTTACAATCTAAGACATACTATAGGGTTGATGTACTAAAGGCAAATAGACTGTGCACTTTCCAAGTGCAGTTGCACTCATTTTCCCTAGAGCTTAGCGAATGTGGTGAGGCTCTGCTGTTTTCAATTGTGCAATGATGTTCAAGCAAAAATGCTGTTTTTTAACTTTCCTTGCACCTGACCAGGGTATTCTTTACAAAGTGAAACTTTGCCACATTCACTAAGCTCTGGGGAAAATAAGTGCAACTGCACTTGGAAAGTGCACAATCTATTTGCCTTTAGTAAATCAACTCCCATGTCTTTTCTGCAATAAAAGCTTCGTACTGTTAGCAAATTTCTTTAGAATATACTGTATACGGAGCTGTGCATATGCAACTTTGTGTACATTCTTGGCATGGCTCTGTGGTGGAATAAATGAACATCCGTGAACATGCACTGGACCTTCCCTGTCCTACTATGCAAGATGGCCGAAGATGACCAATCCACTGGAAGACCAGGTGAAGATGTGAGAGCCACTGAGGAAGCTTGTGTTGTTGCATTGCTAAACAGGAAGTAAATATAGGTGGATTTAGTTCCTCTTTAACTATCATCTGAACTGTCTGTCCAACTCTCAGATCTGCCCATGCCATTTTTTGTCCAAGCCAAAATTTCAGCAACTAATACTATTGCTGTGATAAATTGTACCTTGCAGAACATTATCCCCAACACTGGAACAGTTTGCCTATTCTATAAGCAATCTAGGGAAGCAAATGTATGGTTGCCCTTGAAAATGAAAAAATATTTGTAATTTACTTTTTTCCCCCCCAAGTAAGTTATGATACATAATGCAAAATCAAGGCACAATGTGTATTTTTTTTTTTTATTAAATTACAGGGAGAAACTCATTGATCAAGGTGCTCAGGATGTCAGAGTGCTAGGAAGGATGCATGAGGAGACTTCACATAAAATGCCCTATATAACATGTGCAGTTGGGGGTACCAGGCTAACATGGATGAAAAGAAGGTGATGGATCGCTGTAAAAATCTGAAAGATACAAAACTTGAGATTGTTTGTCAATTTTATTCAGTATAAAGTCCTACATAATCACTGCTTCCCTGATTTGCATCAGGTTAGGCTACAGCAGGAATCTCTGTGTGGGTCATGAGTGAGTCCATAAACGTTTGCTTAAAAGCACAATGAGTAAGGTAAAGCCTTTATAAAAACTTATTTGTCTACACAAATATGTACTATTTTTGCATTTTAAAGATTTGGTCTATTCAGCATTGATATTATATATATATATACACACACACACACACACACACACACACACACACACACACACACAATATACCTATAAACAGTAGATGCACTATATTGCCAAAAGTGTTGGGAAACCCCTCCAAATCATTGGATTCAGGTGTTCCTATCACCTCCATGGCCGCAAGTGTATAAAATCAAGCACCTAGGCATGCAGCCTGCTTCTACAAACACTGTCATGTTTCCATGGCCGAGCAGCTGCATCAAAGCCTTACATCACCAAGTGTAATGCAAAGAGTTGAAAGCAGTGGTGTAAAACACGCTGCCACTGGAGGAGTGGAGATGTATTCTCTGGAGTGACAAATCACACTTCTCGGTCTGGCAATCCAATGGACATGTCTGGGTTTGGCAGTTGCCAGAAGACCAGTATACTTGGCACAATGCAATCAGGCAAGTCAAGTTTAGTGGAGGGGGGATTATGGTGTGGGGTTGTTTATCAGGGGTTGGGCTTGTCCCCTTAGTTCCAGTGAACGGAACTCTTAGGCATTGGCACATAAAGACATTTTGGACACTTTCATGCTCTCAACTTTGTGGGAACAGTTTGGGGATGGCCCCTTCCTGTTCCAACATGACTGCGCACCTGTGCACAACGCAAGGTCCATATAGACATAGATGAGCGAGTTTGGGGTGGAGGAACTTTACTGGCCTGCACAGAGTCCTGACCTCAACCCAATAGAACACCTTGGGGATGAATTAGAGTGGAGACTGCAAGCCAGGCCGCCTTGTCCAACATCAGTGCCTGACCTCACAAATGCGCTTCTGAAAGAACGGTCAAACATTCCCATAGACACACTCCTAAAATTTGTGGACAGCCTTCCCAGAAGAGTTGAAGCTGTTATAGCTGCAAAGAGTGGGCCAACTCAATATTGTACCCTACGGACTAAGACTGGGATGCCATTAAAGTTCATGTGTGTGTAAAGGCAGGCTTCTCAATACTTTTGGCAATATAGTGTAAATGTGGACTGAAAATATAAAGGAATATTACTGTATAAAGATCTGTAATGCCTCATTCTTTTGAAACCTTGACCCCCATATGAAAACATTTGCCTGCAAGACCCCCTTTCTCAGAGAAACTATTTACAAAATATGTACTGTAGCAGGGGCAAGCCCCAGCCCCTATCCCATATGTGTCACAATGGGAAATAGATATGTTTCTGCTCACATTGTAAGAAGTCAAAAAAGCTTTGGAATACTACCTTGCAGTGCACCATTACCTTTCCAGTTAAAGCAAGCTACAAACTGGCTATGTGGTGGTACATTGTACCCTCTAGACCAGGGTTTCTCATCCAGGGTTCCATGGTTCCTCCAGAGGCTGCTTGCCATTGGGCAATGAGCAGTTTCTGTCTCTCAGATACATTCCCATTAACACCATTGAACTTTTTAGCTACTGTATCTCTAAGTGTAAGGAGCATTCTTCCTACTGACCATCACATTTATGTATCATTAGTTGTAGATATAGTAGTTTTTAGCAGGAGTTCCTTGAATGGAAAAGTTATTTCAAGGATTCCTGTGTTGTAAAAGTCCAGAAAGGCTGCTCTAGATTTTCAAAATTCACTCCCAATGCCCCTAATACATGCTTTAAAGGGTGTAGATCAAGAGGCACGCTACTACATATTCGGCAGTAATGCCCCCAAATAAAGCAGTACTTGGCCACTGTGTATCATCTAATATATGCAGTCTTGGGAAGGGTCATCCACAAAAACCCCAACGAGGCCCTTCTGAAGCTGAAAACTACTAACTGCACTAACAATTTTGGCTATTGACTTTTATATTTACATCAGCTAAGCAGATCCTGGGAAAAGCATGGGGGTCAGCTACTCCCACAATAGTGCAGGTCAAGCAAAACATTTTATGGTATCTGCTAAATGAGCAAAAACAAATATGGGAATCGTGGATTTCGAACTACCTCCCTGACAACTTTGATCATTCTTTACTAACAATCTAATTGATAAGAACGTCAAAATAGAGCCATGTTCTGAATGTCTGATCCTCGTAGGCTTGCCCTCACACTCACTAATTTCCACAACCTATTCTTTTCTTTCCTTTTTTTCTCAGAATGTCCACTTATCCCTTCTCTATTTTACCTCTCTCTGGAATTAGGATTAAATCTAACACCTCTTACTCCAACTTAACATAACATACTTAATGGCCTTGGTTTAATGAAAATTCATGAGGCCCAGTAAAACCCTGAAGAGCTACTTCAAGCCCACCCTCAAGTATGTAGTAATGATAAACATACTCATGAGAGACTGACACTCCTCCAATGCGAATTCCATCTGGGTATTACCCTGACCTGTACCTGCACTAGATATAATGCATTCTACGTGACCATAGAGGGTGATGTTTTACAATTATTTCAATGGCCTTCCCATTCAGCAGGAGCTATGTCCCTTGAACCAATGCATTGTTACTTTAATGTTCTTTGTAATCTACAGCTGTTATCTGAAATGTTTTGTAAACTTTTAATAAAAATGTATTGAATAAAAAAATCAGTGTCACTGGTGTACCTCTGTTCCTCTTCACAGAAATAAGTAGATCAGATTAAAATCTCTAAGCCACATGCTAGCAATTTTGGTGCCCTTTAGTCTGCCAACATGTTTATGCTTCCTACACAGGGAAAATGTAAATGTAAGGCAATTTGTTTTAGCAATAAAAACCTGACAGGTGTTCTAATCCCTCTTCATGCTGTCCAAAAAAAAAACAAAACAGCGTACCACGCGTAAACCACAGATACAGAAACACAGTTCTTACCCTAAGTTCACATCTAAGCATTTTCTGCCATGTTTTGCAGAAACACAGTACGGTCCATTTAACATGATTCTTATGGGACAGGTTCACATCTACGCGTTTTCAGCCAGTGCATTTTTTGGAATGGGTTAGAGACTTTTTTGAACGCAAAACGTTGTATTTTTGGTTTTATAGGACTTCAATGGGAATGTTGCAGAAAAGCATGTATTGCATTTTTGATGCGTTTTGCATTTAAAATCTGCCTAGCAACAAGAAAAAAAAAAACCACAAAACGCATCAAAGGCAAAACGCAATGCAGAAACACTTCAAATGCAACCTGCATAGGTGTGAACCTAGACTTAGATGTAGCAACTGTGTTAGTTTATTTTATCATGCTTTTTTTGCACCTGGTAATCCTGTGAACAAACTAAAAAGTCTAGGTTCACAACTATGTGTTTTCCACTGCATTCTGCAGAAACGCAACGCACAGGTTCACATCGCCACATTTTCACCCAGTGCGGATTTTTGAAAGGGTCAGGGACTTTTTGTTTTAAACGCAAAATATACCGTTTTGTGGTTCTATAGACTTCAATGGAGATGCTGCAAAAAAGCATGTAGTGCATTTTTGATGCATTTTGCGTTTTACTCTGCCCAGCAACAAGTTGAAAATAAAACAACCGCAAAAATGTGGCAAAAGCACACATGCAGTAACGTGGCAAAAATGCAACACGCA
This sequence comes from Staurois parvus, assembly GCF_062004578.1. Classification (NCBI taxonomy): domain Eukaryota; kingdom Metazoa; phylum Chordata; class Amphibia; order Anura; family Ranidae; genus Staurois; species Staurois parvus. Next base: position 11,747,405 of record NW_028317882.1, read on the forward strand.
CCGCAAAAAGCACTGTGGTGTGAACCTAGCCTATCAATTCTTGGATACACTTCACTTGGATCGAGTCACAGTTGTCACATAGGCTGTAATAAAAACATAACTTCTTCTGTTCATCTCCATTGCATGGTTGTTGATGGAATTAGTTTACCAAAAAAAATGCAGAACACTTCCTTTCTGGCAAGATCAGCAGGTATTTTCTGTGCTTGCTAAAAATGTTTGCGCCCATATGAAAACTATTGCAGCCACCACATCCAAGTAATCCAGGGAAATCTTCAATATATACATTTTCTTTGAGTTTAGATATACTTTGTGATTTATGAATGAAAACCATATGCAGGGAATTATGTATATGAATGGTTATACTAGGTATAACTAGCTTCACACTAAACTCCAGGAAAAACAAAAATCTTCCTTTGCAGTGTGGCTGACCTTGCACTGCAAGTGTTAAATGCTCATTTAACTCTAGAGCACCAGAAAAATAAATTTTTACTTACCTGATCCCCTGCAGCTAGCACTCAGATTTGGTTCCTTTCCCAGGAGATAGGCTTTTACAAGAACAATGAATAATCTAACGAAATGATTAGCATGGATTTGCTGGAGCATTAGAACAATGGCACAGTATGGCTCCAGGGGCATTTGCAAGGTCAGTCCAATTTATTGCTGCCATCCTGCTTGGATCAAAGGGTTACAAGAATCTATTTCACCATGTTTGTCCACAGGACTCAACCCATGGGAGTGGAACCAAGAACAATTGTGAATCTTTATGACCTTTTAAGCAAGCTTTCCCTCAGGGAGATGATTTACTGGGAGTGGTTTAAAGTGTATTTCCCCTTTTACAGTCACATTTGAGAAAACCGCACTGTGTGTATGTACTCTCATTCACATCACACCTAAAAATAAAATATATATACTGTATACATATTTCCTACCTTTTAGATATTTCTCAAGAGAAATCCTGATGACTGACTGCAAGCAGTCTGTTCCAATGGAATGGTATAGGACATAATTGGGGAGCTTTACTAAAACTGGGGCACATAGAAGCAGATTGGTTTCTATGCACAGCTGCAACAGATTCTAACTTCAGCTTGCTCAATTAACCGCATTAGCACCACCCCATAGCAGAAATACTGCTACAGGGCAGCATCGGTGAGCAAAATCACAAACATACATTATATATATATATATATATATATATATATATACACACACACACACACACACACATATACATATATATATATACATATACACACACAATATTTAGCATTTCTGGGAAGGGTGCACCCTACCTGCGCCACCATGTGTGGCTGTCAATCACCAGGTCCCAGCTGGTGATTGCAGAGGATCCCCAACGGGGACAGTTCCTGCACACTGCTTTGTATAGCTGTGTCATGCAAAGCAGTGTAATTACAGTGAAGCACAAACACAGATCATGTTAAACGGCACACAGTTAACCCTTTGATCGCCCCACGTTAACCCCTTCCTGCCCAGTGCCATTAGCACTGATCACTGTATTGGTATCACTGGGGATGTCAGTGACACCCAGTCAGTTGCCCCCAGTGTCAGAATGCCCGCCACATTCCTCTATAAGTCGCTGATCGCAGCCATTACTAGTATGAATGTTAAAAAAAAGCCCAGTATATATACCGCCATTTGTAAACATAACTTTCACGTAAACCAATTAATTTACACGTTTTGGGATTTTTTTTTTTTTTTTTTTTTCTAGCAAAGCCATGTAGCAGAATACATTTTGGCCTACATTTGAAGAAATTTGAATTTTTTTTACTGGACATGTTTAATAGCAAAAAGTAAAAAAAATGTTTTTCTCAAAATGGTCAGACAATCAAATACCACCGAAAGAAAGCTCAATTCATGGGAAAAAAAAATGTAAATAATTTAATTTGGGTGCAGCGTTGCATGATTGTGCAATTGTCAGTTAAAGTAATACAAAAAAATGAGGAAAGAACAAACATAGGGTGCACAGGCCTAGTGCATTACCATAAAAAATGTTTAATAAGAAAGAGTAGGTGTACTCACAAACGACAAAGTCAAGGCACATCATAAAGGAACAGCTGGGTCAACACCACGCTGAGTAACAGTCCGCAATAGGGAGTGTAGACATCCAATAGGCTGATGCGTTTCGAGGACTTGCCTCTTCCTCAGAGCCTAGCGCGGTGGATTCCCCCGGTCTATTTGAGGGCAGCAAGGTGTGCATGTTCCAGGACATTCTTAATGTGGTTGTAGCCTGCATCGAGTCCATCCCCAAGCGCAGGAGCATTTGTGTTTGCTGGTTCTTTGTTAACACAAAAAATGGCCTGATCAGGAAGGGGGGTAAATCCTCAGGAGGACAAGTAGTTAAGCTTTGACCATATAACCTAGAAGCTGATTGGCTACTATGCAAAGCTGCACCTGATTCAGTGTTAGTAAATCTTCCCCAGCGAGTCACATCTCACTAACATACGTCGTCCAAGTGTTACAGTAGGAGCATTGAATTGTAAAAATGCATATAAGATGCCTGTTCAAACATTAACAAAGCAAGGCAAATCTTGGTTCCATATAGTAAGACACACCCCACTCCATATATTATCCATTCATGAAGTATGTGTTGACTCTTTGAACATATCCAATACAAACAGATCAAAACAAACTTCAATAAGGAGGCTTCTAGAAGCAGCTCCCTTTCAACCAAGCCTTATGCTGACTATAAGGAATTTGTTTTGTTTTTTTTCATCTCTGAAGACTAGTCTTAAATAGGTTTTCTGTCTTGTCCCAATAACATTCTATTATGCAGCACTGAAGCCATTTACCAGAACTTCTCTGCTATCAACTGCCCCCAGAACAAATGTGAATTCTCAAGAAACTGTGTTTATGTACAGTTGTGTTCAAAATAATAGCAGTGTGAAAAAGTGAATAAAGCTGAAAATCCTTCTAATAGCTTTTATTTCCATACACACAAATGCATTGGGAACACTACACATTCTATTCCAAATCAAAACATGAAGAATATATCAAATTTGTGTTGTTCCACTAAAAAAATTGAAGAAAAGTGAATATTAGACTGTTCAAAAAAAATAGCAGTGTTTGTATTCTTCTTTACAAACTCAAACATTCACTATATAAACTGAAAAATGTTTGAAGATTTTGCTTTCCTTTGAATCACTTAATTAATATTTAGTTGTATAAGCACTGTTTCTGAGAACTGCTGTACATCTGTGTTGCATGGAGTCAACCAACTTCTGGCACCTGTGAACAGGTATTCCAGCTCAGGATGATTGGTCTACATTCCACAGTTCTTCTCGATTTCTTGGTTTTGCCTCAGAAACTGCATTTTTGATGTCACCCCACAAGTTTTCTATTGGATTAAGATCCGGGGATTGGGCTGGCCACTCCATAACGTCAATCTTGTTGGTCTGGAACCAAGATGTTGCACGTTTACTGGTGTGTTTGGGGTCGTTGTCTTGTTGGAACACCCATTTCAAGGGCATTTCCTCTTCAGCAGAAGGCAGCATGACCTCTTCAAGTATTCTGATGTATTCAAACTGATCCATGATCCCTGGTATGCGATAAATAGGCCCAACACCATAGTATGAGAAACATCCCCATATCATGATGCTTGCGCAACCATGCTTCACGGTCTTCACAGTGTACTGTGGCTTGAATTCAGTGTTTGGGGGTCGTCTGACAAACTGTCTCCGGCCACTAGACCCAAAAAGAACAATCTTACTTTCATCAGTCCACAAAATGTTGCGCCATTTCTCTTTAGGCCAGTCAATGTACTCAACAGTTTTCAACAGTGGGACTTTGCGGGGGCTTCTTGCAGATAGTTTGGCTTCACATAGGCGACTTCTAATTGTAACAGTACTCACAGGTAACTTTAGACCTTCTTTGATCTTCCTGGAGCTGATTGTTGGCTGAGTCCTTGCCATTTTGGTTGTTCTTCTATCCAATTTGAATGGTAGTTTTATGCTTTCTTCCACGTCTTTCAGGTTTTGGTTGCCATTTTAAAGCGATCATTTTAGCTGAGCAGCCTATTATTTTCTGCACTTCTTTATATGGTTTTCCCCTCTCCAATTAACGTTTTAATCAAGGTACGCTGTTCTTCTGAACAATGTGTGGAACAACCCATTTTCAGAGAGAAATGCACTGTAACCAGCATGTACAACATTTGCTGCCTTCCTTCCTTAAATAAGGGCAATAATTGCCACCTGTTTTTCAAAGAATGAATGACCTCACTAATAGAACTCCACACTGCTATTATTTTGAACATGCCCCTTTCAATTAGTGATTCAATTACACAGAATCAGCAGCATGTATGTCATGACTTTTGGATTTCTATTACTCTACTACACCTGCTAGTAAATTATTTGCCATGTAGAAATATCATTTCTACCAAAAACCGTGATTGATCAGGTTAGTGATGTCTGACTGCTATTATTTTGAACACAACTGTATGTGTCATAAGATGGCAGTATGTGTGGATTTTTAGAAAGTGGGTATCAATAGTCTAAAAAGTGATAATTTGTTGTGCACAAAATAGTTTACACATAAGAGCCCTTTCACATGGGTGGACCAAATCGGGTCCACCTGTCCATTTTTCAGGCGGACCCAATCAGATGGTCCATTGTTCTCTATGGGAAGGCGGATATAAAACGGACGTGTCCATTTACACTCGCCTGCATCCAATCCGCTAAAAACGGAGGAGGATCTCTTCCCCATCAGACTGGCACAGGGGTCTCAAAACTATGGCCCTCCAGTTGTTGAAGTACTACAATTCCCATCATGCCTCTGTGAGTCTGGTCTGTGGCTGTCAGTCTTGCAAGGCCTCATGGGACTTGCAGTTCAACACCTGGAGGGCCATAGTTTGGAGACCCCTGGTCTGGCAGATCGGATGACAGTCGGATGGAAAACATACAGGTGGTCAATTTACATCCAACCATCCCATAGAGAACAGCAGGCTATGTCTACTCTTCACAAGTGGAGCGGACACAGGCCTGTCACCCACTTGCTCAGCAGGGATTAGTGGACAGAGTGCCCACTGAGCAGGTGGATCTGCATTTTATATCATTTCACTGGTTAGTGGGAGAAAGGAAAAAAAGCTTAGCAAATAAAAGAAAAAAAAAAAAAAAAAAATTTATATATATATATATATATATATATATATATATATATATATAAATCAATGGCTACATACACAATGTATGGGTGTACATCTCTCAACTGAAACATCACAGTGCATGTATGTATCTCAATACAGTCATGGCCGAAATTGTTGGCACCCTTGATATTTTTCCTGAAAATCAAGTATTTCACACAAAAAAGGTATTGCATTAACACATGTTTTGCTATACACATGTTTATTCCCTTTGTATGTATTGGAACAAATATAAAACAGAGGCAGAAAAGCAAATATGACATAATGTCACACAAAACCCCAAAAATGGGCTGGACAAAAGTATTGGCACCCTTAACTTAATATTTGGTTGCACACCCTTTGGAAAACATAACTGAAATCAGTCGCTTCCTATAACCATCAATAAGCTTCTGACACCTCTCACCCGGAATTTTGGACCACTCTTCCTTTGCAAACAGCTCCAGGTCTCTCTTATTGGAAGGACACCTTTTCCCAACAGCAATTTTAAGATCTCTCCACAGGTGTTCAATGGGATTTAGATCTGGGCTCATTGCTGGCCACTTCAGAACTCTCCAGCGCTTCTTTGCCATCCATTTCTGAGTGCTTTTTGACGTATGTTTGGGGTCATTGTCCTGCTGGAAGACCCAGGATCTTGGACGCAAACCCAGCTTTCTGACACTGGGCCCTACAGTGCGACCCAAAATCCTTTGGTAATCCTCAGATTTCATGATGCCTTGCACACAGTCAAGGCACCCAGTGCCAGAGGCAGCAAAACAACCCCAAAACATCATTGAACCTCCACCATATTTTACCGTAGGTACTGTGTTTTGTTCTTTGTAGGCCTCATTCCGTTTTCGGTAAACAGTAGAATGATGTGCTTTACCGAAAAGCTCTATCTTGGTCTCATCTGTCCACAAGACGTTTTCCCAGAAGGCTTTTGGCTTACTCAAGTACATTTTGGCAAACTGTAGTCTTGCTTTTTTATGTCTCTGTGTCAGCAGTGGGGTCCTCCTGGGTCTCCTGCCATAGCGTTTCATTTCATTTAAATGTCGACGGATAGTTCGCGCTGACACTGATGCTCCCTGAGCCTGCAGGACAGCTTGAATGTCTTTGGAACATGTTTGGGGCTGCTTATCCACCATCCGGACTATTCTGCGTTGCAATCTTTCATCAATTTTCCTCATCCGTCCACGACCAGGGAGATTAGCTACAGTGCCATGGGTTGCAAACTTCTTGATAATGTTGCGCACTGTGGACAAAGGCAAATCTAGTTCTCTGGAGATGGACTTGTAACCTTGAGATTGTTGATATTTTGCCACAATTTTGGTTCTCAGGTCCTCAGACAGTTCTCGTCTCCTCTTTCTGTTGTCCATGCTTAGTGTGGCACAGACAGACACACAATGCAAAGGTTAAGTGAACGTCTCTCCTTTTTATCTGCTTTCAGGTGTGATTTCTATATTGCCCACACCTGTTACTTGCCCCAGGTGAGTTTACAGGAGCATCACATGCTTGTAACATTCTTATTTATCCGCAGTTGTGAAAGGGTGCCAATACTTTTGTCCAGCCCATTTTTGGAGGTTTGTGTGACATTATGTCGAATTTGCTTTCTTTCCTCCCTTTTTTTGTTTTGTCCCAATACACACAAAGGGAATAAACATGTGTATAGCAAAACATGTGTTAATGCAATACGTTTCGTGAGAAATACATGATTTCCTGGAGAAATATCAAGGGTGCCAACAATTTCGGCCATGACTGTAGATCTTTAATACCGAACCTGCTTGCTACAAATTTTCTTTAATTATTCAAAATAATGATCAGATCACCCAAAAAGCAGATATTTATGGGAGTTCACATCTCTTTTCCCCCCATCTTCTATTAAGTTTCCGTACTATTGACATTTGCAATAAAAAATATCTGGTAGATTGGGACGAACATAGTTTTGGCAACAGATGGGTATACTTGGGCGTTAACATTAAATGGGTCCCCGGGGAACATGGATAATTCTATTTGCCTCCATCTGTCCTAAAGGAAAATAGGCTGCAAAACAAAAAAAAAAAAGTTAAAAGTAGAACTATAGGCAAAACTTTTTTTCCCCATTTTGATAGAGCAAGGGAGGGTTATAAGCCTTGTAGAGTTTTATTTTTGCCCTCATTGTCCCAATGAGGGGATTTACCTGCACTTCCTGTCCCATAGCCTAAACAGGAAGTGAGATGAAATCCCTGCATATTAAAGGTAATCTCTGTGCCCAATGGAAGATTCCCCACTATTACTTTTCTAGGGACAACCCAAAATTTGGAATTTCACTTTCAATGATAATGGTAAACAGGGTAGATCTCCCTAATGAGGACACAGACCGCAATAAAAACCGGTGACAGGTGCTCTAATCCCTTGCTCCTCTATCCAAACCTTAAAACAAAACCTTTGCCTTTAGTTATAAAAAAAAAAAAAAAAAAAACACAAGTATTCAATTGTGTTTTTCACAGTCAGGATGCATACCAAAATTATGGCACTTTTGCTTTAAAAATGTGTGTTTTACTACTGTAAACAGTGCTTGCGCTGCCAGCGTACTTGGACTCCCTTGACAGCACTGTAAGTTGTAGCACTGCATAGGGAGTGGAGAGGAGGAGTGTCAGACCACTAAAGAGCCCTGCACTCTGTAAAAGCAGTGAACTTTCCCACCAGTTTGTGTGCTTACACACAACCTTCAATAGAACCATCTACTGTAGTACTCAAAGCAGTGTAACATTTCCCTACTGGTGTCCCAGTTGGAATACTGGCATTGGAGCAGGGAAGCGGCCAGCCATGTAAAAAGGTGACCTTAAGGGGCCAGTTCACACTTTTAAAAAAAAAAAAAAAAAACACACACACTGGACTGCATCTAGTGTGAACTAGCCCTTAAGCAGAGCCAGCCATTGGCACTGCCTGAAGAAAGTTTGTGCTTTGACTGTCTAAATGTATGGACATGGCTATGCTCCATTTTCATCAAGTAAACTAGACACAATCAGGGCAATTGCCTAAAAAAAACTGGTGAGTAAAAAAATTGGGTGCAGATCTGCATTGTAACCAATCAGCTTCCAGTTTTTTCTTTTGTCAAAGCTCAGGTTGAACAAGGTGAAGTTAGAAATGGACTAGCTACCATGCACAGCTGCACAAGATCTTTCACTTACCAGTTTTAGTGAATCAACTCTAATATGACTACCTAGCATTCAGTCGCTACTGCATCCACAAACTATCAGCAGATACCCTAAGGGTAGCAGCCCAGTGCCCAGTATACCAAGCAAGCATGTAGGGGAAGAAATTGACTGCAAGCTCCGGCACAGGTTAAAAAAAAAAAAAAAAAAAATTAGTATGAAGTAAAATCATACATACATTTTTAAATTTATATATTTTTATTCATACATTTTTAAGACCCCCTTTACTTCAATTGTTATGCTGCAACCTGATACTACAGTTGTTTAACCACTTACCCTCCAGAAGATCTACCCCCCTTCCTGACCAGGCCATTTTTTGCGATCCGGTGCTGCATTACTTTAATAAGAGTTATGTCTCCCCCCCCCCCCCCCACAAATAGAGCTTTCTTTCGGTGGGATTTGATATTGATAATTTAAAACCATTTTTGACTTTTTGCAATAAAACATATCCAGAAAAAAAAAAAAAAAAAAAGAAAATCTTGGGTCTTTCATATACTGCCCTGGAAGATGACTTGGAAAAAAATGAATTTAAAGTGTAGTATCAGGCTGCCACATAACAAAATTGGGGGAAAAAAAAAAAAAGTCTGAATACTTTATAAATGCACTACACACACGTTTCTCCGCTTCTCGGTGCAGCTACGGAGGTTTGTCTATGCTGCCACCTGCTGAGGAGGGGGGGGGGCAGAGAAGAGCACAGAACTCCTACAGATTCTGCACCTCTATGTGCAGCTGCAGCACCCCCCTTGTCTCCTCCTTTCCTGATCTCAGTATTCAGCAGACTAGCTGACTGCAGCCCTCCTCTAGTCTTACTAGTCTAGCAGGGGGGAGTTCACATGAAACTTTATTAGACACTGCTCAGACAGAACACCTGGGCAGAACCATGTTCCCTCTGAGCAGTCTCCAATAATGTTTCTTGTGGATGATACCAGCGGTGTGCGACCCTCTTTTTAGTCCTGCATGATCTGTTACAGGTGTGTGAGGGCTTCGTGTTGGTCTGCACCTGCCCCTCACAGCTTAAGTTATTACTAAACCCAGTAATTGAATGCAGAGGCAAATATTTCTTATGCTAAAGAGTAGATACGTTTATATAGTCTTACAGATACATCTGGCACTTTGAGGGCAACCATAATGCTGATGCGGCCCGCGATGAAATTGAGTTTGACGCCCCTGAACTAAGGGATGTCCACAAAAGGGGGAGCATGGGAATAGGGTTGTAGGGAAAACCAGGTCTTTTTTGGGCAAATCTCAATATTGATGACTCTTCCACGTTGGAATCATCTGGCCCATATACATACAGGACTTCCATTAGACACAGGAAAAAATTACAAACCACAACGATAAATTCTATCCAGTCACATCCTTTATTAGATAAATAAAAAAAAAAATTCACATATTGTCTCTCAGGGCTAAGATCCCGAGTTGCCATATTAGAACATTCTATTGCAGCATGATCTTCTCTAGGTAATGCATACAGTTTGAAGAACTGTGGGGGCCGATTTATTAAAAGCGGAATAAAAAACAAAACAATGGTTTTGGCTTTAGGTTGTATCATGTACATTGCACAGCTCCTTCCCCACATTGAGCACTGTATATATAGGCTGATTAGAAAATATTCAACTTAACAATACATTAGCTAAAAAACAAAATATGAGATACAGTAAAAAAAACCATGAGTTAGTATATGCAGGATCGTCACCCTGGAAAGTCACATTTATAATATCTGGTAGTTTTTTTTTTTTTTTTTAAGAGCATCTACATAAAAGTTTAACATTTCAATTACTACCAGAAACTACAGTATAGTCTTGAATAAAATGGAATGCAAAGGTTCTATCTTATATTGCTATACACAACGGTCCCTCCTACCTGTAGGATAAGCTTTGTCTGAAGGGGGGGGGGGGGGAAATAAAAAAAAAAAAAAAAATAAAATAAAAAGAAGAAGTGGAAAAGAAGCACTGGGGTCTACTTATTGAGGGGGAAAAAAAGAAAAAAAAGGAGAAGACTAGCTTCTTTATAGAAAATGGAGACCCTACAAATTAAAATCTCCTTGCAACAGATAAACTGAAGCAATCCTGCTTTTATCCATAAGAAAAGAGGTGTGATGTGTCCTTTGGTCCTTGGCAAAATATAAAAGAGGAAAGAAAAAAAAAAAAACAAAAAAAAAAAAAAAAAACACAAAAACACAACTATGTTCAAATAAAGATTTTCTCTACTTAAAAGGTCTGAGAATTTTGTAAAAAGTTACAATTTATACATTACTACCATACAAAACTAAGCCTCAAGCTAGCAGTAGACATAGCTGTTGGAAACTTGCAAAAGAATTACTACCGCATGGTCTTTCTCCCTGTTCTATACATGCTCAATATCCTAGTACAATGCACATAAGCATGCATGCTCATAGCCTAGTATCATGCATGGCTATCTGCATTGTAGACACTGTTGGTTCCACTCTGACCCTTAGGGCACTTTTACATGAAGCAGGGTCCACTCCAATCAGCAATAGATCCTTGAGCAGATCCCCTACTGAACTGGAGCTGAATGGGATGGACATTTTCTTTACATCCGTGCCTGTTCAGTTTGTGCCTGGCAGACCTATAGCTTTGTGAGTGGCTGGATGTAAAAACAGACTCCAGTGTCCAATCAAGTTACTTCCGATCTGTCCCATTTAGGCCACTGTCCATTTCTGTCCATCTGGACCTGGAGAGACTGAGGTAGGCAGGTGTAAATGGACACATGGCCATTTACATTCGCCTGTTCATAAAGCTGCATGGAGCTTCTGATCAGGTTCGACTGAAAAATTGGCAGGCGGATCTGATCGTAAAGTTTGAGTGAAAAGGGCCATTTAGGGATCAATGTAGTTTCAGCGAACCAACTTGGAAGAAAAAAAAAAAAAACCTTTTTCTTTGCTTAGGTCAGGTGTGTATGCATATACTTCTTGACAACTACTCTATCTGAAGTTATCAAGATAGGGTACAAATCATCAACACGGTGGGTACCCTGAGTGGACATCACCAACTGATTAGCTACACTGGAGATGAGCATAGATTTATCTACCATAAGACAACTATGAGGTTAGAGAATTCACTAGTTTGCTATGCTTTTCAAAAAGGAGGTATGGCTAATACTATCTCCCCTGAGAACTTTAAGGCACTTACTAGGTCATAAGCATACCTCTATGCAGCAGTATTATATACTTGCATCCTGTGAACCTCTTCCTGTTAATACTTAATCATCTTAAAAGCAACATTTTTAAATACAGAAAACTATGAAAGTCTACCATTTTGGGGAAGGAGAAAGGCAGCTTGGTGTGATATGGGCTGTACATTGTATTGTGCAGTGTACACTCCATCTAAAAGTCCTGTTCATGAATGTAATTGTACTGTTGCTGTTCATCATCCTCATGTGGTAGGTCATCAGGATTGCCCGTAGGGCAATATTTGGGATCGTAGATCTGCCGGCCCAAACCAAAAATCTGGCCACTTTGATTGGCCCCTTGGTTATATCCCATCTGTAGTGACATGGTAGAGTTATCACACTTCTCAGTACCCGTTTTGGTATCATAGATGTGTCGTCGTGTTCCTGGAGCCGTCATACCCACCTGGAACAGTGCAGAACATGTAAACAATGGTAAGCACAAAACATATAAGGGCTTATTTGGGAAAAGAGACAGATGTTATCCAATGCTAGACAGCTAAACAAAATAATTTAACAGGAAGCCATAGTATAGATAGTTTTAATCCCCTGATCCCCTGCTGAGCTGGATGCAGCCCACTCTTCTCACTAGGCAGTCAGATGTAGACCGACCAGCTTCTCGTCAACACCTGACTGCCTTCCGATCAGAGGGAAGCAGATCCTCCATCCTTTTGTATTTGCAAGATCGGATCAGAGGTAGTCGGTTGTAAATAGACAGAAATTTATTTACATCTGACTGCTCGTGGAGGAGAATGGAGGGTCTGCCTGAAAAAATGGGCAGGCGGACTGGATTGCCCGTGTGAAAAGGGGCCATACTTTTTGTAAAACAAATGCGATGCAAAACACTAAAAGGAACATAGAACGGCCCATTACCAAGAAATATGCATTGAAACATTACATGTATTTAAAAAACATTGTCATTTGTTCAGCTCAGAACTTTCCATGGGAAATCTTGGTCTCAGTAACATTTGCCTCATTTATAAATCTGTCAATGTTATGTTCACTAGCATCATTTCCTTTGAAACATCCCTAAAATCACCCCTAGTCAATATTTGACCAGCGATTCACCATCAGTCCTCATGGAAACCTGTTACATTCAAATCCATATTCACTTCAAAAACTTGACTAGAAGCTGGATCATATCAATAGATCCTCCACATGAGAGAACATTCATTGGACCCATAGCCATGTTTTAAGAAAATTGCAGGGACAAATGCTTGCTGAAGGTCATAGAATATGGGCACACAAATCTACCCAGTTAAGTACACTTTTTATAAAAATGTACCCATTTTCTTCAATTTTCAACAAACTTCACATTCTGTAAAATTACATTGCTTGTGAAAAAGCGTCAAACTGATCTACACAGTTATACATTGTTTCAATAAAAATTTAAAGCTGCTCCTTTTATGTACTTCTGCTCACCTGACTGGCTCCTTTGTTGGTTCCCATCTGAAGACTAATAGTGGAATGATCCATAGGTGGCAAGATATTATGCTTTGGGTCATAGAGATGTCTTCTTGTCCCATATGCAGTCATGCCAGACTGGCTGGCACATTTATTTGTCCCCATCTACATGAGGACAAGAACCAAGACACAAAGAAGAAATCTATTGGTTATAATACACATCTCAGATGTTAAAAGGCCCTCACTGCATTATATTTCACCTAAGCTTACCTGAAAGAACACAGATCCAAATGGTAAAAAAAAAAAAAAAAAAAAAAAAGGAAGAAAGAAGACGAAGGACTGGCACTATAATCGCTTGATTTTATCCTGCTCTGGGTCTTTTAACTTCAGTTCAGACTCAGAACAGGAGAGATTTAAACAGGAAGGATAACCCTTCCTTGGCAAGAAAAAAAAAAAATGGATTATGACCCTAATAGTCACCCCCCCAACTTGAATTTGGCCACAGAATTGATATAGTCAGACACACAAGTTTAATTCAAACACATTTAAGCCAACATGCAATCAGAGTGCCTTGTACACTTCACTCTGCCAAGCATACAAATGTACTTCAATGGAGAAACGAAAGGGCAATTGTAAGGAATACGCTATCAGCACTGGTTTTTAATGGGAATAGAAAATGGACTAGGTTGGCAATAGGTGAATACATACTTGCCTGTCTGGCACTAACTTTGATAGAATGTCACTGGCATTTTAATGCCCCTTCTTAGGGATACACGTAAAGTTAATTTGTCAAATCAAATTTACAATGTCAGATGCCCAAACTTAGCTTACAATGACTGGGTTTGGCATGAGGGAGCCATGCTTTAACAGCAGTTAAAAATGGAATTCAGGGATAACCCCAACTACTCTTACGACTGTCCCCTCCTTCATCAAAACCTATGCTTACTAACCAGTGTATGAAAGATGTGTATACATACAGTATCTCACAGAAGTGAGTACACCCTTCACATTTTTGTAAATAGATATCTTCATCTGACAACACTGAAGAAATGACACTGCTACAATGTAAAGTAGGGAGTGTACAGCTTGTATAACAGTGTAAATTGACTGCACCCTTAAAATAACTTAACAGCCATTAATGTCTTAACCGCTGGCCACAAAAGTGAGTACACCCCTAAGTGAAAATGTCCAAATTGGGCCCAAAGTGTCAATATTTTGTGTGGCCACCATTATTTTACAGCTCTGCCTTAAGCCTCTTGGGCATGGAGTTCACTAGAGCTTCACAGGTCGCCACTAGAGTCCTCTTCCATGCCTCCATGACAACATCACGGAGCTGGTGGATGTTAGAGACCTTGCGCTCCTCCACCTTCTGTTTGAGGATGCCCCACAGATGGTTAATAGGGTTTAGGACTGGAGACATGCTTGGCCAATCCATCACCTTTACCCTCAGCTTCTTTAGCAAGGCAATGGTCCTCTTGGAGGTGTGTTTGGGGTCATTATGTTGAAAATACTGGCCTGCAGCCCAGTCTCCAAAGGGAAGGGATCATGCTCTGCTTCAGTATGTCACAGTACATGTTGGCATTCATGGTTCCCTCAATGAACTGTAGCTCCCCAGTGCTGGCAGTACTCATGCAGTCCCAGACCATAACTGACTGTAGGCAAGACACACTTGTCTTTCTACTCCTCACCTGGTTGCCGCCACACACACTTGACACCATCTGAACCAAATAAGTTTATCTTGGTCTCATCAGACCACAGGACATGGTTCCAGTAATCCATGTCTTTAGTCTGCTTGTCTTCAGCAAACTGTTCGCGGGCTTTGTGCATTATCTTTAGAAGAGGCTTCCTTCTGGGACGACAACCATGCAGCCCAAATTGATGCAGTGTGCGGCGTATGGTCTGAGCACTGACAGGCTGACCCCCCCCACCCCTTCAACCTCTGCAGCAATGCTGGCAACACTCATACATCTATTTCCCAAGGACAACCTCTGGATATGACGCTGAGCACGTACACTCAACTTCTTTGGTCGACCATGGCGAGGCCTGTTCTGAGTGGAACCTGTCCTGTTAAACCGCTGTGTGGTCTTGGCCACCGTGCTGTAACTCAGTTTCTGGGTCTTGGCAATCTTCTTATAGCCTAGGCCATCTTTATGTAGAGCAACAATTCTTTTTTTTTTGGATCCTCAGAGTTCTTTGCCATGAGGTTGAACTTCCAGTGACCAGTGTGAGAACGATAACACCAAATTGAACCCACCTGCTCCCCATTCACACCTGAGACCTTGTAACACTAACAAGTCACATGACACCAGGGAGGGAAAATAGCTAATTGGGCCCAATTTGGACATTTTCACTTGGAGGTGTACTCACTTTTGTTGCCAGCGGTTTAGACATTAATGGCTGTGTGTTGAGTTATTTTGAGGGGACAGCAAATTTACACACTTATACAAGCTGTAAACTCACTACTTTACATTGTAACAAAGCGTCATTTCTTCAGTATTGTCACATGAAAAGATATACAATTTACAAAAATGTGAAGGGTGTACTCACTTCTGTGAGATAATGTAGCTATATTCATGCAAATCTGGTCCAGTCATGTGATCTCCTGTGTCAGCTAGTGGCAGCTGCAAGAAAAGGAGAGGGTGCTCTGACAAAGGTTAGGAAATCCACCGTCAACACTTCTGCCTCTCCCCTGCAGCGCGGTGCTGGCTAACACATGGGAAAAAGATCACATGAAAATAGGTAATCTTTCTTAGACAACTTTGTAAGCATAGGTATTAGGAAGGGGAAAGGAACAGTTTAGAAGTACTTCGGGTCATACCAGAATTTCACTTCAAGGCATGAAGAAGTTTTGACTGTCACACTCACCATCTGAAAAAAAAAAAAAATCCACTGTGGAGGACTTAATCTGTGTAGCAACTAGTTTTTAAATTGCTCTTCCCAAATATTCGCTTAAACTTTCCTCCTCACGGTAAACATAACCTACCAATCTTACCTGCAGTCCTATAACACACTGCCCAGCCTTCTTTATATTATCATCAAAATTTCTTTGCTGCTTCTCAGCATATTTCACTCCAATATCCACATCACTTTGAATACCTCTCGTCTTTGCCTGAAACAGAAAAGCAAAAGATAGGAAATAGTTTAATGGAGATGATAGAAGCAAAGTTGCAGAAATGCTCATCAGAGGCATGCAATACTATATCCTTTCACCCTGGTTTTGAAAGGAGCAAAATGTTACTATGTGCTATTGAATGACCCTGTTGCTTCTATACTTCAGCTCACAGGGCAGGGAGTGTCAGTTTGGCCTTAAATTACTACAGTCTGCCTGCTTGTTGCTTATTTTCTCCTTTTCTTATCAAGCTGTTGGCAGCTCCCAGAGAAAAGACACAAAACAGTAGCATTATTTAAAAGTGAATACACATTTGTAACTGCAGACTAAATTAACTAGTTAAAAAGCAGGAAGCTCTACAAGAATCAGAAGAAAAACCAGCTGCTTTTTTCATTACGGACTCTTAATATGCGAGAAGCGCTGCACATTGTGAATGGCTCCGTAGTCTTCTGGGACCTGTCACGTGTCCTAGAAGACTACGGAGGGGGAGAGGACAACTTCCGCTTCCGATCGCCTAGGCGATCGCAGTGGAAGTGGGAGCAGGTACCTGTCAAATTCAGATACCCTCTCCCCAAAAGGTGCCAATCCTCCCAAATGCGAGAGCAGGGGACAAAGGCTTAAAGCAGAACTTCCCCTTTTGGGTGGAGCTCCACTTTAATGCATTAAGGTACAAAAACCTGTGTGCAGCTCCCCCCCCAGGCCCCCTTATACTTACCTGAGCCCCATCTCAATCCATTGATATACACGAGAGCAGTGACTCCCACGCGTCTCTCTCTCTCTTCATTGGCTGACACAGAAGCGGGAGGGAGCCACTGGCTCCTGCTGCTGTCAATCACAGCCTGTGAGCAGAACACATTGAGGTGCGGCTGAGCTCGGATGCTCGGAGTTCCTCCATAACAAAAAGGCTATGGATCATCACAGGGGACCCAAAAAAAAAAAAAAACCAAACCAAAAACACAACTTTTTTTTAGAATCACGTTAACCCTTTCCCTGCCAGGCAGTGTTCCACTTTTAAACTCAGCTGGTTGTACTGTTTTTGCAATTTTTCCATTGCCATTTTATTTTTCCCCTCACAGCTTTTGGAGTTTGTAAAAAGATTCCCCCCCCCCCCCCCTTCCCCTGATCAGATTTTCTGAAAGCATAGGACTAGTGCGGGTGTCGGCAACCCGCGGCTCTTTTTCACCTTGGCTGCGGCTCTGGAGCACACTGCCCACCAGGTGACAGGCAATAGGGCAGCAATGGGCAAACTACGGCCCGGCGGACCTTTTAATCCGGCCCGCGGAGCTAGGCTCCCGCTAGGCTCCTCTCACAGTCCGCCCTGAAGACCGGTGTAGCATGAAAATCTGTCTCCTATGAGGATCTGTCCCCCTCGACGTATCTGCGCATGTGCCGGAGATTGCCGATCGGCTGCCAATGCGTGAAACTGGCACATGCGCAGATACGTCGAGGGGGACAGATCCTCATAGGAGACAGATTTTCATGCTACACCAGAACGGCGCGGGAACACGGCGAGAGGAACGTGCGGAGCAAAGGTAAGTGAATTGACACAGGGGGGACTTGGGGACTTAATATGGGGGATGAATTACTATATGGGGGATGTATTTTCAGTTTTAAAAATGTGGCTCTCAAAATAAATTTCAATCGTGGTTTTGGCGAGATTTGGCTCAGTTGAAAAAAAAGGTTGCCCACCACTTGACTAGTGGAATAAAAGGAAGGTGCTGCAGATTTTTTTTAGACCTCGTTATATTTATCAAAGCAATATTTTCACTGAAAATACACCAAAACCATTATTAGATGTAAAATCTTTTTTTTTTTAACATTCCTGCTAAATATAAAAAGTTTAACCTGTATTAAATATATAAAAAATATTTGTACACTTTAAATTGCTCAATGGTAAAAATAAAAAAAATTAAAAAAAGACGCAAAAATGTAAATATCCAAATTTCTCTAATAATCTGAAAGCTGTAAGTTTAATAAAAAAAAAAAAAAAAAAAAAATGGAAACCTCCAGATCTCAATGAGGAAAAATGTGCTGGATATCTATACGGACATGGACTGGGTAAGGACTGAATTCAAAAGACACCCCTAAAATCAAACTTTTGTTTTTTTTTCTTTTTTAATCTAAAGGATACAGCAGGCTAGCCCATTTTGCTGAAATTTCATTGCAGCAACTCAAAAAATGGTACTCAGCGATGGATGGTGTCCTGGGGTATTTCCTCCTGGATCTGGACCAGGGCATCACTGAGCTCCTGGACAATCTGAGGTGCAACCTGGCGGCATCTGATGGACCGAAACATGGTGTTCTATTGGATTAAGGTTAGACAAGCGTGTGGGCCATTCAAGGGTGTCAATTCCTTCATCCTTCAGGAATTGCCTGCATACTGTCACCACATGAGGCCAGGCATTGGAGGAACCCAGGACCCACTGTACTAGTGTAGGGTCCGACAACGGATCCAAGGATTTCATCCAGATACATAACGGCAGTCAGGATGCCATTGTCTAACTTGTAGAGGTCTGTGCGTCCTTCCATGGATATGCCTCCCCACGCCATCACTGACCCACCACCAAAACAGTCATGCTGAACGATGTTACAGGCAGCGTAAGGTTCTCCACCGCTTCTCCAGACCCTTTCACGTCCATCTGTGCTCAGGGTGAACCTGCTCTCATCTGAGAAAAGCACAGGGCTCCAATGGTGAACCTGACAATTCTAGTGTTCAATGGCAAATGCCAATCGAGATCTATGGTGCCAGGCAGTGAGCACAGGGCCCACAGGCCACCCTCATGAAGTCTGTTTCTGATTGTTTGGTCAGAAACACACACCTTTGGCCTGCTAGAGGTCATTTTGCAGGGCTCTAGCAGTGCGCATCCTGTTCCTCCTTGCACAAAGGAGCAGATACCGGTCCTGCTGATGGGTTAAGGATTTTCACAGCCCTGTCCAGTTCTCCTAGAGTAACTGTCTCCTCGAAACTTCTCCATGCTCTTGAGATTGTGCTGAGAGACATCTTTTGGCAATGGCATGTATTGATGTGACATCCTGGAGGAGTTGGACTGCCTATACAACCTCTGTAGGGTCCAGGTAAACGCCTCATGCTACCAGTAGTGACACTGATCCTAGCCAAATGCAAAGCTAGTGAAAAACAGTCTGAAAAGATATAGTAGAAGAAAAAAAAAATGGCAGTGGCCTCCACCTGTAAAACCATTCCTGTTTTGGTGGGGGTCGTCTCATTGTTGCCCAGCTACTGCTCCTGCTGTTAAATTCACCAAAACAGCTGAAACTGAACAACTGCCTCTGCTACTTAAAATGAACATATCAATATCCCAGGAGTTTGACTTGATGCTATACTCTGATTAAAAAGTGTTCCTTTAATTTTTTGGAGCAGTGTATGAATATATCCTAGGCAGATACTTTGCATTGTGTTTGGTAAAGCAGAGAAAGTCTGATGCAGATGGAGCTCGAGTGGCCACTCATGCCTGAAAATTCAGGGACCGCTGCATTAGAGTAATATTCGGAAATATTTTAACATTGGATAATATAAACAAAATACACATCATATGCAATTAAAATAGGGATCGCTGGCAAATATTCCTCATTAATCATTCTCAAAATAGACAATATACCATTCCAGCTAGGGCCAGCAAAGAAACTTGTACTTGGGTCATATTGCCATTCTCAAACAGGTCATTTGCTTCAAACAGATCTACAGACTTCATCCCATAAGTAGACATGGCTCGGATAAAGTTTGAGAGATTTTCCAGCTGTGGGAAAGAGAAAATATATCATTATTTGGTGCAAGTAATGCATGCAGCATATTTTATTCTGCACTGAAATAATCACATTTTTCAATGTTAATATAAAAACTCTTCATGCACTCCCAGTTCACATAATTGTAATCTACATGGATTGCAAATGGCTATAGTTTTAAAACACACACGTTTTTCCAGGTATTTACCAAAACATATTCAAGCTATAGTTAAACAATAGATATGGGCTCAAAGTGCATTAAGGTTTAATATGAGGGTATGTACATCGACATTGGAGGCAAGGTTTAGGAATTACAGCTCTTAAGAGCAGCCACATCCCTTTTTTCAAGGGACCAAAAGTAATTGGACAATTGAATCAAAAGCAGTTTCACAGCCAGGTGTGGGCTACTCCTTGGTTATTTCATCAGTTAGGCAGGTAAAAGGTCTGGAGTTGATTCCAAGTGTGATATTTGCATTTGGAATCTCTTGCTGTAAACCTAAATCATGCACTCAAAGGAGCTGCCCATGCAAGTGAAACAGGCCATTGTAAGGTTTCAAAAATAAAAACAAATCCATCAGAGATAGCAGCAACATTAGGAATGGCCAAATCAACAGTTTGGTACATTCTGAGGAAAGAACGCACTGGTGAGCTCCGCAACATAAATAAAAACATGGACGTCCAAGGAAGACAACTGTGGTAGATGATCACAGGATCCTCACTATGGTAAAGAAAAACACATTCACAACATCCAGACAAGTGAAGGACACCCTCCAGGAGGTGGGAGTATCATTGTCAGTCTACAATCAAGAGAACACTTCATGAGAGCAAATACAGAGGGTTCACCACGAGGTGTAAACCATTCATAAGCCTGAAGAATAGAAAAGCCAGATTAGACTTTTCCAGAACTGGTCTGTCTTTTTAGAGGTTTTTTGGCAAAGCATTGTTTGGACAGATGAAACGAAGATTAATCTGTACCAGAATGATGAGAAGGAAAAAAAAAAAAAAAAAAAAGAAGAAGTGGAGAAGATTGGAGCAGCTCATGAGCCAAAGCATAGAACGTCATCTGTAAAACATGGTGGAGGCGGTGTGATTGCATGAGCATGCATGGCTTCCAGTGGCACTGGGTCATTGGTGTTTGATGGGACAGAAGCAGCCAGATGAATTCTGCAGTATTTATAGAGATATACGGTCAGCCCAGATTCAGCCAAATGCAGCAAAGTTGATTGGACGGCGCTTCACAGTACAGATGGACAATGATCCAAAACCCAGGAGTTTTTGAAGAAAAAAGTGGAATATTCTGCAATAGCTGGGACAATTACCTGATCTCAACCCAATTGAGCATGCATTTCATTTGCTGAAGGCAAAACTAAAGGCAGAAAGACCCACAAAGAACTGAAGACCGCTAGTTAGAGCCTGGCAATCATCAAAAAGGAGGAAAACCAGTCTGATAATGTCCATGGGTTCCAGGCAGTCATTGCCAGTAAAGGACTCGCAACAAAATATTAAAAATGAACGTTTGTGATTATATTCATTTGTCCAATTACATTTGAGCCCCTGAAAATGGAGGGACTATGTATAAAAATGGTTGCAGTTCCTAAAATTTGTACGATTTCATTTCAATTTATTCTGGTGGCATACAGAGCCAAAAGCATGAAAATTGTGCCTGTATCCAAATAAATCTGGAACCAACTAATATATATATATATTTGTTTGGCATTTATCCTAAAAATTATGCAATTTCAGAAACATTTTCAGAATTTTGTAAATTCCTGAAAAAAGGCAATCTAAGGTATTATGAAAGCTTGCATTTTTAATAACTCAAGTTAGCCAATAAGGGGGTATCACAAACACCAAACTTTGTATTATTCAAAGACTAGAGCATTCCCCTTTCAAATATACCATATTATTGGTACCAAATTAGTGGGGAAGATGGAGATCACAGCAGAAAAAAAAAAACAAAAACACAAAAACAAAAACACCTGATGAATAAGGATTCAGGTTATGTCAGTTTGCATGGGCCCCTGTGGATGCCATGTTTTGTGTTTTTTTACAACTGTCTGCATCTTAGTACATACTGTATTCAATTGTGGATCATGTGCTGACCTGCAGAAAAAGTCTAGCTTTTTGGCAGCTTTGTTCTGACCACATGACTTCTGACATTTCACAGACACCACATTTGCATTGTTCAGCTTGAATTTATGGCATCTCTCATTGCTACATGCCTACCTAGCAAACTACAGGACAGTAAAATAGTCCTAAAGGCATATTTGTAGGAAAAGCAGATAAAAACTATGTTATCTGCAAAATAAAACTTTTTTTAGTGAAAAGTTCCATTAAATCATCGCTTACTCTTGGGGGGGTTGGGGACAAAAAAAAAACCCACACACCACAACGTGGGTTTGGACTTGGGAAATTGAAACTAAATCTTAGCCTGGAATTTTTTTTTTGAACTGCCAGAAAGCTTAAAGACACCACTTTCAACGCACATTCATATCTATAAAAAATTACAGCTACACACCTCAGATTACGCCTTACTTACCTGATGCCAGTTTTGTTTGGAAACATTGATTTTTGGAATGGAGTTTGCACTTAACTTGTTCATAAGTCTAAGATGGAAAAGTGAAAAAAAAAAAAAAAAAAAAAAAGTTAGTATGGAAATCTAGCACCAGGACAATATTAATCTCCAGATTTGGATTTTCTAGGAAATTCCTAAGGTTGAATTCACACATTTTTTGGCATCTACAGTTTCCATTCAAATGTAAAAACTGGGGAAAAAAATAAAAGCTTCAATGCACTTTACATTACACTGGCATGCAGTTTCATGATTTAAAAGAAAGTGCATGTGTATTACAATACACTAAGCTGAAATGACACCTGGAATCTGATTGGCTGTATTCACAACCAGTGCCAATTTCTGGAGGGGGGGGGGGGGGGGTCCACAGGCAATTCTGTTTCAAGAGGTCACAAGATACATCAAAAGAAAAACAGATTTCCAGACCCATTAAAATTTCTTTACCTAGGAACCATTAATCCAATCCCATTCAAAAAACAACAGTCTTCAGAGGCAGACATTTAAAAGCTGCCATGGCCTGTCTACTGGGAGCCACCAAGAGATAATGGCGTGCCCATCTCTGTCTACTGCTAATATGTCAAAACACTAGGCCTGCAGGGCTGAGTGTGTCCTGTCAGGCTATTTCATGTGTCCCTTGCACCCTTCGTACGGCTGCGGCACCCCCCCCCCCCCCCCCCCGACTCATCCCACAACTTGTCCCTGGGGTTCCTCCAGCAATTTTTGCTTCTCAGGCAAGTTCCCACTGACACCATTAACCTTTTTAGCAATCTGTAAGGGGATAATTCATCCCAAATGACCACAAAAGTGTAAGGAGCATTCTTACCACTGACTATCACACTAATGTATCATGAATTGTGGATAAAGTCATTTTAGCAGGGGTTCCCTGAGGCCGGAAGGTTATGTCAAGGGTTCCTCTGCATTACAAAGGTTGAGAAATGCTGATCTACAGGATTCTGCACCTCTGTGCAGCCACAGCACCCATTGTCTTTGCCCCCCTTGGTCTCAGCATTCAGCAGACTGACAGTTTACTCCAGCCCTCTTCCAGACCCTGCACTTTCTGAAACCGAGCTCTACCCCTAGCTTCTTCTCAGTAGAAGGTAAGGGGGGTGCACTGTGATGTAAGGAAGGATGGAGTGCTCAATGCTCTGGACATCTGCTTATAATTAGGAGAATACTACAATTCTATGCCAGTTGAAGACGGATATGGACACACACACACACACTTCTGTCCTAGCAGTCTCTAATAAAGCTTGTGGATGATACCAGCAGTGTGCAACCCTCCTTTTCACTTGCATCAGCTGCTACAGGAGTGGGTTCTGTGCCAATCTGCAACTGCCCATCACAGCCTAAAGTGGACATTTAGTCAGAAAATTAAGTTCTGATACCTGGGGCCAGCCTGAAGTGGTCTATGTAAAAAACATTAAAAATCCAGTTAGGCACGGTCTCACCCTGCTGTACACATGCTCAGTTGCTCTCTATTCTTGGCACATTGTGTAAAATCACTAGAGGCTAATCAGCTAACAAATTTATGATTTACTGTTGCTGAAGAAGCAGGAAGAAAGCAACACGTATGACCCAACTCTGCCGAGGGAACACAAATTAGGGAGGGAGAAAAGAAAAGCAAGAAAACTGACAGGACAAACTCTGCTGCCGCCAGGGAGATAAAAAAGTTAAATTTCACTTTGATATTTTCTCCTCTCTCCCTCACTGGCAGCCTTTGAACTTCAGCACTGTAAAGACTTATGTCAGCCTTCCTCTCTATCCGAGCCAAGACAAACATACATTTCAAGCCTTGTTGTATTTTAAATTGCAGAAAGTGACAGTTTTTGAGACCAAATAGGAGGGGGAGAGTTTTCAGTAAGGAAGTTACTGCTCTGAGCTTCAACAAAATGGCACCCTCCAGCAAGAAGAAACAGGAGCAATGCTGGAGGAAACTTTCAGCACACACTCATTTTGGTAGCATAATTATTAAATTGGAACTTTGCAGTAACTTGATAAAAATAACGTTCTTTAGTAAGGAACAAATTCAACATTAATTATGCTACCAAAATTAGTGTGGGCTGTAAATTGCCTCCAGCATTTTCCCTGTTCTTGCTGGAAGATACCATTTTGCTGACGTCCAGAGCCCTGAGCCTAAAAATAGAGAGCAACTTGACCATGTACTAGAGTAACATACTGCATTACTGATAATATTAATAAGACTGCATTACTGATAAGATTTTTTTTTAGTGCAAAACCCAAAATACTTACTCACACAAGATGACACCATCCTTTAATCCCTTCTGGAAGTCTGGACCAATGGACATTCCAGTGACCTCTTCAATCCATATTTTAAGCTCAGCCTCCTTTTGTGGATCATATTTCTGTGCCAACTAGAAAAACAAGAGAGAAATTGTTATACACTCTCCTCCTCTCTTCTTTTTTCCTTTCCTATCATCCCCTCCACTCCTTTCCTTTCCTTCACTCACAATCTCCTCCACTCCTCCGTTTTCCTTTTCTAAAGTCCCCTATACTCCACCCCTTTCCTTTCTTTTCCTCGCCTCACACTCTCCTCCACTCCTCCTTTTCCATTCCGACCCTCCCCTCTACTCATTTCCTTTCCTTTGCTTTCCTTTCATTACTTTTCCTTTCTTTTCCTCTCTTCCCCTCACACTCTCCTCCACTCCTCTTATACATTTCCTACCGTTCCCTCCCCTACCTTCCCCTCCACTCATTTCCTTTCCTATCCTCACCTCACACTTTCATCCTCTCTTCTTTTTTTTCTTTTCTCTCCTCTCCTCCCCTCCACTCCTTTCCTTTCCTTTTTTTTTCCTTTCCTCCACTCACACTATCCTCCACAACTACTTTTTCCTTTTCCTCCCCTCCCCTCCTTTCCTTTTTTTTCCGATCCTTTCCTTTCCTCCTCTCACATTCTCCTCCACTCCTTCCCTTTCCTTTTCTCCCCTCCTTTCCTTTCCGTCCTTTTCCTTTCCTTTCAACTTCCTTTCCTACCCTCCACTACTTTCATTTCCTTTCTTCCCCTCATACTCTTTTCCACTCCTTTTTTCCTTTCCCACCCTCCCCTTCTTTCTTTACCTTTCCTTTCCTTTCCATCCCTCACACTCTCCTCCTAGACTAGAAAAAGTAAATCCGGCCATACACTATGAAAAAAATAAATAGCTCAATTCCCCCTTCAACACAGTCAGGGAATCCCTTCCGTGGAGCTATTGTATTCTCTTGACAGGGGGGGTTGTTGTTCCCACCGGGAGAACACCATGGAGTACTGCTAGTGGCTATAATGGCCAGTAGCAATAACAGCATGTAAAACCAGACAAGACAGTCCATAGTTCGAATCTCGGCTGATCCCCGCAGAACCAGCCAAGATTCAAACAGTCTATGGCCAGCTAAAGGCACTGAAAACTGCCTGTACCTACCTTCCTCATGTTACCCCACCAACCAGATCTGCTGCTAGAGCCTCCAAAAATCCTGTCAAAAATGTTAAACTTCTAAAAAAGGAGCCAGCCATGAGCAATAATGCTTCAACTTGGAGATTGGCAACTTGGGCACCCAATGCAGTATTGCAGAACATAGGGATAGGGTCAAATGTGTCCCCATACACAGAAGTAAAGCATTTTTGTGCCAGTAGTAAGGAAGAGTCCACAAAATATTAACAGCCAGCTACTTTTCCCTAGTATGAGCCAAATACAGGTTTTTAAAGGATAGGTTCACCTTTTTAAAACAGGTTACACCTGAAATTAGGATTCAACATGTTCACTCAGCCTCCTCTCCCCCTAATCCCCTTTGACAGTGGGTGGGCGTTCCTCTCCCCTACAGCCACTGTCACATTTTAAAAATCATCACTTTGAAATCTGGAGGAATCGCCAGATTTTAAACAGTCCAAAAAGAGGTACAGGCAGAAAGCCGGAGGATGTGTCTGCAGGAGCCCGACATTGTGCCCATGATCCACTGATCACAAGAGCAATGCTCTGTATGCTCCTGCAAATATATGTGCATTTATTGTTCTCAGAAAGGTGAACGTAGCCTTTAAATAAAGCTTTTCTACAGCTAACAATGTTGTGACGTGACCCATAAAGTGGAGAATATTGCAACATTGTACCCCACCTATACAGGTGAGCATGGATAATAGAATTGTGTGTTCAGCCAAGAATCCGGTGAAGTAAAGAAAAATACATTGTATAGTTCACAATATATATGCGGTTTTTTGTTTATTTTTTTAACTCTGTTTTCTTCACAGATATGAGCACAGAGAAAGAGAACCAACCAATATAGAAACAAAGCCCCCACCCTGATTTATTAAAGTGCCTTTCCATATCTGAGCTATTTTGGATTGCGATACTCCTCTGGGCTGGTGAAAGTGAGTAATTAGCCCTTGGCAATGTTGTGTCACAGGGTGTGGAATCTACTGCAATGTCATTGCACTAGACAACCTTATTCCAAACCAGTTTTATGAAATTATGAAACCAGCTACTTGATCTTATCAGTACAGACATGCCAAGAAGAAGAAAGAGGTCGTATGAGCTTTTACACACAGAAAGGGATGGTAACCCAATGCTAACAGTGTTGTAAAAACTAAGGTTTAAAGCCCAGAATAAAAACATAGGTAAAGCAAACATATCCAATGACAAATTTCACGGTCTTGTGTGTAAAAAAAAACAAAAAAACAAAACAAACCACACAACCCCAGGAGGAAAAAGAAGAGCCCGTGCTGTTCATAACCCATATGCGTCCCAATTGCCCCTAAGCTTTAAAGCACATACGGAAACGTGAGAGGATTTCTTTGTTTGCAGTAGGTAACTTCCACTACTGCAGACACCACCGGCCATTATGAACGCTTGACCATCCAAAAGCAAAATTTCCCCAGGTAGCAAGCAAGTTCTAGCAAACATGCGATAACACACATATCTGCTTGTTTGTAAGACATGACGGAAAGAAGCCTCTGGTCCTGTGTTAAATAAGGGTGTATTCACACCAGGCAACCCCATACTGTGACTGAGCATGTTTAACCCCAAGTCCAGTTCACTAGTGCGATTGCTTCATACAGTGCTCAGGCATGGTTCAGCCGGCCCTAGCACACTTGGAGGTAAGGTTGGGTACAGTCCAGCTGGACTCAGGCATGGCATGCATCTGTGTGGCAGAGAACACATAAGCATGCTTAAACCTAGAAAACGTGAATGCAGGCCAGCAAGGGAGTGGGGTCATTCATGCTTGGGCATGGCACAAGGTTATTATTCCCTAAAATGAACTGCAACAAGCTGCACACTCAGTTGCATCCCTAGGCAGGTGTGAGGGGTTGCGCCCCTCACCGGGGGACACCGGACCCTCTCCACAAGCTTCACGAAAAGGAAAGCTTTAAAGCAAGCCGACGATCCCTGCAAGATGGATCGGATCTGCGGATTGAGCATAATGGATCAGAGTCTGATCCATTATGCTTCCCAATCCGCAGGTCCGATTCATCTTGCGGGGATCGTCAGCTTGCTTTAAAGCTTTCCTTTTCATAGAGAGATCAGTTAACCCCACATAGGTTTCAAGCCGATGATCCCCGCAGGATGGATCGGATCTGCAGATTGGGGAGCATAAAGGATTGGACTCCAATCCATTATGCTCAATCCACATTCCCAATCCATCCCCGGGGATCGTCAGAGGGGTGATACCAAATGTTACCGCACCGGGTGACACCAACCCTAGGGACGCTCCTGTGCACACTTACGATATCCAATCCATGGCAAAAAGTGTTCCAAAGTATTTTAAAGTTTCCATTTGCATGACTCAACTGTTCAAGCTTGCTACTCTATGCTTCTCCCATTAATAAACCAGGGCTGGTGCGTTACATTTACTGCATGCCAATATTGTTTTATAGGCATCATGGCAGCTTTATTCTGCAAGTCTATTTTAAAATCTGTGCCCAAGGGGAAGCTTTACTCAACGAAAGATGAAAACAAGAACCTGAATGCAGCATTTCTTATTCACCTGTCAAAGCATTTAGCAGTTTCAGGAAGGTGTGCTCCTTTTGAGAATGCAATACACCAACAACCATGTGATAACTGAACACAATATAGGGGCACTTTTCCTCTTACCAGAGAGGAATCTATTATTTTCTGCCACTGTTAAAAGCATGACAGATCTGTAGGGTGTACCCATGAGACTTGCAGGAGTACCCAGGAGATGGACTTTTATCCTACAGACTTAAGGTAACATTTCTACTACACGGAGCAGAGGTCGCAAGTGTGGGAAGCAAGAGGTTTATTTTTCAGAGTTTAGATCACAGACAGGACTGGACTGCTTTCAAACAAGCTCTCACTGACCCCTGTAGCTGCAGCTACTGTGAAGTAATGAATTCTCAAATTTTTTAGCAGAGGCTTAACTTCTGTTTCCATAACTCAGATCCCCTCTCCCAGCAGTGAATTGGCAGCCTGGTAGCATTCTAATTGCTATTGAAAATATAGAGCAAGTGCACAGAAAGGAGAGAGCAGGCTGCCAAAACCCTACTAAAATTTTTAAATTATTTTTAATTGTGAACTTTGAGAATTAATTACTCCACAGTGGCTTTAAAGTTTCGGAGGGGCAGGGAAGAGCAAACAGCAGTGACGGACAGTCCTGGATCTCTGATCAGAGTGGCAAAGAGAACGGAGCAGTCAGTGGTGTCTGATCGCTCAGTTCTCAGCCTTGGAGCTGGGAGGGGACAGATGCAGCATTGAGGTAAAAATATTTTTTACCTCAATGCAAGAAAGGCATTTAAAGTGAAAAAAAATGTTTAGGCTTTACAACCACTTTAACCCCTTCACGCCTAAGGGTAAAACAAATCTAAAGGCCCAAACACAAATTTGCAACGGTGACATGTATTCGTAAAACCGTACATATCACCACAAACTACAGGACAAATTGGGCTTTTATTTGGTAGTAAATGGTAATGGACATCTGACTTTTATTTTTTTATCATCATCAAGGGAAAACTGGCCCACAATAGTAAAAAGAATTACTATAACCTACCATCAAAGAACAACCCAAAATAAATTTTCCAGCTCCTGATGATCGCAGCGATACCATATATGTGTATGTTATTTGTACCCGTAGTACAGCCTCTGGCAACAACAATAGTGCACATTTTGCTTTTTTTTTTTTTTTACCTAAAACGCGACACCATTTTTTTTTTTTTAAATCCTGACCTTTGACCTTGACCCAAAACACTTAACCTGGCACTGAACTAGATCAAACCTTGACCTAGGTATTTATCCATCTTTTTTTTTTTTTTTACAAACCTTTTTTTTCCCCCTCTATGCCAGAAGTTAGAGAGATACAATGAATCTCTCTCCATTCATAGAGAGGGGGGAAAAAAAAAACAAAACAAAAAAAAACACAAGGTCACAAGGGGGCCGGGCTGTACAGTGACAGCCAATCAGAGGCCATCACAGCAACCATGTGACCCAAAATCAAGAATCCCAGGTCCCGATCATTAGAACGGGACTCAGGGCTCTCAGGGACAGCATGGTCTTTGTGCTGGAAGCGCGCTGTGTGGCGCGCTCCCAGCAGAAAGACAGGTACGCAATTATGTGGCCCCAAGGAAAAAAGCCCAGTTCTGTGAGGCCGCATATTTGGAATAAGTCGACGTCAAGGGATTAAGCTGGCCATACACGGATCTAAAATTTGGCTGGTTCAGCAGGGACTGGCCAAATTTTGACCAGTGTGTGGTTGCTCACGCTTGACAGAGGTTGACTGATAGACTTCTGTTGTAGAGACATGCAATACAATATCCTGGTGTGGTGGGGGATTCCTCTGTTCACCTCATTTGTGAGGGCTGAATGAAAAAACTAATCATATGCGGCCAGCTTAACCATTACTTTCCTGCAGACTCAGCAGGGATATAGTTATACCACACGTCACTCGCACTGGAAAATAAAATAAGTTTACCTTCTAGTACATGTTCCACCTGTATTTCCAGCTAGTCCCCCCCCTCAGGGGGGAGGGGGGGGGGGGTCTTCTCCCTCCTGTCACAGCACAAAAACAGCCCCACATGGCCACGTCCTTCAGTTCCTGTGACTGAACAAACGAACTACAAGTATCGTCAGCTGGCGGGGCAGCTGACTTATAGTTCTGAATGAACTGTGAGGGCACTGATGATGTACATCTAGACTTCAGCCTGTAAATCTATACAGGCTGTTGTATGAAGGGGTTGTTCTGCTAATGTCTGACATTGCACCACTGATCACGGGTGCAAGGCTTTCCAAGCTTCTGCAGGAAAAAATAAACACCATTTTCTCTGCCAAAATATGTGCATATATAATTTTCTCTAGAAAGGTGAATGTATCCTTTAAAATGAGTTGTTCAAACATGTAACCCAAATGTAATGCACAAATTAGGTCAAAAGTATCTCTTTAGGCTATGATCACCAGAAAAAAAAAAAAAACAGTCATTTTGCCTTTTGAGTAGCTTCAGACCACAGCCTTTCATTCAGGAAGCAATCCAACCGCTAAAAAAAAAAAAAAAAAAAAAAAAAAAGAAGAAGGGGAACAAGATCTTTCATTCAAATAGCATAAAAGCTATAAATGGAGCATTAACTTTTTGTTCCTGTAGGAGCAAGGTGGAAAAAAAAAATTCAACATTTTATTTTTGTTTCTACAAGATTTGTATTGCAACCATCTGTGCAGGAAACGCTGTGCAGTTTTAAATACAACATACATTACAGACGTGCTGGACCTACATAAAGAAAAAAAGTAAGACTGTATAATTTACCGCTTCTAGTCATAGGCCAACATTGCAAATATAACCACCTTCCAGTTGCCTATACATCTTTATCTGCCATTTATTTCCCTCAGTTACTGCTCCACTGCCCATGAGTTGGAATATAGACGTGTTTGTCGGTTGCCAAACAGCTAATCCATGTGGCCCTAGAATCCAGAAGGGAAAAAAACCCCCACATACCACCAATGTATGTGTACATAAAGGACTAAAACGTAAAGAAACATCACTGAAACATAGGAGAAGGAAGGAAACAGTCTTTGCAAGAGTTTTATGTACCTTCTGAGGACCTCCTGTCATTGTAAAATAAACGGAAGTGTACTATGCTGCAACTAGAATGCAAGTGGAAATGACTTTTGCAGAATACAGAATATATTGTTTGGTTTTGCGAACAAGTTTAATAGTACATAAGAATACAGTTTAAAACCCATTTATATGTTAAATTTCACTGTCCAACCCAATATTCAAAAATTAATGTTGGTTGCATTTTTCACGAGTTGTGTTTTTTTGTGTTGTAAAAGACTACTGCATTTGCCACCTTAAGCATAGACATCTGAGATGCTTCATTGAGGATGCATTATCATCACAGTAATATTTATGAGGACCTGTTGCCTACCCAGTGGCAGACAACATCAAAGAATCCCTGCAAAAGACTGCATTTTGGCCCTTTAGAGCTCGTTCACACTTGACTAATTTTTAACTCTTGCCAAACACCCCTATAGCATTTGACAGGCCTTTTTAAGGCTCCTCAAACCCTATGTGTGTTTTTGAGGCTTTTGATAGGCATTTGCTTTAAAACCACACCACAAACTCCTATAATGAAGTTTAATAATATTAACGCTCAGCAAACACCTGCCAGGCATTTGAGGAGCATCACCATAGACTTGAATGGGAGGATTCAACTCCTCCTGACTTGACATGAGGTGTCAATTTTTCTGCAAGGGCAGCTCTTCAGTGTGCTGCCACATGTAGAAGTTAAAAACGCTTCCCAAACACCTGTCTAATGCCTGCTAACAAAGCTAGTGTGAACTTAGCCTTAGTCAACTAATGACAAAGTAAAAAAATAAAATAAATCACCACTTCTTCACTGTGTATCAATTGATATCTAGCTAGAAGGGAGTCATGTTGAGGTCCTTGCTTCAATGGAAGTATTCCAGCATCTATCTGAACCACATCTAGTATAAAATGAGCCCCTAAATTCTAAATGGCTTTTGTGTCACTCTAGGGTCTTCCCACCTTCCCACCAAAAAAATGCATTTAGAAAGTTTACATTGCCGCTTTCAGTACTTTAACCCTTTCGCTGCCAGAGCCGTTTTTGCACATATTTAAAAAGAAAAAAAAAATCAATTTAGGCCTAAAGATTACATGAAAAACCCAAAAACAAATAAAATGACACACATTTTTGGCTAAAGATAAAAAACATGGTTGTGCTAAGTAAACAGATACCAAACATGGGAAACCTTAAATTTGTATGTGCCTATGAAATTGTGTCAAACTTCAGTACCCTGTACGTTCTATAGACGACGCTTCAAAAGCTCCTATAGGCCATCAGTTTGCCGTTCCAGGGGAGGTCGAATTATTGCCCTTGCTCCAGATGTATTGCAATCAACGTTTTCATGCGTAGGCACCATGACGCGTGCGTTTACGTTCATATGTGCGTATGTGTGTGGGGGGGGAATGTTATGCGCTTGGGTGTAACTCCCCCCCCTCCCAATCACACAAGGGAAAAGTCCCCCTATGTGATGATTTTTTGGCGACAGGTTTTCTTTATTGAGACATGCAGTGTCTAAAAGCAGACAACACCATGGTTTGGCATGTTGATCACTGGAACCAGGGGTTATGGAAGCGATCTGCAGCAATGGAGCCGCCTAACAGGCAGCAGTCTGCCTGGAAGTTTTATACACAATCCAGGTAGCTGCAGCCACTGGATTGTGTACAAAACCCCTGCTGTCTGGTCCGTATGAACCTGGTAGCGAAAGGGTTAAGAGGATTAGTTCACCAAAAAAAGCTAATTTTTTTTTTGCAGGTAAAAAAAAAAAAAAAAGTGCATTTATTATTTTTGGTTGCAAGAGCCTGTAAAGCATTGCACCAGCGATCAGCAGATTAGTGGTACCATGCAGGTCTCCTGCAGACCTGTCAGTGTATCGGCTTGCTCGTACAGGAAAGCAGATACACATGACAGGAAGAATCAATGAACTACCATGGCGCTCCACAGCGCTATAGTAGTTCACTGGAAACTACAAGCAGACAGCCGCTACAGCTTCACAGAGGACTATGAATGAGCAGGGTGGCCAGAGAAGCTAGTGGGAGGAGAAGATCACAGATAGCTGTCAAAATGGGGGAGCGGGGGCCGGTCTATTCGTAACATGTTACACCCTGAATATGGGTGTAACATGTTATGAATGGAGAACCTATCCTTTAAATTTTTCTACAAGTATGCAAGATATTCACCTTTAAGAAAAAAAAAAATTAAAAATGAATAAAAACACATTTTTGCAGGAAAAAAGGTTACTTTTTCCACAGGAGCGTACAAAGCATTGCAATCATGAGTGGAGTAGAAGAGGACTAAACCACCACGGCTACTAAGGTGTCCGTTCATGAACCAGCTGTAATAGATCGCTGCTCAGTTCTCCAGCATTCTCGGAGAACACAGTTCTCCTGTGAATGCAGTTTATGAAGCAGTTCTCCGAACGAAGGGAGAACGGTCTCCAAACGCTGGAGAACGGTCTACAAACTCTGGAAAACGGCTCATTTTACTATAATCTCGCGAGATTACAGTAAAAGATCAGTTTACTAAGCAGAGGTAAATTATCTCTGCTTAGTTTTCGGTCCCTCTGATTCTCCAGCTCTGGGCTGGAGAATCTGGAGGGAGAACACAGATCTCCAGAGAAGAGCTGACATGATCTCCTGAGTGTCATAAACTGTGAATGACCAGAGAATAGCTGAGATCTGTTGAATCGCAGCTATTCTCTGTGTCATAAACGGACACCTAAAGCAGAACTAAACCCTCCTATACTTTGCAGCCAAGGAAGCTGCCACCTTAGCCTCTATTTGATCTGCAACTGCCATGGTGCTGCACATGTGATCAGTTATGACACCAGCCATGTTATGGTTTGACAGTTTGGTTGTGAGCAAGAGCAAATGTAACAGTTAGCATTTCCAGCATGACGGAATGTATCAGTTTTCTGAAACTGAAATCAATGGGTTTAGTTCCACTTTAGGGTGCCTAAAACACAAACTGCTTCTGAAGATTTGGTTGGACATGAGAGGAATTAGAATAAGTTGGGTTTTTACTGCTAAGGAACAGAAGATGGCCAGCACTTCAACTGATGTATTTATCAAGTGTGCTCCTAACACCTTGGTGGTTGACAGTCTGCCATGACCTTTATTAACACACAAGCAATGATACCTCACCAAGAGGCATTTATGGTATGTTAAGGTGTGAATACAGCATGCTGTAAACTAAGCTTATCCTATACATTCATTTTTCTTGCATATGCATCTGTACATCATCTAAAGCTTACCAAATGGTCTGATTATACCATCTCCTTTAGAGGCTGCATTCACACTTAAGTGTTTAGTAGCTCGAAGCTCCAAAAATGCTCAAACTTAAAAAAAAAGTAATAAATTGTCCTGGATGGTGCCTGTTTGCGTGATCAGGCACCATAGAGAACAATTGATTTGTTAAGTCTGAGGTTGTTTTTTGGAGTTTCAAGCTACAAAACACTTAAGTGTGAATGCAGCCTTACATCTAGCAACAAATATATACTACAAAAACCTAGCAAATTGGAATTAAATTAAGGCTACATTCACCTGGGCATAAAAAGGTTACTGATCTTGGGGGGGATGAGTCACATCGGGAATCACACAGGAATGATATGGCTGTGTATTCCTGTGTGATCACATGCATCTCTGTGTTGTGCAATGTTAGTTATTCATTTTGAATGGGATGAAATCACTCCTCACCAATAGTGCATGCACTACTTTTGGAAACTTAATGCAAAAACATCGCATGGTACTTCTGTACCATGTGATCTGGTGTGGGCAAATGCACGACATTTACGGTGTCATTTACTAAATACTGACACCCGCTGTGGGAAACGCAGATTTCCCATACTGGGTTTCGGTGTGAATGGGCCCTTATTATGCATGTTTTCCTTCTAGTACATAAGTTCCTGTGTAATGATCAATACTTGCATAAAATTGTCCTGTCCCCCCCCAAAATGTCCTCAGCCACAGATTTTTTTGATTTTACTAAGTAGATGAACGCAGTATTTACACACGTGTATGAATGACTCCCAACGCAGATCTCTAAATAAACGTTTGTAAATGTGTTTGGTTTTTTTTTTTTGCTGTGTGAATGAAGCTTAATCGGATACTAGCTAGACCTTTGTATTACATAGAGCTCAAGTCGATTGTACAGATATTGAATCATGTATAGTAAGCAAGGGAAAAAAAAAAAAAAAAAAAAAAAAGAAAAAAAAAAAGGGATTTTATTTTTTTTTTTTTTAATTTAAATCAGATTTGTCGGATTTTATCAAATTTATTTTAATAAAATGCCTTTGAAGTAAAAAAGCATTCAAATTTTCTATTTAGGGTACATTAATAATGTAGTTTATTCAGCATGTAATAGAGCTTAGTTATGTAGCATGAGGCTGTATATTCTGCAAGATTTACATTTTTGGTAAACTCATTCAATGAATCCAAGCTCTGCAAGCTGAGATAACATGCACTGCATTGATGCATTCACACAATTTCACAGTAACCATGAGAAAAAACATGAAATAAAAGATTTCAGGTACTTATATGGACTTCTCCAGGGCTTCCCCCATCCTCTGGACCTCCCTACCCCAATCCATCAGACTGTCACCTACTCTCCTCTCCTTTAGGCGCACCCTGAAAACCTCTCTTCAGGGAAGCCTACCCCACCCCCTGCTAATTACTGAACTCCTCCACTCGTCCTACCACTCCATCCCCCACAGCTATTTCCTCCTATACCACTATCCCCTCCCTCCTAGATTGTAAGCTCCAATGAGCAGGGCCCTCGAACACCTCTTTTATTGAATCGTATTGTTACTGTACTGTCTCCCATTATAATGTACAGCACTGAGCAAACTATTGGCGCTACATAAATCCTGTATAATAATAATATTATAGCGCCGTCCATTTACGCAGCGCTTTACACATATATTGTACATTCACATCAGACCCTAAGGCTCAAGGGGCGTACAATCTAATGTCCCTAACTCACATACATTCATACATACACATACAATTTAGACAGGATCCAATTAACCTACCAGCATATCTTTGGAGTGTGGGAGGAAACCCCCGCAGGCACAGGGAGAACATGCAAACTCCAGGCAGGTGGTGCCATGGTTGGGATTCAAACCGACAACCCTAGTACTGCCAGGGGGAAGTGCTAACCATTTAGCCACTGTGAATTTGAGTAGTTCTCCAGCTATGTGTGATTAACCTATTAAAACTAAAATTGTGATATCGCTGTTTTACTAACCTGACAGTTTATTATTCTAAAAAGGAAACCATTTGGTTTGCAAATTTTAAAAATTCTAAACTACTAGCAAGAATGAGTCAGATGCTTTACTTTTAAAGAGCACCTGTCATTTTAGATACATCATGGCAGCCACCCTGATAGTTAGCCAAAGTAGCATTTCATGCGAATGCTTTTTTTTAATGCATTTTTAGTGTGGCAGCATAGGACAGTCTATTCAATTGAATGGGCTGGCATACGCACGCCAAAAGAAGCACCAGCACTTTTTAAGACAGGGAGCTTTGCGAGTTTCCTAGCCACATTTGGGGAGCTGTTAATTAATGGCACTGCAAGCAGGTCACACTTTTCTTTGCATTCCCAGAATACACCAGTGTCAATAGGACCTAAAGCAGGAGTCTTCAGAATTTCTAAACAAAGGGCCCCTTTACCATGCTTTACCCCTGGTTTAAATCTGTGGGGTAGCACGGCCCGCAATTTGTGTGGGTTCAAGAGCCCATTCATTTGAATGGACTACTCTACTCCAGGACACGCAGGGAAATCCCTGCACTAATTGGGAAATCACAGCCCACATGGGAACCAAGGTTCCCAGTATGTTTGCGATTTCCAATGCAGGCGGCGTGCAATTAGATAGGACATCCGACTGTGGGTCCTTCATTCTTCTGTGTGGGTGGTGCGGCTTCATGTGTGTGCAGGTGCCGCTGTAGCACCACCCACATACATATGAACCAAGTGTCAGACTTTAAGGCAGGTGTGTCAAACTGACGGCCCTCCAGCTGTTGTGGAACTACAAGTCCCACCTTGCCTCTGCCTGTGGGAGTGATGCTTGAAACGGTCAGCCTTGCAATGCCTTATGGGACTTGTAGTTCCGCAACAGCTGGAGGGCTGCCAGTTTGACACCCGTGCTTTCAAGTGTTACTAAACCCAAGACCCTGCATTCACTCTCTCTGGTCTCCCACAGTACACAGAAGTGAAATTATTTTAGTAAATATAAACTGCTAAATCCCTTTTCTCATCAGCAGTATATGGCAGTCTTGGGACTTCAGCCGAGCACTGGTTAAAGCTTGTAAGAGGAGTTTTCTTTCTGCTCTAGGAGGATGCAGAACCCCTGACCTCTGTCTGGAGAGTGCTGATTGACTGTGCTGATCAAATGCAATCTCCCAAGAAAAACACCTCTCTAGCAATACACACTAAACTGAGCATGCGCAGAAGGGCTATGGGCTCAGTCTATCTTATCAGCGTGGACATTTGAACAAGTGGAGGAACAGAGAAGTCAGGACCAAACTGCCTTTTTACACAATGCAGAGGATTAACCCCCTAGGTTCCAGACTGATTTCACTGTTGTGGATTTAGTAATACCGTAAGGGCTGGCCTTTGGCCACTGGGAGTAGTAATTGTCCTGGGCCCCATGGTGGGAACAGCGCCCCGGGCACTGGGTCCCGTGGTGGGAACAGCGCCCCACAGTGGACCCTGCAGGAGAAATAGTGCCCCATTGTGGGGGGACGAATAGTGTCTCAGATCAGTGGGAGAAAGTACCCCAAGGGCCACAGTTTGGACAACACCGACCTAAAGTAGCCCTGAATGTAACTGCAATAGAAATGTGATGATAGAGGAGATGGCTGGAAGGAACAGTCCATGCCAGTGTGCTCTCACACGTATACACACACCCTGCCTAGCCCCTCCTCACATGCAGCTCTAAACATCCACATTGTATCTAAAAGGCGCATTTCCTATGAGAAGAACTACAAAGAGCGCCAGAGAAGACCGTTAGACTCGTCCCCTGCACGCAGCACCCTCTCCCATCACCTTACCCTGTTCCTGACTTCTGCAGACAGGCCGTAGGACGGGCCCTTGTTAAACTGAGAGCTCATGCTGCCCCGCTGTAGAGGAAGGCCTTCGGATGGATCGCAAGCCGCTCCTCTCCCCAAATCTCTGTCTGTCTTCCTTTCTGTTTGTCTGAGTCAGTTTCCTCTGATTGAGTCAGTGTCTGCGCCCCAAACCACACCCACTTCTCCTCTATTGGCTGATAATAAAAATCCCCATATATGGGCAAAGAGCGCCGAATTCCTCAGGCTGGGTCTGTCCCGCCAGTCCCAAAATGTGAGCGAATTCCCCGCCAGCATCCGGGGCAGAGGCAGGTAGGGCACGGTGTGCGGGGACACGCCCAGTGCACAGGTATCGGCCACACCCAGCACGAGGGGGCTCCTCAGAGAACGCCTCGTCAGGTGGGCTGCTCGTCTCACCTTATCACCAGCTCTGATTTATTGTATTTTTTTTACACCGAATTCTGTCTTGTGAGATACAATTCCCTCAGGTGGAACCAAATCTCTCAGCCCTTCATTCCTCTTCAAATGTCTGTTTTATCTCTGGTGTAGAACCCCGTGTAAAGCCCCATTCACACCCAAGCATTGTGAGAATGCACATTTTTGGATGCGTTCTGTAGACATGTCACAATTATTAATGGAACTCAAAACGCAGCAAGTAGGTGCGAATTTTTGTTGCACAGTAAAAAAAGAAAAAAACTTGCAAAGCTTTACGTTTGTTTACATATTCAAAACAATGGCCTGCACTAATCTGAAGAAAGGAAACGCATGAAACTGCAATAAAACGCATGCAGGTACATGCATTTGTATGTACGAGGCCTAAATGTACTGTTTAACCACTTACCTACTGGGCACTTATACCACCTTCCTACCCAGGCCAGCTTTCAGCGCTGTCACACTTTGAATGACAATTGTGCAGTCATGCAACATTGCACCCATATTACCTTTTATCATTTTTTCCACGCAAATAGAGCTTTCTTTTGGTGATATTTACTCACCGCTGGGTGTTTTATTTTTTGTGCTATAAACAAAAAAAGCAAAAAATTTGAAAGTTTTTCTTTGTTTCTATTATAAAATTTAGCAAACAGTTTTTCTCCTTCACTGATGTGCGTTGATGAGGCTACACTGATAGGCAGCACTGATGGGCACTAGTAGGCAGCACTGATGGGCGCTGATGAGGTGGCACTGAAAGGCAGCATTGATAGGCGGCACTGATGGGCAGCATTGATAGGTGGCACTGATGGGCACAGGTGGGTGGCACTGATCATCAGGGCACTGATCAGAAATGCCATGATGATCAGTACTGATCCCTTCACTGACAATTGCTGGTTATCGGCAGTACTTTCCTCATACTGTGACAGCGTGAGGAAAGTGCAGCCAATAACCGGCAACTGTATTTACCCGGTGATCTGCTGTGTCATTGGACACAGCTGATCATGTGGTAAAAGGCTGCCGTGATTGGTCACTTACCGTATCACGTGATCAGCTGTGTCTGTAGGACACTGATCACCGGCGGTGCCGGGTGTGCGCGGGGGGGGCGTGTTCTTGAATGACGTCCATGGATGTCATCCCAGGATTACACAACCGCGCTGTAGCCATCCTTCAGCTATAGCGCGGTTGTGAACTGGTTAAGTCTAGGTTCACACCTATGCATGTTGTGTTTGATGCGTTTCTTCTTTGTGTTTTTGTCACGTTTTTCATGCATTTTTTTGTATCATTTTTAGAAATTATTCTTGTAGCTATGCAGATTTTAAACGCAAACCGCATTAAAAATGCAATACATGCTTTTTTGCAGTGGTCCCATTGAAGTCTATAGAACCAAAAATGCAACGTTTTGCATTCAAAAAAGTCCCTGACCCTTTCCTAAAAAACACACCAGGTGAAAATGCAGAGATGTGAACATGTCACATAGGGAATCATGTTAACTTAAATGGACTGTACTGCGTTTCTGCAAAACGCAGCGGAAAACGCTTAGGTGTGAACCTAGGGTAAGTCTTGGTTCATGCTAACATGCGTCCTGCATGCCGTGTTTGGGCAAGCACAGCAATTCATTCATTTAAATAGGCTGCTGTACCTGTGGGGAAAAAGTCTCTGACCGTTTTTTTTTTTTAAAACTTGTCTGCTCAGAACAGCACCATTCGTTTTCACACCCCCAAAAACACACTTCGTTTTCCGATGCCTTGGGGTTCCGATAATTATTGGCACCTTTGCGTGTCCCATAATAAGCAGTGTGTTTTGCCTGTGGATTGGGAAATACATAAGATTATGCACGGGTTCCTGACCCACACAAATATGAACCTAGCCTTATTCAGGCAATACACAGGTCGAATTCCAAAAAAGTTTCTGTAGAAAATCAGAAATTTTGTGCTTTTTTTTCACCCGATGTTGCTACCATTGATTTTAAATTTCAACCAACCAAGCCTTCAATTTCACCTCATGAAAAAAATTTTCATGGCCAAGAATTTTCTTTTCTTTCCAGGTCACAGCTCATGCTCATTTCTTTTTCGATTATATTTCTCCCACAATTCTCCCATCATTGATTAGAAATTAGTTCATTTTTCAAAAAATTTCCAACAGGCCCGATCACTCAAATTCGATGGTCACACGAAAATCGCCCGTTTCTGTGGCCCACCAATTATTTCAGGTACTTATATAGCGCTGTCAATTTACACAGCACTTTACATATACAGGTGAAACTTAAAAAATTAGAATATCGTGCAAAAGTTAATTTATTTCAGTAATGCAACTTAAAAGGTGAAACTAATATACGAGATAGACTCATTACATGCAAAGCAAGATAGTTCAAGCCGTGATTTGTCATAAGTGTGATGATTATGGCTTACAGTTCATGAAAACCCCAAATCCACAATCTCAGAAAATGAGAATATTGTGAAAAGGTGCAATATTCTAGGCTCAAAGTGTCCCACTCTAATCAGCTAATTAAGCCATAACACCTGCAAAGGTTCCTGAGCCTTTAAATGGTCTCTCAGTTTGGTTCAGTATGAATCACAATCATGGGAAAGACTGCTGACCTGGCAGTTGTGCAGAAAACCATCACTGACACCCTCCATAAGGAGGGAAAGCCTCAAAAGGTAATTGCAAAAGAAGTTGGATGTTCCCAAAGTGCTGTATCAAAGCACATTAATAGAAAGTTGTGTGGAAGGGAAAAGTGTGGAAGAAAAAGGTGCACAAGCAGCAGGGATGACTGCAGCCTGGAGAGGATTGTCAGGAAAAGGCCATTCAAAAGTGTTGGGGACTTTCACAAGGAGTGGACTGAGGCTGGAGTCAGTGCATCAAGAGCCACCACACACAGACAGATCCTGGACATGGGCTTCAAATGTCATATTCCTCTTGT
Organism: Staurois parvus; assembly: GCF_062004578.1. Taxonomy (NCBI): domain Eukaryota; kingdom Metazoa; phylum Chordata; class Amphibia; order Anura; family Ranidae; genus Staurois; species Staurois parvus. The sequence continues at coordinate 11,789,162 of NW_028317882.1, forward strand.
CAAGCCACTCCTGAACAACAAACAACGTCAGAAGCGTCTTACCTGGGCTAAAGAAAAACAGACCTGTTGAAGGTTGAAGGCCGCTATTGAAGCATCCTGGTCTTCCATAACACCTCAGCATTGCCACAGGCTGATAGCTTCCATGCCACGCCGCATTGAGGCAGTAATTGCTGCAAAAGGGGCCCAAACCAAGTACTGAGTACATATGCATGCTTATACTTTTCAGAGGTCCGATATTGTTCTATGTACAATCCTTGTTTTATTGATTGCATGTAATATTCTAATTTTCTGAGATTGTGGATTTGGGGTTTTCATGAGCTGTAAGCCATAATCCTCACAATTATGACAAATCACAGCTTGAACTATCTTGCTTTGCATGTAATGAGTCTATCTCATATATTAGTTTCACCTTTTAAGTTGCAATACTGAAATAAATGAACTTTTGCACGATATTCTAATTTTTTGAGTTTCACCTGTATATTGTACATTGACATCAGTCTCTAACCCTCAAGGGGCGTACAATCTAAGGTATGGAGGAAAATTCAAACAAAAATTCTTAGAAAACATTTTTGAAAGAAAATTCTGTCGGAATTCAACCCATGTACGACCGACTTAACTGGCAACGTTATTTAACCTCTTCCTGACCATATAATACATACCTGCAGCAACAAGAAAAGTGGGCCTTAAACCCTGGTTCACATGTATGTGGCCGTGCGGGCCACCTTTTGTGCGGGCACAAGAGCCCATTCATTTGAATGGACTCCCGTGCCCTGGGACACGCATGAAAGAAGTCCCTGCACTTCTTTGGAAACCGCAGCCCACATGGGAACTTCGGTTCCCTGTGCGGTTGCAATTTCCAGTGCGGGTGGCGTGCCATTAGCATTAATGGCACCCGCCCGCGGGTCCGCATTCTTCTGTGTGGGTGGTGTGGCTGCACAGATTTTTGTGCAGATCTGCAGCGGCACCACCTGCACATAAATGAACCAGGGCTAAAGGATAAATTCACCTTTGGAACATGTCACATGTTCCATCCGTTGTGAGGGTGGACCATGTAACATGTTCCCAAAGCTGCAGCCACACCCGCAGCCCCTCCCTCCGCCCCCACGGCTCTGTCACTCATTCACAGTGTTATGTGAATGACTGCCTACAAGTCCCGACAGCCTTAGTGGCTGTGGGCTTGTAGTTTTCAGTGAACTACCGCAGTGCTCTGGAGCACCGTGATAGTTCATTGAAACTTCCTGTCAGAATATCTGCTTGCTCGTACATTCCGTACGGCAAGTGAATATTCTGACAGGTGAGCAGGAGACCTGCATGGCATCAGTGATCTACTGATTGCTGGTGGAATACTTTCCAGGCTCCTTTGGACAAAAATAAATGCACATTTTTTTTACCTGCAAAAAAATGTGCATTTATTATTTTTGTTCAAAAGGTGAACATATCCTTTAACGTCAACCTGCCACACATGTGCTTCTTCGGAGGTCTGAGGTTGTGTGCTGAGAGCACACTGCACACTCCCAGCACACTGACTGAGCTGTCTCCAGAAGCTATCAGTCACAACTTCTAATCACAGATGAGCTGAAGCATCCTCTGAACTCACCTCTAGCTGAACTCTAAACTTGCACTCCTTTTACTGCAATGAGCTGCAGGCCAGGTCATTCACAAGCGGCAGTTCACATAAACAAAGAGGCAGGTGGTGGGAATGATCCAGCCTTTAGCATCAGTTTGGAGGTCAATTAAAGATGAGTTCAAGGGATGCACAAGCTCATCCATGCTTCTAATCAGAAACCGGAGGGACAGACTCCTGATCATGTGACCACTGTGAGAGCCAGAAACAGTGGACACGTGATTAGGAAGCCACTCCAACACCCTGCATTAACTACTTCCTGTCCGCCTATAGCAGAAATACTGCTACAGGGCAGCACGGGTGCGCAAAATCACGTATATATAAGTGATTTTTCATTTCTGGGTAGGGGGCACGCCCAAGCCATGCGTGCGCGCCCTACCCGTGCAGCCATTCGCGGCCGTGGTTGTCAATCACCAGGTCCCGGCTGGTGATTACTCGCCGGCGCCTGGTGATTTCCGACGATGTCCGACAGGGAGGAGAACTATTTTGTTTACTGTTTTGTTTATTCTTTAGGGTCTCTGCTTTCAGAAAATATATAATGTTTGGGGGCTTTGTGTAATCTTCTGGCCTAAAATGATTATTTAAACTTGTGCAAAAAACGCAAAAACAGCTCTGGCAACGAAAGGGATAAAGGATAAGCCCGACACTCCTGAGAAGCACCCCAATCGGTGCTCATTACACTGCAAGGTTTCTCTCCTCCCTGCTAGTGCCCAGGTGCAGTGCTGGAGACAGGCAGGGAGGGGAGGAGGAGATAAACAGCGCAATGTTAAAAATATTAAATATTTAGGTCGCCATAAAGCCCCTTTTGTTTTTAAAAGCCCCAGACATTCCTAAAAGCACCTCATATTTAAATATGGTTTTGGTTAAAAAAAAAAAATTGTCTGTACAAGTAGATTGCCATGAGGGACAAGTAGATTGAAACCCCAATTTAGTCCCTGGACAAGTAGTCTTTTCAAAAATTTCAACACCACTGTGTTCATTTAAAAAGTTTTCTTGGGCCAAGCCAACAGATGCGCTTGTTGGGCATGTTCTATTAATTGTATGTACAGTGCCTTGAAAAAGTATTTATACCCCTTGAAATTTTCCGCATTTTGTCATGTTACAACCAAAAATGTAAATGTATTTTATTAGGATTTTATGTGATAGACCAACACAATGTGGCACAAATAAAAAGTGTGGCGTGCATTTGTATTCAGCCCCTTTAACTCTGATACCCCTAACTAAAATCTAGTGGCACCAAGTGCCTTCAGAAGTCACCTAATTAGTAAATAGAGTGTGTATTTTAATCTCAGTACAAATACAGCTGTTCTGTTTAGACCTCAGAGGTTTGTTAGAGAACATTAGTGAACAAACAGCATTATGAAGGCCAAGGAACACACCAGAGAGGTCAGGAATAAAGTTCTGGAGACGTTTAAAGCAGGGTTAAGTTATAAAAAATATCCTAAGCTTTGAACATCTCACAAAACACTGTTCAATTCTTCATCCAAAAATGGAAAGAGTATGGCACAACTGCAAACCTACCAAGACATGGCCGTCCACCTAAACTGACAGGCCGGGCAAGGAGAGCATTAATCAGAGAAGCAGTCAAGAGGCCCATGGGGGAGCTGCAGGGATCCACAGCTTAGGTGGGAGAATCTGTCCACAGAACAACTATTAGTTGTGCACTCAACAAATCTGGCCTTTATGAAAGGGTGGCTAGAAGAAAGCCATTGTTAAAAGAAAGCCATAAGAAGTCCCATTTGCAGTTTGTGAGAAGCCATGAGAACACAGCAAACATGTAGAAGAAGGTGTTCTGGTCAGATAAGACCAAAATTGATTTTTTTGGCCTAAAAGCAAAACGCTATGTGTGGTAGAAAACTAAGACTGCACATCACCCTGAACACCCCACCCCACTGTGAAACATGGTGGTGGCAGCATCATGTTGTGGGGATGCTTTTCTTCAGCAGGGACAGGGAAGCTGGTCAGAGTTAATGGGAATATGGATGGAGCCAAATACAGGGCAATCTTGGAAGAAAACCTGTTAAGAGTCTGCAAAACATGAGACTGGGGTGGAGGTTCACCTTCCAGCAGGACAATGACCCTAAACATACAGCCAGAGCTACGATGGAATGATTTAGATTAAAGCATATTCATCTGTTAGAATGGCCCAGTCATAGCCCAGACCTAAATCCAATTGAGAATCTGTGTCAAGACTTGAAAATTGCTGTTCACAGATGCTCTACATCCAATCTGACAAAGCTTGAGCTATTTTGCAAAGAAGAATGGGCAAAAATGTCACTAGATGTGCAAAGCTGGTAGAGACATCCCCAAAAAGACTTGCAGTTGTAATTACAGCGAAAGGTGGTTCTATAAAGTATTGACTCAGGGGAGCTGAATACAAATGCACACCACACTTTTCACATTTTTATTTGTAAAAAAACATTGAAAACCATTTATCATTTTCCTTCCACTTCACAATTATGTGCCACTTTGTGTTGGTCTATCACATAAAATCCCAATAAAATACATTTACGTTTTTGGTTGTAACATGATAATATGTGGAAAATTTCAAGGGGTATGAATACTTTTTCAAGGCACTGTAGCCTCAGCCACATACAGTATCCACTTAAGCTCTGGAAAGTTTTACCTCCTTCCTGACCAGGGACTTTTTGTGCTATTTGGCACTGTGCTCTATTAACTGGTAATTGCACAGTCATGCAACTCTGTATCCAAATGAAATTTGTATAATTTTTGTCACATATATCAAATATATCATATATATGACATGTCAAATATAGCTTTCTTTTGGTGGTATTTGATCACCACTATTTTTTTTATTGTTTATTATATAACTGAAACAAAAACAAATATTTTTTACTTTCTGTTATAAAACATATCCAATTAAAAATAAAATGTAATTTCTTGATAAATTTAGGCCAAAGTGTATTCTGCTACGTCTTTGGTAAAAAAAAAAAAAATCCCAATAAGTGTATAACTGGTTTGTGTGAAAGTTATAGCGTCTATAAACAATTGTACATCTAGTGGAATTTGACACTATACTAGTAATGGCATTGATTAGCAACTATAGCGGGACTGTGATAGTGTAGCAGATAATCTGGTACTGGCTGGAAGGGACACTAACTGACTGACTCTGACATCAATAGTGACACAAATACAGTGATCAGTGCTAATTCTTTATACTGTTCATTGTACTAAAGACACTGGTTGGGAAGGGGTTAACATCTAGGGGCAATCAAAGGGTTAACTCTGTGCCTAACAGTGTGTAATATGTGTTGCTTTTACTAGCACAGCCACATTGCTGCTCTCTGTACACAGCACTGTGTCGTTGGTAAACACAGAGCTCTGTACTGTGATTCGCTAAGCCGATCAGCCGATCAAGTGGTGTCAACAGTTTAGAAGGGCTAATAATTGAAAACCCCTTCAAACTCCATACAGAGCACCACCATAGTACCCACACCAAGGAGGGAGACCACCACACAATAATCAATATAGAGGATACCCCCCTAGGGTGTATCAAGATTACCAAAATCATGTTAATTATAGGGGTATATAGTCAGGACCACCAAGGATACGGTTAACAAAAACCCAAACCACAAAGACCATTTTATCAAAAAAAAATCCATACACAGACCGTGCCCAGTACCACTATAAAACAGATATTCACTTCTAGCTCAAGAGGAATTTGACTCACCAGCACCCAATCCTTTTTTAGGCTAGAGTCAAAATCCCCCCCAAGGGAGGGGAGAGCTCAGAGACAGACTAACAAAAGAGGATGTAGAGGAGGAAGAAGGAAGCAAAAGAAAAAGAAGGGACTGTTAGGGGGAGGCATTTTTCGATTTGAGCGGTGTACCACTCATTAAGCAGGAAATTAACACCTTAGATAAAGTTTTAAAATTTGCACCCAAAAAAAGTCTGAACAAATTTGAAACCTATGTTAGCATTCAAAAACTAGTGAGGAATCTCAATATCAAAAAATATTATGCTCAGAACCCTAATTTGAGTTCTACCACTAATAGAGAGCATGAGAACCTATTTCATACAACACTCAGAAACAAATCTACTTTCAATCGGAATATAATTGACAATAGATATATAGATATGTTCAAGAAGCTGGTTGTAGAACACTTAGCAGCATTACCCATTAAAAAATTTAAAGACACAGATGAGCTCAAAAAAGGAATAGCATCACTAGAAAACAGGAAAGACATGGTTATCCGCCCAACGGATAAGGGCGGAGGGTTAGTGATTCTATCCAAAAATTACTATGAATCAGTAATGACAGACATGCTCAATGACACTGATAACTATAACTTACTTAATAGTAATCCTACTAAAGCATATACAAAAGTGCTGACAAAACTGGTGAATTACAGAAGTAAGAAAGGCATATTGAATAAGAAGGAGGAAGAATATCTCATACCATCTACATGTAAAATACCTATTACTGGTGAAACTCGAAAAATTAGAATATCGTGCAAAAGTTCCTTTATTTCAGTAATGCAACTTAAAAGGTAAAACTAATATATGAGATAGACTCATTACATGCAAAGCAAGATAGTTCAAGCCGTGATTTGTCATAATTGTGCTGATTATGGCTTACAGCTCATGAAAACCCCAAATCCACAATCTCAGAAAATTAGAATATTACATGCAATCACTAAAACAAGGATTGTACATAGAACAATATCGGACCTCTGAAAAGTATAAGCATGCATATGTACTCAGTACTTGGTTTGGACCCCTTTTGCAGCAATTACTGCCTCAATGCGGCGTGGCATGGAAGCTATCAGCCTGTGGCACTGCTGAGGTGTTATGGAAGACCAGGATGCTTCAATAGCTGCCTTCAGCTCTTCTGCATTGTTCGGTCTCATGTCTCTCATCTTTCTCTTGGCTATGCCCCATAGATTCTCTATGGAGTTAAGGTCAGGCGATTTTGCTGGCCAATCAAGCACAATAATCCCACGGTCATTGAACCAGGTTTTGGTGCTTTTGGCAGTGTGGGTGCCAAGTCCTGCCTCAAAATGAAGTCAGCATCCCCATAAAGCTCGTCTGCGGAAGGAAGCATGAAGTGCTCCAAAATCTCCTGGTAGACGGCTGCGTTGACCTTGGACTTAATGAAGCACAGTGGACCAACACCAGCAGATGACATGGCTCCCCAAATCAACACAGACTGTGGAAACTTCACACTGGACTTCAAGCATCTTGCAGTGTGTGCCTCTCCATTCTTCCTCCATACTTTGGGTCCTTGGTTTCCAAATGAGATGCAAAAGTTGCTCTCATCAGAAAGGAGGACTTTGGACCACTGAGCAACAGACCAGGTCTGTTTTTCTTTAGCCCAGGTAAGATGCTTCTGACGTTGTTTGTTGTTCAGGAGCGGCTTGACAAGAGGAATATGACATTTGAAGCCCATGTCCAGGATCCGTCTGCGTGGTGGCTTTTGATGCACTGACTCCAGCCTCAGTCTACTCCTTGTGAAAATCCCCAACACTTTTGAATGGCCTTTTCCTGACAATCCTCTCCAGGCTGCGGTCATCCCTGCTGCTTCCACACTTTTCCCTTCCACATAACTTTCTATTAATGTGCTTTGGTACAGCACTTTGGGAACATCCAACTTCTTTTGCAATTACCTTTTGAGGCTTTCCCTCCTTATGGAGGATGTCAATGATGGTTTTCTGCACAACTGTCAGGTCAGCAGTCTTTCCCATGATTGTGATTCCTACTGAACCAGACTGAGAGACCATTTAAAGGCTCAGGAACCCTTTGCAAGTGTTATGGCTTAATTAGCTGATTAGAGTGGGACACTTTGAGCCTAGAATATTGCACCTTTTCACAATATTCTAATTTTCTGAGATTGTGGATTTGGGGTTTTCATGAGCTGTAAGCCATAATCATCACAATTATGACAACTCACGGCTTGAACTATCTTGCTTTGCATGTAATGAGTCTATCTCATATATTAGTTTCACCTTTTAACCGTTTCCATACCGGGCACTTTTACCCCCTTCCTGCCCAGGCCATTTTTCAGGTTTCAGCGCTCTCACAATTTGAATGACAATTGCGCGGTCATACAACATTGTACCCAAACTAAAATTTTATCATTTTCTTCACACAACTAGAGCTTTCTTTTGGTGGTATTTAATCACCACTGGGGTTTTTATTTTTTGCTAAATTAACAAAAAAAAACCCACATTTTTCTTTGTTTCTGTTATAAACGTTTGCAAATAAATAATTGTTCTTCATAAATTTAGGCCAAAATGTATTCTACTACATGTCTTTGGTGAAAATAACCCAAATTAGGATGTATTCTTTAGTTTGTAGGAAACTTATAGAGTTCACAAACTATGGTATAGATCTGATTATTGATCAATCCTGAAGTACTGACAGTCAATTCTTAAGGTCCAAGAATGTCAGGACAGTACAGATATCCCCCAAATGACCCTTTTTTGCAAACAGTCTGACGTACTTCATAAGAGGTATGGCGAGTTTTTTGAAGTTGTATTTTTTTTGTCATAATTTTTCGGAAAATGAAAAAATTAAGAAAATTATTTTCACTATTTTTTTTTACATACTGTCACCAGTGCAGTACAGCGTCATCATATAACTGGCATGGCGGTGATCAGGGACACTGACTAGTGACAGTATGAAAAAAATATATATCATTTTTTTTTATTTTTTTTATTATTTTTAATTTTTTATTAAATTGTTTTTCTTTTTTTACGATTTTTTTTTCATATTTCACTATGACCAAAGAAGTACAATGTTACCATAGTAACATTGTACTACTTTGGGGAAGTGATCAGTATTTTTTTTTTTTTTTTTTTTTACACAATTTGCTTATAGCAAAGAATTAAAAGCAAGCATTTACCTGAATGACATCGATTCATTCAGGGGTTTTTTTTTTTTTGTGCTTAGCTGTGATTTGGCCACAGCTAATCACATGACACAGCTGGGCTGTGATTAGCCCAGCTTGTACATGTGATCGCTGTGACCAATCACAGCTACACACACTAGTACACAATGGATGGCATGAATGAAGCCATCCATAGTATACAACTGTCATGTGACCTGCTGTGATTAGTCACAGCAGGTCACATGGTATCGGCAACGGGGCCGGTACTCAGATCTGTCATCGGCTGTGTCCGAGGTACACGGCCGGTGACAGAATGCGCCGCTACGCGGCTCTGCAGGCGCGCAAATGCTAAGGGATTTTGCCGGGCGGCTGATGGTTAAGTTGCATTACTGAAATAAATGAACTTTTGCACGATATTCTAATTTTTCGAGTTTCACCTGTATATATATATATATATATATATATATATATGGTCCCAAAAATAGATAAAGACTTGAACAAACTACTGGGAAGGCCCATTATTAATGGGATAGATTCGTTATCAGCCCGATTGGGTGAATATATTGACTATTATGTAGGGGGTAGGTAAGTGAGCGCAAACAGATAGGGTAAGCAGCTAACATACAGGGTAATCCTCAGTACCTTAGAACGTAAAATGTAAATGGGGTATGTAGCGCTAAAGAACAAATATCAAACAAAGAGAGTGTCACCATATATAGTAACAATAAAGTAGTTCATATAATGCAGCAGGAAGGAAGATGGATATGATCCAATGATGTTCCAAATCCCGTTCAGTAGAGTGAAAAAAGATTAGTGAGGTTGTGCGCTTACCACAAGTACACACAATATGAGCATTGTATGTAAATTAACAGCAACCGGGCATCATGGTCTGGTCAGCAGCATGGGCAACATCTGGTCACATCAGGACATCCGGGTCAGCAGGTCCAACGTTGTCCAGGCCCCCTCTGGCTCTTTATTCCAGATCACTACCTTGCAAAGCTCATTAAAAAACGAGTCGGGAGGCAAGAAGGTACTAATGGTGAAGTACGTTTATTTACAGTATTAGAAGCAAACTAAAGGAAGGAACTCACATCAGTATAAAAGAATACATCCAGGCCCAATACATAGGCTCCCTGGTGGCTAGTGGTTCACTCAGCATGAAAGACATACACATCCAGGTCTAATTGATAAGTCCCTGGTGGCTAGTGGTTCCATCAGCATAAACGCATACACATCAAGACTTTCAATTAAAAGAATACTCATCCAGGTCTAGTAAAAAGATTCCCTGGTGGCTAGTGGTTCCCTGGTAGTAAAGGCGTCAGTAGGGTGGATCCCCTAACATGTTTTGAGCGAAAGCTCGTTTTCAAAGGGGTAGATCCTGCCCTCAGATGCCAAATTAAAATAGCCGCGGTCGCGCATGCGCATTAAGCGCCACTCCAGATTACCGCGCATGCGTGAATGATGTCACATGCCAACACGTAACTACTGCGCATGCGCGAGCGCATCATAAGCATGGACGCTGAAGCCCATTCTCCATATCTGCCCACACATAGGCAGGCTTAGGGCGGGTCTGAACGGCTGCTGATTCCTCCATGATAACGGAGACCAGAGCAGCATCAGTCGTAATACGATCACAGTCTAGATACACTAGACCATCAGGGAAATATATATAAAAACCATAATATATATATATAAATGTACATCAGAAATGTTATAAGTTTAAAGGAACAGCATATGTTTAAGAAATACCATAAATTAATAAAGTTCTGGATCCCATTTTGTTATAGTCCTTAAAATGATCCATCAGTTAATGCACAAAAGGAAAAACATATTATGAGTAAATCATTACTAAAACAATAAAATCATGACTCATTTCAATAATACATATATAGTAGTGTCATAAACAGATGTTATGGACAAATATCAGGTGGTCCCATCAATAATAATGATCATATAGTGTCATGTAAAAATAGTTAAACTAATTTGAAGGGATTATTATATTTAAACTAGCAAAATTAGTATTATTAAATGAAATAGAGCAATACGCTCAAAGATGGGGATATATCATCCTACACAATAGTCTAGATCTCCCCATTTAAAGTGTACCCATTTATGTAAAAGAGGGGGTACAATCATCCATAAATAAAATCATATATAAAAAGCAATATAAATATAGCTGAAACACAAAAATTATTGTCCAACGTATAAATAGACAAATCAGTATAAATTTAAACCTAGGAACAACGTTCCATCATAAAATGATAAAACAATATTATGAATACACGCAAGATTGGAATATGCTAAAAACGAAATTACCAAATTGGTTGTAGATAAAACAAAACCATAGTAAAAATAGCACAGTGGACAGACCGAAAATCTATAATAATAAAAAAGCCATAAAAACAGAGAAAATAAAACATGATAAAAAAGAAATCAACTATTATCAATAAAACAGTTGATGTCCAAGTCTACATTCAGGCCTTTGGGTTAAAGAGACTTGAGTTCTACTATCCACTTAGTCTCAAGTTGGGACACTGCTCTCATTTTGTGCCCCCCCCTCCAATGCTGGTCAATCACATCGATGGCTGTGAATTTAAAAGTTGAGGGGTCTTTGGCATGATAGTCCTTATAATGCTTGGATAATGAGTGGTACTCAAAACCCTTTTTTATATTATTATAATGTTCCCTGAGGCGATCCCTCAAACGTCTTGTAGTCCTACCTACATATTGGAGGTTACAGGGACATTGCAGAAGGTATACCGTATGCGTGGTATTGCATGTTATTGTCGGGTGTATGGTATACCTCTTTCCCGTAATACTGGATCCAAAGTCCCTAACTTTAGTCTTATGTACCCCATTATATCTACAAGCAATACACTTATTGCACGGGTAGAACCCTTTAAGGCCAAATGGTGAGGTCATGCTCCTTGGTGGGTCAACCACATTAGGGGCCACCAAGAGCCTAAGTGGAGGTGCCTTTCTAAAGGTAATCTCTGGGAATTCAGGCAGAGAGTCACCCAATATAGGGTCATTCCTGAGGACGGCCCAATTCTTCTTAATAATTCTAGTAACTTCTCTGAATTGAATGGAGAAATCTGTAATGAAAGGGCAAAATCTTTCAGGTTTTACTCTTTTCTCCATAGTAAGCAGATCCCCCCTATCCAATAAGCCAATCTCATTTGCGGTTTGATCCAGGGTATAAGGGTTATATCCTTTCTCCATGAATCTGGCTTTAAGTAACTCGGATTGGTTCTGATAATCAGGTAAGTTAGTACAATTCCTCCTTAATCTGAGGAATTGTCCCCTAGGGATATTATTTAACCAGGTCGGATGATGACAGCTATCAGTGGGTATGTACCCATTTCTGTCCGTACTCTTAAAATACGTCCTGGTCACAACCTTAGTGCCACTATTAATCAAAACCAGATCTAAAAAGTTGATTTCTTTAAAATCATATTCATACGACAACTTAATATTGAGGTCATTGTTATTCAGAGTAGTAAAAAAATTCCTTAATGAAAACTCATCCCCCTGCCATAAAAGAAACAGGTCATCTATGTAGCGTCGATAAAATATAAGGGGAGGCCAGTCACGTGAATAAACCAAATCTTCCTCCCACCTGGCCATAAATAAGTTGGCCAGGCTGGGGGCAAACCTAGCCCCCATCGCAACACCAGTGACTTGTAGGTAGAATGTATGGTTAAACCAAAAAAAATTCTTTCGCATAGCAAAGTCCAGAAGCTCAAGGATGAACTCCTTTTGCTGCCTGGAGATGTCAGAAACAGTGTCTAGATAGAACTGGACCGCCTCCATTCCATCTTTGTGCTTTATATTGCTATATAAGGCAGAAACATCTGCAGTAACTAAATAAGTTTTCTGATTAATATTAAAGTCTTTTAGATCCATTAGTATTTGCTTCGTATCACGCAAATATGCCGGTGTGGATCTAACCAAGGGTTGAAGAAAAACATCAACATATTCACCTATACGGGAATTAAGTGATCCAATACCACTAATGACGGGTCTTCCAGGGGGGCAACGTGAATCTTTATGTATTTTTGGAAGGCAGTACATTATTGGAAGCCGCGGGGCTGCTGGGCATAAGTATGCTTTTTCTTTTTTAGTTATTATATTATTTTCAAAACCCCGCTTGATAATAGTTTTCAATTCCTTTTTATAGGAAAACATTGGGTTCTTAGGTAACACTTGATATGTCTCCCTGTCATCTAACAACAGATATACCTGTGCCATATAGTCTGCCTTATCCATAATAACTACACTACCCCCCTTATCAGCGGGTCTGACCACAAGATCTTTATTGGCCAGCAGAGATTTAATACTATCGTTAATCTTATGTTGATTACGTAAGTTCTTAACTTTAATACCATCCAAATCTTTTAAAACCATACTTTTAAAAGCATTAATATGTGACTGTGCTGGGGGATTAAAAAGTGAGGCATTCCGTAGATTAGAAGGTTTAAAATCACTATTCCCATTACTGGAGGAATTGTGTACAGAAGGCGTATTTAAAAAGTATCTTTTTATAGATAATCTGCGTGTGAACTTGTGAATGTCCACGTATGTGCTAAATTTATCTAGTTTTTTCTTGGGTGCAAATTTCAAACCTTTATTTAGTAAATTGAGCTCATGATTATTAAGAGTTACTTTACTTAAGTTGAAGATATCCTCGGCTATCACATTTTTCTCTTTTTGTGGTCTATTAACTCTTTTTCCTCCTCGTTTTCCTCTGTACGTGTGCTTCTTTTCCGTGTTGTACTTCCCCCTAAAAAATTATTAGACTGGGGGTTGCGAGGAGCAGGTCCCATATTAGACTGGGAGGTAGGATTTCGTATGTTTTGATTACCCTTCCTATTATAAGGTGGATTATACGAATTCTGATTACCATAGTTGGTCCATCCCCTATTAGGATTCGTAAAGGGACCACCGCGATTCCTTGGTTCAGGGGACCTCCAATATGGTTGATTATTCCCCCTATTATTACTCCTATTATAATCTGGATTATAATAAACTTCTTGTGAGTCCCTCCATGAGACTCTACGCTGTCTGGGTGGTTGCTCCCAACCCCTAGAGTAAGGGAATTGTTGGGTTCCTGTCCTAGGGTATTGATCCAAGGGGTGTGATCCAATATCCCTATTCCCTATTTCCTCATCATCATAGTTGTAAAGATCATTATATCTGTTATAAGTAGAGACATTGTATTCGTCTCTATATGGACCACGTTTAGCCGATTTGGGTAGTGAGGAGGGGGGTTTGGAGGTATTACCAGTGTTATTATGAGAATGGGGGGGTCCTGGTCCAGTAACCCTAGGACCTTCATGGTTAGGGTCAGAAGCACCGTCTTTCCCGGTGTTGTTGGAATCCTGCCAACTAAATACGTTATTGTTTTTATAATCCGTTAATTCTCTATTATATTTTTTCCTCTTTTTACTTTTCTATTCCTTTTCGTTTTTTTCCAAAAGATGTTTAACTTGATCTGACTCAGTTTTATATTCCTCTTTGTTCATATGGGGTCGTAACTTCTCACGTGTTAAATTGATTTCATTATCAAGATAAGATAGTTTTTTCTTCTTACGTGTTACTAGGAATCCTAATAAATCCAAACCCATTTTGTAAAAAAAATTAAACCATTCGGTTTCACAGTTGATATCTCCATTTTCTGGAGGAATATCCCATCTCAGGGATCTGGGTACTAATCCCTCCTTAATATATTTCTCAAGGAGGGTGATATCCCATATAGTTCTAACCTCCGATGTGGCGAGATTAGCTAAATGGAGCAAAATACCATGTAGGTCATTGTCAACAGTGTCCTGAGTAAAGACATCATCAGTAATCGCTGTTCTATTAGACCTTATTTCAAAGATATCCATAATATACAAAATTATTGCTGCTCAACTTAATACAGAGGTATAAATAGCATATATGTAGGGGGTAGGTAAGTGAGCGCAAACAGATAGGGTAAGCAGCTAACATACAGGGTAATCCTCAGTACCTTAGAACGTAAAATGTAAATGGAGTATGTAGCGCTAAAGAACAAATATCAAATAAAGAGAGTGTCACCATATAATAACAATAAAGTAGTTCATATAATGCAGCAGGAAGGAAGATGGATATGATCCAATGATGTTCCAAATCCCGTTCAGTAGAGTGAAAAAAGATTAGTGAGGTTGTGCGCTTACCACAAGTACACACAATATGAGCATTGTATGTAAATTAACAGCAACCGGGCATCATGGTCTGGTCAGCAGCATGGGCAACATCTGGTCACATCAGGACATCCGGGTCAGCAGGTCCAACGTTGTCCAGGCCCCCTCTGGCTCTTTATTCCAGATCACTACCTTGCAAAGCTCATTAAAAAACGAGTCGGGAGGCAAGAAGGTACTAATGGTGAAGTACGTTTATTTAGAGTATTAGAAGCAAACTAAAGGAAGGAACTCACATCAGTATGAAAGAATACATCCAGGCCCAATCCCTGGTGGCTAGTGGTTCACTCAGCATGAAAGACATACACATCCAGGTCTAATTGATAAGTTCTTGGTGGCTAGTGGTTCCATCAGCATAAAAGCATACACATCAAGACTTTCAATTAAAAGAATACTCATCCAGGTCTAGTAAAAAGATTCCCTGGTGGCTAGTGGTTCCCTGGTAGTAAAGGCGTCAGTAGGGTGGATCCCCTAACATGTTTTGAGCGAAAGCTCGTTTTCAAAGGGGTAGATCCTGCCCTCAGACGCCAAATTAAAATAGCCACGGTCGCGCATTAAGCGCCGCTCCAGATTACCGCGCATGCGCGAATGACGTCACATGCCAACACGTAACTACTGCGCATGCGCGAGCGCATCATAAGCATGGACGCTGAAGCCCATTCTCCATATCTGCCCACACATAGGCAGGCTTAGGGCGGGTCTGAACGGCTGCTGATTCCTCCATGATAACGGAGACCAGAGCAGCATCAGTCGTAATACGATCACAGTCCGATTCTTTTATACTGATGTGAGTTCCTTCCTTTAGTTTGCTTCTAATACTCTAAATAAACGTACTTCACCATTAGTACCTTCTTGCCTCCCAGCTCGTTTTTTAATGAGCTTTGCAAGGTAGTGATCTGGAATAAAGAGCCAGAGGGGGCCTGGACAACGTTGGACCTGCTGACCCGGATGTCCTGATGTGACCAGATGTTGCCCATGCTGCTGACCAGACCATGATGCCCGGTTGCTGTTAATTTACATACAATGCTCATATTGTGTGTACTTGTGGTAAGCGCACAACCTCACTAATCTTTTTTCACTCTACTGAACAGGATTTGGAACATCATTGGATCATATCCATCTTCCTTCCTGCTGCATTATATGAACTACTTTATTGTTACTATATATGGTGACACTCTCTTTATTTGATATTTGTTCTTTAGCGCTACATACCCCATTTACATATTGACTATTAATTACAGCCACTAGTAACCCAAACAAAAGCCTACTTAAGGGACACCAAACGTCATACAGCTAATCAATAATATTACCACTAATAGCAACACTGTTATGAGTACTACTGACGTTTCAGCGTTATATATGAACATCAACCATGAAGAAGCCATAGAGGCAGCAAAATGGGCCCTCAATATTCAAAATTCTATAAAATTTGAATAAACCCTGGTATGTGTTTATCAATCCTAGTTATCAATAAACCCCAGGGTTTATACCATTGCGCCTCTAGACTCCAATGCAATGCACAAAATTAAATAATATAATATAGGAGCAGCTATTATCACCTAATTGTAAAATAATATCTAATATGTGACAAAAATATATATCTGTAATATAAAAATGACCACAAATAATAGCGCTGCACTAAAAAAAATTAATTAATCCACCACCAAATAAATGTGTGAAATATTGAATAATTAAATAAATAGAATCCTCACAGAGTCCTTTCAGTAAAGTCCACACATCAATAATGAATATGATCTGCAGTAAATGCAGCTATGAAGTCTTCCATCACCAGTGCATAATCCAGTGCTTAACGCCCCATGGAAGGAGAATTACATACCCTACAAACATTTTTTAAATGTCTTAATAGGAATAATAAAAATATACATCTCAGTTGGGACATTAGTCCCACTAATGTACATTTTCTTGATATCCAGATCATTAACCTCCCTAGTGGTATGATTATGTCAGTATTTATGTGCTCAAAGCGGTACATTGTTTTCAATGGAAATATATTGTTTTTTTATTGTAGGCTTGTCATTCTTAGGAATAACTTACTGAAATCTGTCCGAACAAGAGTCTAGTAAACATCCCGGGTATGATAAAATTTGAAACACTAAATCATAAATTATAATATAATAAATAATAATATAATAATAATAAATGTAATTCAATAATATAATCAAACCAAAAACACTGAAATTTGAAATAGAGCGCCAAGTTCGCACATCACTGAGCTTAGTCGCAGAATCGTTTTCAGTGTCTCATGATGAATTTCCCCACAAATCATTATCACTCAAGTCTGTAAGTGGTTCTAAGTCACTATCATTGTTTTCTAGCTGGTCTAAAACCACTTTTGACCTAAAGGGACGCTTTTTTGGATGCCATGGATGTTTCTCAGTTTCCAGGCAGAAAGAACAGTAAAAATGCAGGCAGGGCACAGGACAAAGCACTCGGGACAAAATGTATTTGAAATGGTTTGATACAGTAATGTAATACTATCAGATTTTAGTGTATCATGTGTATGTAAAATTTTGACATTTTTGAATCTCCCTCCAGTTTTGTCCCCCGTACATCCCGATGCTCGCAGGGAACAGAACTCGGAAGACGGATGCCGGCATCCGTCAGAGGAAATGGCCCGGGATGCAGCGGGAGGACAGCGCGGGGTGATCCAGGGATTCCAGAGCAACGCTGCAGTGTAATCCTAAGTGTAGCTCAGAGTTACCGCATCTGGAACTGAAACTTAACCCCAAGCTACACTCAGGAAAACCGCCAGGGGTGTTAAAGAGGAACCCATATTATATACAAAGACCTATTTTAAAAACACAGATAGGAACGCTTATACCCTGTTAAATAGCTGCCACCATAAATTTTGGCTCACAAATTATAGCTAGAGGACAATTCATGCGTATAAAAAGAAACTGTACTAAAGCCGTAGATTATGAGGAACAAAGTGCCACTTTAGCACAAAGATTTATTAAAAAAGGATACAAATAGGAAATAGTAGAAAAATAAGACATGTAGTAGGCCAATATGATAGAAACATTATACTAATGGATAAAGAATGTGAACAAAAGGAAACCTTTGATGTACCTGTTGTTTTACAGTACAACAAACAGCATAAAGTGGTGGAAAGTATTATCCGAAAACATTGGAACATACTGAAACAAGATAAACATCTTAAAAATGTTATACCTATAACACCAAAATTCATATGCAAAAAGGCACCGAATTTGAGGGACAAATTAGTCAAAAATGTTATTGAACCCCCCCACACAAACATCCATGGTCAGTTTCTTCCAGGGGACCGGTTTTTATGCATGTGGAAGGTGTTACGGTTGTAGCAGGGTAAAAGGAGTAGTTTACGCCTTGAAATGTCCCTGTAATGTGATCTATATAGGAAGAACCAAAAGAGCTCTAAAAGGCAGAATTAAAGAACATGTTTATAATAGTAACAGAGGTTACAGATACCATCACTTATCACAGCACGTCCGTACCTTTCATAATAAGGATGCCAGCCTCATTCAATTTTGGGGTATCGAAAAACATGTTAGTCATTGGAGAGGGGACAATAAAATTAGAGAACTTAGTAAAAAAGAATCCAGGTGGATCCATGAAATGAATAGTTTAGCACCTGCGGGCTTGAACAAAGATTTTGATCTTTCTTCTTTTATTAGTAATCATTAGGAATCTCAATAATAAATCATGATAGGGGAGAGACCCCATAAGGATTAATTATACCATCACTCAGAATAACCAGATCTAACAACAATGCTATAACAGTCATTTATTAACAGTAGTAGTGGTTACAGACATTCGCCTCTGGGTATATTACCATATGTTTTACAGTGAGGAACAGAAGTATTTGAACACCCTGCGATTTTGCAAATTCTCCCACTTAGAAATCATGGAGGGGTCTGAAATTCACATTGTAGGTGCATTCCCACTCTGAGAGACAGAATTAAAAAAAAAATTCAGTAAATCACATTGTATGATTTTTAAAGAATTTATTTGTCTTGCACTGCTGAACATAAGTATTTGAACACCTAAGAAACAGCAAGAATTCTGGCTCTCAAAGACCTGTTACTGTGGCTTTAAAAAGTCCATCTCTACTCCACTTATTAATCTAACTTAGTAGCACCTGTCTGAGCTCTTTAAAGACACCTGTCCACCCCACAGTCAGACGCCAACTACTACCATGGGCAAGACCAAAGAGCTGTCAAAAGACACCAGAGACAAAATTGTGGACCTCCACAAGGCTGGAAAGGGCTACGGGGCAATTGTCAAGCAGCTTGGTGAAAATAGATCAACTGTTGGAGCAATTGTTAGAAAATGGAAGAGGCTAAAGACGACTGTCAGTCTCCCTTGGACTGGGGCTCCATGCAAGATCTCACCTCGTGGGGTATCACTGATGATAAGAAAGGTGAGGAATCAGCCCAGAACTACAAGGGAGGAGCTGGTCAATGACATGAAGAGAGCAGGGACCATAGTTTCAAAGGTCACTGTCGGTAGAACACTACGCCATCATGGTTTCAAATCATGCATTGCACGGAAGGTTCCCCTGCTCAAGTCATCACATGTCCAGGCCCGTCTGAAGTTTGCCAATGACCATCTGGATGATCCAGAGGAGGCATGGGAGAAAGTCATGTGGTCAGATGAGACCAAAGTAGAACTCGTCGTGTTTGGAGGAAAAAGAAGGATGAGTTGCATCCCAATAACACCATCCCTACTGTGAAGCATGGGGGTGGTAACATCATGCTTTGGGGGTGCTTTTCTGTGAAGGGGACAGGACGACTGCACTGTATTAAGGAGAAGCTGAATGGGGCCATTTTATTGTGAGATTTTGAGCAACAACCTCCTTCCCTCAGTCAGAGCATTGAAGATGGGTCGTGGCTGGGTCTTCCAACATGACAACGACCCGAAGCACACAGCCAGGATAACCAAGGAGTGGCTCTGTAAGAAGCATATCAAGGTTCTGGAGTGGTCTAGCCAGTCTCCAGACCTAAATCCAATAGAACATCTTTGGAGGGAGCTGAAACTCCATGTTGCTCAGTGACAGCCCCGAAACCTGACAGATCTAGAGGAGATCTGTGTGGAGGAGTGGGCCAAAATCCCTGTTGCAGTGTGTACAAACCTGGTCAAGAACTACAGGAAACGTTTGACCTCTGTAATTGCAAATGAAGGCTTCTGTACCAAATATTAACACTGATTTTCTCAGGTGTTCAAATACTTATGTTCAGCAGTGCAAGACAAATAAATTCTTTAAAAATCATACAATGTGATTTCCTGAATTTTTTTTTTAATTCTGTCTCTCAGAGTGGGAATGCACCTACAATGTGAATTTCAGACCCCTCCATGATTTCTAAGTGGGAGAACTTGCAAAATCGCAGGGTGCTCAAATACTTCTGTTCCTCACTGTATATCTGAATGTATTTGTTATTTATATATTGTTGATGTTTTTTTAGTCATTAATTTATAGCTATAGGTTTTTAATTACTATGCCATAGTACTTATTCATTTTAACAGGAGCAGTGGTTACAGGCATCCACCGCTGGACATAATACTCTTTATTGGTTTACAAAAGTATGCAATTGTCATTAATAATTGTAGATGTTTTATTAGTTATTCCACTTACAGTTTGTGGTTTTACTTATAGTTTTATGGGTTTAGATGTTCGATTAGATTAATATTATCTCCTAGTATATGTCCTGCTATAGGCGGAATACCCCTTTAGGATAGAGTGTTTCATAATACGTACATTGTGCTTTTAATAACACTAATTCAAATTTAAGAATATATATTTATTTATTTTAGGTACTTATATAGCCATCAATTTACGCCGCGCTTTACATATATATTGTACATTCACATCAGTCCCTAACCCTCAAGGGGGCGTACACTCTAAGGTTCCTAACTCACATTCATACATACACATACTAGGGACAATTTAGACAGGAGCCAATTCACCTACCAGCATCTCTTTGGAGTGTGGGAGGAAACCGGAGTACCCAGAGGAAACCCACGCAGGCACAGGGAGAACATGCAAACTCCAGGCAGGACGTGCTGTGGCTGGGATTCGAACCAATGACCCAAGTACTGCCAGGCAGAAGTGCTAACCATTTAGCCACTGTGCTGCCCGGATGGATGGATAGATGGATAGATAGATAGATATGGATATTATATTTAGGTATTTATAGAGGTACACAAAAGTTTTTGTTTTATAAAAGTTTTTAATTAAATTATTGAGATTATAGTCATTACATTTAAAAAAAAAACCACACAGATATTATTGTAAATAGGCATATAACTTAGCATTAGTATTTAGCCAGTATTAGGTAGCATTATTGAGCTCTTTACATGCTTGCACACCCACAGATTTTAATTTAGATAATTGATCAAATGTGGCTGTTTTGCAATTGGTAGTAGAGCGCGACACCACTTGATTTAATTTTTATTTTCTATGACAAAATGGTATGAGTATGTGTAGAGTGTAAGCGAACCACTAATTTTCACATATTTCTTTACACAATTTTATGATAACTTCATTTTCATTATTGTATTGATTTTACCACACAGCATTGGTAATAAATATTTAAATATTTTAGCATACACCATAGTAGCTCACAAGACCCCACAGTATCTATTGACCGGGACCTGCTGACCGACTTGTGCTGTACAGAATGACAGCACAAATCAGGCGGGGGGAGGGGGGGGGGCATATGCCCTGTACCTGGAAATGCTGGATTACATACATGTACATTGTGAGTACTGAAACCTACTTCAGTGCTAATTGTGAATCGCCTGCACCTAACACATACTCATACTAGTGTGCTAAATCAATATAATACACTATATATTATGTATCACTAAAATGAAAAAATATATGAATATTCAATTCCTTATTGTGCCTTTACAAAAAATATTATTTTATGTATAATTGACAGTTTATAGACCGTCTTGTAGGTATGTTGATAAAGTAGTAGTGATTACCATGCCACTATGCCAGCGAGGGTGGTATGGTGTCAGATTTTTATAAGGTTTATAAAATGGTGCATACATTATTAATCCATATATATATATACACACACTGTGGTACACACTTCATGCTTATGAGGATAAAGCTGCAGTGATGTACAGTAGAATAATATGTAATAATTGTATGAACACCACATGAGGGCCTTCAATAATATGGCCACTTTGTAAATAAATAATAGATAATATGTTGTTATATCAATGGGATGACTTACAAATATAGGCATACGCTTGTTTTTTATGAAAATAGTATTATATTGTAACCTCCCTCAAAATGGCGGCCGGCTGGCGGGTAATCTAGGCCCTATATGGTTCCTGCATGGCCAAAATAATCCTTTATGCCAGCTGAAACTAATTGGAATCATTATTATTATATTATGGGATCATGTGGGGCATGCATAATTGCAGAGCGGCAGCTTGCGGCACTATGCATGGACATGGAGTATCACTTCGATGTGATCTCCATGCCAGGCTCCAACAAAATGGCGTGGAAGCGTCCCTATATAAGGCTACAGAGCGGCGTAGCATCCAATCATTTCTCCATGATGAAGCCACGTGACCAGTGGCAACGACCTTATAGGGAAGGGGCTCTGAGGTCATGACGCTTAATGGTACCATACTGACACCAGCTGGCAATTTTAGGTTTTTCACCATAAGAAAAGATCTGAAGGACACATTTGTGAACAAAGTGGTTTTATATGCAGATTATATGTGAGTGCATTACTTTAATGTTTTTTTAAAGGATAATACACTATGATTTGATGCATTCCTCTATATAAACCACCGTGGAAGGGAAGATTATTATTTGAGTGGAGAAGGACCCCAAACAGCAAGATATCATCTTTTCCATTCTCTGGCCCATTTAAAAGGACACAAGCTTTATATGACTTTACTTAATGGTTTGGTCATATACTTGCGGTGAGAGCACAACCGGTGGCGGAGCACGTCCATGAAAGTTTTTTGCACAAAATATTTTATTTCAGAAGCACGGGTTATTATATTTTAAAGTGAACTATGCAAGTTTGAAGAAATCTTATTTATGGACTTTCCTGATAATTATATGGACACTGTTATTGGAAATTGACACTGGTTTAATATATTTTTTATATATTGTTTTATTTATTTTTATTCACTTTTATTCATCTTTTCACATCTCATTTAATTGTTTATTTATGGTGGTATGCAATATAAGTAATAGCAATTGGATGTATAATTTTAAGTGAAGCACGGCACATTAAGGTATAACATATATGTACATGATCCAGTTGGATTGCTTTTAGAAGCAGCGGGAGAGGATTTCGTCCCCCCCTGCCTCCTTCCACGGCTTTCTTGGGCTCACCTGTCCCACCGGGGAACCCGAGAATCCAGCCAGTGACTCTGCAGGCTGACCATAGAGCCGATCGGAGACTGGAATGGCTCCGATCATCTCTATGGTCTAAGAAACCAGTAGCGATGAGCATTTAATCACTGCTGGTTTCGCCAGAAGTTTGAAAAACGCATCAGATCATACAGATATTGGTATGTTTTGAAGATCTGAGGGCAGAGGAGAGATCTGGAGTCTAATAGAGTAAAAAGGACTTGCCACTGCCTATTGCTATCACAGGGGATATTTACATTACCTGTGATAACAATTAAAAGAAAAATTAAAAAAAACAGTGTAAAAACTAAAATAACTAAATAATTACAATTGGGTATTATTTTGTGTTTTTGTGCATTAGAATTCAAAAAGTATATTTTTTTCCCAAAAAATTGCATTTGAAAAACCACTGCGCAAATACCGTGTGGGTTAAAAAATTGCAACAACCACCATTTTATTCTCTAGGGCATCTGCTTTAAAAAAATATATAATGTGTGGGAGTTCTAAGTAATTTTCTAGCATAAAATACTAATTTTTACATGTACAAAAAAAGTGTCAGAAAAGGACTGGTGTTTAAGTGGCTGCACTAATGTATGCTGCTTTGCAGAAAAAGCTGCATGCACCTTTTTTTGGTGCATTAGGCAGCCCATTCAAAAGGTGCATGCTAGGTGTATATGTTATGCTGCGTGTTAACCCAGTGCAACAGTGTGGATTGGCCCCAAGACTTCTCTTCAAAAGGGATATAGATACTGAAACTTTCTATATTCGAACACTGAGGCTCCATTAACATTAGGGTGTTTCAAATCGCAGGCGGAACTGCCGTGATTTGAAAATGCACAATCGCGTGTTCAGGTTGCATTAATTTCAATGGCACCTGAAAACACAGGGCATTTTGCTGTGATCGCAGCACATTTTTCCAGAACATTTTTGGGCGTTTTGGTGTGATTTTGTTTGCGTGATCATGGCACGTTTGTCACATGGAAAAACGCACTGCGATCACGCATTTTCGCAGTGCGTTTTCAAATCGCCGGCAGAATCACAGTGATTCCGCCCACAATTTGAAATGCACTAGTGTGAATGGAGTGTAAGATTTGCTCAAGTAGTTATGATGGGAACAGACCCCCCTAATTCAGGAATCAGTGTGAAAATGGCATATTAAAACAATTAACTCTCTTTCTTTAGAACAGAAAAAGGTAGGAATTTGTAATGAAATTTCCTAAAATTCACCCAGAAGGGATCTTTTTTTTTTCTCAAAAAAAGTGGAGTTTCATTTTAACAATATGTAAACACTTGAATATCCATAGTCTAGGCACAGATGCACTATGATGTGGAACTCCAGCCTTTCACCCCCTACTGACCTCCCTCTACCCCGTGGGTCCATACTACTTCCTGCAATTCACTATTCAGTCCAGCTGCATTGTGGAAGCTTCCTCCTCTGGTGGCAGGGTGGCATCCTTTCTGGACCCAGGAGCTCAGTGACATATGAGCACTACTTAGTTCTGTAAACCAGATACCTTACTGTAATGTCAGGAGTAAGGCTGCTCTCACTTCTTCATTCAGGCAGCTGGAGAACAGAGCACAGAGCAGGGGCTGCAACAGCTGCTGTAGGGTGGATTCTGCTCTCTCATTCCTCCAAGAGCAGGCAGACGGGGCACCTTCTCAGAACATAAGAATATACCTTCTCAGTATCAGCACTAGAGTAAGAGCAGAGTGCCCTTCATCCTGTCTCCTCTTGTCAAGGGATATATCATATTACTACCACTAGCCCCTCCCTCCTAGATTGTAAGCTCCAAGGAGCAGGGCCCTCAAATCCCTCTTGTATTGAACTGTATTGTTGCTGAATTGTCTCCCGTTATATTGTAAAGCGCTGAGCAAACTGTTGGCACTATATAAATCCTGTATAATAATAATAATATTCCCAGAGAGTTGTAGAAGGAGAGGCTGCCTTCATTTCTAGTTTGGAATAGTAGAAAAGAAGGAGCTCCCGACGTCCAAAATAATGCGTTTTTGATAATGCATTTTTTGATGGCAGATTAGGAGGCATTTATTGAGAGTAAGTACATCAACACTTAACAAACTCGTGCAGACTCCACCTCCGCAACATCACCAAAATCCGCACGTTCCTAACCCCAGAAACCACTAAACAGCTCATCCACTCCCTCATCATATCACGACTCGACTACTGCAACTTCCTCCTCACTGGCCTGCCTCGCCGCTGGCTATCCCCGCTTCAGTCGATCCTGAATACGGCTGCCAGACTCATTCACCTTTCCAACCGCTCTGTCTCCGCCACCCCCCTCTGCCAATCCCTCCACTGGCTTCCGATTGCGCAACGGATCAAATTCAAAATCCTAACGCTGACGTACAAAGCTGTCCACCATACTGCCCCGTACTACATCTCTGACCTAATATCCAAGTACCGCCCAGCACGCACACTCCGCTCCTCACAAGACCTCCTTCTCTCTAGTTCCCTGGTCTCCTCCTCCCATGCCCGCCTTCAGGACTTCTCCAGGGTGTCACCCATCCTCTGGAACTCCCTGCCCCAACCCATCAGATTATCACCTACTCTCCTCTCCTTTAGGCGCACCCTGAAAACCCATCTCTTCAGGGAAGCCTACCCCACCCCCTGCTAACTTGCCGACCTCCTCCACTCTTCCTACCACTCCATCCCCCACAGCTATCTCCTCCTGTGCCACCACCCCCTCCCTCCTAGATTGTAAGCTCGAAAGAGCAGGGCCCTTGATCCCCTCATGTTTTGCATTGTATTGGTATTGTTCTGTCACATGTTCTGTCCCCCTTTGTAATGTACAGCGCTGAGCGAACTATTGGCGCTTTATAAATACTGTATAATAATAATAATAACCCAACGAGTTTTGGGAGAAAGACTCTTCCTTCTTCAGGGCTGTTGCTGCACGCTATTAAATGGGAAAAATTCCCTGAGATATTGATCTGGTCAGTTAAGTAACAGAGTGGGGGGGGGCAACAATGAGACAACCCCAAATCAGGAATGGTTTTACAGGTGGAGGCCGCTGACAGGTTTTTTCCCTACTCATCTTTTTTTCGGACTAGTTTTGCATTTGGCTAGGGTCAGTGTCACTACTGATAGCATGAGGCAACACATGGACCCTACTCCCTCCTCCAGAGGTTGCCAGGAGTTCCTTGACAATGAGGAATTTCTGCCTCTCAGATAAGTTTCCACAAACACCATTGATCTTTTTAGCAATCTTTAAGGGGGTAATTCTTCCCAATGACAACAAATGTTAGTAGCATTCTTCCCACTGATCATTACACTAATGCGTCATGAGTTGTAGATATAATAATTTTTAGCAGGGGTTCCCTGATAATGGAAAGATATTTCAAGGGTTCCTCTGTGTTGGTTGCAAAAGGCTGCTCTACAGGCTAGGCAATGGCACTCTGACTGCCATTAGGTATCAGGAAGAAATCCTTGGACCCATTATCAGACCCTACGCTGGGGCAGTGGGTCCTGGGTTCCTCCTGATGTATGACAATGCCCGGCCTCATGTGGCAGAATATGCAGGCAGTTGCTGGAGGATGAAGGAATTGATACCATTGAATTACCCCCACGCTTGCCTGACCTAAATCCAATAGAACACCTCTGGGATATCATATTTTGGTTCATCTGACACCGCCAGGTTGCACCTCAGATTGCCCAGGAGCTCAGTGATGCCTTGGTCCAGATCTGGGAGGAAATACCCCAGGACACCATCCACTGCCTCATTGGGAGTATGCCCTGACGTTGTCAGGCATGCATACAAGCATGTGGGGGAAAAACAAACTACTGAGTACCATTTTGAGTTGCTGCAATGAAATTTCAGCAAAATGGACTAGCCTGCTGCATCATTTTTTCACCTTGATTTTTGGGGGGTGTCTTTGAATTCAGTCCTCTGTAGGTTGATAATTTTTATTTCCATCAAACAATGGAAACAATTTCAATCAATCCGTACATTTCTAACACAGTCCATATCAGTATAGATATCCAGTCTGATATTTTTCCCCATTGAGATCTGATGCGTTTTCAATGTGTTCCTTTAATTTTTTTGAGCAGTGTACAGGTGAAACTCCAAAAATTAGAATATCGTGCAAAAGTTCATTTATTTCAGTAATGCAACTTAAAAGGTGAAACTAATATATGAGATAGACTCATTACATGCAAAGCAAGATAGTTCAAACCGTGAATTGTCACAATTGTGATGATTATGGCTTGCAGCTCATGAAATCCCCAAATCCACAATCTCAGAAAATTAGAATATTACATGCAATCAATAAAACAAGGATTGTACATAGAACAATATCGGACCTTTGAAAAGTATAAGCATGCATATGTACTCAGTACTTGGTTTGGGCCCCTTTTGCAGCAATCACTGCCTCAATGCGGCATGGCATAGAGGCTATCATCCTGTGGCACTGCTGGGGTGTTATGGAAGACCAGGATGCTTCAAAAGCAGCCTTCAGTTCTTCTGAATTGTTTGGTCTCATGTCTCTCATCTTTCTCTTGGCAATGCCCCATAGATTCTCTATGGGATTCAGGTCAGGCGAGTTTGCTGGCCAGTCAAGCACAGTAATCCCACGGTCATTGAACCAGGTTTTGGTGCTTTTGGCAGTGTGGGCAGGTGCCAAGTCCTGCTGGAAAATGAAGTCAGCATCCCCATAAAGCTAGTCTACGGAAGGAAGCATGAAGTGCTCCAAAATCTCCTGGTAGACGGCTGCGTTGACCCTGGACTTAATGAAACACAGTGGACCAACACCAGCAAATTACATGGCTCCCCAAATCAACACAGACTGTGGAAACTTCACACTGGACTTCAAGCATCTTGCAGTGTGTGTCTCTCCATTCTTCCTCCATACTCTAGGTCCTTGGTTTCCAAATGAGATGCAAAAGTTGCTCTCATCAGAAAAGAGGACTTTGGACCACTGAGCAACAGACCAGGTCTGTTTTTCTTTAGCCCAGGTAAGACGCTTCTGACGTTGTTTGTTGTTCAGGAGCGGCTTGACAAGAGGAATACGACATTTGAAGCCCATGTCCAGGATCCGTCTATTTGTGGTGGCTCTTGATGCACTGACTCCAGCCTTAGTCCACTCCTTGTGAAAGTCCCCAACACTTTTGAATGGCCTTTTCCTGACAATTTTCTCCAGGCTGCGGTCATCCCTGCTGCTTGTGCACCTTTTTCTTCCACACTTTTCCCTTCCACATAATTTTCTATTAATGTGCTTTG
Organism: Staurois parvus; assembly: GCF_062004578.1. Lineage (NCBI taxonomy): Eukaryota > Metazoa > Chordata > Amphibia > Anura > Ranidae > Staurois > Staurois parvus. Next base: position 11,817,477 of record NW_028317882.1, read on the forward strand.
ATACAGCACTTTGGGAACATCCAACTTCTTTTGCAATTACCTTTTGAGGCTTTCCATCCTTATGGAGGGTGTCAATGATGGTTTTCTGCACAACTGTCAGGTCAGCAGTCTCCCATGATTGTGATTCCTACTGAACCAGACTGAGAGACCATTTAACCTCCCTGGCGGTATGATTATTTCAGATTTTTGGTGCTGAAAGCGGTACCATTTTTTTGCATGGAAATATGTATTTGTTTACTTATAGGCCTGTAATTTTTAGGAAAAACTCAATGAAATCTGTCCGAACAAGAGTCTAGTAAACATCCCGGGTATGATAAAATTTGAAACACAAAATCATAAATTATAATTTAATAAATAATCATAAAAATAATATAATAATAATAAAAAATTTAATTCAATAATATAATCAAACCAAAAACACTGAAATTTGAAATATAGCGCCAAGTTCGTACCTTGCTGAGCTCAGTCGCAAAATCGTTTTCAGTGTCTGATGACGAATTTCCCCCACGAATCCTTATCACTCAATTCTGCAAGTGGTTCTGATTTACTATCGCTGTTCTGTAGCTGATCTAAACCGCTTTTGACCTAAAGGGACACTTTTTGGATGCCATGGACGTTTCTCAGTTTCCAGGCAGAAAGAACAGACAAAATGCAGGCAGGGCGCCGGACAAAGCACTAGGGACAAAATGTATGTGAAATTGGTTGAGACAGCAATGTTTTACTATGTAAAATGTAAAAAAAAAAATTACATTTTTTAAAATTTTTAAATTTCCCACCGCCGGCGGCGCCCGTACGTCACGACGTCACAGGGACAGGACACAGAAGCCGGATGCCGGAGGAGATGGCAGGGGACACATCGCGGGAGCGCAGGGTAAGGTAAGTGAAGCACAAATGCCGGAGCAGTGCTGCATGGTATTCCCGAGTGTAGCTCGGGGTTACCGTTTGTGGTACTGAAATGTTACCCCGAGCTACACTCGGGAATACCGCCAAGGAGGTTAAAGGCTCAGAAACCCTTTGCAGGTGTTATGGCTTAATTAGCTGATTAGAGTGGGACACTTTGAGCCTAGAATATTGCACCTTTTCACAATATTCTAATTTTCTGAGATTGTGGATTTGGGGTTTTCATGAGCTGTAAGCCATAATCATCACAATTATGACAACTCACGGCTTGAACTATCTTGCTTTGCATGTAATGAGTCTATCTCATATATTAGTTTCACCTTTTAAGTTGCATTACTGAAATAAATTAACTTTTGCACAATATTCTAATTTTTTGAGTTTCACCTGTATATTCACTTGCCTACTGGGCACTTTTACCCCCTTCCTGCCCAGGCCAGTTTTCAGCTTTCAGTGCTGTTGTACTTGCGTGGTCATTCACGTTGCGTGGTAAATTCACTGATGTGCGTTGATGAGACTGCACTGATAGGCAGCACCGATGATTTTCAGGGTGTCTTTGAATTCAGTCCTCTGTAGGTTGATAATTTTAATTTCCATTAAACGATGGGGCATCCTTACATTCCTAACACATTACCCAGTGACTGCTGTCATTCCAGGGGCAGAAATTAATTTCCAGTTGGGAGCTATGCTGATAAGGAGATCTGAAAAAGAAAGTACACAGAGGATGGGGGGAGCAACTCAGCCCCAGAACTTCCCTCTCATAGCTACCCTTCATCCCTCAGCACCCTTCAGCTTTTCTCCCTCTCTTAGAGCTACACAGGGCTCTGTAGTTAAATGCACCCCACAAAGCCCTTAGCTCTGTGGCCTGGATGCCTGCCACATGAAGCACTGTTACAACCAGGATCGATTTGGGGCACAAGGCCACTATGTATTTACAGTGGCACCAACCAATATGTTATGAGTCTTTGAGGAAAATCTCCAAATACACAGTTCAAGAACACATACATGCGCCAGCAAAAAGGTAATTTGCACACACTGCACATGCAGGGGCGTATTTACCACAAGGCAATTGCCTAGGGTGGCATTTTTCAGGGGGACAGCACCTCCCCCCAAAAAAAGGGATGAAAGAAAGGACATGTGCACCATGGGAACCAGGTGGGATCCGAGATGGGCTGCTTGATGGTGAATGTAGAGCCTGGCTCTTGTTCCCAGGGACGTCTGGAGCTGTGAAGATGAGTGTCTCTCTATGGCCGGGAAGGGGGGTAGTGGAAGGGCCTGAGGGGTGGGGGGCAGGGGTGTTGTTGGTCGATGTCAGGCTTTCTCCGTGGGAGGGGGAAAGGGGGTTGTGTTGGTCAGTGTCCGTGGGGGCAGATGATTTTTGTGTTGCCCAGGGCAGCGCAAAACCTAAATACACCACTGTGCACATGTGCATCGCCAGGTGGCAGATGTTTTTGTGTTAAAAGTGTGCTCAGTGCACACTCCCAGCATAGAGAATGAGCTGACAAAAACAGACACCAGTCCCCACTAACAACTATTATCCAGTGGGACCAGCTGCCGATCATATGATTACTGTGACAGCAATCACACTGATCAAATGATTGCTGATCCTTCCCTCCCTTCAGGCATACATGCTCTATTAAAGTGATATTAAAAGCAATTAAAAAAATATAACGAACATGTTATACAGTATTTAACTGCTCTCTGCATTGGTTTTCCACAGGACAGCCCTGATCCTCCTCTTCTTGGGTCTTCCGCCGGAGCTCCTGGCCCCTCCCTCCTGCCTATTACCCCCTTGCTATGGGGGAACCTAAGCAGGCTTGCTCCTGAGCCCCTGCTCTGCATGCCCATTTACACGCAGAGCCATTGCTTGGCTCCGCCCCCTATCCTCATTGGCTGTGATTGACAGCCAATGGCTCCTGCTGCTGTCTCAACCAATGAGGAGGGAGAGTCCCTGGAAAGCCAAGGCTCTGGTGCACATCGCTGGATCGTGATGGGGCTCAGGTATGTATTGAGTAGGGGGAGATGGGGACGCTGCATAGAATGCATGAAGGTAAAAAACCTTGAGCCTTTACAACCATTTTGAAAGGGACAGTGGGGCTGGGTGGGAAGGATTAAAGCAGCAATAAATCCAAAAACAAAAATGTAATACTGTGTATTGGAGCTTACCAATCCTTACATGAGTTTGTTTTCTTTATTTTTCCTTTATTTTCACCTGGTCTTTGAGGGTGTCTCCACGCTGGATGGAGAAGTAACGGAGACAGCAGCATTGTCAGTCTCAGAGTAGGTAGTGTTAAACGCACTAGCATATTTAGACTGACTTAACTAACAAATTAAAGCCGAACTCCAGCTAACACACATTTTAACCTCTTCATGCCGGCCCGAACGCAAATGTGCGGCCTCCCGGTGTCTGGGCCTAGACACCGAGTGGCCGCACATTTGCGTTCTATTAAAAAAGAACATATGTGCTGAGAGCGCGCGCCCTGCGTGTCCCCAGCACACATGTCCAGTACTCACGGAAAGGTCCTGATCTCTTTTGATTGGGACCTTTCCTGATCATGTGTCATGGCGGTCACATGACCCTAAACCCCACCCCGCCTCCCGGCTTCTGAAACCCTTAAAGGGCTGGGAGGTGCTGGCGTGAAGGTGTTAAGCAGTAACAATTTTATTTTGTTCTTTTTGATAAAGGTTTTACATAAATGAATAAAGAGGACCATTGTAAGTACCCCTGTCAGTGTTAAATTATTTGTGCCAACTCTCTAATGGCCACTTTTGCTGGACAGGTTGGTCTGCTAAGGGGAGTGATAAGCATTATAAACCTTCCTTTACAAGTGAACAGAAGGATTCTCAGCACTTACCAGCTAACGTAAAAAAATAAATAAATAACAATTTATGTTAAAAACAGGTTTTAGTTGCACACATTTGCAAATTTACTGTATGTGGAAGCCATACTGCCTTGCCAAATCCCCTCTGTAAAGTACGGTCCTAAATAGCTACTAAGAAGAGCTGTGCATTTTTTTTAGTTCAATAATTTTTTATTGCTTTCGATTTTGGAGTTGTGCTTTATGATATGCTACGTATAAATATTCTTAGCGGAAGAAGCTTATACTCAGAAGTCTGCTGTGGCCCCAGATAAACTACTAGAGAAAAGTATTTTATGGATAGTGAAAATTCAATTTCCCCCCTCACCTCCTCTCCTGGCAAAACTGTAGTTAACAGAACTGAAAATGCTTCTATTCCTTCCCTGTTCAGTTGCTACCTTTGTTCTCCTGAAAGTTACTTTATATCTCCCACAACCAGGGGCGGACTGACAACTCTCGGGGCCCCCGGGCAATAGGGAATCATAGGGCCCCTGTGTCCTCTCCCACACTCAAATCACACCCAAAAAAGCCTATGAAAGGTACCAGGGACATCTCATGGGGCCCCCTACTGACCCCGGGCCCTCGGGCAGTGCCTGAGTTCCCCAATGGTCAGTCCGCCCCTGCCCACAACGTTAAGTCGGTTGGCTTATACATACAGTAGCTGTTCTCATGAAGCCTGTCGCTGAGGATTCTACAGCAACAGTGCATCCCCTAAGAAGCCATATCATGCTGTAATTGTACCCTCCAGTGGTTGTAAGTATGTAGTACAGGGGATGAAGTTTTAACATAACAGAGCCCTAAAGAGGCAGCTCAAGTCCTGAAGAGCAGTGAAACAGATTATGTGAAAAATTTGCTACAAGATTATAGCCCAATTTACATATTCTAACCTTCTGTTGTTCCATATTAGCAATGTGACAGAATAAACCCTGACCTTACCACTTCTGAATTGTTGGTCAGTTTAGAGTGAAAATCTGTGCCAACTACAGCAATAAATCTGTTGCAGACCTGTGCATACCTGTCACTATTGGCTACCCAGGATTACAATCATAGGGGTCGCAAATACACAGAAAAATTGTGGCATGAACCTTGGTAATTGAGAGGCAGTTTGATTTGCATGTCGTAACGTTACTTATTTGCTTGATAAATGTTGCTCCCAGTGGCATTTATTTTTTTCTGAACAATATCAGCATACATTCTGTTGGCTTCTAATCATCTTTCTAATACACACAGTTCACTGTCAAAACCAATATTTTTTGTATTATTTGAACTTTAAAATGGTTCTAAAGGCAGGGTTTTTTTTTTTTTACTTTAATGCATTCTATGCATTAACCCTTTCGTTGACTGTGGGAGGTTCTACACACAATCCAGTGGCTGTAGCCTCCGGTATTGTGAATAAAACTGACAGGCAGACACCTGTGCCCCCAACCATGTATTCTGGACTTCAATTGTCCATATTCGGGCCTGGAGCCAACATGGCAGGTGCAGGCTCTCCTCAGCTTCTTGCTGTGACCCGGAAAGCGATGTGTATGACATCACTTTCAGGTCACGCTGTCACTTTTCCCAGCTAAAATAGGCAGGAAGGAATGTATTGTAATGTGATCTGCATTGCAATACATTCAGTGGAGCCAAGAGGAGATATTCAGGATCTTTTAGACCCTGCATGTCTCGTTACAGAGAACGTCCTCTAAAAATCATCACATAGGGGACTTTGTGTCCCTTATGTGATGGAAGAAAAAGGTTTAAAGCAAAAAAAAAATTTTTTTATAGCAAAAAAATAAAGTTGCACCCAAGCACGTAACACCCCCCAAAAAAAAAATTTTGAGGCCACCCCACCCCCATACATGTGAAAACATTGATTGCGATACACATTACACATCGTCACACACACTGGAGTGAGAGCAATAATTCTAAGACCTCCCCTGTTACACTAAACTGATTTTAAAGCGTCGCCTATATATAGGGTACTGAAGTTTGTCGCCATTTCATAGCCGCACAGAAATTTAAGGTTTGACATGTTGGGTATCTATTTACTAGGTGCAAACTCGTCTTTTTTATTCTACAAAACATTGAGTAATTTATTGCATATGTTTGCCCTAAAATTTACTTTCCTGTTTTTTACCGACATTTTGCATTTCTTATACCTTTGTGGTAATATTGTGTGGAACTACCACTATTTTATTCTCTAGGGTGTCTGCTTTCAGAAATTATATAATGTCTGGGGGTTTTCTGTAATCTGAAGGCCTAAAATTATTTTTTAAAATGTGTGAAAAAAAGGCTCTGGCAGTGAAAGGGTTAAAGTAAAAAACCTGCATGCAGCTTTCCCCCCAGCTCCCCCTTTACTTACTTGAGCCCCATCTCAATCCAGCAATGTACATGAAAGCAGAAGCTCTCTCAGCTTTCTCCTTCCTCATTGGTTCAAACAAACAATGGGAGCCATTGGCAGTGGAGGCAGTGTGATGGCATGAGCATGCATCACTTCCAGTGGCACTGGTTCATTGGTGTTTATTGATGATGTGACAGAAGACAGAAACAGCCAGATGAATTCTGCAGTGTTTGGCGATATACTGTCAGCCCAAATTCAGCCAAATGCAACAATGTTGATTGGACGGCGCTTCACAGTACAGATGGTCAATGATCCAAAACACACTGCAAAAGTAACCCAGGAGCTTTTGAAGGAAAAGAAGTGAAATATTCTGCAATGGCTGAGTCAGAAAGACCCACAAACAAAGAACAAGTGAAGACAGCTGCAGTTAGAGCCTGGCAAAGCATCTGAAAGGAGGAAACCCAGTCTTTGGTTATGTCCATGGGTTCCAGACTTTAGGTAGTCATTGCCAGTAAAAGATTCTCAACAAAATATTAAAAATGAACATTTTATTTATGGTTATATTCATTTGTCCAATTACTTTTGGTCCCTTGAAAAAAGGGGGGGGGTGCCTACTCTTAAGAACTGTAATTCCTAAACCATTCAATGTGGAGGTACATACCCTCAAACTAAACCTGAGAGTGCGCACTTTCAGCCCATATCCATTATATAACTATAGCATGGATATGCTTTGGTAAATACCTGAAAAAAACTAAAATTGTGCCTGTGTCCAAATATATATGGACCTAATTGTATATGAAGGAACCAGCAAGTGGATATCATCCTTTGGTCTTTAATTGCCGAGAAGGTGGAAAAGGTTATCTTTTGTGGATTTTTTTACACAATATAGCAATAAAAGTATCTTAATGTGTATGATCTTAACTATGTACTTATTCACACATGTTTTATTCTGATTGATTCATAATTTTAATTCTATCAGTGCAAAAAAAAAACATTTTGAGCCTTTGACCAAATTTTTGTTGTGGTAAATTTTTCATTGTGCTTGCAAGTGTGTTGAAATGTGTGTTTGATTTTTTTTCAATTTAAAAGCAGTATTAAACCCAAAAGCAAATATTTATTATTTTTCAATTTAACAATTCATCTGGTGAACCAGCCAGCATGTTTGTTATTTCTTTTTTCCAGCAGAATGTCGCAGTTTACATGGATAAGACAAACCACTTAACACTGGCAGTGGTGATTAAAATGGTCAGCTTTTATCTGGATCCCCGGCGGCCCCGTCCCAGCTTGGTCACCTCTGGGAGAAGGTATCCAGTCGTAAGAGGTCTCTTCCTCAGACCCCTCTCCGACCCAGTCCTACATGCTCCTCACCAGGCTGAAGCTATGACCAGGACTTCTGCTGCGCTTGCACGTTGAAACTTCTTGAAGGGACCATGAGTTTGAGTTGGTGGGCAATTTTACAGGGATGTTATTTTCCTATGTTTAGACCTTGCTTGGCCATTTCACCTTACGTTTTCCTCAGACAGGGATATATTTTTGGTACCGGGCTTTGCTGTTCTTGGGCCTGTGCCTGTTGGGGGTCTTGTCTTTTGGGTGGGTTTGCCTGAGGCTGAGAGTTTGAATGAGCATGAGCCCTTTCTGTGATCTAGAACAGGCAAAGTCCCTCATGGCTTGTAGGAGGCCTGCTGTCCCTCCTGGAATTTGAAGTTTGTGACTTTCTGCTGTTTTGAATGTACTGTTGGCCTTGGGGTCGATGTTGCTCTCGGATTGGTGTGGCTGGGGCTGGCTTATGGGTCTCTCGGGCTCCATGGAGGAAGTTTAGATGAGGTGGGCCCCTCGGTGTCTTGGCAACTGGCCCACCTTCAGGTTTCTTTTGGGCCTCGCTGGGGCGCTGAGGGAGGAGACCTCCTGAGCTGTGTTAAGTTGTTTCCTGTTGCAGCCTGCGGTCATCTGTCCCGGGGTGGGGCTGGATTCCCTGGTGGAGGGTTACCGCGGGGTATGGCCCATCTCCTTTGAACTCCTGTATTTGTTACCATATCTAGTGGTTTCATTTGACATTCCATGTTTGTTTAGTGCCTTTTTTTGCCCCCTGGGGGCCAATGTTAATGTTGATATACACAATTGCAGCCATTGGCTGGTGGATGTGCCACCCCCAATTGGTATCTTTTTAGTGCAGGATGCATTTCACCATAGGTGTGATAAGATTGTCTCATTGTACATGTTCTCCATGTTTTCTCCTCCCCTTTTCTGGCCTCCTCTTCTTTTCTGGCTTTTCTGTTCTCTTTTTTTTTTCACGGCTTCGGGACGTCTTGGAGTTAAATTTGTTGGCCGACTTGTGCTCTTGCTGCTGAGCGGCTCCTCCCGACCCTGCCATGGCCTCACCCCTTTTGAAAGTACATTCACAAAATATACATGGATTCAATTCGCCTCATAAACGGTCCAAGGTTTTCCACCATCTTAAGTCGCAACAGATTGATGTGCTTTGCTTGCAGGAGACCAGGTTTGCTCAGTCCTCTGCTCCATGGTACCTTTCGCCTCATTATCCCACTTTTTATATGGCCTCGCCTTCTGAGAAGCAACGGGGTGTTCTAATAGCTTTCAGACACAATCGGACCCCATGGGTAGGTACTTAATTTTGCAGGGCACTTTATGGGACCAAGAGGTCACTTTAGTCTCTTACTATGCCCCCAATCGACTTCAGCACAGATTTTTCTCTGTACCATAATTTCTCGACATTCCAAGGGCCTTCTCCTCCTCTTAGGGGATTCCAATGTTACTCTAAATTCTGCTCTAGATAGACGCTATGCCCGGGGGCCGACCCCTTCCCATGACTCCGTGCAGGAGGTCCGTATGCGCTCTCTCCTGCAGTTTGCAGGGCTGCCGGATGTTTGGAGGGAGCTCCACCCGCCTGCGTGTGACTTTACCTTCTACTCAAACCCGCATAACAGTTTTTGCAGAATCGACCACGTATTTATACATGTTCACCAGCTTCCTATAGTCAGGAGGATATCTTTTCCTTCCTTGCCCTGGTCGGACCACGATCCCCTGGTCCTGCTTCCTGAACTCTCGGGTATGGTACGGTGCCCTTCTCACTGGCACATCAACGAATCCCTATTGACTACTCAGGCCACTTGCCAGCAAATTCAATCCTTCATTTGAACTTATTTTATGGACAACTCAGGATCCGTTTCTTCGACAGTGCCCCTGTGGGAGGCACACAAAGCCACAGTGCGGGGCCACATTATACAGTTGGCTGAAGTTCAGAAGCGGAAAATGGAGCATCGCCTTTCCGACCTTCACTCTCTTCTAGCTACAGCTGATGCTCGCTGGAAGTCTCACCTGTCCACGGCCCACAAACAGGCGCGAGTTGCCCTGGCTGTGGAATTAAATTTGCTTGCATCCTCACAGGCTGAACGGGCCTTGTGTTGGACCAAACATAAATTCTACACCTGTGCTAACAAACCGGCCCCATGCTGGCCAAAAAGCTCAACTCTATGGGGAAACCTCACAAGCCGGTCCAATTGCTGCTCCCTGCGGGGGTTGCACTTCAACCCCCAGCAGAGATCATCTCACGTTTCGCTGACTTTCTCTTGCACCTGTACACCAAAATGGACCCTCTTCCTTTGGATCAGGCGGAATCCTTTTTTCAGGATTTTAAACTCCCAGGAGCAGCGTGGGCAGCCCTTAATGCTGGTATAACTGAAATGGAAGTGCCTACAGCCATTAAAACTTTGCGTTACATCGTGGCCCCAGGCCCTGGCGGCTTTTCAGGTCTGTACTATAAGAAATTTGCAACCTTGCTGGTGCCCTTACTTGCTGGCTACCTCAACCTCAGTGGTTCATATAGTGAACTCAGTGTAGAGTTATTCACCCTGTGGTCATCACAGAGGACAAGGGGGCACTCTTTATGTCTGGAGGAAAAGAAATTTAATCTCCAAACACGGAAAGGTTTCTTCACAGTGAGAGCTGTGAAAATGTGGAATAGACTCCCTCAAGAGTTGGTTCTGGCCACCTCCGTGGATTGCTTTAAAAAAGACCTGGAATCTTTCCCAGATACACAGAATATAACTGGATACTAACATTTATAGGTAATGTTGATCCAGGGAATATCCGATCCCTTGCAGGAGCAAAATGTATCACGCTATGTTGGGGGTTTTTTGCCTTCCTCTGAATCAACTGTGGGTATAGGATTTTAACTTTTTTTTATTTCTTTAATGATTGAACTGGATGGACTTTTGTCTTTTTTCAGCCAGACTATGTAACTACAAACCTTTAAGCCAAACAATAAACCCATATTAAGGCCTAAAATTGATTAATCCATACTGCTGCATGCAAACCTCATCCTGCTGTGGAAGCATCTGTGCAGATAGTAGTCAGTTTCAGAAAAGACTGCTTTATTCTGGTACCTTGCCTTCTGCTTTAATACATTCTATATTTATAGATGCTTTCTACCCCTGATGGTATATAGTCACTGCTGGTGACAATAATGAGTTCTCTACACTGAAAGAAATTATGTAATTAAAACTGCCCCTGTTTTAGGGACTACAAAATACTGGAAGATATTTAAAGAAGAACTCCGGGCAAAAACATTTTTACATGTCCTTGTTGCTGATTTCCTACCTTCAATGAATATGTCATCCATCTTCTGGATCACTCAGTAGTTGCACTGAAATAGCCTTCTCATTTTTTGCTAATCCCTCTGGCACATCTGTTTTTACTTTCAAAGAGGATAATTTTCCTAACACAATTAAGTGACATTTAGTCAGCCCAAACCTATCTATTAGACCCTAATGCCACCTCAGCACTATATTGAAGCTGATGGAGTACAGACTGTGGCTGGGGCAGAAGCTGATCAAGCAAAGTGGACCGGATTTGGCAGCTCTGAATCCATAAGTGCTCAGTGGTGGGCATTTCTGCATTTCATTCTCTCCAGAGAGAGATCGATAAACAGATGTTCAGTCAGGGAAGAGTGGCACATTCCTAACAATGTAGAAGTTATATATCCATCCAGAGTGCTGGCAGACTACAGAGAAAATGTAAACAAACTCCTAGCACCTATAGCTGCTCAGAGCTTGCCAGCAATTACCAATGTAATAGTTGAAGCGCAGCTCCACCCAAAAGGGAAGTTCCACTTTAAGCCTTTGTCCCCCGTTCCCCATTAAGGATTGGCACCTTTGGGGAGCGGGTACCTGAATTTGACAGGTACCCGCTCCCACTTCCGCTGCGATCACCTAGGTGTTTGGAAGCGGAAGTTGTTCTCCCTCTCCGTAGTCTTCTGGGACACGTGACAGGTCTCTACGGAGCCATTCACAAAGCACATCACTTCTCGTGCATGCGCAATGGGCACCCGGATGTGAAGCCGCAAGCTGTCACAGCCGGGTGCCCACACTGAAGATGCCGGCGCCAGGGAGAGAAGACGGCCATACCAAACCAGCCATAGTGAGGACACCGCTGGACTGAGCGACAGGTAAGTGTATTTTAAAAGTCAGCAGCTATGGTTTTTGTACAGTGGGGATTGAAAGTTTGGGCACCCCAGCTAAAAATTTGTATTAATGTGCATAAAGAAGCCAAGGAAAGATGGAAAAATCTCCAAAAGGCATAAAATTACAGATTAGACATTCTCATAATATGTCAACAAAAGTTAGATTTTATTTCCATCATTTACACTTTCAAAATAACAGAAAATAAAAAAAATGGCATCTGAAAAAGTTTGGGCACCCTGCAGAATTTATAGCTTGCACTGCCCCCTTTGCAAAGCTGAGACCTGCCAGTGTCATGGATTGTTCTCAATCATGGTCTGGGAAGACCAGGTGATGTCAATCTCAAAGGTTTTAAATGCCCAGACTCATCTGACCTTGCCCCAACAATCAGCACCATGGGTTCTTCTAAGCAGTTGTCTAGAAAACTGAAACTGAAAATAGTTGACGCTCACAAAGCTGGAGAAGGCTAAAGGAAGATAGCAAAGCGTTTTCAGATGTCAATATCCTCTGTTCGGAATGTAATTAAGAAATGGCAGTCATCAGGAACAGTGGAAGTTAAAGCAAGATCTGGAAGACCAAGAAAAATATCAGACAGAACAGCTCGCAGGATTGTGAGAAAAACAATTCAAAACCCACGTTTGACTGCACGATCCCTCCAGAAAGATCTGGCAGACACTGGAGTTGTGGTACACTATTCCACTATAAAGAGATACTTGTACAAATATGGTCTTCATGGAAGAGTCATCAGGAAAAAACCTCTTCTACGTCCTCACCACAAAAATCATCGTTTGAACTTTGCAAATTAACATATAGACAAGCCTGATGCATTTTGGAAACAAGTTCTGTGGACTGATGAGGTTAAAATTGAACTTTTTGGCCGGAATGAGCAAAGGTACGTTTGGAGAAGAAGGGGCACATAATTTAATGAAAAGAACCTCTGTCCAACTGTTAAGCATGGGGTTGGATCAATCATGCTTTGGGTTTGTGTTGCGCCAGTGGCACAGGGAACATCTCACGAGTAGAAGGAAAAATGGATTCAATAAAATTTCAGCAAATTTTGGATGGTAACTTGATGCCATCTGTTAAAAAGCTGAAGTTAAAAGAGAGGGTGGCTTCTACAAATGGATAATGATCCTAAACACACCTCGAAATCCACGGGGGATTACATCAAGAGGCGTAAACTGAAGGTTTTGCCATGGCCTTCACAATCTCCTGACCTCAACATAATTGAAAATCTATGAATAGACCTTAAAAGAGCAGTGCGTGACAGACAGCCCAGAAATCTCAAAGAACTGGAAGACTTTTGTAAGGAAGAATGGGCAAAGATACCTCAAACAAGAATTGAAAGACTCTTGGCTGGCTACAAAAAGTGTTTACAAGCTGTGATACTTGCCAAAGGGGGCAGTACAAGATATTAACTCTGCAGGGTGCCCAAACTTTTGCAGACGCCATTTTTTTGTTTTCTGTTATTTTGAAATGTGTAAATGATGGAAATAAAATCTAACTTTTGCCCAAACTTTCGATCCCCACTGTAGCTGCTGAATATTTTGCCACCCTCCCCCAAGCGCACATGCACTATATAGTACCTAAATTAGTTTACCCAGACTACATTATAACATTAGCAAGATCATAATGACCAAATTTGTATAAAAGCTAAATGAATGCGATCAGTAGCTTAACATATCTGCAGAGACAACAGAAGGAAAAATTGCCCTGGTGTCAGTGGTCAGTAGGGTGAAAAAATGCTCTGGCATCAATTGGCAGATGGAGAACAAAATGCTGCAGCTGGTGGAAGGACACACTGGCATCAGTGGGAGAAAACAATCCCACTGCAGCAGATTTGTGGTTACTGTATTGGGCTGGAAGGGGGGAGGGGATTGGTGACACGATGCACCATACGACATTTATGACCTCAGAGTCGGCGTAAAGCATTCTGGCACGGAGTAGTTGGTTTCCACAGGGCAACCCCACAGAATCAGCAACACTTGAAATATTCTGTTTGGTGCCACCTATAGTTATGGACTTTGTGTCGTAGAAGCTAATAAGATCACAGAACCATTGATGGCTTGCCCAGTAAACCTCTAAAGCTTACAATTTTCAATCTAAAAGTGGATCAGTTCATGGATCACCTTTGAGAGTATCATATTCCCCCTTCTAAAAAAAATGTGTTACCTTCAGCATAAACATTGGTTAATATATTTGCCTAAAATCTTTTAGTTTTAACCCTTTTCAAACATTTCTGTTATTGTTATCCACATGCTCCAATTTCCTACACTTAACATACATATTTAATTGTAAGTGGGGCTCTGATTTTTGCCAATTCCAGTATGCTTTATAGACATCATATCATTGAAGCTGTGTACAGAGTACACAATACATGCTACGTGTACCAAGATAATTATCTAATCAATACCAAATTATAAAAAAGCCATGCATCCTATGAGGCAGCCTTAGTACTCAATGTACAGTAGTATACCCAGCCAATTATAGACAAAGTTAAATGGCTCTGACTTCTACACAGGTAATGTAGAAGGTCTCTTAAAAACTGTTCTCTGGGAATCACCCGTTCACCCTTAACTAATTTCCATATTAGTTGAGGAAAAAGAAAAAAATCTAAAATGAAAGCCTAAATCTATGATCATGCAATGCACCGGGTTCCTCAAAGCAAATTGGGAAGATACTTTGGGTGTCCACAAAGCTGCCAGGGTGACATGGACACATTGGGCGTTCAGCAATGGGGTCTTCCTAGTCGCCAGAAATGCAATGACATGACGATATCACTACAAGAAGGCCGGTCGTGCAGGTACAGACTACAAAACTAGAGAACCAGTAAGGTACCATAGGATATGTAGCCCTTTCAAATGGAAAATAATCAGCAGAGAAGCTGCAAAGCATGCAGGGAATTCAGAAAATTGTCGAAAGAGATGACCAGCAGTCAGGCAGAACTCACAACATGAAAGATTTTTCAAGTAAGGCTATATTGGATTGTCAAAATTAAGTATTGTTTGTATTTATGTTGTAAAATGAAAGTTTTTGTTTTGACTATAGAACTCATTTAAACAAAGGGTTCTTATATTGCAGTGCAATTTAATTAATTAAAAACAATCTAAAATCATTCAATAAAGATCATACAGATAAATTCCTCCTTTCCAGGTAGCATTCCTGACTATTGAAAATATGTAACTAAAATGTGATAATATCGCCCTTCCACTCAACACTGTTTGTCAAAGCTGACTTTCTAAAGAGAACTTGAGAAGATAAGTGTTGAAAAATCAAACTGAGCAAAAGGGTGTTGTCATCACATGGCATTACAGTTTATTTTAATGTGCCTGAACACTCATGTGCTCAAACTGTAGCATATTAAAGGGATTGTAAGCTCATATAGAGTGTGTGTGTGTATATGTATATATATATATATATATATATATATATTTATTTATTTATTTATTTTTAAATAACAAAAAATGGTATACTTGCCTGACCTGTGGAATAGTTAGAGCAGCCTCAATGCTCTTCTTCTTTGGTCCCCTACTGGTGCCCCTCGCTTCTCCCCGATTACCCACCATAGAAAGTTGCTTGCTATGGGGGCACTTATTTAGGCTCAGTCCTGGGCCAGCTTTATATGTTCATAGACACACAGAGCGGGGCTTGAACCCGCCCCCCCCCCACTGCCTGTGATTGGGGGAAAGTTTGGGGCAGAGCTGAACGCAGAAGGTTTTTTTAACCTTAATTATAACAGAGGTGCTCAACTTTTTGAAGAGCATGGGCCACCCAGAGCAGGGTTCCCATTGGATATTTACCCAGTGTTTAATCACAAAAATAATTTTTTTTATTAACCAGATCACCATTAATCTCACTCCCACGCTTAGGTGTGATCAGCCAAAAAAAGCTCCAAATCAGTGTTGCAGCCTTCAGTATATAAGGGTCTTTGCAGCCATTCCTTGAATTGCCAAAACAAAGGCTGTGGACAATCTACACAAAAAACAGACCAGGGAAATGCGTGCCCTAGTTGTGCCATAAACTTCTTTATTAAAGCGGAGTTCCACCCAAAAGTGAAAGCTCTGCTTATCTGCCTCCTCCCCACCTCTGCTGCCACATTTGGCAGGAACCTTGTTTTGACAGAAACTCATTCCCACTTCCAGCTCAGTTTGCCGCAGTGAATTGAGACGGATGTTTGGGCCCCCCACAGCCTTCTGGGACATTTCACAGGTCCCAGAGGATTGTAGCCATTCACAAAGCGCAGAGCACTCCGCGCACGTGTAATAGGAAACTGGCTGTAAAGCCACAAGGTTTCACTGATGGTTTCCCTTAGTCAAGATGGCGGCACCAGCACCTGTGAGCCGATTGAAGATTCAGCTTGGGGTGAGGACATCGCTGGATGCCTGGACAGGTAAGCGCCCTAATATTAAAAGTCAGCAGCCACAGTATTTTTTTTTTGGCTTTGGGCCAGAATTCTGCTTTAAGCAAAGACAGAATAACACATAATGCACTCCATACATGGAATGACACCAAGCTCATTACACAAATGTGAGAATCTTCAGAACCACTGTATAGATGCCACTAGATGTAATCCACTCAGCTAAAAACTCCCCGTGTCTGTGTGTTAGTAAGGAAAGAAGAGCCGGCCGCAATAGCAGTAGCTTGTGTATAACATTCCCCGGGATTATGGAGGACCGGCAAACATTTAGTAGAGCGGTATTCACCTGGAAGAGGCTGTGCGTTTTGCAATAGGTGTAAGGTTGCCACATCAGATAGCTCAGCACGGGTTGAGCAGGCCTGGTTTAGAACCACTTGTGAGGGGTGCGGCATCAGACCCCAGCCCTTCTCACCAACTTGTGACCGAAGGACCAGCCAATCTAAAACCGCGCTGCCACTTGCGTAACAATGCCACTCTCAGCTGCGCCCTGCACAAAGATTTTCCAGCTCACTGGACCACAATCTATGTGCCAGCAGCCTGAGAGCGATTGTTACTGGGTCAGGTTAATTACACAATTAACCCTTCACACTGCCACCACCACCTTTTTACAGAGAAGGAGGAAACTCACAAATCTTAGCAGCAACACTATGATGTTTGAATAAGCGTCTGTATACACACTGCCACCGCAGACAGATGTATGCAGAGGTTGTAAAACACACAGTAGCACTCTTCAGAGACAGGGATTCTTAGTTTGCATTAAAGAGCTTTAGAAACAGTTCAACACTTTTCAGAAAATAGGATTTATTACTAAAAAGGTCAAAATAGTGCAATAAAAATATTTTCAGAAAAGATGTAGCCAATATATATATAAATAGAGAGAGCAATAACACAACAGAGAGATAAAAGAAAAGTTTAAGAAGGTAGGATACTTGCAGAAGTCCTTGGTTTAACCACTTGAGCTGCTGAGGATTTACCCCCCTTAATGACCAGGCCTCTTTTTGCTACTCGGCGCTGCACTAATTCAACTAATAATTGCGCGGTCATGCAACGCTGCACCTAAACAAAATTTACGTCCTTTTTTTCACACAAATAGAGCTTTCTTTCGGTGGTATTTGATCACCTGTGCGCTTTTTATTTTTCACGCTATAAACAAAAAAAGACCAAATATTTTGAAGAAAAACAATATTTTTTACTTTCAGCTATAAAAAATATATAGTAAACTCAAAGTTAGTTATAAATTTAGGCCAAAATGTATTCTGCTACGTTTTTGGTAAAAAAAAAATCCCAATAAGTGTATATTGATTGCTTTGTGTGAAAGTTATAGCGTCTACAAACTATGGTATAGATACTGCAATTTACGAAATGTTTTTGCTATACAGCGCTGCGCTAGTTTAACGGACAATTGCGCGGTCATGCAATACGGTACATAAATGAAATTTATGTCCTTTTTTTACACAAATAGAGCATTCTTTTGGTGGTATTTGATCACCTGTGCACTTTTTATTTTTGGCACTATAACCAGAAAAATTTTGAAGAAAAAATGTTTATTTTTTAAAAAAACAATATTTTCTCATTTTGGTCATACAAAATATCTAAAAAAACTAAAATTTCGTCATAAATTTAGGTCAAAATGTATTCTGCTACATGTTTTTGGTTAAAAAAATCCCAATAAGTGTATATTGATTGCTTTTTGTGAAAGTTATAGCGTCTACAAACTATGGTATAGATAATGGAATTTACATAGCTTTTACTTTCTGACTGCCCATCACATTTGTTGAGGTGCTAAAATACCAAGATAGTACAAACTCAAATGACCCCTTTTCGGAAATTAGACACCCTAAGCTATCTGCTGAGAGGCATATTGAGTCCATGGAAGATTTTTTTTTTTTCCACAAGTTTCTGGAAAATGACAAAAACGTTTTTTTTTTTTACACATTGTCATTTAAATAATTTATTTCTCGCACAAGCCATGGGTATATGTGGAATTACACCCCAAAATACATTCTGCTACTTCTACTGAGTATGGGGATACCACATGTGTGAGACTTTTTGGGAGCCTAGCCACATACAGGAGCCTGAAATCCAATGACCACTTTGAAAGCCTGAAGGTGCGTAACTTCCTCATTACACTTCCTCACTACCTATCACAGTTTCGAAGGCCCTGACATGCCAGGATAGCCCCAACCCCCCCCCCCACCCCAAATGACCCCTTTCTGGAAAGTAGACACCCCAAGGAATTTAAAAAGAGGCATGGTGAGTATTTTGCAGATCTCATTTTTTCTCACAAGGTTTTGAAATATAAAAAAAATAGAAAAAATATGTTTTTGTTTTTTTTCTTCATTTTCCAAAAACTTGTGGCAACAAATGAGATCTGCAAAATACTTACCGTGATTTTTATCAAATTCCTTGGGGCGTCTACTTTCCAAAAAGGGGAAATTTGGGGGGGTTAGGTGCTATCCTGGCATTTCAGGGCCTCCGAAACTGTGATAGGTAGTCTGGAAGTGTAATGAGGTAATAAAGCCCTTTAAAAGCCTGAAGGTGCTTATTGGATTTTGGGGTCCTGTACATGGCTAGACTGCCAAAAAGTCTCTCACATGTGGTACCCCCATACTCGGGAGAAGTAGCAGAATGTATTTTGGGGAGTAATTCCACATATAACCATGGCATGTGTGAGCAGTAAATCATTTAAGTGACAATTTTGTGTAAAAAAAATATATATATTTTTGTCATTTTCCAAAAACTTGTGGTAAAAAAATAAATTCTTCTATTGATTCAACATTCCTCTCAGCAAATAGTTCGGGGTGACTACTTTCCAAAAAGGGGTCATTTTGGGGGGTGGGGGCGTTTTATGCCCAGCATTAGAAGTTTATGCCACACATCATTCACTCTTCTAACCACCTGAAGACCAAGCCTTTTTGTTCACATGAAAAAAATCTATTTTTTGCTAGGAAATTAATTTAAACCCCCAAACATTATATGGTTTTTTAAAGCAGACACCCTAGTGAATAAAATAGTGGGTACTACAATTTTTTATGGCACATAGTACTCGCGCAGCGATTTTTCAAAAGCAATTTTTAAACACTTTTTTTACTTTTAATGCACAAAAACACAATATATTGGGCAATTGTTTGGTAAAATATAAAAGATAATGGTATGCCGAGTAAATAGATACCAAACATGACATGCTTTAAAACTGCGCATGCCCCGTGCAATGGCGACAAACTGCAAACATTTTTAATATCCATAGGCAGCGCTTTAAAAGCCTTTAAAGGCCACCATTTTAGATTTACAGAGGAGGTCTAGTGTTAGAATTACTGCCCTCGATCTGACGTTCACAGCAATACCTCACATGCATGGTGCAACCGCTGTGTACATACAGGGTCAAGGCTTGTGCACACAGGTGTGCGCGCATGGGAGGGGCAATTTTTTTTTTTTGTTATTTTGATTTTTTTGTTATTATTTTTACATTGTACCTTTAATTTTTTTTTTTTAATCACTTTTAATGCTATAACAGGGAATGCAAATAACCCCTATAACTTCAATGGGCATTGTCATATTCTTTTTTGAGAAATCTGGGGTCTATCAGACTCTAGATATCTCCTCTGCCCTTACATTATCTAATTAAACCAAAATCGGTGTGATCAGATGCTTTCCCAATTTACAAATGGCTCTGTTTATATCCTGCGAAACTGAAGTGATGAAATGCTTGTAGCTTCCGAATTCTTAGACTATAGAGATGATTGGCACCATTCTGGTCTCCAATCAGCTCTATGGTCAGCTGGCAGAAACAGTGGCTGCATTCTCAGGTTCCCCTGATGGCACGGGACTGCCCGAGAAGGCCGTGGAAGGCAGCGGGGGAGGGGGGACATCATCTCCCACTGCTTGTAAAAGCAATCTTGCAGCTAATTAGCCACTAGGATTGCTTTTACATGAAAGCCGATCACCGGCTGAAAAACACGATACCAGGATGATGCCTGCAGCTGTAGGCATCATCTTGGTATAACCATTCAAATCCAGTGATGTATCAGTACATCGCTGGTCCTTGTTGGTTATATATGCTATGTTCTTTTTTTTTTTTTGTATGCGGGCTGAATGAAAAAATTAGAAGAAATCTCTGCCAGAAAAAGTGTGTGGTATGCCCACCATTAGAATATACCACCCTGCATCCACCCACTTCTAATGGTGGGCACACATTAGGTCACACTTTGCCACAAGCGCCAGTTCCAAGATTGAATAAATGTCTAAATAGTGGCACGCTTGAATAAAAATTGTCCACGTATAAGTGGTACCCCATATGGAGAAATGATGACACCAAGTCCCAAACTATCTTGCCACTGCTCCCCATGTAGTCTGGGCATCCGGGCGGGCTCCACGTCACTATCTTTTCCCTCATAAATCCGAAACTTATAAGTATAGCCTGTTGTCCTCTCACAGGTCTTCTACATCTTGACCCCATATCTGGCACGCTTGTTGGGGAGAAATTGTTTGAATACAAATTAATAAGGAACTCCTCAACGCAGATGTTTTGCTGGGGAGTATAGACATCTGCGTATTTTAGGTTAAGGTGATTTGCGAGGGGCTGAATTTTGTGGAGCCGGTCAAATTCAGGGTTAGCCCGAGGATGACAGAGTGTATTGTCGCTGAAATGCATAAAATACATTATACTCTCATATCTATGCCTGGCCATGGCAGCCGAGAACACGGCATATGATGAATCGGGTCTGCGGACCAATACAACCGCAATTCATTTCTTTTACTAATACCCATGTTGAGGGTTAGGCCCAAAAAAAATGTAAATTTGAAAATCGTAATGAGTTTCCATGCGAATGGTCTGGCAAGGTTTGAATTTGGGTTGGCGGCAATAAATTGTTGTGCATATAAACTGCTTTGATCCACAATCAACGCATACAGATATTCCGTGAAAAACAGCTCCAAGAATCAGGGAGGTATGTGAAAGATCAAGATGTACTAGACCGCTGGTACTCGCCAGTTCACCAAAAGGTAGAGCGGCACTAGTACTGGCACTCTGCTGCATATGAGAGTCATCAAAATTTACTGGCAAGTGCTAACAGAGATCAGGCCTGATTCTGCGAACACTGGTTTTGTGTGCAATGTATCAAGTGACAGTGACCTACTGACACTGCACTGGCTGGGGGAGAAGGGGGGGGTAAGCGTAGGTGCTAAACGCAAGTGCTGGCAGGTGCCGGGGCTGATCCTGCTAATGCTGCGTTTTTGGGGACGCTATACTAATGTGAACGCTGGTATAGTGCTGACCTGATCAAAGATATTGACCCGTTCAGACACTATACTAGCAATGGAGGCTTATTGTACATGAGCGTGCTCCTGGCAATCAAGGGGTTAAATGTGATGACTGGTGTACTGACGGGCAATCTGACGCTATCTGGGAAGGGTGTGAAAACCATGGAAGCGCGAATCACACATATATATATATATATATATATATGTTATTTTGCGTACCCATGCTGCCCTGTAGCAGTATTTCTGCTGTAGGGTGGTCAGGAAGCGGTTACAGAAGAGGTTTGTGTTACGGCGCTGCGTTACTTTAACTGACAATTGCGCGGTCATGCAACACTGCACCCAAATTAAATTTACATCCTTTTTTCCCACAAATTGAGCTTTCTTTTGGTGGTATTTGAACGCCTGTGCGGTTTTAATTTTTTGCGCTATAAAAAAAAAGGCTGACAATTTTGAGAAAAAAAACCTATATTTTGGACTTTTTGCTATAAAACATGTCCAGTAAAAAAAAATTAAAAATCAAATTTTGTCACAAATGTCATCCAAAATGCATTCTGCGACATGTCTCTGCTAAAAAAAAATCCCAATACGTGTAAATTAATTGGTTTACATGAAAGTTATAGCGTTTACAAATGGCGGGAAAGATACTGGGATTTTTAATTTTTTTATACTAATAATGGCGGCGATCAGCGACATATGGCAGCAATCAGCTACTTATGGCGGCGATCAGCGACTTATTGCAGGACTGCGGCGGACATTTTGACACTGGGGGGGAACTGACTTGGGGTCACTGACACCCCTAGTGACACCAATACAGTGATCAGTGAAAAAAAACCCCACTGACACTGTACTAATGGCACTGGGGAGGAAGGGGTTAACATTTTTAGTATTAACTGTGTGAGGGGAGCGTTTTACTAGGGGGCAGAGGTGTGTGCTGGATGGGGGCAGGCTGATCGAGAGAGAGAAACTCTTCTCTCCCTCTTCAGCTTGTCACGAGCTGACAGGCAACTGACAGATAGCAGGGCTGTGTATAAACAACGCAGCCCTGCTCTCTGTCAGCGAACACCGCTAATCGCGGGGAAACGTCTGGTAATGACCGGCCGTGACCTGGCGGCGGAGACCTGCTGCTGACACCCACGGGACGGGTAGGATGGGCGCGTGCCTTGCGTGCGCCCCCTACCTGTTTTGCCCAGCCGTGCAGCCCTGTAAACGTTAAGCAGAGTCCAATCGTCTGAACAAAAGGGTTGCCTTTTCTCCCAAAGATGGTTCCTGATGTTAAAAGGGAGAATCTCTTCTACTCTCTCCAGGCATGACAGCCTTTTTCTAGTTTCCCAGCAGGGGGTGTGGCGGAGACTCAAGCTGTGACCAAATCCCTCGCTGGTTTATACCATGGTCAATAACCTTCACAAGGTACATGTAGCATCCTAGCCACTGGCAGATTAATATGCAGAATCATATTCTGAACGTCCATATTTGGTGATATGGCATATCTTACCATTCCCGATAAAAACATTTTGCTTTCTACTCTCCTATAGATGCCATGTAGGGGTGTAAGGTGTCAGATGACTCGTATTATAATGACCTATCTGAATATATGCTTTATTTTACTGTACCCTGTTCCTGTTGAAGTTTATGAATTTGTATGAAAAAGAAATTCAAGTGGGATGTACGTTTTTATGGCCACTCTGAGGTAAGGCTACATGTCAAGGGGCTGCCTGAGTTACAATTTTACGACCGGGCAGATGAAAGGGTTTATCAGACATCCTGGAACCAGGCTTAATTGGGGTTACAACTATGAAGCTATCCAGCTGTGCCTTATGCACTTTTGACCCCAGCACACACACCGGACAACATTCCATTCAATAAGAGAGTGGGGATGACTGGAGTGAGAATGACATCTGCAGACCAGGACCAAGATGAGAGCCCTTACAAAATGGTGGTCAGGTCCATGTGTCTAGGCGCACATTTGCCACACCACTGACCTACTGGGCACTTATGCCCCCTTCCTTACCAGGCCAATTTTCAGCTTTCAGGGTTTTGCACTTTGAATGACAATTGCGCGGTATCGCAACATTGTACTCATATGAAATTTTTATAATTTTTTTCTCACAAACAGAGCTGTCTTTTGGTGGTATTTACTCACTACTGGGTGTTTTATTTTTTGCACAATAAACAAAAAAAGACAAAAACATTTGAAAAAAAAGTTTATTTTTTGCAGACAGGTAATTTTTCTCCTTCACTGATGTGCGTTGATGAGGCTGCACTGATAGGCAGCACTGCTGGGCACTGACTGGCAACCCTGCTGGGCGGCACTGCTGGGCACTGGTGGGTGGCTCTGCTGGGCACTTATAGTCAGAACTGGTGGGTGGCACTGCTGGGCACCGATCATCAGGGCACTGATCAGCAGTGCCGATCCCTGCTCTGACAACTGCCGGTTCTTGGCAGTACGTTCTGACAGTGTCTGACAGGAATTGCATTGTCATTGGACACGGCTGATCACGTGATAAAAGGCCGCTGTGATTGGCCTTTTACCACATCATGTGATCAGCTGTGTCCGTAGGATCGCTGGGTGTGCGCCCCCAGGGGCATGCAGGAGAGCGCGTTCTGGGAGGACGTCATATGACAGCCTCCCAGAACTGGCCGGCCACAGTGCAGCCGTCATTCAGCTACCTGCGGTCAGAAACTGGTTAAGAAACTCCACTGTTACTTACATTGACTTCCTGAGTTATGTTTTGCTCTATTTTAGGATGTAAAACTAATATGAACAAGCCTTTTAATACACTGCTCAAGAAAAGTAAAGGAACACTTTGAAAACACATCAGATCTCCATAGGGAAAAATATCATGCTGGATATCTATACTGATATGAACTGGGTAATGTTTTTTAGGAATGTAAGAATGCCCCATGGTTTGATGGAAATGAAAATGATCAACCTACAGACTGAATTCAAAGACACCCTGAAAATCAAAGTGAAAAAATTATGCAGTAGGCTAGTCCATTTTGCTGAAATTTAATTGCAGGAACTCAAAATGGTAGAAATGTGCAGCGGTAAACTTGAAAACATGTATCATAAAAAAGCACAAAAAAAATCACCATGTGCAAAACACCAATAAATGGAAAGGCTTACCAAAAGCCCTGTGACCCTCATAAGAGGCTTCTTGCACTGATGACTGAAGCCTGGCGGAGCTTTATCTTGTTGCCTGTTTTACTAGATCTCCATATGAGTTTTTTATCTTTCTTTTAATAAATATTTTAGCAGATTTACACTATTGGAGCCCTTTCTTTTCTCCTATATGTGAATGTCATGTCATTACTACCCATTCATGGGTAAAGAGTTGAAGTTTAAGTCTCACATCTATTGATGATCATTTGGCTGCTGTGGTTTCAATCTTTAAAACCTGTGTTGACTCCTCTTATGAGGGCCACAGGGCATTTGGCAAGCCTTTTCATTTACTGGTGTTTTGCCCGTGGTGATTTCATTTACATGTCACTGGGGAAGAGGATCATCGATTTTCTCATTATTTCACGCATTGGGTGTCAGTTATCCACGTTCTATGGACTTTTCACATTTTGAATTTTGTGTTTTTTTATAATACATGTTTTCAACTTTAACGCTGCATAGTTTTGTTATATAAACTCAAAATGGCACTCAGTAGTTTGTATGGCCCCCACGTGCTTGCATGAATGCCTTACAACATCAGGGCATGCTCCTAATGAGACGATGGATGGTGTCCTGGGGTATTTCCTCCCAGATCTGGACCTGGGCATCACTGAGCTCCTGGACAGTCTGAGGTGCAGCCTGGCAGCGTCAGATGGACCAAAACATGATATCCCAAAGGTGTTCTATTGGATTTAGGTCAGGCGAGCATGTGGGCCATTCAATGGTATCAATTCCTTCATCCTCCAGGAACTGCCTGCATACTATTGCCACATGAGGCCGGTATTGTTGTGCACCAGGAGGAACCCAGGACCCACTGCCCCAGCGTAGGGTCTGACAATGGGTCCAAGGATTTCATCCTGATACCCAATGGCAGTCAGGGTGCCATTGTCTAGCCTGTAGAGCTCTGTGCGTCCCTCTATGGATATGCCTCCCCAGACCATCACTGACCCACCACCAAAACGGTCATGCTGAATGATGTAACAGGCAACATAACGTTCTCCAAGGCTTCTCCAGACCCTTTCATATCTGTCACATGTGCTCAGAGTGAACCTGCTCTCATCTGTGAAAAGCACAGTGCACCAGTGGTGGACCTGCCACTTCTGGTGTTCAATGGCAAATGCCAATCGAGCTCTATGGTGCTGGGCAGTGAGCACAGAGCCCACTAGAGGATGTCAGGCCCTCAGGCCACCCTCATGAAGTCTGTTTCTGATTGTTTGGTCAGAGACATTCACACCAGTGGCCTGCTGGAGGTCATTTTGTAGGGCTCTAGCAATGCTCATCCTGTTCCTGCTTCAAAAAGAAGCAGATACCGGTTCTGCTGATGGGTTAAGGACCTTCTATGACCCTGTCCAGCTCTCCTAGAATAACTGCCTGTCTCCTGGAATCTCCTCCATGCTCTTGAGACTGTGCTAAGAGACACAGCAAACCTTCTGGCAATGGCACGTATTGATGTACCATCCTGAAGGAGTTGGACTGTCTGTGCAACCTCTGTAGGGTCCAGGTATTGCCTCATGCTACCAGTAGTGACACTGACCCTAGCCAAATGAAAAACAGAAAAGATGAGCAGGGAAATAAAAATGTCAGTGGCCTCCACCTGTAAAACCATTCCTGTTTTGGGGGTGGTCTCATTTTTGCCCATCTAGTGCACCTGTTGTTAATTTCATTAACACCAAAGCAGCTGAAACTGCAGCTGAAACTGATTAACAACCCCCTGTGCTACTTAATGTACCACATCAGTTTCCAAGGAGTTTAATTGACTTGATGTTATACTCTTATTAAAAAGTGTTCCTTTAATTTTTTTGAGCAGTGTATTTTAAATCCCCAACTTTGCTCCTGCACAGTGTGTGTGTGTGTGTGTTTTTTGTGGCCACAATTTAGTTGCTCCAGACAGAAAGTTGCATACACCTCTTCCTGTTCTGCTAGACTGTTGCCATTTATATCCGGTTTCTGCACTCTAGCTTTTGCAAACAGAGCTAAAATAGTTCACAAAGATAAAAGAATAATGCTCTTCCTGTTGGCTTCAAGACATTGTAGGAGTTAGAGTTGTGTATTTGTGCTGTGCTGCCTGTCAGAGCATAGGACAACCAAATAAAGTATTTCCAGCAACATGAGAAAATGAAATGTCAGGTAATCCTTAGCTTGTACTAGACACACAATAGTGTGAACCTAGCCGCATATACTGTTTAAGGCTAGGTTTACACTACTGTGTGTCAGGAAAGTGCACATTTTCCTGACATGCACAAAAATGCACTGGCCTTTTAGGAGAAGTGGTGGTGCCATTAATTGTTAGGTTTATACTACTGTGTGTCAGGAAAGTGTGCAAAATTGCACATTTTCCCGACATACACAGAAATGCGCTGCCCTTTAGGAGACATGTGGCAGTGCCATTATTGTTAATGGCATCCCTACACATCTGTTAACATGTGCACTGAATTGCATGGTGCCACAGTACCATGCCGTTCGGGGCAGTGAGATTTTGGGAGAGTCCGGGATTTCTTTTCCGCTGTCCTCCACACGGGAGCTCACAGAATCACACGCTCTGTCGCACTGGTGCAGTCAGGTCCATAAATACTGGGACATCAACACAATTCTAACATTTTTGGCTCTATACATCACCACAATGGATTTGAAATTAAACAAACAAGATGTGCTTTAACTGCAGACTGTCAGATTTAATTTGAGGGTATTTACATCCAAATCAGGTGAACGGTGTAGGAATTACAACAGTTTGCATATGTGCCTCCCACTTGTTAAAGGACCAAAAGTAATGGGACAGAATAATAATCATAAATCAAACTTTCCCATTTTAATACTTGGTTGCAAATCCTTTGCAGTCAATAACAGCCTGAAGTCTGGAACGCATAGACATCACCAGACGCTGGCTTTCATCCCTGGTGATGCTCTGCCAGGCCTCTACTGCAACTGTCTTCAGTTCCTGCTTGTTCTTGGGGCATTTTCCCTTCAGTTTTGTCTTCAGCAAGTGAAATGCATGCTCAATCGGATTCAGGTCAGGTGATTGACTTGGCCATTGCATAACATTCCACTTTTTCCCTTAAAAAACTATTTGGTTGCTTTTGCAGTATGCTTTGGGTCATTATCCATCTGCACTGTGAAGTGGCGTCCAATGAGTTCTCAAGCATTTGGCTGAATATGAGCAGATAATATTGCCCGAAACACTTCAGAATTCATCCTGCTGCTTTTGTCAGCAGTCACATCATCAATAAATACAAGAGAACCAGTTCCATTGGCAGCCATACATGCCCACGCCATGACACTACCACCACCATGCTTCACTGATGAGGTGGTATGCTTAGGATCATGAGCAGTTCCTTTCCTTCTCCATACTCTTTTCTTCCCATCACTCTGATACAAGTTGATCTTGGTCTCATCTGTCCATAGGATGTTGTTCCAGAACTGTGAAGGCTTTTTTAGATGTCGTTTGGCAAACTCTAATCTGGCCTTCCTGTTTTTGAGGCTCACCAATGGTTTACATCTTGTGGTGAACTCTCTGTATTCACTCTGGTGAAGTCTTCTCTTGATTGTTGACTTTGACACACATACACCTACCTCCTGGGGAATGTTCTTGATCTGGTCAACTGTTGTGAAGGGTGTTTTCTTCACCAGGGAAAGAATTCTTTGGTCATCCACCACAGTTGTTTTCCGTGGTCTTCCGGGTCTTTTGGTGTTGCTGAGCTCACCTGTGCGTTCCTTCTTTTTAAGAATGTTTCAAACAGTTGTTTTTGCCACGCCTAATGTTTTTGCTATCTCTCTGATGGGTTTGTTTTGTTTTTTCAGCCTAATGATGGCTTGCTTCACTGATAGTGACAGCTCTTTGGATCTCATCTTGAGAGTTGACAGCAACAGATTCTAAATGCAAATAGCACACTTGAAATGAACTCTGGGCCTTTTATCTGCTCACTGTAATTGGGATAATGAGGGAATAACACACACCTGGCCATGGAACAGCTGAGAAGCCAATTGTCCCATTACTTTTGGTACCTTAACAAGTGGGAGGCACATATGCAAACTGATGTAATTCCTACACCGTTCACCTGATTTGGATGTAAATACCCTCAAATTAAAGCTGACAGTCTGCAGTTAAAGCACATCTTGTTCGTTTCATTTCAAATCTATTGTGGTGGTGTATAGAGCCAAAAATGTTAGAGTTGTGTCGATGTCCCAATATTTATGGACCTGACTGTAGGTGTAAACCAAGCCTAAAAAATTCTAGTGTTTGTGTTTTGGGAAAATGTAAGGCACAGAACAGAAGCTATGAACAATCTTTTTAGAAATTTGTGGCCTATTTATTAAGGTGTTATTAAAATGATACTAAACACACACTGTTTAATTTACATTATCCCTTTTCTTTCAGTATATAGATGGTGGCACTTTAATTATTTTAATTACAAAAACATCTAGTACATTTTTTCCTAATTGATATACAGTTGTCACATGACCCAACTCTTTCCAAGGCTGTCTGCAGGGAAATTAAGCAGTAGGAGCTTCTAGTTCTCTGCTGCTGCTCACACATTTAAAAAAAAAACAGCCTTTGGGATACAGAGTAAAAATAAAATAATATCAATAAACTGTTTTAAATCATCATACAAATATCCAGGCCCCTCCAGCCTATGTCTTAGAATAACAGGGAAGTGAGGCCTCCATCAAACAAGATGTAATATCGCTCCCCCATAGGGTTTAGCTGGTTAGTGGGCATGGAGGAGGAGGGAGAGAGTGGGCTGCCCTTTACCACTGTGTATATGCCCACATGTGTGACTCTATAGTCACATGGGCTGCTTAGATGATAGGGAGGAAATGCTCAGCATAGAAAGTGACCAAAAACTTAGCATGGGCAGTAGCTGCCAGCACTGCTCTGCAAAATCCCCAACTGCATTGGGGACATGGATGGGGGGGGAGAGACACCGGATCAACCAGGTTTCTTGCAGAATACATAAAAGGAATAGTGGGTGTGGGTTTAACCAGTTGCCAACCGCAGGTAGCTGAATGATGGCTGCACTGCGGCCGGCCAGTTCTGGGAGGCCGTCATATGACGTCCTCCCAGAACACGCTCTTCTGCAAACCCCCGGGAACGCGCATCTGCTGATCTCCGTGACACAGCTGATCATGTGATGTGGTAAAAGACCAATCACAGCAGCCTTTTACCACGTGATCAGCCGTGTCCAATGACACACTGATCACCGGGAAATGCAATTTCCGGTTCTCGGCTGCAGAGCATAAGGAAAGTACTACTGAGAACCAGCAGTTGTCAGAGCAGGGATCGGCACCGATCATCAGGGCACTGATGATCAGTGCCCAGCAGTGCCACCCACCAGTTCCACCCACCTGTGCCCAGCAGTGCCACCCACCTGTGCCCAACAGTGCCCACCAGTTCCACCCACCAGTGCCCATCAGTGCAGCCCAGCAGTGCCGCCAGTCAGTGCCGACTATCAGTACCCATCATCAGTGCCGCCTATCCGTGCCACCTCATTAGTGCTGCCCATCAGTGCCACCTATCAGTGCCCATCCCTGCCACCTATCAGTGCTGCCTATCAGTGCAGCCTCATCAACGCACATCAGTGGAGAAGAAAAACTACCTGTTTGCAAAATTTTATAATAGAAACCAAAATAATTTTTTTTTTCACATTTTTTTCTCTTTTTTTGTTTATAGCACAAAAAATAAAACACCCAGCGGTGAGTAAATACCACCAAAAGAAAGCTCTATTTGTGAAAAAAAAATTATAAAAATGTCATATGAGTACAATGTTGCATGACCGTGCAATTGTCATTCAAAGTGCGACAGCGCTGAAAGCTGAAAATTGACCTGTTAAGGAAGGGGTATAAGTGCCCGGTAGGCAAGTGGTTAATGACATTTTAACAATATCTAGTTGTTGATCTAGTTCCCTGACAGTAGATAGCAACCTCCTGTGGAACACTCAAGTTAGTGGCAGCAGTAACTGTGCCAGTCTGTCTCCTCTTGCCCTTGATTCAGTTCTGTCTGACTTCTAATTATGCCCTAGATCAGTGGTCGGCAAGCCGCGGCTCGCGAGCCACATGCGGCTCTTTACACGCTTTAATGCGGCTCTTGTGTGCCGGGCGCCCGCTCCCCTCCCTCCTCTCGGGCGGCAGGGACTCTGCAGCGTGATCCAAAAAAAAAAACAGCCAGGGCAGCGCGCTCAAATGCAATGATTGGCCAGTCTCGCTGCCACTCACATCCTGATAGCCAGTGATTGGCTGTCAGGATGTGTGTAGGCGGGGCAGCGTGACGAACGTGAGAGGAGCCTAGCTCCTCTCACAGTCCGCCCTGAAGACCGGAACGGCGCAGGAACACGGCGAGAGGAACGCGCGGAGCAAAGGTAAGTGAATTGACACAGGGGGGACTTGGCTTACTACTTGCTACTTACTTACTACTACTATATGAGGGATGAATTAATATGGGGGATGAATTACTATAGGGGGGATGAATTACTATGGGGGATGAATTACTATAGGGGGGATGAATTACTATATGGGGGATGAATTACTATGGGGGATGAATTACTATAGGGGGGATTAATTACTATGGGGGATGAATTACTATATGGGGGATGAATTACTATGGGGGATGAATTACTATGGGGGATGAATTACTATGGGGGATGAATTACTATATGGGGGATGAATTACTATGGGGGATGAATTACTATATGGGGGATGAATTACTATATGGGGGATGAATTACTATGGGGGGTGAATTACTATGGGGGATGAATTACTATATGGGGGATGAATTACTATGGGGGATGAATTACTATATGGGGGATGAATTACTATGGGGGATGAATTACTATAAAAACTTATTGAAACTAAAAACAGTGTACCATCCTATGTATTTTCAGTTTTAAAAATGTGGCTCTCAAAATAAATTTCAATCGTGGTTTTGGCGAGATTTGGCTCAGTTGAAAAAAAAGGTTGCCCACCACTGCCCTAGATTACTTGTGTAAATTGTTTCACTGTGTTTGTGTCCAGCTTTTCTGTGCTTATCCTGATCATTGGCCCATTATCTCTGCTAAGTCATTAGTTTTCTACCGGTTTGGAATTTAGGCAGGCCATAGACATGTGATTTTCTTCCCTGAAACCACAGTCAGTGTTGATGTGGAAATCCCTCCAGTGGAGCTATTGTGTTCTCCCAGCGAGAGATGGTTTGAATCTTGGGCCTGTCCCTGCTGAATCGGCCAAGATTCAAACCATCTATGGCTGCCTTTAACTCCTTTTTAAGTTTGGGTCCTTAGCACCTGAGCTGCAGGACACGCATTAAGTGGCCCATTCAAAATTAATGAGCGGCAACGCACGAAAAAAGAAAAAATATTTTCATTTCATTTGCAGTGCAGCACAATGCAAGGGCACTGTGCGTTGTGCTGCAGTGCACTGCAGTATACATGTATTTTGCAGGCAACTTGGAGTGCCATTCAGACACCTGCACTATCAAGCATCTTTCCTTCATGTTAGTTGCCTCTCATCCTAGAGGACACATTGACTCCACTGAAATCTGTGACAAAAAAGACAAAATGTAACAAAATTGGCTGCTGGATTTAGTATGATGCTATAGAAGCAGTGCATAGTGCCTGAATATCTGTAATACTAGCAAAAGTGTGCCTGTTGCAGAACAGATAACGTTGGAAAGGATACAAACAGCAGCACAGAACTGTTTAGGCAGGCAGAATGTGCAGAAAAGGAGTACATAGGGTCATAGACAGCCTATTGCATTAGAATACATTAGAATGTGCACCCCAAAACGCAAACACACACACGTGTGTGTGTGTGTGTGTGTGTGTGTGTGTGTGTGTGTGTGTGTGTGTGTGTGTGTATGTGTACAGTTGTCAATTGTCCATAATGGCATGTTTAGTGAATAAACTCCAGTTATGATAATCTAAAGGCTGGGCAGGTTGGAACAACTCAGAAGGGAAAATGGGGGTAAAGGATCTGGGATTCACACCACATCTTCATTTTCTTACTCTTGTAACAGAAGTCCTGTGATACTGTATACCCAATCAGGGAGCTTTGTGTATGGTCACCCAAGTTCCTGCCAGGGATGCTGATTGCCTGTAAAGCCAGTTCCACTGTCCCTTGCAGCACTTGGATCTTTCTGATCCAGCAAGAGACATCCACATATCCAGCAAGAGACAGCCCCCATATCTAGGCAAAAACAATAGACAGCCCTCAACTGCAACATTGACAATTACCAAAAGCATTATGCTCAGCAAGACAGAAGAGGCTAATGCATAACACTGTAGCACAGCTCTTCCTCACACTTCTGACTGGCCCCAAAAGAGAGGAGGATCCAGTCTACAGGGAGAGGAAGGGGGAGTGCAGCTGATATAACCATGCTATCTAGTCTCTCAGGGCTGCAGCCAGGACTACAGGAGCTGTGTCAGATTATGCGGCTGCCTGCTCACCCCATGGCTTGGGCCCGCTATATGTCTGCTGTAAAAAGGTTCTGCTCCCTTACTGTGTCTTTTGGCATAGGTGCTGGAACACCATACTGGCAAGTTCTGCCTAAAAAACAGCTCTGGAGAATGAATGCTCGTGCACACAGAGTGATTGGGGTGCACAGGTACACCGGCACACCAGGTGCATACGCCTATGCATAGGGATAGACAGGAGAGGAGTACTTAGGGAATAAAGCATGTGCAGGAGAGATGTGTAAAAGGTATGACAGTAGATAGTGTGTGCAGGAAAGAGGTGAGAAGGGCATGACAGCGGGCAATATATACATGAGAGGAGTGCACAGGGTATGATTTTGGGCAGCATGCGCAAGAGATAAGGACAAAGGGTGTGACCGGAGGCAGAATGTGCAGGAGAGAAGTGCAGAGGGCATGACAACAGTCAGTATGTACAGGGGAGGAGAGCAAAGGGTATGACAGTGGACAGTATGTACAGAAGAGAAGTGCAAAGGGTATGACAGCGAGTACCATATGCAGGGCAAAAGTATGTATGGTATAGCAGGGGTCATTAGGTGTGTGGATCCTTCCCCCCCCCCCCCACCGGTGGTTTATATGTCCCCTCATCGTGGCTTGTGTGTTGCAGTGGCTTCCCAGCTGGAGGCAGCAGTGATCCTGTCAGTCAGCATTGGCAAGTGATTATCTAAAGTTCACCATAAAGGATGAGCTAACATTCGGGACAAACTCAGTTCAGCCTGAACCCACAGGAAACTGTCACATGTCCATCTGTTACATGCGGGTGAGGGGTAGGGAATTCCATGGCCAAGTTTGACCCAAACCTTAGTTTATTCTTACTCACCAACAGGAGCGGACTGACAACTCATGGGGCCCCGGGCAATAGGGGATCATGGGGCCCCTGTGTCTTTGCCCAAACTCAAAAAAGCCTATGAAAAAGGCACCAGGGACATCTCATGGGGCCCCTGCTGACCCCAGGCCCTCGGGCAGTGCCCGAGTTTCCAAATGGTCAGTCCACCCCTGCTCACCACACATTACAAGTTTTATATACAATTTTTCTCCTTTACAACTGCCAGCAACTGTGTTGTACAAGGGCCTACTTGACTGAATACAGATTGAGTGAATAGACCAGATACTGTAGGTCTTCACATTACATAGCTTTAGTAAATCCAATCAGATTGTAACATGTATGGCGACCCTAAAGCTGGCCATAGATGGGTAGAATTTTGATCGAACATTCAAAGTAAAAGAATGTAGTAAGAAAGTTTGTTTTTCTAATCAATTAGTGGGACCAAATCTATGTTTGTTTTCGACTGCAGTGATAAGAAAATTTAAAAGAAGGGGGGTGGGATTTTTTTCTCAAATTAAAGAATTTCTAACAGTGAATGTAATTTTCATTCCAAAATCAAATGTTAAAAGCAAACAGAGTCTTTCAATTGACATACAAATGATCTGAGAATTTTCGTACAAAATTCTATCCATCTATGGCCAGGTTAAGCCAGACTATACACACAGATTGTACAATCTCAGATCTACCCTAAACTGTGCAGTGTTTTGTTTAGGTTTGTCCTTTTATTAAAGTATTTATAAAGTACAAGAACCTGCCCATTATACTAATTATTCATTTGATTATCTAGATTTGTCTTCATATTGCATAGTTCTGGTAACTCTAAAAGAGATTGTACAATAGCTGTACCATCAGATTGTAATGTGTGACCACCAGGGGCGGACTGATCATTTGGAAACTCGGGCACTGCCCGAGGGCCCGGGGTCAGTAGGGGACCCCATGAGATGCCCCTGGTACCTTTTTCATAGGCTTTTTTTAGTTTGGGCAAGGACACAGGGGCCCCATGATCCCCTATTGCCTGAGGGCCCCATGAGTTGTCAGTCCACCCCTGATGACCACTGTATGAGAAATTGTACAATCAGAATGTATTGTCTACAGCCAGGTTTGAGTTCTTTTTCTCTGCATTTTTTACAGACTCTATTGTATAAAAACCCTATTGTATAAATACATCAGTGGTTCATATAGTGAACTCGGTGTAGAGTTATTCACACTGAGATCATCACAGAGGACAAGGGGGCACTCTTTACATCTGGAGGAAAAGAAATTTAATCTCCAAACACGGAAAGGTTTCTTCACAGTGAGAGCTGTGAAAATGTGGAATAGACTCCCTCAAGAGTTGGTTCTGGCCAGCTCAGTGGATTGCTTTAAAAAAGGCCTGGATTATTTCTTAGATACACAGAATATAACCGGATACTAACATTTATAGGTAAAGTTGATCCAGGGAATATTCGACTGCCTCTTGGGATCAGGAAGGAATTTTTTTCCCTGCAAGAGCAAATTGTATCATGCTTTGCTGGGTCTTTTTTTTTGCCTTCCTCTGGATCAATTGTGGGTATAGGATTATAACTTTTTTTTTTCTTTAATGGTTGAACTTTAATGGATTTTCACCCAGACTATGTAACTGTGTATTACCGGCATTGGGACTCACCAGCACCACTACACATCAGCAGATAATTTACACTGAATGCCATAAATAGGAACAGAAAAGCACTGCTACCTAAATACAATACACACTAGGTGATTTGGCATCGTGGGCCGTATTGCTGTGATTCTGCTCGCAATTCCAAATTGCACTAAAATCATTAAAAAAACATGGTTGGGTGCCATTCTTCCTTTAAGGCACCCCAAACACAATGTGGCAAAATGCGTGTGTAAAAACACACCTGGCTCAGGGACTAGGTGTTGTCCCTGAGCTTCTTTGCTGCGACTGGTTCAGGTGAATGGGTTGCCATATCCGCGACACGTGGAATCACATGAAATCCGCCACACAAAATCTCAAGCAAGACACAAAGTGTGAATGGGGCCTAACATTTCCTTTGTATAATCTGAAGATCTTGTTTGTTTGCATAAGATCAAGAAAGGACTGCCAGCAACTTGTTATGAAACACTAGGCTTTGCTTCCATGTGCTACGCAGAAATGTTCTCCATATATTCAAAATGTTTTCATTTAATTTGTGAGTACTGTAACAAAATCATAACATTAATATGTGAATAGACTGATATGGTATTAATTTTCACTGTACAGAGAAGAGACAACCTTGCGTTGTATGCCTTGTGGGTCCAGAAGGCAGTGCCTCTTCTGATTCACTAAAGTGTTACTAAACCCACAACAGTAAAATCAGCCTGTATATGCAGTAAAGGGGTTAATTTTCTGCATTGTGTAAAAAGGTTGTTTGTTCCTGATTGCTCTCTTCCTCCCCTTGTTTAAGAGACCACCTCTTATCTCTTGATAAGACAGACTGAACGGTAGGCATTTTGCACATGCTCAGTTTGGTGTGTATTGCTAGAGATGTTTTCCTTGGGAGAGTTCATGTGATCGGCGTAGGGCCAATCAGCACTGGTCAGACAGAGGTCAGGGGTTAGGCATCCTCCTAGAGCAGAAAGAAAACTCCTCCTACAAGCTTTAACAGTGTTTTGCTCGACACTGATAGAAGCCACAAGACTGCTATAACTTCTGATGAGAAAAGGTATTTAGCAGTTTATATTTACTAAAATAATTGAACTTCCATGTTCTGTGTACTGTGGGAGACGAGATCTAGTGAATGATGGTTACTGGGTTTGGTAACACTTTAAAGTCATATCTAGGGAATACAAACTGTGAAAAGTAGTTCATTAGCATACACCTACTGCGCAAATGTTTCAGAGCAGCAGCTATTTTCTGGGCTACAAATTACTCTTATGAGTCTATGATATACTGCACTCGGGGCAGGCTAAAACACATAAAAGAATTTTCAAACATAGAAAAATATTAAAGAGGTATTAAATGTGAAACAACAAATGTAATATATTGCATCTTACCAATCATTAGATATGGTGGCTGCATTAGTTTTCTTTTATCAGCCTTTTTCCCCTTCTGTTTTCACCTGGTGACCTGGCCAGTAACATACCTCCTATATTAGAGTTCCTACACTCTGGATGAAGGAGCAACATAGACACTTTTGGACAACAGCATTGTTAGTCTGGGGGGAGGGGAGTGTTATTTGGACTAACAGATTGAGGTACACTAACACATTGAAGCCAAACTCCAGCTCATACAAGCAGTTACAGAAACATTTTTTATTTTGGGATAAAGGTTTTACATGAATAAATAAAATAAAAGCTGATCATTGTAAGTATTTCAACAATCTTAACTGATACATTTGCAGGAGAGCTTGTTCTGTTGAAAAATAACAGACTTACTGCCCAGATCATCAGGTGAAAAAAAAAGAAAGAAAATCTTAAAAAGAACTAATGCAATAAGCTAATGCAAACACTACATCAGGGGTCTCCAAACTTTCTAAACAAAGGGCCAGTTTATGGTCCTTCAGAGTTGAGGCGGACTAGACTGTTGTCTGCGGGAGTAGAAAATATAAAGGCAGAAGTGGAAGTAAACAATGCCCATCTTTGGAGTCAGTAGGGGAAATAGTGTCCCATTGTTAGTATTTGGAGGGAGAAATAGTGCCCCATCATTGGTGTCAGTGGCAGGACTAGTGCCACATATTTGGTGTCAATGGAAGGAATTGTGCCCCACTGTTGGTATAAATGGAAGGAATTGTGCCCCATTGTTGATGTCAGTGGGAGGAGTTGTGTCCCATCGTTGATGTCAGTGGGAGGAATTGTGTCCCATCGTTGATGTCAGTGGGAGGAATTGTGCCTCTTTTGTTTGTGTTAGCAACAAAAATTATGCTCCATTGCTGGTTTCAGTGAATGAAATAGGGCCCCAAGGGCCAGATAAATGCAAGCAAAGGGCCACAGTTTGAGGACCTCTGCACTACACCTTAGAACTGGTATGCTGCAATATAATAAATGTTTGCTTTTGGGTTTAATATCACTCAGACTTACTCAAACATTCACTGCCATGATGAGCAGGCATACTGCTTGTCAGGCTGCATTACTGTGTATAACTAAAACTCATGATTCACAGTGTGCAGCTATTGTTTTTGAATGGCCCCCTAAAGAACCTTGCCAACACACTTCAATGCAAATCTGTTATAGCACACCACAGCACACAGATTGAAACCAACTATGTGTTACAGTAAACTGCTTCAAAACAAATTTTCATTTTCTATGAATTGTGGTGCACTGGTAGTCTATTCAAAATGAATGTGCTGACTTGCTGCAAAGCCTGTTAATGTTCATGCAGTAATGCACTGGACTAGTGCTGTCTATCCTTTGTGCTGGAGAAAGATTGAGGACACAGGACCCCTGATCTCCTCCTCTGTTGTCATTCTGCACTGCAGTAAACCCAGATAGGCACAGAGACCTTGTTCACCAATCTCCCTGCTCAGCAACCTGAAAAGAAAGCAGGCACATAGGCTAGAAAGAAGACAAGACACTAGTCTCATCAGTGGTAGCAGAAGAGGTGGAGTAAGAGCAGCAGTGGTGTGGGGTGTGTGCAAAACATTTTTTTCCTGGCGCATCATGGCAGCATACAATGGGTTGTGGCTCTGCCCCCACAACCTGATAGGACTGGTTAACTATAAATTAAAGATAGTAATAGTAAAAATGAAAAGTGAGCGCTATCCAATCAGCAGCTAAGCACTCAAGGTAACCAACATAAACCTTACAAATAGGATAGATAAAACAGTGCAGCGCTAAAATTATGAATAAAAACAGTATTGAACGATAAACTAATATTAAAAGTTTGATGTAGATAACAGTCTATGTGACTATAAAGTGCCAGGTGACTGGTTTAAAACTCGATGGTGGTGCTCTGTGAAAAATGGCAGAATTACGCACTCACCAGATGCGTAATAGTTATATGCTTTAAGTATCACATCGAGAGGTTTCCTCATCAAATATAGGTCTGGTCAGGGCTTAAGTGGTCCTCCCTCAAGGTAGTAGTCATCAAATGCCCGGTAACAGATTACTCGGATCCAGGTAACCAGAGGTCCTTTTAAGGGATAGGTAGAAGAGGCTGCCTGCTTACAGGATAACTTCCTTCTCTGGGTAGGACAACTGGATCTCAAAAGCGGGCTCTGTAAATAAATACTCTGATGTTGTCTTCTGTAGGAATCTCGTAGATGAAGCAACTTCTGAGGGAAGATACATGGTATTCCAATATATGTTGGCACATCCAATATTTTCTATATGTATCACAGAATGAGTAAGAAGAAACTGCGTGCATAAAGCTTTGAAGGCAACAAACTACCTATAATTCTGTTGCTGTGCCTATCTAATCCCAGAGCCCACAGACCAACTCCACTCATTGCTGTCAGACAGTTTCTTCTTACTCATTCTGTGATACACGTAGAAAATATTGGATGTGCCAAGATATATTGGAATACCATGAATCTTCCCTCAGAAGTTGCTTCATCTACGAGATTCCTACAGAGGACAACATCAGAGTATTTATTTACAGAAATGCACCCTTTATACATGTTATTTACAGAAATGCACCCTATTCCAATATATGTTGGCACATCCAATATTTTCGCCTGTTTTTGTTTTCAACAAAACAAGCTCTCCTGCAAGTGTATCAGTTAAGATTGTTGAGATGCTTACAATGATCAGCTTTTATTTTATTTATTCATGTAAAACCTTTATCCCAAAATAAAAATTGTTTCTGTAACTGCTTGTATGAGCTGGAGTTTGGCTTCAATTTGTTAGTGTACCTCAATCTGTTAGTCCAAATAACACTCCCCTCCCCCCAGACTAACAATGCTGTTGTCCAAAAGTGTCTATGTTGCTCCTTCATCCAGAGTGTAGGAACTCTAATATAGGAGGTATGTTACTGGCCAGGTCACCAGGTGAAAACAGAAGGGGCTGAAGGGGCAGAAAAAGGCTGATAAAAGAAAACTAATGCAGCCACCATATCTAATGATTGGTAAGATGCAATATATTACATTTGTTGTTTCACATTTAATACCTCTTTAATATTTTTCTATGTTTCAAAATTCTTTCAAGTGTTTTAGCCTGCCCCGAGTGCAGTACAGTTGCAAGAAAAAGTATGTGAACCCCTTGGGATTACGTGGAGTTTTGCATGAATTGGGCATAAAATGTGCTCTGAACGTCATCTAAGTCACAACAATAGAAGAACACAGTCTGCTGAACATAATACTACACAAACATTAGATGTTGCCATGGTTTAATTGCACATAACATGTTAAACATTCACAGTGTAGGGAGGAAAAAGTATGTGAACCTTTGGACTTAATAACTGGTTGACCCTCCTTTGGCAGCAATAACCTCAACCAAACGTTTCCTGTAGTTGCAGATCAGACCTGCACAATGATCTGGAGTAATTTTGGACCACTCCTCTTCACAAAACTGTTTCAGTGTAGCAATATTCTTGGGATGTCTGGTGTGAATCGCTCTCTTAAGGTCATGCCACAGCATTTCAATCGGGTTGAGGTCAGGACTCTGACTGGGCCACTCCAGAAGGTGTATTCTGTGCTGTTGCAGCCGTTGTTTTGTTGAATTACTTGTATGCTTTGAGTCATTGTCCTGTTGCATCACCCATCCTCTGCGGAGCTTCAGTTGGCGGACAGATGGTCGTACGTTTTCCTGCAAAATGTCTTGATAAACTCTGGAATTCTCTGGAACTCTTGACAACAATCCGTCCAGGCCCTGAGGCAGCAAAGCAGCCCCAAACCATGATGCTCCCTCCGCCATGTTTTACAGTGGGGATGAGGTTTTGATGTTGGTGTGCTGTGCCTTTTCTTCTCCACACATAGTGTTGTGTGTTCTTCCCAAACAACTCAATCTTGGGTTCATCTGTCCACAGTATATTTTGCCAGTAGTGCTGTGGAACATCCAGGTGCTCTTTTGCAAACTCTGTGGTGTCGTCCCATGTACTCCATTCTTGTTTAATGTTTTCCTTATTGTAGATGTGTCAACAAAAATGTTAGCATGTGCCAGAGATTTCTGTAGGTCTTTAGCTGACACTCTGGGATTCTTCTTTACCTCATGCAGCATTCTG
The DNA here is from genome assembly GCF_062004578.1 of Staurois parvus. Classification (NCBI taxonomy): domain Eukaryota; kingdom Metazoa; phylum Chordata; class Amphibia; order Anura; family Ranidae; genus Staurois; species Staurois parvus. The sequence continues at coordinate 11,858,261 of NW_028317882.1, forward strand.
CGCTGTGCTCTTGCAGTCATTTTTACAGGACGACCACGCCTAGGGAGAGTAGCAACAGTGCTAAACTTTCTCCATTTGTAGACAGTCTGTCTTACCGTGGACACATGAACATCAAGGCTTTTGGAGATACTTTTGTAACCCTTTCCAGCTTCATGCAAGTCAACAATTCTTGATCGTAGGTCTTCTGAGAGCTCTTTTCTGTGAGGCATGGTTCACATCAGACAGTGCTTCTTGAAACCAGTAAACCCAAAACAGGTGTGTGTTTTTTAAGGGCAGGACAGCTGTCAGCAACACATCCAATATCATCACACTGATTGGAGTCAAGGTTGGCTCACTCTTGGCTCCAATTAGCTCTGGGAGAAGTCATTAAGCTAGGGCCTCACATACTTTTTCCTCCCTGCACTGTGAATGTTTACTTGTTATGTGCAATTAAACCATGGCAACATCTAATGTTTGTGTAGTATTATGTTCAGCAGACTGTGTTCTTCTATTGTTGTGACTTAGATGACGTTCAGAGCACATTTTATGCCCAATTCATGCAAAACTCCACGTAATCCCAAGGGGTTCACATACTTTTTCTTGCAACTGTATATCATAGACTCATAAGAGTAATTTGTAGCCCAAAAAATAGCTGCTGCTCTGAAACATTTACGCAGTGTTCCCTAGATATGGCTTTAAAGTGTTACCAAACTCAGTACCCTGCATTCACTAGATCTCGTCTCCCACAGTACACAGAACATGGTAGTTCAATTATTTTAGTAAATATAAACTGCTAAATACCTTTTCTCATCAGAAGTTAGAGCAGTCTTGTGGCTTCTATCAGTGTCAAGCAAAGCACTGTTAAAGCTTGTAGGAGGAGTTTTCTTTCTGCTCTAGGAGAATGCCTAACCCCTGACCTCTGTCTGACCAGTGCTGATTGGCCCTATGCCAATCGCATGCACTCTCCCAAGGAAAAAGGAAAACATCTCTAGCAATACACACCAAACTGAGTATGTGCAAAATGCCTACCGTTCAGTCTGTCTTATCAAGAGACAAGAGGTGGTCTCTTAAACAAGGGGAGGAAGAGAGCAATCAGGAACAAACGGCCTTTTTACACAATGCAGAGGATTAACCCCTTTACTGCATATAAAGGCTGATTTTACTGTTGTGGGTTTAGTAACACTTTAGTGAATCAGAAGAGGCCCTACCTTCTGGACCCACAAGGCATACAACGCAAGGTTGTCTCTTCTCTGTACAGTGAAAATTAATACCATATCAGTCTATCTATTCACATATTAATGTTATGATTTTGTTACAGTACTCACAAATTAAATGAAAACATTTTGAATATATGGAGAACATTTCTGCGTAGCACATGGAAGCAAAGCCTAGTGTTTCATAACAAGTTGCTGGCAGTCCTTTCTTGATCTTATGCAAACAAACAAGATCTTCAGATTACACAAAGGAAATGTTAGGCCCCATTCACACTTTGTGTCTTGCTTGAGATTTTGTGTGGCGGATTTCATGTGATTCCACGTGTCGCGGATATGGCAACCCATTCACTTGAACCAGTCGCAGTAAAGAAGCTCAGGGACAACACCTAGTCCCTGAGCCAGGTGTGTTTTTACACACGCATTTTGCCGCATTGTGTTTGGGGTGCCTTAACGGAAGAATGGCACCCAACCACGTTTTTTTAATGATTTTAGTGCAATTTGGAATTGCGAGCAGAATCACAGCAATACGGCCCACGATTCCAGTCTGGGTGAAAAAAGATAGTCCATTCAGTTCAACCATTAAAGAAAAAAAGTTATAATCCTATACCCACAATTGATCCAGAGGAAGGCAAAAAAAACCCCAGCAAAGCATGATCCAATTTGCTCCTGCAGGGAAAAAAATTCCTTCCTGATCCCCCGAGAGCCAATTGGATATTCCCTGGATCAATTTTACCTATAAATGTTAGTATCCAGTTATATTCTGTGTATCTAGGAAATAATCCAGGCCTTTTTTAAAGCAATCCACTGAGCTGGCCAGAACCAACTCTTGAGGGAGTCTATTCCACATTTTCACAGCTCTCACTGTGAAGAAACCTTTCCGTGTTTGGAGATTAAATTTCTTTTCCTCCAGATGTAAAGTGTGCCCCCTTGTCCTCTGTGATTACCTCAGGGTGAATATCTCTACACCGAGTTCACTATATGAACCACTGATGTATTTATACATGTTGATCATATCCCCCCATAGTGCTGTCTCAGTCTATTCCCTAGTCTATAAAAGTATACAATGACTGTACGGGGCAGGTATGACAAAGAGGAAACACCCTTAAAACGCATTACCCTTCCCTTGACACAAAGTTTGGCCACGAGGAGTTACCCTGGTGGCAGACCCCATCAGGATCGTCCACTGTCATGGTGGCATTGTTGTGATGTCAGCTAGCATTTGAATCACCCAGTGGTGTTCTTCACAGCCTCCCTGTACAATGCACTTTAGCTTTCTACTTTTCTTCTACGCTGCTTAAGCGTTTCCCAAGTGTAACTACTATTTTATTTTATTGATTAAACTGCATTATATTCTAATTGAATCGTGTGCTCCTGTTCTACTGTTTGTGTTTTTTGCTTTAAAGCGAGTTGCTCTAGAAGCTACAAATTACTGTAGTAGACACTGCTGCTAATGTGGTCTCCTCTAGTTTCTGAGTCTTGTGCCAAGCGGCTGCCCTGCTGGTTTGTGAACACAGGAGGTCTCCCAACAGAGGTGCTATTTAGAGATCACTTTGCATTTTTCTTTTAACCCCTTCATGGTGCTATAGAGTCAGCTAAGGGTCCAGACAAGGGAACACTGGCTCGTGTTCTGAAGAGCTCTGTCCATTTACTCTTTGTTTCAAGGGGCTTTGCTTTAACCCAAAGTTGCTGTTACTGCAGAGTAGAAGTCTTTATCTGCTCCAGCAAGGGCTTCACCTAAAGCTCAACCAGATGTCAGTGTCTTCCTCGTAATTAGCTCTTTTCTTGGAGTATCCTACTAAATCTTCCATCCATATCCAAGTTTCCCAATAAAACAACAAAACAAACATCCCCTCGACTGGTTATTGGGAACAACAAGCGAAAGTGTGCTTGTGTGTGTGTACACCTCGCTATAGGAAATGCTGTCTGCTCTATTAGAAGATTTGGGCAAAATAAAAGCTGCTCCTACAGTGTAGAGCTGCACAATCATTTGGGTTTTTTTTTACAAGTTGCAGGGCTACCACTTGTTGGCTGTCTGAACCTCTGCTGATTTATGCTTTGGCTGCAAGGTGCTTCTGCTGTCAACTGCCTGTTTCATGTTGCAATTTTGTTGCCCACCCCATAATTTATTGCTTTGGGACATCCTATATTTAAAGAATCAATTCCTGTGTCACTGTATAAATAAAATTATAGGAATTTTGACGTATCTGTAAATTCCATATCTTGAAGAACATTATAGGACAGGTGCGGCTCCCGGCCAAAATGAATGCGGCTCTTTGCCTCTTATCATATTTTGTATACTGTGGCTCTTTGCCAAGTTTCATGTTTCTCTTATTTTTACCTGTTCCTCTATCCAGCGGCGCGCTGTCTTCCGGCTTCTGTAGTGTGGGCACTGGGCATGACAGCCGGGTGCCAAGTGCGCATGCGCAAGAAGCGGTGCTTTTTGTGAATGGTAAGGCGGTACCTGGGACACATGACAGATCCCAGAAGCCGCCAGACCAATCACAAAGCGCAAGTGCTTCTCACTCATGCGCACTGGGCACCCAGCTGTCATGCCGAGCGCCATTACAGAAGCCGGGAAGACAGCGCACGGCTGGATCGAGGAACAGGTAAGATCAAACAAAAACTCAGCGGAAGTAAGAGCGGGTACCTGTCAAATTCAGGTACCCGCTCCCCACCTCCCCAAAGGTCAGCAGTCATCTGTACTGTCCGCAGTCTCTGGTCATCCCTGTGCTGTCCGCAGTCTCTGGTCATCCCTGTGCTGTCCGCAGTCTCTGGTCATCCCTGTGCTGTCCGCAGTCTCTGGTCATCTCCTGTACTGTGTCTGCAGTCCATTAGTTCAGAATTTTTTTTTGTATACTTGTGTGTTAGAGTGAGAGAGAGAAGGGAGAGAGAGAGAGACAGGTGCCATAGCAACCTCCAGGGTAGTTGATGTGTTAACTCTGGCTAAGTTGCATTTGATGTGTGTGTTGAGGGTGGACACTTACCTTGAAATGAACACATTGTTGTTTTGTAAGGGGAAGAAAGTGTTATGGTGAATAATATGGTTTTAATTAGGTGTTTTTGTGTGAGTTTTTGTCTGTTTTGGCAGGTCACTGCGTGGTGTGGCTCTCTGACTTTCACAGTTTAAAATTTTGGCTCTTTGTGTCTAACTTGTTCGCCACCCCTGGTATAGGACAATGGTAACATACAGGACCCTTTTTTTCCCTGTGATGTGCACACTGGGGCAGTCCCAGCTATGCTTTTTGACAGTGTCCAGTCACCTGAAGGTAACAACATATAACCCACAGTTTAAGGCTCCTGTCACACAGGTGATCTGATCAGGTCCACCTATCGTTTAGACCTGATCAAATGATCCATGTATCCCTATGGTTTGGTGGGTGTAAATGGACTTGTGTCTGTTTACACCCACCTACCTCCAATCTGATCCAGTCCACTAAAAAAGAGGACAACGGATCGGCCCTCCTCTGTCTAGGTGGATCGGACCAGAGTCAGGTGTAAATGGACAGCCAATCCATTTACACCCAGCCGCCTATAAAGCAGGGTGGTTGTGTTCACGTCTGATCTGGGTAAACTGAGCAGACATGGACCTGTCATCCACCCGCTGTGCTGTCTCATTACCAAGGTATCAAATAAGAAACATCTCATGACGGGTAAAAGCAATAAGCTCTCTCAAGACCTTCACAACCTTATTGTTGCAAAACATACTGATGGTTACAGAAGGATTTCTAAACTTCTGAATGTTCCAGTGAGCACTGTTGGGGCCATAATCCGGAAGTGGAAAGAACATCATTTCACCTTAAACCGGCCATGACCAGGTACTCCTCGTAAGATTTCTGACAGTGTAGTGAAAAAGAATTATCAGAAGAGTTGTCTGAGAGCCAATGACCACTTGTGGAGAGCTTCAGAAAGACCTGGAATTAGCAGGTACAGTGGGGATCGAAAGTTTGGGCACCCCAGCTAAAAATTTGTATTAATGTGCATAAAGAAGCCAAGGAAAGATGGAAAAATCTCCAAAAGGAATCAAATTACAGATTAGACATTCTTATAATATGTCAACAAAAGTTAGATTTTATTTCCATCATTTACACTTTCAAAATAACAGAAAACAAAAAAATGGCGTCTGCAAAAGTTTGGGCACCCTGCAGAATTTATAGCATGCACTGCCCCCTTTGCAAAGCTGAGACCTGCCAGTGTCATGGATTGTTCTCAATCATCGTCTGGGAAGACCAGGTTATGTCAATCTCAAAGGTTTTAAATGCCCAGACTCATCTGACCTTGCCCCAACAATCAGCACCATGGGTTCTTCTAAGCAGTTGTCTAGAAAACTGAAACTGAAAATGAGGTTAAAAATTGAACTTTTTGGCAGGAATGAGCAAAGGTACGTTTGGAGAAGAAGGGGCACAGAATTTAATGAAAAGAACCTCTGTCCAACTGTTAAGCATGGGGTTGGATCAATCGTGCTTTGGCGTTGTGTTGCAGCCAGTGGCACAGGGAACATCTCACGAGTAGAAGGAAATATGGATTCAATAAAATTTCAGCAAATTTTGGATGGTAACTTGATGCCATCTGTGAAAAAGCTGAAGTTAAAGAGAGGATGGCTTCTACAAATGGATAATGATCCTAAACACACCTCAAAATCCACAGGGGATTACATCAAGAGGCGTAAACTGAAGGTTTTGCCATGGCCTTCACAATCTCCTGACCTCAACATAATTGAAAATCTATGGATAGACCTTAAAAGAGCAGTGCGTGACAGACAGCCCAGAAATCTCAAAGAACTGGAAGACTTTTGTAAGGAAGAATGGGCAAAGATACCTCAAACAAGAATTGAAAGACTCTTGGCTGGCTACAAAAAGCGTTTACAAGCTGTGATACTTGCCAAAGGGGGCAGTACAAGATATTAACTCTGCAGGGTGCCCAAACTTTTGCAGACGCCATTTTTTTGTTTTCTGTTATTTTGAAAGTGTAAATGATGGAAATAAAATCTAACTTTTGTTGACATATTATAAGAATGTCTAATCTGTAATTTGATGCCTTTTGGATATTTTTCCATCTTTCCTTGGCTTTTTTATGCACATTAATACAAATTTTTAGCTGGGGTGCCCAAACTTTCGATCCCCACTGTACAATTGTTTCAAAGAAAACAATAAGTAATGCACTCAGCTGCCATAGCCTGTATGCACGCTCACAACGCAAGACTCCATTGCTGAAGAAAAAGCATGTTGAAGATCTTTTAAAGTTTGCTGCACAACATTTAGACAAGCCTGTAAAATACTGGAAGAATATAGTCTGGTCAGATGAAAGCAAAATTTAACTCTTTGGATGTCATAATACGCACCATGTTTGAAGGTCAAATGGCACTGCACATCATTCCAAAAACACCATGCCAACAGTGAAGCATGGAGGTGGGAACATCATGGTGTGGGGCTGTTTTTCAGCATAGGTATTGGCAAACTTCATGGATGAAAAATGAATGGAAAAATGTACCAACACATTCGTGATAAAAATCTGCTGCCATCTTCCAATATGATGAAGATGAAATGGTGGACATTTCAGCAAGCCAATGATCCTAAACACAAAGCCAAGGAACTCAGTTGGTTTAAAAAAAGAAAATATAGCTGCTAGAATGGCCCAGCCAGTCCCCTGACTTGAATCCAATAGAAAATCTATGGAAAGAACTAAAGATCAGAGTCCAAAGAAGAGGCCCGTGGAATCTTCAAGATTTGAAGACTGTGTGGAAGAATGGGCCAAAATTACACCTGAGCAATGCATGCGACTAGTTTCTCCGTACGGGAGGCATCTTGAAGCTGTCATTAGCAACAAAGGATTTTGTACAAATTATTAAATAAATTTCAGTTAGCGTGTTCGATACTTTTTCCCTGTGTTCTTCCACTATGTCCTTCCATTTTGTTACACGTAACTTAATTTCTAAACTTATTTGTTATGGTTTGTTTGTATGAATTGCATGGGTTGTTACCGACGTGGTGTAAATTTCATGTCAATAGCACTTTTAGAAATATATTTACTGAGAAAAATGGTGACATGTTCAGTGCTTATTTTACCCGCTGTATATGTTTGTGTGTGTATGTATAATTTTTATATATATATATATATATATATTTTTATCCATGGGTTTATTTTAGATTTGATATCACTGCATTTTTACTTTCTGTCATTGCTAAAACTTTTTTTACTTTAGAGAAAATTGCTACTTCTGTAAACTGTTGTACTACATAAACTAAGATTATTTGGCATTTGCCTACTTCCTTAGCCACTGAAATGCTTCATGCAATATTTACTTCTTTTATGTTGTGTGTATTTCATCTGTATATCTTCTTTACTTTATACAGCCTCTCCCTATAACTTCCTCTATTGTTCCCCTCAAACACACATACATAAAGTCTTTACACACTGACACATGACATGCACACAAAGCTTTGGGAGGGGACAGGATGCTGCTGTGGCCCCAGCACTTAAAGGGTTAACGCCCTTTACCTCTTCCTGTCTGTGTCAGTTTTGGGAGAGTAATCGTCCAATAAGGAAACATCTTGACATCACATGGCATCTGACAGTAGTAGTGCTGGGCATACAGCACCAGCCTTCTGAGTACCCCTAAGAATCTACCCCCCAGGTGGGGTAGCGGGGGTGATCGTCACCTCAAATTTTATAAGGTGCATAGAGGCGGTGGTACCATCAGTAAAGAAAAAAAGACCAGAAAAGACATATACTCAGGATGTTTTCAAGGAAGAAGCGGGAGCTGATGAAAACCCCGTCCTTATCAAAGAAGAGCAGAGCAGGAAGCCCAGCACCACAGAGCGTGAGTTTCCCTGTACTTTGCATTATAGAACAAAGTTATATTAGTCTAACGCTAGAGTAGTTTAATGTTTTTAACTTTGTCCGACATTTTATATATTGCATACACAGTATATATATTTGATTTGTGTGCTGTATGTATATATATATATATATATATATATATATATATATATATTATTCTATTTATATATATTATGTGTTTGCTCATTTTTAATGTGAATTTGAGTGACCAGATGGAAATACGTTTATGCATGCAGTAATGTGTTAAAGAAAAAAAAAAAAGTATGAGTCAAACTGACAGGCAGTGGCCTTTTCTCTACAGGGGAAGGGTCATCTGATACATAACAGAACCCATTATACCCTATTTAATTTTTTTTGTATACAAGGTAAGTATACACTGTGTGACTATCATGATGTATTATGTACCTCACTGCAAAAAAATCTGCAGAAAACAAAATATCAAAATTTTTCAAAAAAGCTCACACTGCAGGAAAAAAACAAATGGGAGAAGTAATAAAAGATTCAAGAAAATGTGCTCTTTTAGGAGATCATAATGCTTCTCTGTGTTCCCTAAACACTTGGAGCTGGTATCATAGCTCTACATCTGCTCAGACAGTAGTATTCTTGCCAAACTTCCTCAAATAGCTATTTTTTTTTTTTTTTGCATGTGATGAAGCATTTTTAGCTCACTTGTCTAGGTGAAAACAAAGTGTCCTTCAACTGAGAAAATATACCATTATAAAACTTTGTGTGTCAAAAGTTCCAACAGAAAAAACAACTAAAAAAACTGATGTATGGCACGTTAGAAAGGCCTTCCATGCATTATGCCCTGAATGCTTCACTGAACTAAAAGCACAGTGGGGTTTATTTACTAAAGCTGGTTCACTCAGAATCTCGTTCACTTGTGCATGGTAGCGAATCAGCTTCTAACCTCAGCTTGTTCAATTAATCTTTAGCAATACAACCTGGAAGCTGATTGGGTTCTATACAGAAGTGCACAAGATTCGGAGTAAACCAGCTTTAGTAAATAAACCCCACTGTGTGCTGCACTTTAATTGTCATGCAAGGCATAAGTCTAGGTCAGGGGCGGACTAACCATTTGGAAACTCGGGCCCTGCCCGAGGGCCCGGGGTCAGTAGGGGGCCCCATGAGATGCCCCTGGTACCTTTTTCATAGGCTTTTTTGAGTTTGGGCAAGGACACAGGGGCCCCATTATCCCCTATTGCCCGGGGGCCCCATGAGTTGTCAGTCCGCCCCTGGTCTAGGGGTATGGAGGCACAATCACTGGTTTTACTACTGGCTGTGTGGCCTAGATGTTTAGGCCATGACCAGTGTTAATATATTTTCTCACTAGTAAGTTGTGCTATACCCCACCATGCATCTGTATCTCTCAGTGTTCTACATCCCATGGAAAGGACAGGGAATAATGCCTGGGTGAAACTATGTAAGGCTGCACATCCTCAGTACCATCACCATGCAGTCACAATGGCATACACTTTAAAGAATATGATCTATATGCATTAATATATATGCCTTTTTGGGTACAGTGCTTCTTGGGAAATACTTGCTTCCACACAGTACACAGATACTACTTCAGCCCTTTATAAAAAAAAGGTTTGTTAACCCTAGGTGAGAAGGAAGTAGAATATGAGTGAGGTTTGGTGATTTAACGACTAGGCTAAGAGTGGTGGCTGCATTAAAGTAAACCATAATGGTTTGGGTTAATTTTGTTTTACATTTTTGTTTTTAATGTACAAGTATCTCCAAGTGTTCTTCTCTTATCAGCATACACCTTGCCATTCAGCACACCTGACTGGCCCCTTCTGCTGCTTCTCCCTTTCCCTCTATGTCAGGGTTATTGAATTAAAATTCAAGGAGGTCACTAAAATTTTCTTCTGGCCGAGGTCCAAATAGGGTGTGCCCCCTTACATTATGTGTCCCCATCAGAGTGCCCCTTTGCATCAGGTATTCCCGTCAGAGTGCCCCCTTACACTCATCTTTCCATCATATTTCCCCATCAGAGTGCCCCTTTCCATCACATGTGCCAATCAGACTGCCCCTTTCAATCACATGTGCCCATCAGAGTGCCCCTTTCCACAGTATGTGCCGATTTGTGCCCCCTTAACATAACGTGCCCAGCAGAGTGCCCCCTTAACATAAAAGATGCCCATCAGAGTGCCCCTTAACCTAAAATGTGGCCCTTAACATAAAATAAGGGGGCATTTATTTTATGTTAAGGGGCACTCTGATGGGCACATTTATGTTAAGGGGCACTCTGATGGGCACATTCTAAGTTCGTGCCCATCAGAGTGCACCTTAACATTAAATGTGCCCATCAGCATGACCCTTTAACATTAAATATGCCCATCAGAGTGCCCCTGTAAGACTACACCCTACCTTGAGGGCAGACAGGAGCTGTGCCAGGATCCTTGCTGAAGGATGCTTGTGTGCAGGCAGGGAGCAGGAGCAGGAGAGACAGTGAGCTGCAAAGGGCTGGATACGCACGTGATGTCATCGGTTGCCGTGACGACCGCCCTGCTCAGCGGCGGACCTGTCATTGCAGGCTGGTGGTCCAGAAGAGAGTGGTGCTGGGGCTGTTCTTAGAACATGGTCTGCCATTTAGTGACCGCTGCTCTATATGCTCTGCTGTACAGGGGCTAACAAGTCTGATTCAGGTCCTTACACTGCTTGCATAAAAATAAATAAATACATAAATATAATAATGTATTAAGAAATGCAGAACTGCATTAAAGTAGCACTAAAGGCATTATTTTTTGTTTTGGACAGAGTAAGGGAGGGTTGTAAACCCTGTCACTTTTTTGCCACCTGTCCCATTGAACCCTTTGAGGAGATTTCCTTCACTCCCTGTCCCATAGCCAAAACAGTAGGTGAGAAGAAATCACTCCAAAGTGTGAGAATCCAGGTCTGTCACCAGAACTAGTGTCCCTATTGGTGAATCCCCTCTATTACTGTTCTGGTGTCAACCCAAAATTTGGGATTCTCTTTCACTTTCAAAGATAACTGTAAACAGGACAAAGACAGACTGTGAATCGCCATATCAGGGTGTTCTAATCCCTCTCCACTTTATAAAAAAACAACTTTTGCCTTTAAAGGCTAAGTTCACCTTTAACAATAAAATAATAAATGCACATCTTTTTTGCAGGTAAAAAATGTGCATTTATTATTTTTTTGGATTAGGAGCCTGTAAAGCATTGCACCCATGATCTGCAGATCATCGATGCAAGGCAGGGCTCCTACAGACTGTCATTGTAAGCTGTCTGCTCGTACCTCGTATGAGCATGCAGTTACACAATGGCAGGAACCATCAATGAACTACTTAGATCGCTCAACAGTGCACTGGTAGTTCATTGAAAACTACAAGCTGACAATAGTTGTAGCTTTCCCATTCACAGAACTCTGTAAATGAATGACGTGTCCTGCATGGCTGCTTTATTTTTTAAATTGTGACAGGGAGTTCAGGTAGAAGATCCCTGGCTTGCTGTCACTGGAGGCGGAGGATCGGGAAGATCAGCAGCAGTGGGAACATGTTACATGTAAAAACAGGTGGGACATGTAACCTATTCCCATGGGAGAACTTAACCTTTAATTACATTTTAATTTGTGTCTTTTATGTATGCCTGGAGTTCAGCTTTCAAGATAGAGCAGAGAAAAACTGCTTTTCTTCAGACTCTCTGTTTCTCTTTCTTTGATTGAAACTCTGTACTAAACTAAGCAGAGCAGAACAGAAGGGGGATGAGTCACTTCTCTGACTTATTCACTTGTGTGCGTAAGTGTGGAACCAATACCAGAAGGCAAATAAACATAAAATATTCTTAGGCAATATTTCATATTTATTTGCCTGAACAAATGAAAAACTGTATTTTAAGACTGACATTTCAAATCCAGAGCATAATGAAGAAAAAAAGCACGTATTTAAAATGAATTACACAGTACATTCCCTTTAAGAAGACTTGCATAATTTGTGTCACTAGTGTTTGAACAGTAGAGCTGGTGATTTACTATTATTTACTATAGGATTATTGGGGAGGTGGCTTGCTGGCTAAGGGGCTGAATGTGAGGAGGTTTGGGTGGTTTCATGAGTCATGTTTGTGGATGTGATGAAAGGTTGCCAAAATTTTGCAAAGAAGGGATGGTAACTGCATATGAAAGCTTTATATAATTAGGCGTGGCAAGTGAAATGTTCTATGTTCCCTCATAGCCATCAAGAGCTCAAAAATGTTCTCGTCAATTATCATCATCATGATGACTTTCAGCATAGTACACTTCCACTCTGCCCTATAGCAGAAATACTGCTACACGTTTATATCCGTGATTTTGCATTTCTGGGTAGGGGGCGTGCACCCTACCCGCGCCGCCATTCGCGACTTCAACTGTCAATCACCGGGTCCCAACTGGTGATTACTCACTGTCAGCTGGTGATCGCCGAGTACTACCGACGGGGGAGAGACTTATGTATAAACAACACACATCTCTCTCCTGTCAGCTCCTGCACACTGGTTTGTATGGCTCAGCCTAGCAGAGCCATACAAAGCAGTGTGCTTACAGTGAAGCACACACACAGCACATAATGTGAAACAGCACACAGTTAACCCTTTGATTGCCCCAGATGTTAACCTCTTCCTGCCCAGAGCCATTAGTACAGTGTCAGTGCTTTTTATTAGCACTGATCACTGTATTTGTGTCACTGGGGATGTCAGTGACACCAAGTCAGTTCCCCCCAGTGTCAGAATGCCTGCCGCAGTCCCACTATAAGTCGCTGATCGCCGCCATTACTAGAAAAAAAAATTCCAGTATATATACCGCCATGTTTAAACACTATAACGTTCATGTAAACTAATTAGTTTACACGTATTGGGATTTTTTTTATCAAAGACATGTAGCAGAATACATTTTGGCCTAAACTTATGATGAAATTTGATTTTTAATTTTTTTTTTCCTGTTTAATAGCAAAAAGTTCAAAATATTGTTTTTTCTCAAAATTGTCTGTGTTTTTTTGTTTATAGTGCAAAAAATAAAAACCACACATTCGATCAAATACCACCGAAAGAAAGCTCTATTTGTGGGGAAAAAAGGATGTAAATTTAATTTGAGTGCAGCGTTGCATCACCACGCAATTGTCAGTTAAAGTAACGCAGTGCCATATCGCAAAAATGGCCTGGTCAGGAAAGGGGGTAAATCCTCTGGAGGACAAGTGGTTAACCACTTGCCGTCCGCCTGCTGTTTATAAACGGCAGGGCGGTGGCAGTCCAGGGGCGGGTTGCCGTTCATAAACGGCACCCGCCTTTTCTAGCTGTGCGCGCTCTCTGGGAGCACGCAGCACCGCGATCCGGTGCCCGCTGTGTCCTCCGGACACAGTGAAACACCGATCGTCGGACGGGACCTCTGTACGAGGTCCCGATCATGTGATCACTGATTGGCCAATCAGTGATCACATGCAAAGTAGTAAGCAAGATGTCACTTGTGACATCATTGCTTACTACGTGTGAAATCTGTGAATGATCACAGAGGTCACATGGTACAAGGCTATTCACAACAGCCTTGTACCATGTGACAAGCTGTGACCAATCACAGCTCACTCAGTACTTCTCAATGACTGCAAGAATGCAGACAGAGAGAAAGAGAAATTATTGCTTTTACATCCTATATGGGTGTAAAAGCAATCAGTGTAAAAAATAAAAAAAAAATCTTCATCACCCCCCACAAGTAGTACAGTGTCACCATGGTGACACTGTACTGCTAGGGTGACAGTATGTAAAAATAAATAAATAAATAAAAAATAATAATATAAAAAAATTTAATAAAAATGTAAAAAAAATGTTTAAAAATTATAATTTTTAGTTATAAACTAATTTGGATTTTTTTTTTTTACTAAAAAAATAACGGAATAAATTTTGGCCAAGATTTATGATGAAATATTATTTATTTGCAAAATGTTATAAAAAAAACACTTTTTTTCAAAATGTTTGGACTTTTTCATTTACATAGTAAAAAAAAAAAAAATCCCAGCGGTGAATAAATACCACCAAAATAAAGCTTTATCTGTCTCAAAAAAATGGTAAAAAATTCATATGGGTACAGTATTGCATGACCGCGCAATTGTCATTCAAAGTGTGATAGCGCTGAAAGCTGAAAATTGCCCTGGACAGGAAGGGGGTAAAAGTGTCCGAACAGGAAGTGGTTAAATGAGGTAGTAAGTCTTGTTCACATTATGTGCAAAGACTGGGGTTTTTCTGCTCTAGAAAAATACAGGTCCCTGCAAGGGCACATAGAAACTATTGTTGTCTTCGTGCCCTGTTCTTACTGCAATGCTGGTCTCTTGCGCTGTGCAGAGCATATGTGGAAATCTGCAGCACCGTAGCACACATAAACACATGTAAAATGGAAATAAATACAATAAAAATTAAATTAAAGTTGATGACACAGGAAATAGGGGAAAAAAAGCATTAACAATTAAACTCACATCAGCTGATGTCACTGTGCATAATAACTAATATAAACGCATATAAACTGATGTAAATGAATATCTATGGAAGTCAAAATGTGCGCTTTTTTATGACTTTATGCATATCTAATGTGAAGGAGCCTTTAACCTCACCACACACCTTGCAATCTGACAATATAATCTCTTAATCTCTTTTGGATTTACTGAAAACTACATAATACAGTGACCTGCCAAATTGGATACAAATTGATTGAATGGTTTATATAGGTCTTTATATCACATAGTATTGGTAAATAAAAAGTTGATTGAATGATCAGATTGTAACATGGATGGTGAACTTTCATATTTATGCATTTAGTTATTACAGGTACTTATATAGCGCTGTCAATTTTAAACAGCCTTTACATATACAGTATATTGTAGACTTACATCAGGAGAGTTTAGGAGCTTACAATATAAGGTCCCTATCTCACATTCATACATACACATACTAAGGCCCATTTAGACAGGAGCCAATTAGCCTATCAACATGTCTTTGGAGTGTGGGAGGAAACCACAGTACCTGGAGGAAGCCCATGCATATTGTTTAAGTTTAGTTGTTGACCTCAATAAGGGCCAATAGCGTAGGCATGCATGTCTAGAAAAGTAAAATTTGTGTACATTGACTAAAAGAAGGTGTGTTGCTATGTAATTCATTTATGACCACCCAACACATATACGTGGCAGCAAAAGGGTGGGCTTTAAATGCCCACACACCACACATGCGTTGTTGGGTGGCCAATGGTTATGTGCTGAGTGGGCTTCCTTCACACTGGGCAGGCTTCATTTTGAACAGCAGGGGATCTGTCCTGCTGATCAGAGCAAACGGGGCAGATGAGCCATCCGTGTCCACTCAGATTATACAGAGCAGAAACAGACAGAGCCTGCTGTGTTCTGTGGGCGGCCAGGAGTAAATGAACGCCACTGTCCATTTACACCCAACTGCACTTCGATCTGCCTAGACAGAGGACAACAAGATCCCCTTTGTTTTTTTTAAAGCAGACTGGATCAGATGTGAGCTAGGCATATGTAAATGGACACAAGTCCATTTACACCTGCCATAGGGATGAATAAAGGGACTGATAGGGTTGGCCTGAAAAACTGATAGGCGGATCTTATGGGACCCTTCGTGTGACACTGGTGTAACTGTGCGCTTCCAGCACAAAGACAGCTCTTGGTCTGGACAAAAGATGCCTTGTGGTTCTGCAGATAATTTTGTACCTTAGCAACACCCCTGATGCACAGGATGATACTTTAACATATTTGTTTTGTGCATTTTCTATTCTATCAACCACATTGTGATGATCACACACATAACAGTTTTTTCTTTAACAAAGGGTTTTATTGACAAATGGCATACAAAAATACAGAGCCAAATATCAAAAACATCAGAAAAGTATGTACAGCATAATACAAAGTACAGCATTCAGTCGTGGCAAAATATTAGAAAGGGCAATATACATATTACGGTTGCAAAAGGATGAAACCGAGTGCAGAAACAGTTCACTGACACATATTTGAAATGTAAACATAGAGGGCAGTAACAGCCTAAGAAAATTGGGAAAAAAATCCCAGGGCAACATGCCCTACCATATAAGAGAGAAAAAAGAAAATAACAGCTCACTGAATTACTGTGCTTATTTGACCCCAAAGCCAATTTAACAATGAAAAGCTGTAACAAAGAGATATTGGTGTCCTTTTATGACACAGAGAATAGCTGCGATTCAACGGATCTCAGCTATTCTCTGGTCATTCACAGTTTATAACACTCAGGAGATCATGTCAGCCCTTTTCTGGAGATCTGTGTTCTCCGTCCAGATTCTCCAGCCCAGAGCTGGAGAATCAGAGGGACCGAAAACTAAGCAGAGATAATTTACCTCTGCTTAGTAAACTGGTTTTTTACTATAATCTCGAGAGATTATAGTAAAATGAGCCGTTTTTCAGAGTTTGTAGACCGTTCTCCAGCGTTTGGAAACCGTTCTCCCTTCGTTCGGAGAACTGCTTCATAAACTGCATTCACAGGAGAACTTTGTTCTCCGAGAATGCCGGAGAACTGAGCAGCGATCTATTACCGCTGGTTCACAAACGGACACCATTGTGTAATAAAAAGAAATCCGAAAGAAAAGTTAGAGAAAGTCAGAAAAGAGAAGAAAGCGAGAGAATGAGGAAAAAGTAATGGGGTAATCCACACTATAGTGGTACATTGCAATTGCTACCTAGATGTATCACCAGAGCGTTGCGAGGGTAGGTGAAGTTTATCTGCTGGAAAGACCCAATGACTCCAAGAACACTCATGAGAAGGGAGAAAAAAGAGAGAAAGAAGAAGAATGTTCTCGGAGGGAAATGTGTTCAAAAGATCACAATGTTAATAAGGTATAATCAAAACGTGAAGGGTATACATGAGTCATCCAGGGTTGCCAAACCCGAAGGAACCTGTTGTGAGAGTCGGACAGAATGGACGTCAATTTCTCATTGACCATGATGTCGTTCATGCGATTTTTTTTTTTTTTTACCGCTTCAAAACTAAGGGCAAGAGTTTTCCATGCCCTCGCTATTGTAAGCTTCGTGGCACTAAAAAGATGTGTTGCTAACTCGCGTTCTACCCGTAAAAGTGATTCAATGGGTTTAAAAAGGAGGGCCTCACAAGGGTTTTTTTTAATATTTGAGTTAAATATAGTATGTAAAATAGCGTAAACCTGGATCCATAATCTCATCGCTTTAGGGCAAGACCACCAAAACTAAGGGCAAGAGTTTTCCATGCCCTCGTTATCGTAAGCTTCGTGGCACTAAAAAGATGTGTTGCTAACTCGCGTTCTACCCGTAAAAGTGATTCAATGGGTTTAAAAAGGAGGGCCTCACAAGGGTTTTTTTTAATATTTGAGTTAAATATAGTATGTAAAATAGCGTAAACCTGGATCCATAATCTCATCGCTTTAGGGAAAGACCACCAAAACTAAGGGCAAGAGTTTTCCATGCCCTCGTTATCGTAAGCTTCGTGGCACTAAAAAGATGTGTTGCTAACTCGCGTTCTACCCGTAAAAGTGATTCAATGGGTTTAAAAAGGAGGGCCTCACAAGGGTTTTTTTTTATATTTGAGTTAAATATAGTACATAAAATAGCGTAAACCCGGATCCATAATCTCATCGCTTTAGGGCAAGACCACCATATATGGGCCATTGTCCCCAACTGGGAGCAACCACAAAAACAGGTCGGTGGGTATTGTGGAATGAACTTGGCTAATTGAGCTAGTGTGTAGTACCAGCGGTAGACAACCTTGTAGGCATTTTTCAATATGGAAACATTTCTAGAGCATCTGGGGGCCGTTTGAACCATCCTCAGCCAGTCATCAGGTGACAAGGTCACTGACAGTTCAGGTTCCCAATGTTGTTGAAAAGAGCATATAGGTGGCTTCTGAGAGGAAACGATAGAAGAGTATATAAGAGAGATTACACCTGTCAAACGGGAAAACGACCTACAGATGCTTTCAGAAGTTGATAGGAGATATGGGGCTGAATGAGGCCTAATCAAATTGTGGAAAAAAGTTGCCGAGTTCAAGGTAGCGGAAGTGTTCCCGTAAAGGTATTTCATGAGAGGAGCAAAGCATGTCAAAAGTAAGAATCCTGGTTAGGGCGAGCAGGGAGTGGACATCTGAAAACCCACGTTCTGCCCACCAGGAAAAATGACCTGGTTGGTCTAATCCGGGAGGAAACAATGGACAGCGGAGAAGGTGTAGGAGAGGCAAATTGGGTGATATCAAACCAGCAGAGCATTTGATCGAATCCCAAAGCCTGAGAGTGTGCAACAAGGAGAGACTTATACCCGGAGGGCGATGAGCAGAAGGGAGCCACGGCAGTGAAGACAAGGGAATCGGATGAGAGTCAATCATATCAATTGTAGCCCATAGGGGTAGATGATGAGTGTCATGTAAATAGGGTATGGAAGAAAGATTGGCTGCAAGGTAGTAAGCATGAAGTTTGGGAACCGAATGGCCACCATGCGCCTTATGGGTGAACATAAAACGTTTGTGAAGGTGGGTCGAGAGGAACCCCAGATAAAGCGAAGAACAGTCCGTTGCTGGATTCAGAGTATATGGGGGGCACATAACTTTTTTTTTTTACACTGATCACTGCTCAGAAGCCCACTATTTCCAATACTGTATGCACATGTTTTTTTACTAAGAGGTCTCCATATGCTGTATGTAACCAAACTCATATATGAACCACACTAAAACTGAATACTGGGGGTCTCTACTTCTTTATTGTAAATGTCACCAGATCCAGCACAAACTAAGCGTGGTTTCATAGATACAGCTTTGACCTTAGGGATGGGTTAAGTTTCCATTATGGGCTGACACTCTCAGCTACAGCTGCCTATTACAGGTCAGTGCACAGCAACAAATTCCTTTCTGTCAGCACTGCAATAAATAACACTTAGTTCTATTATGTCTGTCCACTAGAGGACACAATGGACATACCAGATTTACCTGTTAAGCGAGGCTCTTATACATGTATAGATATGTTTTACATAACACATATGAAGATATGTTATTCAAAGAAAAGTGGCTGTATTTTCAATGCTATTTGCAACTATGTAAACGAGCATGTTCATTTAAAAAATGCAAATGCCTTAATATTCATATTTTTCGTTGCTCACATGCTTTTCAACAGTACAGTTAGGCCTGGTTCAAACTAGTGCAAGTTCTGATGCAACTTGATTTGCACAGAATCGCATGACAATGGAAACAACATTTTTTTCAGTGCTGGCCTTTTATGTCAATTCAGCACAACTGTTATGCGAGTTTGGGGAAGGGTCCTGTGCTACTTTGGTGCAATGCAGTGGCATTTTTCAGGCATAGACCTCAATGTAAACATATCACAAATGCATGTACTGTACATGCATTTTTGATTCAATTTTGTTGCCTTTTTTGCTGAAATATTCTCCTCCTTTCCAGTACAGTAGTTGCAGATTCCAAGCCACAAAAATCACGTCCAAAATGCACAGCTGTAAAATCACAAGAATTGCAAAGCACATACACAAACATCGCACAGAACCTGCACTGCATAATCGTAACTCAAATCACATTCAAAACTCATGGCACTAATGTGAACCAGGTCTTACAGGGCTAATTTAGAGGGTAGTTGTGCATACTTTTCCTACCCTTCTAAGGCAAATATTCAGCTGCCTGAAGTAAATTTTCCAATAAAATTTGTAGCCATTCATACTGTATGAAATATAGGGTATTATCCACAAGCTGACATTCTTACGCTATGCAGTATATTTTGCTAGGGCTTCAGGTGCTAAACAGGTTACAATACAGAGGGAATATTCAGGTACAGGTTACAGCATTCTCACTTCTCCATAGGAAGGGCAGCCATGACATTGATTCTACCAGATTCATAGGTTTTTGTTTTTTTTTTCTTTGTGTCAAGTGGGTACCTTAGCAATATGACTATGAACATTTTACACAAAATTCAGTATACAGCAAAAAAATGCCATGAGGAAAAAAGTATTTTAAAAGTCTATACTGGGTAGCAGGAGTGTCTCAACAGAAAAAAAGACATAATGAAAATATAGAGATGCGCATGTTGAATTGCGTTTCTAAGGGGTATGGTAAATCTTTTACACTTGTACATCCCAACAGCATATACAGCTTGTTTGGGAAGGTTTACAACTCTTGTAATTAGTTGCATAACAAAGACATAGTGACTGAAAACAGTATTCTGAAAAAAAAGTGGAGTGGCTTACAAAGAGTGGGAAATCAGCATATGAGCATATTTGGAACCATAGCATCACATGCACTCCACAGCATGCAACCACAATACACTAAGCACTCTGTGGCATACACCCCAATACTTTAAACACGTCACAGCATCCACCAGGAGATGTCAACCAAGGGAGAAATTTTCAAAGGTGACCTAGTGGGGGTGCTTGCACAGCAAAACGAAGGCGTTGTCAATCCAATCCAGTCTGAAATGATACTGCCAGAAATCTGTCCATAGGAATACAATCAGTTTTGCAGTCACCACATTAAAAACACATCCGCTGAGATACATGATCATTCAGTTATATCACTGTGATTGTTCTGACACACTATCTCAAAGTCCCATGCAAGGAAGCACATCACACAGATACTGTGCAATGCTGCAAACAGAAGGTGGGAGAGAAAGTGACCAAGTGAGATAAATATGGCCATGGCTGAATGATAGGAGAGAACTCTGGGAGCTAGTCAAGTCTCAATCATTAGTACCCATGGTACTAAAATAGGTTACAATCATTGGTATTAGTGGTGGTGAAATAAGTGCCATTTACTGGTACCTGTGGTAAAACAAAAAGCCTCAATCATTGATGTCAGTGGAAGTAACATATCTTAATCATTGGCTTCAGTGAAAGTAAAATAAGTACAATCTTAGTGGCTGTGGTAGTAAAATAAGCCCCAATCATTGTGTAAGTAGAAGTGATGTAAGTCTTTGTTATTGGTGTTAGCAGGAGTAAAATAAGTGGCAATTATTGGTGTCAAAGGAAGTAAAATAAGTGGCAGTCATTGGTGTTACGGTAGTAAAGTAAGCCTCAATCATTGGTGTCAGTGGAAGTCAAATACTACCCTTGACACCAATGACTGGCATGTAAAGTAAGCCCCAGTCCTTGGTGTCAGTAGGAGTAAAATAAGCCCCAATCATTGGTATGTCAGAGGAAGTTAAAATAACTCTCAACCATTGGTGTGTCAGTGAAAGTAATTTTTTTGACCTCCATATGGGTGTGATTTTGGAGAAATATGAATCCAGCCCTGCATGAGTTTCAGTAGTTAACTTGCCTGATCATACATACACACATTGTTCTGCTTCTCTACTTTGCAGGTTCAAAACTCTTTGGCTGGGCAGGAGGTCACTCTGCCAAATGCATAACTAAAGTACACTGTTCTCTTAGTAGGGGGACAAAAAAGGCAGCTTGTCATAGATGCTTTTTTGGAAAAATACCAAGTGGTTTGTGCCCCTGTGACACTTTGTCAGGGGATCAGCAAATAAACTAAGGAACAGTATGACAGTAGGACCTGAAAGCTTTTGAATATATATTAATGGTATTCTATAACTGAATAGTGGAGGTGGTACAGACTTGGCACACCTCCAGCTGAGTCCAGGGCAGACACAGGCAACAAATTATTTCAAGTGTCTGCTTTAGGCGTTTGGATAATTTGTATAGTAGCATCTGTCCTAGCTTTAAAGGTACAACGGTCAATAGACTATATTATTATATACAATTATTAATTATTATTATCTATAGAAAAACTTATTGTTTAACACTAATCCTTTTTTTTTTTTTGCTCCCAACTGTCTGTAGTAAGTTGATATCTTTGCCTATGCTGTACTGAAGTACTGAAAGGGCATAAAGGTACATATTCAAACTTGTGTAAAGGCAAAGTTTGCCAGTCCAAACTGTTCAGGCTGTTTCCACTTATTTTCACCTGGTAATCCTGCAAGTACCACACTTCCTGTCCTTGAGTGTCTACACTCTACATCTAGGCAGCCCCTAGATGACACAGTTTTTTTTCTTCAACCAGCGGACTGAATGAAGGAAAAACCTGACTCTGTTCCTCCATCCACACATTTGATAAGGATGGGGGAATCCTTCCTCGCTAAGTTATTGCATTCTGTCAGCGGGGAGTTTTCCCCACTGTAAGGCTCCATGCACACTGGGCGTTTTAATAATGCTGGTATTGTTAGCTGTGTAAAGTCACGTTAAAAACGTAAAGTTTTTCAGCATTTTTGTATTAGCGTTTAACAGCATTTTGCCGTGTCTTTTTCACGTTTGTGGTTTTTAGCATATTTTTACATTTATTTTACAAAAAAACACTGATTTGCTGCAATTTACCGTGTTTTACTGCGTTTTGCAGCGCTTGAGCATTTTTACAGCTAAAAAACTCCTCTAGAAACCTAGTCCTGGGGGTTTTTTTCAGCCAAAAAACGTCCCTGTCAAAAAACGATTGCAGTCTATGTGTGCATGGACACATAGGATAACATGCTGGGGAGTTTACTGGCTGTAGAAAAAAACATCAAAAGCCAACAGCAGCTGTAAAAACGTCCAGTGTGCATGAGGCTCCAGAATACCCTGGTCAGTCATTTGAGAAGTATAAACAACATTTATACTTTGGAGGTCAGACTGGGTGTCAGGGATCGCGGCGTCCTGTCGGCCGGCGCATGCGCGCTGGCAACGGCTCACGCCGGGACACAGGCACCAGGTCCCGGCGAGCCGCGGATGACAGGACGCCGCGCATGCACAGTGGGAGCCGCGGGCGCGCCTCGGGCAGCCAATGACAGCCCGGGGGCACGTCCTGGGCGGCCAATGACAGTGCAGGGCGCGATATTTAAAGATGCCCTGCACTGTCAGTAATTGCCGCAAGGTCTATCTGAGTTCCTGAGTCCTGTACCTGTGTTTTTGACCCTGATTGACCCTGACTACGCTGCCTACTCCTGTGTTTGACCCGGATTGTCCTGACTACTCTGCCTTCTCTTGCGTTTGACCCGGATTGTTCCTGACTACTCTGCCTTCTCCCATCCTGACCCCCGGCTTGTTTGACCTCTCTACGGACTGACTTATCCTGCTGACCCTGCGTGTGACCTGACGATTCTCCGCCTGCCGATTCTGTACCTCGCCTACCCCACGGGACCACTACTCGTGATCCATCCTGCTAGGTCCTGCCGTCCTCCTCACATCTGGCTCTCCCGGTACCAATACATCCCCGGAGGTTCCCCCTGCCACTGGTGGGCCTGCTCAGAGGTCGTGACCTGGTCCCGGTCTGTTTCAAGTCCATCCCCACCATCAGGGGCCCTGGTGAAAGCACAGACCGGGACTTAGACTCCACGCTTTGGGTAGGTCTGTCAAGTGGGCAGCCAGAGGCACCACCTGGCAGATCATAACACTGGGTGACTCAGCAGGTTGGGACATGTTTGCCTCCACCTGGTTCTGGAGGACCATGAAAGCTTCTAGAAGCCAGTGGGTGGGAGGGGTGGAGACCTAAAACTGCATTTTTATTGGAGTCTTGCCAGTCCCAGGTTTGGAGGCCCTGGTAGTGTGGTAAGGCTAACCCATAAATATGAGAGAGCCATGCTAGCTGGGAGATGGGTGGAAAATAAAGTGCTGAGGATGCTGTTAGTGGCTTGGGGAGGGGTGCCCTATGTCTATGGGGGAGCTTGGCCTCCAGGCTGGGCTCAGGAAGATCTATTCAGCATCACAGTATGAACAGGATCATTGCCTGGGAGCAGTGGGACAAAGGAGGACAGAGTGAGTACATAAGCACACCCAGAGATTCACAAGGGGAGAGCCAGCCACATGTAACAAGCTTTCAAAGGACAGAGCTGTGCTTAATCCTTTATCCTTGTCCTGGGAGAGGAGGGCTGGTAGTGTCTTCAGGCTGTAGAGCTGAGAGCAGTTCTACAAGGGAGTGGAGATACTACTGCATGTAGTTTGCAACAAGCTAAGCTAACTTTCAGAGGGCCTGAGAGTCCCTAGCTTGTAAGGAGCTTTTGCTACAGATCTATAAAGACTGACCACATTCAAGGAGAATAACAGTCCAGAATCTTTTTCTGTAAGTAGGAAGGAAATTGTCCCCATACAGTCACGTTGGGCATCCCATAATCCCTATTACCCCATCCAAAACAAAAAACAAACTCATGGACTGTTCACTGCCTGTGGATGCAAGAGTGGAAAATGCACCTTGCTTGGCTGTGCGAAGCTTAGGGGGACCCAGAAGCACAGCAGCCCTCAAGAGGAAAGTGCTACATAGGCATGAAGGTAAATCTTCAATATGCAGCTTCCCCTGCAGCCCCCTTATACTTACCTGAGCCTGATTGGGATCCAGCATTGTGCACAAGAGATTATTATTCTGCCCAATTAAATTAATTAACGCCCAAGTGCTTGACGTGCCTAAACACAATACACACTTTTACAAGCATCAGGTGTTTTTTCTGCCAAAAACACTGCTGCCTGGAGGAAGGCTTCTAGAATAGTTAGCAAAATGTCCAGTGTGCATGAGGCCCTAGTGTGTATGAGCCGCTCTAGTATCAAATTGTCACAAAGGAATCTAAATCTCTACATTTATTCTTCCCTCTAACATAGTGATTGTAGCAGCCTCTAGCGTTCCTTTTAGACAAAGTATCTAATTTAAGTATTTGGTTATATGCCAAATTCTGACATTGTTAATTTCGGGTACAGACTGCTCATATGTTTGCCTGCTGTCTAAACAGCACATTCCATCCCTCTATCAAAGCACTCTCTGTCCCAAGCCTTAAAGATATGAAACAGGATTATAGACTAGCAGACTAGGGAGCACTGTTTGGATAGCAGCTCTGTAGGTGTCCATATATGTGAGAACCTGAACCTTCAGGAAGAAACAGATCAGATTCTTTGGCAATTGTCTGTCCACTCAACAAGTGCATTGTCTGTCATGCCTGCCAAGTGATCCTCCCATTGCTGCCTATAAGGCATTAATTGAAAATATGCTGATATTTGAGTGCTTTCTTTCCTATCTGGTGAAAATGTTACAGAGTGCTTCAGATAATGCCATGTCAACATGTGTAAGTGGTGGCACTGCTAACTCACCTGGGTGATGTGAAGTACAATGGGGCTGATTACACGCATGTTAATACTGCATGAGCACTTACATGTGAGCAGGCATGGAATAATACGAAAGAAGGAGCACCCGATGTCCAAAAGAATGCACTTTTGATGGTAGATTAAGAGGCATTTATTGAGAATATCGACAAGTACATCAAACCAACGCATTTCAGAAGAAAAGACTCCCTTCTTCAGGGTTGTTGAGCGCTATTAAATGGGAAAGATTCCAACACCAGCTATATATTTTTCAGGGTTCAAAGGAAAAATCGATGGAGTGACAGCTGTCATTCAAGAGGCAACAAACTGTGAGCAAGTGCAATTAGCTGCAGAAGCCAGCTGCTTTCAATCGGGCTGCCTCCTGCAGTTAATCATGGGTACTCCCTGCTGGGTTTTTGCATCTAATCATAGGTGCAATCCCAGGTGCAATCTAAAATGCAGGTGCATTCACAGCTGTGAATGCTTCCTAAGGCAGAACAAGACCTTAAGCAAAGTAGCAGCAGTAGCAGTCCAGTCAAAAATAAAGCCATAAAAGTAAATAGCCGAATAAAAGGTAAACTTGCAAAACAAAGCCTTTGTTGCAATAGTCCAATTCAGTTCAGAGATTTCCTTCCTCATGCTTCTTTCTTCTGTTAAAGTCCTCAGTCTGATGGTCACATCATTGAACCTACAGTCCTGGATTCATCCTAGCCTATTCTTGACAGTGAAAGTAGAGGCAGAAAAGTGATGAGCTCATCTCTCTGTCACTCTGTTTGTCCCCCCTCAGCATGGTTTTTATCAGCACATGGCTTTTTATAATTCTTTTTTTTCTCACTTTCTTGCCCTGCTGTACAGGCACTGCAACTGCAAGAGACAGACTCCGGATAAATTAAGATACCTACACTGCTTATATTAAAAACATACATTGTATGATGTATTAATGATTACAGGACTGGGTTAATTTATGTATTTTATATGCCAAATAAAAAAAAAGTGTGCTATCCACTTTAAATGTGATCAATCATAAATATAGTATATGCAAAATAAATCCCTATAGATATTAGCAAAACATACTCATATGCATCTAGATTTATCAACAAGCTTAATCCAAATCATTATTACATTTTAAATATAAATATAATATGTCCAAATAAAAGTTAAAATTGAAATTCCCCAAATCTAATGTGAAGAAAAAGTGCTGCGGGCCATATATAACTTCTAATAAAGTGCCTCTGTGCTCAAATAGTGCTCCTCAGAAGACAAGCAAGCCTCTTACCAGACCACATTGATCTCAAACTATAAAGATCAAATGAGCAGATAGTGTTCAAACTCCACACTGACACTTTCACTGACAGATCCGAGGATGGTAGATGGATACAGCAACAAAATACAAATTTACACCAGGAACTGGCTTAACTGCCTCATGCCATAGTGCAACTCAAATAAAACCAAATTATTTATTGAAGCCTAATATTGCACTTACGTTCAGATGGGCAGAAAAAGGCAGTAATCACAGCTTAAACTGTTCAGCTACGGTGTCAGTCCATCGGCTTGTGCGTGGTGATGTCACAGAATGACTCTGACCAACACTTTTCCCCAAAACTGGCGTCCTCTGGGATTGGAGATCATCTAGCTCACTTTTTGTCATCATGTTTTATTATTACTTTATACACTATTTGGGTAACTGCACAGATTTTTTCTTACTATACATGTATTTTATATGCGCCTTTACGTGCACAGAAATATCCAGGTTGGGGAAAATGGTGCATTTGTGTTTTTTCTTTCTAAATTGAATTAGTTATTGTATAGACAAATCATAATTGTACAGAAAATCATAAAAATGCTCTTCAGTCTAAATAGAAGGTTACAGGGACTTTCAAATATTCTATGTAGCTATGAATAGAGGCCCATGCTTCTCAAACACTGTTGGGATTATATTTGTACAAACTCGTTCTGCTACAAACAAGTTTCAACAGTGGGACGTGTCCATTATTCCAACATATAAAGGGAAGAGAAAAGGTAGGCAAGGATCATTCCATGCTGCCAAATAAGAGGTTACAATCACAATCTGTTTTTTTCATACATTCTTTATTTAAATAAGTTTTAGTACAAGTACACTAGTGCACAACATAGCGCAAGTCATTTTAAAACATTTGACTAATGTATTCATACATTAAATAAAACTTAAATGGATTTTGCAAAAAGTTGGTATGTACAAATAAATTTAATGCAAAACAGCACACTTAATGTGACACTAAACATGCTTAATAGTGTATTCTTAAATTTAAAAAGTCCCTTCTATTGCTCCCTTCTATTGGATGTAGCAAAAGGCAGTCTGTTTGCGAAGGACTGGAGAGCGGTACAAAAATAAGTGTCTGCAGGCAACAGTAAAGCACTGTGGAGGTTTCTTGCTAGACTGGGGCTGCATTTCTATAAATGAGATTTGGTAAATGTAGCCAGAAATTGGTCAGGATCAATGGTGTTCTCAATGCTGAGAAATGCAGGCAGATACTTATCCATCATGCCATACCATCAGGGAGGCTCGTGATTGGCCCCAAGTTTATTCTGCAGCAGGATAATGACCCCAAACATACAGCTAATGTCATTAAAGTAGAACTATAGGCAAAACCTTTTTTTTTCATTTTGGATAGAGCAAGAGCGGGTTATAACCCCTGTAAAACTTTTTCTTGTCATCTGTGTCCCATTATGGATATTTCCTTTCACTTCTTGCCTCATAGCCAAACAGGACACGAGAGGAAATCCTTGAAAATTTTCCCTCTATTACTTTTTTTGGGATAATCCAGAATTTGGGATTTCGCTTACTTTATGATAAGTAGAGAAGGTGAATCTCCTTAACGGGCAATAAAAGCCGACAAGCATTCTAATTCATCTCTCCTCTATCCAAAACTAAAAAAAAACCTTGCCTTTAGTTTTACTTTAAGAGCTATCTTCAGTGTACAACAACAAGGAGTCCTGGAAGTGATGGTTTGGTCCCCACAGAGCCCTGATCTCAACATAATGGAGTCTGGAATTACATGAAAAAACAGAAGGATTTGAAGCAGCCTACATCCACAGAAGATCTGTGGTTGGTTCTCCAAGATGTTTGGAAAACCCCACATGCTGTGTTCCTTTAAAAACTGTGTGCAAGTGTACCTTGAAGAGCTGAAGAATTGATGCTGTTTTGAAGGCAAAGGGTGGTCACACCAAATATTGATTTGAATTGTATTTCTCTTCTGTTCATTTACTTTCCATCTTGCTAATTGATAAAAATAAACTATTAACACTTCTATTTCTGAAAGCATTCTTAATTTACAGCATTTTTTCATTCCTGTCTTAGACTTTTGCACAGTACTGTATAGATTACAGGGCCATAGAGTAGCAGATGTATATTTGGGAGAATAAGGATATCGTCCACCATCTATGAATTCAGGATTGCTATGGGAAGATGGATGAGCAGGGGTAAAACTCTTGAGCCACACAAAGTAATATAATCATAGTTTATACTGGACTTCCTCGGGAGCAAGGATGACAGGAGAGGTAGGTTAGGTCAAAAAGTGTGTGTGTGGGGGGGGGGGGGTGTAAAGGGAGTGTGCAAAGCAGAATCTGTTTTTGCTTAAAAGCAGAGAACCCCTTTCAGTAATCTAGAACTGTGTTTGATATATAATCCTCATCACTTTATATGTAATTTTCAGCTCTTAAATAGACAGTCATTAAAATTCATCATTATGTTTTTCTGTGTTCAGGAGTCACCCCGTAAGGATCCAAATGAACCATTTTCTGAAGTGACCTCTAACCCACCACCCAACAGCAGTCCTGTTTCTACAGGAACATTGAAGAGACCTACAAGTTTAAGTCGCCATGCTAGTGCTGCAGGAATCCCTTTAACATCTTCCAGAGTGAAAGCCGTCAAACCATCTGGTGTACCAAGTCCTCCTGAAAGTGGAGAGGGATCCTTTATCGACGTGGAGGACATTTCACAGCTTCTTGGAGATGTAGCAAGATTTGCAGAGCGTCTGGAAAAACTTAGGGATGTGGTACTAACAGATGGTATGTGTATTTCAAAAAGAGCAGACGAACAAGAAAATATATATACTACATAGATTCATGGGTATATAAAATAGTTTTATAAGTAACATGAATGTAAAGAGTATTTTACTTTAGAGCCTTTTAAAGGAGGGTACACTAGTTTAGGACATGGATGAAGGACAAGGGGATAAATGCACCTATTCAAGTCAAGATCTTAGCATTGAACTCCAGGATAAGCTAATATTGTTTATATGTAAGAGATGTATCCTTACTTGAATCTTGTTTGGTGTATTTTGACTACAGGAGTCCAGTTTGCCTCTTTTCAGGAGCTCCTTGTATTAAGACCAGTCACTGATGCTTTCTCTCCTTGTGCAGGGTAACTGGTCTTGTTTCCCCCGTCCTGTAGTTTCTGCAGACAGGCTGTAGTGGATGGGTCTTCCACGTTTCTTCCATGGCTTCACTTTCTGCACACTCTATGTGCTGCACAGTGATGATATCTCCACAACTTTCTAAAGGCAAAAATTTGATTTGCAAAGGCATTTGATGCATATAAAGTGGATTTGTATTTTTTGTGGCTATTGAGGATTATATTTAAATGAAAGTTTTGGTGCCAGGAGTTCAAATTTAAGAGATTTGGGCCCCACACTTTATTGTGCCATCACTGTATATAAAAACTTAGAAACATGGTAATGTAATATGGTGTTTTTCTGAAATCTAGCTTAAAGTGAAACTATGGCCAAATCAAACAATTACATACAATATATGACACAGTCTGTCAAAATTAACACAGCAGTCTTTTTCTTTTTTTTCCTGAGTCTTCCTTGTAACTCCATTTTATTACCTGGTGACCTGGCCAGTAAGCATGTTGATTTTTTTTTCTTTTTTAGATCTTTTATTACATTTTTCCCAATGCAAAAAAGTACATCAAAAACACACAAAAGTAGAAAATAGAAACTACACCAAAACATATAAATTGTCTAAATCCAACTTTTCCCTCATCCCGTCCACCCTCCTCTCCCCCCTTCCCCTTCCCCCAATCCACATCCAAGTTCTAGTATCTATCCTTTCTCATGATTTTCTATCTATATCTGGATCTCTTCCATCCTATCTCCTACTTTCTATCGGGTACTCTCTTAGAGCTCCTTCTTCTGCTTTTCCCTCTATAGTCCAACAAGTTCCAAATATATTTTAGATGTTTTAAAAATTAACCAGCAACTCCATGTCTTCCTAAACTATTCCATTCTATCCTCTTCAATATGACACAACTTCTCCATCCTGTAGATATTCTCCATTCTATTGACCCAATCATTTAATCTTGGTGGATCTGGGGCGAGCCAATACTTGGGTATCAAGCCCTTAGCCACACTGATTAAATTATACAAAATCTTGTTCTTTTGCAAATTTACTGATGTTTTAAATTTATGAAATAAACATACCCACAGTTCTCTCTGTACAATAGTCCCACATATTTCTTGGATACATTGCAATACTCCCTTCCAGTAACCCTGTATTTTCGGACAATCCCAAAATATGTGAACCATTGTGCATTTTTCCCCACATCCTCTCCAACATAAAGGTGAAACATCTGCTTGTTGTTTTATGTGCCTTACTTGGTGTAAAATACCATCTAGCCAGACATTTTTTAATTCATTTCAACTGTGCTCATATTTGTCACCTAATTTAATTTAAATGTTTTATTCTTTTCCTGATCATTAAATTTTGTTTCAAGCTCCTGTTCCCATTATTCCAAGAACATGGGCGAGTCGGTGCTCTCCATATCCATGAGGATCTTATAGATCCTAGAGGTACCCTTCTTTGGTACCGCAGTTTCATTCAACAATTTTTCAAATGGATACTGATCATCTGACATCCTCAGTGGTGATGGGAGCATTGAGACAAAAAATTAACCTTAACAGTCGCTGACGGGGCGCTATAAAGCCTTTTTATTTACCTTAACATTTTTGGCCATATTCCTAAAATCTCCAACGTATCCATCATAAAGCTCCAATTAACCCTGTTGAAAGCCTTTTCAGCATCAATTGACAGGAAGATTGTCAGCAAATTCTCTCTTTTTACCCTTTGTAGGAGGAGCAGTAATCTCAGGTCATTGTCCCTCCCTTTTCTTCCGGGAATGAATCCTACCTTATCCAGGTGTATCCACTCCGGCATCAATTTCTTCAACCTAGTTGCCAATACCTTGGCATAAATATTTTTGTCTATATTTATATTTCAATATTTTTATTGAGAAACCAGCATATTAAGACATAAAACAAGATGGCAAACAACAAAAAAAGAAAAAAAAGGGGGGGGGGCCACTCGCATGGTGGAACAAGATGTAAAATCAGAATCATAACACTTATAGGTATGTAAAAAAAAAAAAAAATATCAGACAATAGCATTACAATTCACACAAAAAGTGTCATAGCCATCAGGACAGACAGGTTTCATAAATCAATAAACAATAATTAAACCAAAATGAACCAAAAGTGACAGAGAGAAAAAAGAAACAAAACATTTTTCAACGTATAGAGTAGGAAAAGAGAGGAAGAGAGGGATGAAGAGGAAATTACTCCCAAGAGAAAAAAAAAAAAAAAAAAAAACAAGAGGGGGGGGGAGGGTCAGCTGCCAGACACTCACGATACCGTGATATAATCAATCCAAGGCTCCTAAGTCCTCTCAAATCTGGACACATCATCAGTGACAATACTCGTCAGTTTATCATTAACCATTATCCAGTTTAGTTTTTGTTTCACTCTTTCCAGCGGGATCAAGGATTGTTTCCAACTTCTAGCTATGGTAATGCGAGCCGCCAGTATTATATATAAAATTAATTTAATCGATTTTTTGGGAACATCAGAGGGTAGTATATTGAACAAGGCCACTTCCGGCGATCTACGGATATTAATTCCTGTTACTGAGGAAAGAAAATTAAATATGCGAATCCAGAATCTACTCACAACTGGACATTTCCACCAGACGTGGAACATAGTACCCTCTTGACCACAGCATCGGAAACAGCCAGATGAAACAGAAGGATACATTATGGCTAGGCGAGCAGGCACCAAATACCATCGAAGTAGCGTTTTGTAGTTAGATTCAACAAGATCAGTGTTAATCAAAATCTTCGATAGGGCATGGGCCGCAGCCCGCCAGGTATCTAAATCTAATGAGCTATTTAAATCCCGTTCCCAGAGAGTCATGTAAGATAATTTAGTGAGGGGATCAACCAACGAAGCATAAACAATGGACAAGCGACCTCGCATCATCCCACTTGCCCCACAGGATACCTCGAGAGGAGTAAGCGCACAAGGTTCTGTGAGTAGTCTAAGCTTGCTATCAATAAAAGAGCGAAGTTGATGATAACGGAATATTTCTCCGCGAGGCATCTTATAAGAAGTCACAAAATACTGAGGAGACCGAGGGCGAACCCCATCCAAATAATCCCCAATACGTAACAACCCCTTATTAATCCACCATTGGAACCTCGCGAAAGATAGACCCGGGGCAAACTCAGGATTACCAAACACCGGGGCCAACGGGGTATGCGGAGAGAAGAAAGGTTTATGAGCTCGCCATCTATCCCACACTGACAATGAATAGGATAGAGTAGGGCACAAAATCTGCTGGGAAGCCACATGAGAGTACCAATAGCATATGGACGGCACGAAAGAGCCTCTATCCCAACCCATTGGGGGACATATCCCCTGGACGTAGTACAAGATAGCTGTGCTATTTGGGCCGCCTGAAAGTATGCAAAAAGATTAGGGAGTCACAAACTGCCATGCCTCTTCAAAGAAAATAAGGTAGATTTGTTCAGCCTAGGGCGCTTTCCCCTCCACACAAATCTGGAGACTGCCACCTGTAGTAAGACCAGTTCGCGTTTGGGGATCATAATTGGTAACGTCCTGAAATAGTACAATAATCTTGGTAGGAAGGTCATTTTAATAGAATTAATTCTACCAAACCAGGAAAGTGAAAGATCCTGCCAGCCTAGTAAGTCATTTTTAAGTCGTTTGAAAAGCGGGAGATAGTTGGCCTTATATAACGTCGATAAAGATTTCGTGAGGAGAATCCCCAGATAAGGGAGAGAACCAGAGGCCCACTTAAAATCAAAATTTTCCCGGCAGTAGCGAACCTCTGAATCAGGTAATGAGATATTTAAAGCAACAGTTTTAGATGAGTTAAGCATAAGACGGGAGGCCTCAGAAAACCGATGAAACAGATGGAAGAGACCAGGTAGAGACGTTCAAGGATTAGATATGTACATAAGAACATCGTCGGCAAATAGGGCGCATTTATGAACCCGTTGACCACAGGTAACGCCCGAGATAGTGGAATCAGCGCGAATAGCAATCGCAAGAGGTTCCATCGCCAACGCAAAAAGCAACGGAGAAAGAGGACATCCCTGTCTAGTTCCTCGTTCTATCGAAAAAGGGACTGATTTATGTCCACGAATGGAAACTTGAGCTGACTGAGTAGAATAGAGGGCCCGCAACAGCGTCGTAAAATAAGGGCCAAACCCATACCTGTCCAACGTTCTAAACAAGTAGTCCCAGGACAGACTGTCGAATGCCTTCTGAATATCCAGGGACAGTAGTAGAATTTCCCTCTGCGATGATCCATCCCAATTGGACTGCACAGCTGACAGCAAAGTCACCCTTTCCAAATTCTCTCTCTATCTCTGAAGTGATGGAATCAAACTATCACATCTCTGGGGCTTTCCACCAGTACTCCTTTTGGCCGTCTAATCCTGTGTACTCTCTCAATTTTCAATTTTTCTGTTACTGATCTACCCATGTTTGGATTACACACACTCTTTATTTTCTCCTGTAGGTCCTCTTCCTGTCCCACTTCTTCTAGTAAACCCCTAATCCTTAAATTATTTCTTCTGTTGTGATTCTCCTGATCTTCTACTATAAGATGAAAGCTTTCTCTGTTCTCCACACATCACCTCCACCTGCATTTCTAATTTATTGATTAATTGCATGTAGCCCTCCATTCTCCCCTCTTCAGTTCAGGTTAATATCTGACCCTTGATCTAATACACTTTCCGAGTTTGCATATTCTTTATTCTGGTTCTCTTCCAGTGTCTCGAGTGAAAGTCTGGATTGGTCTCCCTCAGATTTTTTAAGTCCTTCATGATGATTCTCAGGTCTCTGAGTTTTCATCTTGCAGGGGCATGTCATTTCTTATTGTGCTTGTGTTTGCGTTTAATCGGTCTATTCTTCATTTCAAGGGTTTACAATTAGCTTTCCTCTGTTCTAAGAAAATACTGGCCCCAAAATAGCCCTCTTTTTTTCTTCCACTGGAAACCCAAATGCCCCTTCTTATCTTGTTTATATATAGGAGTAGACCCGACCCCCAAGATCCCTATGACCCTCAAGTAAGTTCTTCTCTTTGCACACAATAGTCCCAGCAGGCAATGTTTGCTGCACAAACAATAGTTCTTTCAAAGATTTTTACTCACCATCACCTTTCATGCCACAGGTACGCTACTGCTCTGACCCTTCTTGCTCCTTCCTTTTGGTCTGACCTTCTGGCCCGGGTTCCTGGAGTAGAATGTATGCTATGGAGGGTCCCCACCGATCAGGGGTCCTGGGGTATCTCCGCATGTCAGAAGTGAAATAAGGGCCTCATTTTAAGTGCTGCTGCATCCTTCTCCACAAACTCCTTCAGCTCCCCCTCGGCATCCGGAACTTCAGCCACTGCTACACCGGCAGTCTCACAGGCACTCCCGGCATCCTTCCATCGCTCAGAGGTTACCGCTTCCAATCCCCGCTGGCTCTACAGCTCGTGTGCAGATGACCAGAGCGCACCGTCCGGGACCCTCTGCTACCACCAGCCACCGGGGGGGAATAGAGCCACCGAATGGATTGGCACTGAACTCCCACCACAGGCAACACAGGCAGGACCAGGTAGGCTCTAGGGATTATCCCTTGTGGAGCTCATGACGGGTGTCCGGAGCTCACACGCTCTGCTACCTCACAGCACCATGTTCCCAGTAAGCATGTTGATTTTAAACCCCCTATAACAGACCAAGCTATCCAGCAAAAAACAAGCGTACTAATTCATCTACAGTCACCTTAAGCTCATACATTGACAAGTATTATTTTACCCTATGTAACAAATTGTATCCTGCAGATATATTCTGACATCCAGTAAAGGTACCAGCAAAGTCAAATAGATTGCATGTCCTGTAGTTAAAGTAGTTGTAAACCCTTACATATACCCAGTGAAGTGACTGGCCTCGGATAATACACAGAGATCCTCGTACAGAAACTGTACCTTTCTATCTGCAGTCTTCTCTTCTCTACATCCATTCAAAGTGCTGAATTTATAAAGCTTGTCTGAGAATTTAGAAAAAAGGGGGCAGAGAGCTGAGATTACACTCTGCAGAGCTCAGTGAGGAGAGCTCTGAGAACTGATTGAAGGGAAGGAACACCCCCCTCCATACAGCACACATGGACAGAGCTGAGGCTGTCAATTTGCTGGAGGTCCCTCTCCTGTCACCTATATTCTGTTGGTGTCAGGGAAACATGTCAGAAGTGATTCATGCTGATAACAAAGGAATGAAGCAGCAGACAGAAATTACATTAGTGATCTTAATTGAGACAAGTACACACTATAGAAGGATATGCTTTGTTCTTATTTCATGCTTTTAAGTTTGCAACCATTTTAACACTGACAAGGGTGCTTACCGTGTTTAGCTTTTTTCATTTATGTAATACCTTTATCCCAAAAGGAAAAAAACTATTGCTGTGACTGCTTAAAACGTTTTAGCTGCTATCCAAGGGTGGCTTATATTGCTCCTCTATAGATGCAGTGCAGGAGTGAATGTAGTCACCCTAAGAAGACAAGAGGTGTGTTACTTGGCCGATCACAGGTGAAAATAAAGAAAGAAAAATAAAAACTAATGCTTCCACCACATCTAGTGCTTGGTAAGCTACAATACAGTGTATACATTTTTAGTAATGGGGTTTAGTTTCACTTTAATTGGAAGCACAGCATTATAACAGCCAGATGCAATTTTGAAACTACCTGTCCAATATTTGTTATAATGGATGAGAATAACTGTGATGTAAAAGGTTTTTTTTCAAACATAAATTAACTAAACACTAACACATTCAACCTTTGAAGACCAGCAAAGCCATGACAGATCTATGTTTGAAAGAATTAGAAGCTTAAAAAAATTTATGTTTTTTTATAAAATGTTACATTTTTGAATTTTTTAAGAGAGTAGTATAGGAACAGCCCGTCTTAGGAGACACAATATTTTTTAGGTTCGTGCCAAATGTACATTCTCCAATCTGATGAGAAAATGCCAGACCATGCAAATCTTCCCTCATATCTGTAAGCACTCTTTACCCTTAGTGAAGAATGCATAGGACTAAACATCAGTAACAAAGGTAGCCTTTGTTATAAAAATATTCAGAATCATAGTTACATAGTTAGGCCCCTTTCAAATGGGTCGGATCCGCCTGCTTAGCGGGGGATCTCTCTGCTGATTCTTGCTGAACAGGCGGATGACAAGTCTATGCAGAGTGGACACAGACACAGCCCGCTGTTCTCTATGGGGCAGTTGGGTGGAAACGGACCGTCTGTCCATTTTCATCTGACTGTCATCCAATCTGATCTGCCAGACTGATTGGGAACTGATCCTTATCCGTCTTTTTTTTCTGCGTACAGGATCGGATTGGATGCTGGCGGGCACACATGTCAGCTGACACCCTCTGCTCCATAGAGAGCTATGGATGGTCCGATGGGGTCCACCTGAAAAACTGACAGGCGGACTTGATCAAACTGTCAGTGTGAAAGGGGCCTTATATTGAAAGAAGAAACAAATCCGTGTATTTCAACCAGTAAAAAATAAACAAATAGAAAACCTCCATATACACAATCATATACCCACAGTCTGCCCAGAGGAAAGCAAAGA
Source organism: Staurois parvus (assembly GCF_062004578.1). Lineage (NCBI taxonomy): Eukaryota > Metazoa > Chordata > Amphibia > Anura > Ranidae > Staurois > Staurois parvus. The sequence goes on from NW_028317882.1 coordinate 11,895,315, forward strand.
ACTCTATAAAGCATGATCCAATATGCTCCAGTGGGGGAAAAAATATTTCCTGATCACCCAGGAGGGGATCAGATATTTTGTGGATTAACTACCCCTGGTGTTTCTATCTCTAAGGCTCCATGTAAACGGGACATTTGGAAAACACTTCTGAACAATGGAAACTGACTGCTGGAAAACGTATGTTAAAAAACGGCTGTTGAGACGCGTTTGCATACTGCGTTTATGAGCGCTTGCGTTTAGAAGTGTTTTTCCAAAATACCCAGAATGCACTGAAAAACAGTAAAAAATTAACTATTTCAGACATTTTGAGAGTTATAGAGAGAGCAGAAGCAGAGAGAGCAGTATTTGCTGAGATTAGCTGTCCTTTTTTTTTGTGGTGTTTGGATGTGTTCCAGCTCATTTCTGTGCAGAAATTATTGCAGTGTCTAACATATTTGTTCATGTGAAACCTCAAAGTATGGATATATATATATATACACATACATACAAAGAGTAACACAGGAGAAAGAAGGAGCACATCGATGGGGAGGTCTGCATAGTTACAAACAATGTCATATAGCTACAGTGGGGAGGCCATCAGAACTGTACATTTGGAGAAAGGTGGGAGGAGGAGAAATTATCCCATGGGTGCCACACTGCCTCGAACACAGCAGTCGAGCAGGCATGTATAACAGTCAGGTACTCCATCCGTTTCACATCAGCAATAATTTTAAACAGAGTTGACATCGAAGGAGGTATAGCAGATAGCCAACACATAGGAATACTTCTTCTGGCTGCAGTCAGAATATGTGTGGTGAGTTTCCTGGCCATTCTGGGAAGACCTGGGAATGGCAGGCTCAGTAAAAAATATAGAGGCTCAAAAGGGAGAGAGGTATGCAATAACAATTGTAAAAAAGACAAAACCTCTTCCCAAAAAGGGACAATGGATCCACAAGTCCAAAAAATGTGGGAGAGGGAGCCAAAATCTTTCCCACAATGCCAGCAAGCAGAAGAAGCATTCGTATTAAAGGCATGAATATACCATAACATCAAAATTTTGTAAGTATTTTCTTTATAAAGCACACAGACAGAAGATTTAGATGTGTTTTCCCAAATTTTCTTCCATTGCATAAGATCAATGTCACATTGCAAAAACTGGGACAACATACGCATGTAATGATGAGTGTCGTTAGAGAGGGGGGCAGCATCCATAAGAAGTTTGTATATATTATAAATTATGCCCTTTTGATGTGGACCTTGTATGCATAGACGCTCAAAGGGAGTGGGTCTCCCAAGAGTCAATGCGGGGGACATGGTGAAGAAAAAGTGGCGTATCTGGAGGTACTTATATAAATGCTGGGAAGGCAGATCTTTTTTCTGGAGGTAAGAGAATGGTTGTAGCTTCCGAGTAACAGGATGTACTAGGTGGCACAATTGGAAGAGCTTCGCCGTGACCCAAGGAGACATCCGGGGCACTGCCAAACTATCTGGAAGGTTGGGGTTAAAGAGGATATTAGTCAGTGGGGAGCAGTCTGAGGTCAATGCAAACCTAGTCCTACATTTCCGCCATATACTCATAGAGAATTGCATGGGGCCATGGAACAGACGACGGATGTACCAGGTCCATTTGAGTACCATGAAAACACTTTGCATGCATTTTTCATGATGAAAAAAAGCTCTGGACAGCATCTAGAAATGGAAAGGGAAAAAAAAAAACCCAAGTGCAAACGCTTATAAACGCGGTTAGCCGTGTTTGCACACGTTTACAAGCATTTAGCGTTTGAAACGCTGATAAAATCTACTCCTGAACGCAAGTTTTGTGCATTCAAAAAAACAACTGTAAACTCAACTGCCTGTAAACGATTGTAAACGACATAGTGTACATGGACACATAGGAAAACATTAGGGAGAGTTTAGGGGTTGCTGAAAAAAGCACAGAAAAGCTCCTGAACGTCAGTTTATCTGCTGCAGTGTACATGGAGCCTAAATATCAGTATCTAGTTATATTCTGTGCATCTAGGAATGCATGCAGCTCTATTTTAAAACAATCTACTGAGCTGGTCAGAACTATTTCTTCAGGAAGTTTATTTCACAATTTCATAGCTCTTACTGTGAAGAAGCCTTTCTGTAAATGGAGGTTAAATCTCTTTTCCTGCAGAAAGCCCCCTTGTCCACAAAATGTTGTCTGTTTCCAGCAGATGTTATATATGCTAAGCTGAAGCTGGTTTATTAAACCGTTTATCAAGCTTTGATTTTTGGGCCCATTCACACAAGCTTTGGTCCCTGAAGAGCATTCTGAACTTGCTTACTTTGATTTCTTTGCACACTGTGAGCTTCTCTCAGTGTGCATTATTTTAGAGGCTGCAGCTAGTCAGATAAAGTCTGCTTCAAATCCTGGCTGAAGGGTATCCACCATTGTAGAGCCATTTGTTCCTCAACCTGAGTGTCCCTGGCTTGCCCCTTTCATTCACTGTTTTGTCAGTTCTTACAGTCATGGAGAGTTAGCAGCCTGCCAAGGAACGCACACTCTTCAAGACTGAAATCTCTCATCTAGGCATTTTGATATTCGCATAACTCCTCTAAAGAGCCAGCTTGCATCAGGGATGAGAGCTCTTGAGAGGAGTACATTGGCAGGGTATTGTGATGTTTTCTGGAAGCTATGTAAAGCACCCTGCTGGCTCCTCCTACCATGATCTGCCTGCATTGTAGAGATAAGCATGGGGACCCAGTGATGATATCACTGGGTATAAAATAGGGTACAGTATGTAGCAAAAACTGAAAAGTTTCATTTAAAAATGTTATTAGCATGTTGATAGCTAAGGGGGGAAGGGGAACTAGGGTAGGCAAAATATAAGCAGATTAAAATGTAAGATAAAGGAATGAGAATTAAGTATATTGTTTTTGGTTTTCATGTGACTGCACAGGGCTGCATTCATACAGGGGTCAACTATAAGTATGTCTAAAGTTTTAGATGGAGATTGGAATGGGCAAAACTACTTTTTTTCATCTGTGTTCCACTGGGGAGATTTATCTTCACATCTTGTCCTAAATTCTCAACAGGAAGTGAGAGGAGGTCCCACCAAAGTGAAGAAAATACCTTTAGTCAACTGTCAATAGAACTAGCTGAAGATTTCCCATTTGCTTCTGTTCTTGTTTCCTTGTTTTGAGTAATGATGACTGTGACCACCAGAGCATATAGAGAGGGTAAATCTTCCCAGCACCAGTAACAATCTGGCAGAAGCACTATACCTTCCCCACTCTATCAGAAATAGAAAAATAAAATTGTCATTTAGAGACAGTTAAAATGAAACTATAGACAAAATAAAAAATGACATTTATGATGCAGTATGTCACTATCATTACTATAGCAGTTTTTGTTAAACTGAGCCCCTCTAGAGCTTTTTCATATGGATGACAATGCTTACTGCTCTCCGAAAAAAGATCTGCAGTGGATCGCTTTTCACAGAGCTGTATAGGAGTGGCTGCCAGGCATTCAAGAAGTGATCATGACACCTCCTGAATGGCTACATTCTTTTTAAATCCCAAGGGACATTTTGTTTTAAATTACCCCACCGCAACAATGAGCCAAATGATGCTGCCTGTTAAAGTCTGCAGAGTCAACATTACCTTGGCTGCGAAGCAAAGCATTGCGGCAGTGGCATGTGTACAGCCCTCATATACAATATATAAAAATCAGTGTTGAGCTAAGAGTGAACAAATATGAACAAAATATGTTAATAAATACACAATAAAGTGCTCTAAGCACACAAGTGATAACAGTCCTTGAAGGGACCCTATACTGATCAAAGTCCACATATGCGAAGAACAATCAAAAAACAATCCTTGTGAGTGCAAGACAATTTGTTGAATTAACAAGCAATGGAAAATATTCTTCATTCCATCCAAAAATCACCAATGTGACTGGCCACAACCATGTTTGCAAGTCAAAGGCTTACCAGATTCTCAGACCCCTTAATTATATGAGGTTGAATTGGGCTCAGTGTGAATATGAATCTGTCTGGACAACTAGACTATAATGGAACCCGGTGCTCTGCTCTGATACAGTCAAGCCGTTCCAATAATAAGGATCAGGGTTGGCTAATAAAAAACAATACAGAGGTCCCTCTCATAGTGCAGTAAAATCAATTAATTTATTGAAACAAACAAGATTGCACTTACAACAGCGCTGAACATACAGGCATCAGTCTTTACATCAATCTGACGCAATGACATCAGAAGGGAGGCTCCACTCGACGTGTTTTGTCATAAACACATGTCTTCCGGGGCTGTCCAACTGTGATGCTAGAATATATTGCAGGCAATGGCTTAGCTGCCTGTTTCTACTGCCTGCCCCCCAGATGAAAGAGCCCTAATATAATTTTTTTTTCTGTTTATTCTGCCAGAAGATTTATTAATTTTCCCTTTCATGTAATAGGAGTGTGACATTTCACAGCAGAGTTGTCACCCTGTGGACATAGTGGTAAATTGTTATGTAAACCCTAAAAGAAACTTTTCTTATATGCACCTTTTTGATCTGGTAAATATACAATTAAATGCATTTTGTTATATCTGTGTTTATGCAAATAGATACATTTTGATCCTGCCGTTAACCTTGTTAACTGATAACTTTCTGTGCTTTCAGCCTGACTGTTTTCAGCTAGCATTGTTCCTAGCTTTGTCTGTGGACCACTAAACACCTTCTTTCCTGTATTCCTGTCCTAGGGTGACAATGCTGCTCCTCCATACATATAGTATGACGAGTGAGCATTGTCATCCTAGTACAGTAATGCTGTTACTGTCAGGATCACCAGGTGAAAATAAAGTGCGATAAATCCTAAGTAAACGAAAACTAGTGCAGCCACCACATAAAAGGACTGTTAATCTGCAACAGATTACATTTTTATTCTTGTATTTAAATGCAATTAGTGCCCAGTCACACCGGGTGCGACTTGCCATGCGATATGGCATGCCGTGCGAGTTTCAAATCGCAAGGCAAGTCGCTTTCTTTTGTCCGCAATTAAAGCGGTCATATCGGTGCGATTCTGACTCGGAGCCGCACCGATTTCTAAAGTAGTACATGCACCACTTCAGGTGCGACTTGCATAGACATCTGTGTCTTGGAAGTCGAAATGACATCCGACTTTGAAATTGTGCGACTTCACTGGAAGTTGCACGATTTCAAAGTCGGATCAGTGTGACCAGGGACTTGAAAATGAATCTGCACCCAGATTATATTCTTATATTATTTTATATTATATTCTATATAAACTGTTCACTTATTCTGAACAAGCAGTATAGGCACTTTATGCCCTCATTTACATCTAAAAGCATTCACAACTCAGACTCTGAAATTTTGCCTGTCAACCCTCTAATGCAAATAACCTGCATTTGTTTCTAAAGCTGTGTGCACGTATCGAAATATCAATCTGTGTGTAGCCCTGTCTGTTTAACAGAAGCTGATCATTAGACAGGCTTCTGTCAAGCAGTTGTGCTAGAAAATGGCTGCTGTACTTGCTGATCAGTGTATTCTAAATACAATATGTATTATATTTGTATAGATGCAGAAATCTGTGAAGTTTTTTTTTTTTTTTTATTCAACCCGCTGGTTGACTGAAGAAAAAACTCAATGTATGCCCAGATTTAGGTGTTAGAAATCAATTGAAACCCACTTATTTTTTTGTGATCTTTGAGGATCCTTGAAAATTGACAACTTCACAATAAAGGATAAGTTCACCTTTTAAATATGTTAAGTTGGCCATACATAAATTAATCATTTTTTAATGGGAAAAATGACCCAATTCCCCCATCCACACACTCGATGGATATCACTCCTGCTGTGCTATTGTATTCTGACAGCATGGAGCCTTCCCCACCATCAGAACACACTGATCAGAGTTGCTGTCTATAGCTGGTGGCACTGATCATTCGGGAAAAACCCAACAGGCTGTTTATACAGAAGTCAATCAGTCTATTGACCTCTGTACAACCAGCCTGAACATACATGGATCGAAACGTGGCCAGTCCCGGCTGAACCAGCCAAATTTCAATCCATGCCTTTGCACTGTTATGCTTTTATCTGGGGTGTGACATTTTCATGCAGACCCCCCTCTCCTCCTAACCCCCCTTGAAAAGCATTTCACCATGGAATGCTATTCAGAGGGGCTGGAAGGAGGGCCACAAATGTAAACAGCAATTGGGAAATCTTCTGGTGTAATTATGCCACATGGCCTGGTATCCCCTTCTTAGACACGCTTTTATTAGCTGTTTTGGGACCATTTAGAAACACATCGGAGGACTCTAGTCTCTGAAGCTCATTCATTTGGTTCCCAGGATGAAAAGCAGTAGTGGAATCTTTGTACTAATGTAATGAAAATGCAAGAAGACGCTTAAAGAGGCAACTCCTACCATGAAGCTCAAAAGAATGCCTGCCTTATTTAAACATGAAATACCTCTTTTCAAATGCAATCCAAAGTCTCCATTATGGGTCCCCAGATAACCTGCTTAAAATGATTTGGATGCCACAACTCCTCTACTGTCTCCATAATTCTCCCATTTGGATACCCCTGAGAGTATTCACAAGGGTCACTGCTATATTCAGAGAATTGATTTGGAGGAAGAAGTTGCCAAGGATAAGGATAGAATTTTTACAATACTCTAAGCAGTCGGGAGGATTAGCTGTTCCCAATCTGGGTATTTATTTTATATCTGTCCAATTGCAGCATTTAGTTGGGAGGGACTTAAGGACACTCTCGAGCTCTTCATATGGTCTATTTTTATTTCTAAGTTGAGATCATCATCAATTATATACTATTGAGCTGCCTGCTGTTAGTGCCCTGTGGGTATCAATGCCCACCAAAAAATTGTTGGGGATTCCCTATTTTAATAAATATACTCCCATTTGGGATAATCCCTTGCTCCCTGAAATTTGTAAGCTTCTAGGCTTTCAGAGGTGGGAGAGGGCGGGCATATGTACCTTGGTACACATATACGATAGGGGTACTTTAAAATGCTTTTCACAATTAATGGCAGAATTTAGGCTTTAAAACTAAGTGGTTTCATCAATATCTCCAACCTAGGCATGCCATTCAAGCCCACTCTAACATGCCCTTAGTTATTTCTTTTTCCTTGCCTAATATTTTCAGCATAGTAAGGGCCTCATCAACAAAAGGATTGATCTTTGATGCCTATCATGCATTATTGGATCAGTTTCTTTTGGGGTTTCCCCTACCATGTAAAATTCAATGGGAGAGAGCCATAGGCTTTATCCTGAGCGATATTTAATGGGATGTCCTACAATCTGTTCAGACTGGTTCTCTATCCTCCTCTCATAGGCTTACACAAATATACATTTTACATAGAGTTTATAGAACCTCTGAATTTCTGTTTAAAATTGGTATGAGAGATGATTCGTGTTGTGCCGGGTGTGGGTATCCCTTATCCATCTTTTGTGGCGCTGCCCCAAATTGAGAAGGTATTGGGTCGAGGTGGTAGCAACTTTAATGGTCTTCTAGGTGTTAATTTGCTAGTTGACCCTCTTAATTGCTTGCTTGGATATATTGACTTATCCTCAAATGATCAAAACATTGTGGTTACTGTTTCTAGCTGTTTATAGCTCATAGATTAATTGTACTTAAAGTGGAGTTCCACTCACTCTGTAAAAAAATAAAAGACAGCAGCTACAAAAACTGTAGCTGCTGACTTTTAAAAAACAGCCACTCACCTGTTCCACAATCCCACGTTGCCCCCGCCGCAGCCCGTTTTACTGGCTGTCCTGTATTCCAGGCGCAGGCATCTTTAGTGTGGGCACCTGCCTGTGACACCTTGTGGCTTCACAGCCGGGTGCCCACTGCGCATGTGCGAGTAATGCTGCATTTCCTGAATGGCCCTGTCGTCTTCTGGGACCTGTCACATGTCCCACAAGACTTCTAGGAGGGAGGGTAGGAGGACAACTTCCGCTTTCGATCGCCTAGGCGATCGCATCGGAAGTGGGAGCGGGTACCTGTCAAATTCGGTTGCCCCCCAGCTCCCCAAAGGTGCAAATCCTTAATGGGGAGCGGGGGACCAGTCTTTAAAGCGGAACTTCTTCACCTTTTGGGTGGAACTCCGCTTTAAATGGATTTTACCTTGGTCACCTACCCTTTCTGAATGGATGATCAATCTTAATAAATATATTGCTTATGAAAAGCATACCTATTATCTTAGGAATGCTATGTGAAAAATTGATGCAATATGGTTCCAGTGGATCAAGCGTATCTGCCCTAATTTGTGTTAAATCTCTAAAATGCCTTTATGGGCCTCTTTTTCCTTTTTCTATGGATTATTTGGGTGATTACTGTGCTCTTGCCAGGATCGCTCCCTCCCCCCTTTTTTTGTTTGTTTGTTTGTTCCACCCTGCAAAGTGGGTTGGTATTTTGTCTTCTTTTGTGTAAACCTAAAAGAAATCCTTTAAATAAAATCTGAAAGGAAAAAAAAAATATCTCTTTAATAATTTTTTTTATTTTTTTTTTTAAAGCTCTTTCATAGACATCCCTGGAAACTACAATGTTAGATAAGCTATGTATAAAAACCAGCATAATTCCTTTTTAAAGGAAAATGCGTTGTGCATTTTATAAGTACAGAGTAATGTTTCAGTGTATCCTCGACAATATTTTTGATTGCCTTGAAATGAATCTTAGCTTTTCTGGGTTGAAAGCTGTTTCAAGTGACAATATTAAGCAGATCATGCATGCACAACTAATGGTTCACTAATGTTTATGTCCAGATAAAGTCATATAGGAATTTGGTATCAAACCACCTTGCTTTTCTTAAAAGTTCTGTGCAATTTTCATAATTAGTTGGTAAATTTTATTTGAAAAATGTTATGCTAGTATTGTATTGAAGTTCCCTAATTCATCGATAGTAGGTTAACCCCTTCACGCCTAAGAATAAAACAAATCTTAATGCCTAAGCACACTTTTGCAACGTTGAAATGTGTTAGTAAAACTGTACATATCATCACAACTACTTTCTACATCCAGGTGAATTATACCTTGTTTTTTCAGGACAAATTGGGCTTTCATTTGGTGGTAAATGGTAATGGAAAACTGACCCAAAGTTGTAAAAAAAAAATATTTTTTTTTAATTTAGCTGTGTGTTTCTTGTTACTACCATAACCTACCACCAGAGAACAACCCAAAATAAATTTTCCAGCTCTTGATGATCGCAGCAATATATGTGTATGTTGTTTGTACCTGTACTACATCCCAGAAACAATAGTGTACATTTTATTTTTCCTAAAGCACACTGACACTAATACCAATTTAAAAAAAAAAAAAATCCTGACCTTTGACCCTGACCTTTTGACCTTGACCCTTGACCCTGACCTTGACCCAAACAATTGCCCTGGCACTGAACTAGATCAAACCTTGATCTAGGTATTTTTTATTTTATTTTTTTTAAATTTTTCCCTCTATGCCAGGAGTTCGATAAATACAATGTATTTATCTCCTCCATTCATAGAGAGAAAAAAAACCCCAAGGACCCCAGGCTGTATCTGATCACTGTGATAGCCAATCAGAGGCTATCACAGCGATCATGTGACCCGGAGCACTTTACAAAATAAAGAGAGGCATTACAGTTACAATGCCATGCAAGACAAGAGGGTTAGCAGTGCTTTGTTCGTGAGAGATAAGTGATACAAAAGATGGTAACTATTGGGGGATGTGTTAAACAGATTAAAGTTAATTTTTTAAGTAGTGTCTGGGTATGCTTTCCAGGAGAGAGGAGTTTTCTGGGAGTGTCTAAAGGTGGACAAAGTAGGAAATAGCTGGATAGATTGGGGTATGAAGTTCCAGAGGATGGGAGAGTCTCTAGAAAAGTCCTGGAGACTAGCATTGGAGGATATGACAAGGAAGCTAGACATGAAAAGGTCTTGGGAGGTGCAATGAGGACAGTCTGAATAAAATTTTAAGATACAGTTGGTACTGTATTTTGGGGAAGAGTCGTGGATGGCTTTGCCTGCTGTTAATATTTAGAATTTTGTTCATTGAGCGAGTGGAAGCCAGTGGAGTGAATGGCAAATAGGGGTGGCACACACTAATTTGATAAGGTAGATGAATCTGGCAGCGGCATTCATGACTAAAGGGGCATAGCCTGTGTAAATGTAGGCCAACAAGAGGAAATTGCAAAAGTCAAGAGATAAGAAGGAAGAGAATAAGTATCTTGGTGGTGTGTTTGGTTAAGAAGGGGAATATTTTGGATATGATATGGAGGTGAAGGTGGCAGAATTGGGGCAGTGATTGGAAATTGGATCTGAAGGAAAGGTCAGAGTCCAGGATAACACCTTACACTTTGGCATGAAAAGTGGTACTAATCACTGATATTGATGGAAAAGTCAGGGAAAGAGTACATTTAGAATTTTGGAAAGACTGGGTTTTAGAGAGTGGTGAGACATCCATTCTGATATGTCAGTTAGTAAATTAGTAATCTGTGAGGAGATTAAAGGGGTAATTGGAGGAGTAGAGAGGTAGATTTGGGTGTCGTCAGCATAGCAATGGTTTTGGAAACCATGGGGGCAATCAATTCAGGATGGGGTGTGGATAGAGAATAGAAGAGATCCGAGGGCACAGGCTTGGTGGTCCCCTATGGACAGAAGAAGAAGAGCAGATGGAGTTGTCTGTGACACTGAAGTAGCAGGAAGACAGGAGGGAGAACCAAGTAAGGCAGGCCATAGATAGGCTGTTTATCGGCTGAATTTTCGGCCAATAAACAAAAAATCGGTCGGCCCCATTGCCGATGCTGCCACCCATGTCCATGAAAAACTGATGGTTTTCATGGATTTTCCAGCATGACCGATAAAAATAAATGAGGAGATCCGCGAAAAACAGCCGACGGGCTGGCTCCACTAACGGCGTGATTATCAGCCGATCTTTCGTGCGGACGAAAATTCGGTCGATAAATGATCCGTCTATGGCCTGCATAAGAGCAGAGTCTTGAGACCTAGAGTTTTCTTTTTTGAGGTGTGGGTGGTCAACTATATCAAAGGCAGCAAAAAGATCTATTAGTATGAGTAAAGACCCTTGTTTTTAGAAATTAGTAAATCATTAGAAGTCAGAAATGTCTTTTTCAATCTAGATATGATACTGTTAAGTACACATTTTGATATATTTACTATGCCATGTATAAATGGCATCATGGTACAAAGTACCATAGCAGCCAGCATTAATCTGTTATTGAACCCACTTTGTACATGCTTACTGTTGTTCGCACAGCTATACTAAATAGTCCTTGCTGTGTTGTGCATGATGTCCGTTTATATTCCTATGTCAATATTCATGTAAGAACTATCAAATTTATTCTCTTTACACCTTAATGTGCTTCTAAAGGCCCCTGTATGATAGTCTAAACATATCCCAATATCAGTTACTATATGATGCACAAGAAACATAAAGATGATGCACAAGAAACATAAAGTAAACAATAACTTCCTTTATCTTTCCTGACTGAGCCAAATCCACCTTTATTTGTATCTCACATGGTCCCCCTTCCAGATACTACAGCTCACAGAGGGAATGTTCTATATTCAGTAACAGTGCAGTATTGTTGCTACATTATCACAGTCATTCATTTAGTGGAGTTCACTAGCAGGATCAAAATGTATTTGTGGGACTTTGTAGGGAAGGCTAAAAGAAGATTAAAAGTGAAGATGCAGTTATACAGTTACATAGTTAGTTTGGCTGAAAAAAGACAAAAGTCCATCCAGTTCAACCATAGAAAAGCAGTTGTGCTCAAAAGTTTGCATACCCTGGCAGAAATTGTGATATTTTGGTATTGATATTGAAAATATGACTGATCATGGCAAAAAATGCTCTTTTATGACTGATCATGGCACAAAATGCTCTTCTGTCAGTTATGGCTGCAATCTTTCTTGGTCTACCTGACCTTGGCTTGGTATCAAGAGATCCCCGAACTTTCCACTGCTTAGTAGGTGATTTAACAGTACTGATTGGCATATTCAAGGCTTTGGACATCTTTATATGTCCTTTTCCATCTTTATAAAGTTCCATTACCTTGTTACGCAGGACTTTTGACAGTTCTTTTCTGATCCTCATGGCTCAGTATCTAGCCTAGTCAGTGCTTCCACGTAAGAGCTAACAAACTCATTGACTATTTATACACTGACACTAATTGCAGCCTGGAACACACCAGCAGGATGTTACATCACAGGAAGAGGGTCAGTGGGGAGGAAGAGCACAGATGTGGGAAAGTCATGCTACGCACTCGGAGCCTCTAGCTCCTTCTATTGGCCTCTAGAGGCTCCGAGCGTGTAGCCTGACTTTTCCACGTCTGTGCTCTTCCTACCCACTGACCCTCTTCCTGTGATGTCACATCCTGCCGGTGTGTTCCAGGCTGGTTACTAGGCTCCTTCCTACACAAACACCACTGGATTGGCTCTACAACACCGCCACTCTGTAGGATTGACCACTGCAGTGTCTTTCACCATCTCCATTAGCTCAGCTGCTATTGCACTAACCACCGGTGGCGCCTTCAGGACGTTTTGAGGAACGGTCATTTCTCATATACACAGATGAGCTTGTTTTATTACTTCCTTTGTGAGTGTTTTTAATCCTTTGCTATTAAATACAGTGTTATTACTACCCTCAGACGGGCGCCTCCTGTCTCATTTCTTCTGTCCCTGCATACAGAGCTGCCTTGCTCCGAGGATGGCTGCCGTCTTTTTGTGCTAAAAAGATTCCAGGGAGATTGCCTGGGAGACTCTTATAAGGACTTATACACTTGTACACCAATGCATTTACATACCCTGTTTTAAGTACTTGTATGCCAATATTGCCATTATCATCTTTTACTTTATAATTTTTATCCTTTTCACCCTTACACTACTTTGCTCCTGTGCGCCAGAGTTACTAGTTTTTTACTATATGTTTATTCCAGGGTATGTAAACTTTTGATCAGGGCCATTTGGGTGATTTCTGTTATCATTATGATTTAAAAAGGAGCCAAACAACTATTTCATAATAAATGGCTTCATATGATCATCATCCTTCAATAAAAGAGCATTTGTGGCATGATTAGTCATATTTTCAATATCAATGCCAAAATTTCACAATTTCTGCCAGGGTATGCAAACTTTTGAGCACAACTGTAATTGAGTGCTGCAGGCCATACAGTATTTTTTATGGTAGGCCATAGTTCTAAAGCGACATTAAATCCAATACATGACGTTTTATCTAAGGGCATAAAGGTATCTGTTGTGTTCTGTTGTTTTTCCTCAGTGTGGCGTGTGGTTGTATTTACCTGGTAATTCTGCCATATTTGGGAACTTGTGCAGTTTCTTAGGAGATATTTTTTGTATATCTTGATATTTTGATATATCTTATAATTTTTTTTAAAAAGGGGGAAGTTCCATATATCACATTCTGTTCTCAGAATCACACAGAATTGCAGAAAAGGACAACCATTTTTTTTTTGCTAATCACAGTTCCCCATTCAACAGACCAGAAAAAATCACTACTGCAATCATTTATTTAATTTATTACAGGTACTGATCAATCAATTTACACAACGCTTTACATAATATACAGTTGCAAGAAAAAGTATGTGAACCCCTTGGGATTACGTGGAGTTTTGCATGAATTGGGCATAAAATGTGCTCTGAATGTCATCTAAGTCACAACAATAGAAGAACACAGTCTGCTGAACATAATACTACATAAACATTAGATGTTGCCATGGTTTAATTGCACATAACATGTAAACATTCACAGTGCAGGGAGGAAAAAGTATGTGAGGCCCTAGCTTAATGACTTCTCCCAGAGCTAATTGGAGCCAGGAGTGAGCCAACCTTGACTCCAATCAGTGTGATGATATTGGATGTGTTGCTGACAGCTGTCCTGCCCTTAAAAAACACACACCTGTTTTGGGTTTACTGGTTTCAAGAAGCACTGTCTGATGTGAACCATGCCTCGCAGAAAAGAGCTCTCAGAAGACCTACGATCAAGAATTGTTGACTTGCATGAAGCTGGAAAGGGTTACAAAAGTATCTTCAAAAGCCTTGATGTTCATGTGTCCACGGTAAGACAGACTGTCTACAAATGGAGAAAGTATAGCACTGTTGCTACTCTCCCTAGGGGTGGTCGTCCTGTAAAAATGACTGCAAGAGCACAGCGCAGAATGCTGCATGAGGTAAAGAAGAATCCCAGAGTGTCAGCTAAAGACCTACAGAAATCTCTGGCACATGCTAACATTTTTGTTGACACATCTACAATAAGGAAAACATTAAACAAGAATGGAGTACATGGGAGGACACCACGTAGGAAGCCATTGCTGTCCAAAAAGAATACTGCAGCACATGTGAAGTTTGCAAAAGAGCACCTGGATGTTCCACAGCACTACTGGCAAAATATACTGTGGACAGATGAAACCAAGATTGAGTTGTTTGGGAAGAACACACAACACTATGTGTGGAGAAAAAAAGGCACAGCACACCAACATCAAAACCTCATCCCCACTGTAAAACATGACGGAGGGAGCATCATGGTTTGGGGCTGCTTTGCTGCCTCAGGGCCTGGACGGATTGTTGTCATTGATGGGAAAATGAATTCCAGAGTTTATCAAGACATTTTGCAGGAAAACGTACGAACATCTGTACGCCAACTGAAGCTCCGCAGAGGATGGGTGATGCAACAGGACAATGACCCAAAGCATACAAGTAATTCAACAAAACAATGGCTGCAACAGCACAGAATACGCCTTCTGGAGTGGCCCAGTCAGAGTCCTGACCTCAACCCGATTGAAATTCTATGGCATGACCTTAAGAGAGCGATTCACACCAGACATTCCAAGAATATTGCTACACTGAAACAGTTTTGTGAAGAGGAGTGGTCCAAAATTACTCCAGATCGTTGTGCAGGTCTGATCTGCAACTACAGGAAACGTTTAGTTGAGGTTATTGCTGCCAAAGGAGGGTCGACCAGTTATTAAGTCCAAAGGTTCACATACTTCTTCCTCCCTGCACTGTGAATGTTTACATGTTATGTGCAATTAAACCATGGCAACATCTAATGTTTGTGTAGTATTATGTTCAGCAGACTGTGTTCTTCTATTGTTGTGACTTAGATGACGTTCAGAGCACATTTTATGCCCAATTCATGCAAAATTCTGCGTAATCCCAAGGGGTTCACATACTTTTTCTTGCAACTGTATATATATATGTGTGTGTGTATATATATATTTGCCAAAAGTATTGGGACACTTCTCCAAATCATTGGATTCAGGTGTTCCAGTCACCTCCATGGCCTCAGGTGTATAAAATCAAGCACCCAGGCATGCAGACTGCTTCTACAAACATTTGTGAAAGAGTTGGTCGCTCTTAGGAGCTCAGCGAAATCAAGCATGGTACCATGATAGGTTGCCACCTGTGCAATAAGTCCATCCATGAAATATACTTGCTACTAAATATTCCACGGTCAACTGTTAGTGGTATTATAGCAAAGTGGAAGCAACTGGGAACAACAGCAACTCAGCCACTAAGTGGTCAGCCACGTAAAATGACAGAGCAGGGTCAGCGCATGCTAAAACGCACAGTGCACAGAAGTCGCCAACTGTCTGCAGAATCAATAGTGCACAGTCAATAGCTAAAGATCTCCAAACTTTGTGTGGCCTTCAGAATAGCACAACAACATTGCGTAGAGAGCTTCATGGAATGGGTTTCCATGACCAAGCATCTGCATCCAAGCCTTACATCACCAAGTGCAATGCAAAGCATTGGATGCAGTGGTGTAAAGCATGCCACCACTGGACTCTAGAGCAGTAGAGACTTGTTCTCCAGAGTGACGAATCACGCTTCTCTGTCTGGCAATCCGATGGATGTGTCTGGGTTTAGCTGTTGCCAGGAGAACGGTACTTGCCTGACGGCATTGTGCCAAGACGTTTTGGAGAATTTCATGCTCCCAACTTTGAGGGAACAGTTTGGGGATGGCCCATCCCTGTTCCAACATGACTGTGCACCAGTGCACAAAGTAAGGTCCATAAAGACATGGATGAGTGAGTTTGGGGTGGAGGAACTTGACTGGCCTTCACAGAGTCCTGACCTTAACCTGATAAATGAATTAGAGCAGAGAGTGTGAGCCAGGCCTTCTTGTCCAACATCAATGCCTGACCTCACAAATGCTCTTCTGGAAGAATGGTCAAACATTCCCATAGACACACTCCTAAACCTTGTGGACAGCCTTCCCAGAAGAGTTTAAACTGTTATAACTGTAAAGGGTGGGCCAACTCAATATTGAACCCTACAGACTAAGACTGGGATGCCCTTAAAAGTTCATATGTGTGTAAAGGCAGGTGTCCCAATACTTTTGGCAATATAGTGTATGTGTGTGTGTAATATTTATATATATATATATATATATATATATATATATATATATATATATATATATTATACAGGATTTATATAGCGCCAACAGTTTGCACAGTGTTGTACAATATAAGGGAGACAGTACATTTACAATACATTTCAGTACAGAAGG
The DNA here is from genome assembly GCF_062004578.1 of Staurois parvus. NCBI lineage: Eukaryota > Metazoa > Chordata > Amphibia > Anura > Ranidae > Staurois > Staurois parvus. Next base: position 11,911,820 of record NW_028317882.1, read on the forward strand.
AATGTGAGGGCCCTGCTCATGGAGCTTACAATCTAAAGGAAGGGGGAGGTGATACAATAGGTGATAGCTGCGGGGGATGATCTGGTGGAGGTGATTCAAGTACAGTTCTTAGGTGGAGGTGGGGTATATATATATAAATATATAAATATATATATATTGTGTATAAGCAGGTGTGTGTGTGTGTGTCACATCAGTCCCTAACCCTCAAGGGGTGTACAATCTAAGGTCCCTAACTCACATTCATACATACACACACTAGGGCCAGTTTGGACAGGCTGCAATTAACCTACCAGCATAGAAAAAAGGATGATTTAAACCATTTTGGAACTGTTATTGATCGCAGGATTTTGCAAACATGAATTGCCCATATAGCACTAGTCAAATAGTGAAAACTTCTTCATGACTGATCAACAAACCTTACATTTGTAAGTCACTGGAAATCACATGACTCTGTATGTTTTATATATGTACCTGTATAGAGACTGAAAAAGTGCATATAAAGCTCAGTGCCCAGGTTATTTTACTTTTGTGTGCTGCCTGCCTGCTATGTGATCTGAAACATGTCATCAGACCACATGCATACACAATATATAGACAATTTAGAATACAGCAGTGTGACTGTGTAAGGTGAAGAGTCAGACTGAGATGGGCAGGTTTGTTGTTCGGGGTGGAGGGGAGGGGGGCAGCTTCCTGAGGAAGACAGATTCTCATCTGACTTGTTTCCTGTTTACTCAATTTCCAACTGACTGGGGAGTGGAGCAATGCTTGCAGGGGTTAAGTGACTTGTTGCTAGTCTCTGGTATTGAGCAATATGTTTGTGGTTTTTCTAAGGCATAGTTAATTTGGGTGCTGTGCTCACCAGGATCACATGCAATGGCAAAGGGATATCAACACCACAGATATGTCATCTTTGGAATGGGTGTGATTATTTGTTTTTTAGAAAAATACTTTAAAGCCTTAGCAGTTACCATTTCCTTGGTCCCCTAATAGCCATGCAAATGTAATGGAGAAGCTACATAAATTGAGTTTGATTGTATTTGTGTTGTAATTGTTGCAGTAGCAAACAGTATACTTTCATGGTATTCAAAAATCAGCTTTGATTTGCCTAACTGCCTACATTAGACAACCCTGCTCAATAGATAAGGTACAGTGAGTCAGAGTTGTCACCCTAGGAGAGGAATTGTATTACTAGCAAGATCACCAAATGAAAAAAGATAACTAACACAGCCAATGCATCTAAGGATTGGCAAGCTACAATATAATATATATTTGTACTTGGGTGTAATACATTTGGCTTTTTACTGTAATTTTTAGAACCCCCCTCCTAGATTTTTTTTTTTTGCTGTATATGTCACTGTTAGGGAGATGTCATCTCTATTTATCCTGTGACCACTGATTCCAATACCGAAAGTGAGGATAAATTCAAACTTTTGAGTTATCATCGGAAAGGATTTAGAAGGGAAATCTTCCAATGGAGATGCTTGTTTTGGTGATAACTGTTAAGATGGAAATTCCCTCACTTTGGAAATTTCCTCTGACTTGGTGTATACAGGTCATGAAATAAAAAAAGCCAAAGATGGCAGCTGTTTTAACCTATGTGTATTCTATCCACAAAAAAAGTTTTAGCTTTAGATATTTTATTTCCCTAAAACCTAACCCTAACCTAATCCCTCAACAGTTCAACATGAATCACTTACACTAACCTAATCTATATTTAACACTAACGCTACATGAACCCCTTCTGTTGCATGTACTCTCCATATCTTGGGATCCAGTGCTAGGATCATTATCCCCATATCCTCACTGTGTTGAGATCCTGGCACTCATTTGTGTAAATAACGAGGAAACATACTTAACCCATGCAGATAGTGTCTTTGGTGAGAACTGACCTCAGAATGGACTGTTAGAGTGCCAACTGTTTAGCCGCTGTGCTAGAATACCTAGAATAAATTATTGCATAGTGGAATAATTTGAAACAAATGTAATTAATGGAATGCTGGGCAAATCTTGTTCGCTAGGTCACCATGGTGAGAAAACAGCTCTCTGGCGACCAGGGTGGACTTAGGCTGGCCATACATGGGTAGAAAATCGACCGATTTTTTGGCCAAAAATCGTACCTAAGAAAAATTGGCTGATTTTCGCTCTGTTAGTGGGTCAATGGCACCGGCTGATTTCCATGGTTCCTCCCCTTTTTGGTGATCGGGCATGTTGGAAAATTTGTGAAAAACGACCGATTTTCGACTCAATGATGGTCAAATTGTCTGATCATTTTTCCGAAAAGAATATGCGCATGAGCCGTGACCTGGAAGGAACAGAAGTTTTGCATGTTGGGGTGAACTTTATGACTTGGTTGGCCGATTTTCGAAATCAATGATGGCACCATCGGATTACTGAGCGAACAACGTTTCTGATTTTCGGACGAAAAATTGTTCGGAATTCGAGCCATGTATGGCCTGCATTAGTTTAAATCAAGTTGAATTAAATCATAATTTTTAAAGAGCAACTGTCATCTCTGTTCTGCAGCGGCTCCTCCTCTGACCCGCTGTTGACTCACCGACAGTCCCATTCACTTTAATGGGATGGGTGGTGATGCGGCACTGACACAACAAGGTGAGGTACGTGGCGGCAGCAGGTGAGTGGATGCCCGCTAACAGGCGCTGCCCTCATGGATCTAAAGTGACAGGTGCTCTTTAAATGTAAAGAATCCGACTCATTCTTGCTGGTAGTTAGAATATTTAATATTTGCAAACCAAATGAAGGTTTCTTTTTTAGAATATTAAGCTGTCAGGTTAGTAAAACAGCGATATCAGAACCGATTTTAGGTTAATCACACATAATTGGAGAACTACTCAAATTCTTTTATTTCATGTTTTTTCTCATGGTTACTTTGAAATTGTGTGAATGCATCAATGCAGTGCATCTCAGCTTGCAGAGCTTGGATTCATTGAATGAGTTTACCAAAAATGTAAATATTGCAGAATATACAGCCTCATGCTACATAACTAAGCTGAATAAATTAAATTATTAATGTATCTTAAATAGAAAACTATCTTTAGATAGATTTTTACTCCAAAAGCATTTTATTAAAATACATTTCATAAAAATAAAAAAAATCTGATTTAAATTAAAAAAAAAAAAGATTTTTATCCACCCTGCTGGCGACCAGGTATTTGAGCATTTTATATGCAGTTTTATTAACTGCAGTTCTACCTATCGCCACTAGATGATACCTAGCAGAAAATGGAAGTAAGTTTCAGGTACAAAATAAAGATTATTATAATACAGGATTTATATCGCGCCAACAGTTTGCTCAGCGCTTTACCATTTAACGGGAGACAATACAGCAACAATACAGTTCAATACAAGAGGGAAAGGAGGGCCCTGCTCCTTGGAGCTTACAATCTAGGAGATTACTATAGTTAAAAGAGTGACATTGGAAGAGAGTGACAAGACTCCATGTAAGACTGTGTAATATTTACGTATTTATTAATAGGTTTAATAATACTTTAACAGGCATCTCTTTCTCTATGTGTATGTGTATAATGTGTGTGTATTTACATTATGTGATGTCCTAGTTGTCATAATGGGGTTGATTTACTAAAGGCAAATAGGCTCTGCACTGTAAGTGCAGTTGCTCTAGACCTGAGGGGAACTTGCAAGGAAAATAAAAACAGCATTTTTGTTTGCACATGATTGGATGAAAGTAATCAGCAGAGCTGCACCTCATTTCAGAGTTTCTGATATAAAGCAACTGCACTTGCAGTTCACAGTATATTTACCTTTAGTAAGGTAATTAGATTCTTGTTAAAGTGTTATTAAACCTATTTATCTTCTGTTTATTAACTTTTCATTTCGATCATTGATAAAAATAATTATTATTACTTCTATTTCTGAAAGCATTCACAATTTACAGCATTTTTTCACACCTGCCTAAAACTTTTGCACAGTAGTGTGTGTGTGTGTGTGTGTGTATGTATATTGCCAAAAGTATTGGGACACCCTCACAAATCATTGAATTCAGGTATTCCAATCAACTCCATAACCACCAGTGAATGAAATGAAGCACCTAGGCATTGCAGACTGCTTCTACAAACATTTGTGAAAAAATGGGTTGCACTCAGGAGCTCAGTGAATTCAAGCATGGTACCGTGACAGGTTGCCATCTGTGCAATACAATGGATATAAAAAGTCTACACACCCCTGTTAAAATGTTAGGATTCTGTGATGTAAAAAAAAATTATACAAAGATAAATCATTTCAGAACGTTTTCTACCTTTAATGAAACCTGTAAACTGTACAACTCAGTTGAACAACAAACTGAAATCTTTTAGGTGGAGGGAAGTAAAAATAGAAAAACTAAAATAATACTGTTGCATAAGTGTTCACACCTTTAAACTAATACTTTGTTGAAGCACCTTTTGATTTTATTACAGCAATCAGTCTTTTTGGGTATGAGTCTATCAGCATGGCACATCTTGGCTTGGCAATATTTGCCCACTCTTCCTTGCAAAAACACTCCAAATCTGTCAGATTGCAAGGAAATCTCCTGTGCACAGCCCTCTTCAGATCACCCCACAGATTTTCGATCGGATTCAGGTCTGGGCTCTGGTTTGGCCATTCCAAAGCTTTAATCTTCTTCTGGTGATTTGTTGATTTGGATGTATGCTTTGGGCTGTTATCATGCTTAAAGATGAAGTTCCTCTTCATGTTCACCTTTCTAGCAGAAGCCTGAAGGTTTTGTGCCAATATTGATGGTATTTAGAACTGTTCATAATTCCTCTCTACCTTGACTAGGCCCCAGTTTCAGCTGAAGAAAAACAGCCCCAAAGAATGATACTACCACCACCATGCTTCACTGTGGGTATGGTGTTCTTTTGGTGATGTGCAGTGTTGTTTTTGCGCCACACATATCTTTTGGAATTATGGCCAAATAGTTCAACCTTTGTTTCATCAGACCATAACAGATTTTACCACATGCTTTTGGGAGACTTCAGATGTGTTTTTTGCTAAATTTAGCTGGGCTTGGATGTTTTTCTTTGTACGAAAAGGCTTCCGTCTTGCCACTCTACTCCATAGCCCAGACATATGAAGAATATGGGAGATTGTTGTTACATGTACCACACAGCCAGTACTTGCCAGATATTCCTGCAGCTCCTTTAATATTGCTGTAGGCCTCTTGGCAGACTCCCAGATCAGTTTTCTTCTCGTCTTTTCATCAATTTTGGAGGGATGTCCAGTTCTTGGTAATGTCACTGTTGTGCCATATTTTCTCCAATTGATGATGACTGTCTTCACGGTGTTCCATGGTATATCTAATGCCTAGGAAATTCTTTTGTACCCTTCTCCTGACTGATAACTTTTAACAATGAGATCCCTCTGATGCTTTGGAAACTCTCTGCGGAACCATGGCTTTTGCTGTAGGATGTGACTAAGAAAATGCCAGGAAAGACCTACTAGAACAGCTGAACTTTATTGGGGTTAATCAGAGGCACTTTATATGGTCGGGCGGACCATATGAGGAAATGACGGGTGGGCGGTGGCTCTCTTATTCTGGGAGGACGTCACATGACGTCCTCCCACTCTAACTGTGCATGTGCACCCCCGGGGGGCGCAGACAGTGCATGAGGAGAGGAGAGCCGATAAGCGGCATTCCTCAGAGGGGACATCTACACTGGTCATCAGGGCACTGATGATCAGTGTAGTCCCATCAGTGCCACCTGTCAGTGCCCATCAATGCCACATACCAGTGCCCATCAGTGTACATCAATGCCACAATGCACAGTGCAATTTATATTATACAAATATTTGTTATTTATTAACTCAATACAGGTTAAGCTTTTATATTTATTAGGAATGTAGCAGAAATTTCATAAAATTACAGGGCCTTAAAAATCAGTAGCGCCTTCTTTTTATTCTACTGGTCATGTGCTTTCAGAAAATGTATGGTTTTGGGTGGTCTTTTAGAAACTCTGAAAGCTGTAAAGGGGAAAAAAATGGAGAATTTGCAAAAATGGTCTGGCCACCTGAGATTAAAAGTGGAGTGGAGGGCTTGGTAGTGAAAGGGTTAAACGAGTAAGGCCAGTGAGCCTCACTGTTTCCCTTGTGTCCAGTGCAAGTCTAGTGATGGAAAATGAGTCAGTGGGATGAGATATGTGTTAATTAGTGCTGGTTTACCATTCTATTGACATATTGCCTGGCTGCCATAGCAACTTTAAGTACTATTGGAACCGTGTGTTATACTTGATGGCTTCCCAGACCATCAGTTCAGAAGAAACCAGTGCATTGAAATCATTAGCAGATCTGTCCATTTGATTTTTTTTTCCCGAATATGTCTGTCAGACTGACCTAAACAGAACTGAATTTGTCACTATAAATATCGCTTTGGCTTTCAGCTGTTAGGTTCACATGTGCCCGTGACAGGTGAGGACTTTTGCATTTAAAGTGGAACTTCAAATAGAAATTAAAAATTTGCTAAAAAGCTTTTTATTGTAGTAGAGACATACTATGTTTCCTCTGCAATAAAGGAATCTTACGTCTTGCAACCTTCTTAACAATATACACTGAGCTGCTCATGTACAATCTCAGAATCTGCCACGGGTTAGGATGAATAAACTCCCAGGCACATGTGTAGGAGTTAAAATCATCCCATGGCATCCAATCAAAATGGCCAAAGATTTCTAACCTGAAAGAAGACTAGGTGAAGATGTCAGCACTAGAGAGGGAAAGTGTGTATAGTTCCACTTTAATTCTCTGTGGTGCTTTGGTTTCAGAGATCATCAGTCTAGAATCTATTGTAATCACTTATAATCCATGCTCGGATACCACCAATTATAACAGAAATGTGCCAAACAATACCACAAAGGTACTGACCTCTAGATAAATGTTAAAGCAGTGAAGCACTGCAAAATACCCCAAAATATACACACAAATTCTATTGCTTCCTCTACAATTGCACCAGTAACATAATTATAAACAAATATAATTTAAGAAATAATTCATAACTTATAGTCTCTTAATGTGCAAACGTGCAATGAGTCTTCAAAGTGCAAACATGCAGTAATTCTTCATAAACTGCAATGAATCCTTAGTGCTCTCCCCCAGTGGTCCCACGCACTTACCAGCTCCCGTGGACTGTTATAAGAACAAGAGTCTAATGCGCTTGTGTATTATATAGATTCATCTGGGATTTGTAGTCCTCCTGTGAGTCTGGTCCTCATTGTAGTCCTCCGTTGTCAGTTTGCCATTCATGAGAATAAGCTCCTCATAAAATAGTGTATAAAGAGAGAAGGAGGGCCCATATAGTGAAATACCGGTTATTTAAAATTAGAGTTAAAATCAAGTTCCACTCACATATAATAGCAGATAGAAAAGACTACAAACACCAGACCGGTAGTGCACCAGCGTGCGTTCCACTGGCCGGAAATGACCTCACCAGAGGCTTCCACAAATCTCTAGCTGGAGTCCATTTCTACTTTCTGAAGCTCTGTTGTGTCTGTTCTTCATGTTACATACAGTTGAAACAGTAGTTGACTGGCGACTAGGAAGGTGCGGAACCACCCTCTCCCATCACTGTGTCAACCAGAGCCGAAGCAGTGTTGCTCTCACCGGAAGTGTTGCTTATCGGAGCCTGAAGCCGGGAGCTGCCAAGTCTGAGAAGGGGATAGTCGCCAGTTGATCTATGTTTGTCCCAAGCATGTTTGAAGCCACTTACTGTTATCTGACTTGATGCATCTACTGGAGGTCAGTTCCAAGCATCAACTACCCTTTCGACTGTATCTAATGGGAAGAACAGACACAACAGAGCTTCAGAAAGTAGAAATGGACTCCAGTTAGAGATTTGTGGAAACCGCTGGTGACGGCATTTCCGGCTGGTGGAACGCACGCTGGTGCACTACTTCCGGTCCGGTGTTTGTATGCTTTTCTATCTGTTATCATATGTCAGTGGAACACGATTTTAACTCTAATATTAAATAACCGGTATTTCACTATATGGGCCCTCCTTCTCTCTTTATACACTATTTTATGAGGAGCTTATTCTCATGAATGGGAAACTGACAATGGAGGACTACAAATCCCAAATTAATCTGTATAATACACAAGCGCATTAGACTCTTGTTCTTTTAACAGTCCACGGGAGCTGGTGAATGTGTGGGACCACTGGGGGAGAGCACTAAGGATTCGCTGCAGTTTATGAAGAATTACCACACGTTTGCACTTTGAAGAATCACTGCACGTTTGCACATTAACCGCTTACCGGCGGCCGTGTAGCAGATATACTGCTATACGGTGGCACATGTACGCAAAATCATGTGTATATATATATATATGTGATTTTGCAGCTCCAAGTAGAGGGCGCTCGTGCCATTTGTGGCCATGGATGTCAATCACCGGGTCCTGGCCGGTGATTACCCACCGGCACCCGATGATTACCGACAATCACCAAAGGGGAGGAAGACTGCTGTTTTGTTTACAGTCTTCCTCCATGCCAGCTCGGGCACACTGCTCTGCTCGGTGTGCTTACAGTGAAGTACACACCCCCGCCACCTAGTAAAACACTTCCTACACACAGTTAACCCTCTGATCACCCCTCACATTAACCCCTTCCTGCCCAGTGTCATTAATACAGTGTCAGTGCTGTTTTTTAGCACGAATCACTGTATTGGTGTCACTGGGGATGTCAGTGACACCAAGTTAGTTCCCCCCCCCCCCACGTGTCAGAATGCCTGCCACAGTCCCGCTAAAAGTCAATGATCGCCGCCATTACTAGTAGGGAAAAAAAATCCAGGGATCAATACCGCCATTTTTAAATGCTATAGCATTCACATAAACCAATTAATTTACACGTATTGGGATATTTTTTTTAGCAAGGACATGTAGCAGAATACATTTTGGCCTAAATTTATAACGAAATTAGATTTTTAAAAAATTTTTACTAGACATGTTTAATAGCAAAAAGTCCAAAATATTGTTTTTTTTTCTCAAAATTGTTGGTCTTTTTTTCGTATAGTGCAAAAAGTAAAAACTGCATAGGTAATCAAATACCACAGAAAGAAAGCTCAATTCGTGTGAAAAATAGGACGCATATTTCATCTGGGTGCAGCACTGCATGACCGCACAATTGTCAGTTAAAGTAACGCAGCGCCGTAATGCTAAAAGTGGCCTTGTCAGGAAGGGGGGTAAATCCTCTGGAGGGCAAGTGGTTAAGAGACTATAATTTATGAATTATTTGTTTATTTAATTATATTTGTTTATAATTATGTTGATGGTGTAATTGTAGAGGAAGCACATCCCATGAATTTATAATATGTATATTTAGTGGTATTTTGCACGCATATAGGGCAGCTCTTCACTGCTTTAACATTTATCTAGAATCTATATTCAATAAAAAAGAATTCAATAAAACACAAGACTAATGTTCTTCTTCAAGGAGACAGTAATATTTCCAGAAGGAACACGGTCAACAATGATGCCAGACTTGAACTTGGCTGAGGAAAAATAGGTCCACATTTACTAAAGTATATAACTTTATCAATAAAAAATGCTTTTCAGTGTGATCAAATTAAACAGCTGAAGAGACAACAAATTAGATAAACATTTATAAAAAGATGCAAGTTCTATTTCTGCAATATTAGTACATATAAATGTCAGGAATATCATTTAGGCAGTAAACCTATTAGTTTGTCTCAAAGGAATTTATAAATGTAGTAGGTAAATTTCAAGGATTCTAGACCAGAATTTTATTTTGTCTGTCACCTACGGCCAGTGAAGACAGATGGTTTCTGGGTTTGAAAGGCATGCCACCAATGTAGTGCCTTTTACCTCCTAGGGAACAGGAAGGTGCCTTACTGTGTTATCCAGCTGCATCACACAGCTTGTCTTGGCATGTCACTTATGTTTATTTGTACAAGTGTGTTAAATTAAAATAATTCTCACAGTGATGCTTTGTCTACATGGACTGAACACTTTCACTTAGGAGTTCTACTCTACAACACTGAACATGGTGCATTTTTAGTGCATGTTGGCTGCAATGCATTGCAAAAAGTTCTACTTGCTGTATCTCTGATACAGTTTCTAGCAAACTGCACTTTAAAGGTCAGTAGTATTGCGTTTAAAATGCCTGTAAAACATAGAATACATGCGCTGTATCTGCAACACACCTAAATGAGCAGATGTGAACAGGAACTATCTGTAATAAAGGCTGTACATATCTTCTAGTGATTTTAGAATAAATGTAATAGATAAAGTAAGTTTCAAAATGGAAAAGCAAGTTAATACTTTCTATTTTTTGACAATTTTAATTACATTTTGATCCATAAATTGTCCTGTATGGTAGTTTACTCGAAACCAGTGATTCTCTTTTGTAATTATAAGCTGTTTTTAATGTCACTATAGAGTGCCCCTTTTTAAGTCTCAAAGTAAAACTATAGGCAAAACTGCTTTTGAATTCTAGATAGAGTAAGGGAGGGTTATACGCCCTGTCAGTTTATTTTTTGCCATCTGTGTCCCATTGGGGAGATTTTCCTTCACGGGAATTCACTGGGGATCCCCAGGTCACCAGAACTAGTGTCCCCATTGTAAAATTTCCCCTCTATTACTTTTCTTTTACTTTCACTTTTGAGGATAACAGAAAGCTGACAGCAATAAAAACTGGCAGGGGTTTTAATCCATCTCCACTCTATCCAAAACTGGAAAACAAAGTTTTGCCTTTAGTTATACTTCAGGTCTGCCCAACTTGAATTTCGTGGAGTCTTCTCCACCCATCTCATAAACCAGCAGAGTTGTGGCTCTGTGCCCTGGACCCCTGTGGTTTAATAGATACTCATTCCTTTCCTGGCCCAGTGACTTTTGCTGCCTTGTATAATGGCCAGTGGCTGCACCTGAATAAAACTGATACTAATTCACATTGTAATTAGCAATAGAAAACATTTTAGCATAGCGAGCACCTGAAAGGCATTAGATAATGTATTTAAATTAGTTTTTTATTGGTATTATGTTTCTGTTCACTCCAATTGACATTCAAAGTAAGGATGTGTATATGTGACTAAATGTAGAAGGAAATTATATCAATTCAAGCATAGTTTGCAAAGGCTGGGTGACTTCCAAACCACCTAGTGTTAAAGCAGATATAAACCTAATCACTGAATGTGAGTCAAGATTCTCCATGTTTGAGCCATGTGGACTCCAAAAAATGTTTTCACACGGAGTGGAATTGAGATTTCTTCAAAGCTGCAGATGGGTTATTGTTCAAAATATTTTTGTTTATAATAATGTAATAAACTACTCATAACAAAATAAACTGCTATGTTGTGCAACCCCCCTCAGCACACTTGTTTTATCCAGTGGGTAAAAAAAAAGCAGGAATGCTTACCATATTCCTCACTCTTGAAAGCTTTCTCCCTGCAGTATAACTGCTTCTAGGAACCCGTTTCTTATCATTGGTCATTCAGTAGTGGTCTGGTTGACGTCATCACGTACAATGTAGGAAGCATGTAAGGACACAAATGGCCAGCCCACATGCCAACAACACAGAAGTTATGTAGTCCTACTTATTTGTTACCCTTTAAGCCTAGTACACACAGTAAGTTTTTTTTTTTTCGTTCAACCCAATGGGCTGGGTTGCCAAACTGTGTTAGTACGGCGATCTCCTCTGCTAAGCTATTTTGTTCTGACTGGGGGAAACCCCCCACCCCCCATGGCAGAGCACACTGATCAGCGTCACAGCCACTGGCTGCCAGTGCTGATCAGCTGCTGGTCAAATACTGGTTTTCGAGCATGTCCCCTCGACAATAGCCGGTCAGCGGACCGGCTTCTGTTGGACAGTCTGAATGTTCAGATCATGGGTACCTAGCATTAGACAAAACACATGATTGCTCATGTACATGTAGTTTTTCTACTTTTTTTTGTTCTGATTGGACTGTAGCTCTGAGGGATTAGTTTAGATATAAACACTACTTCCTGGGGTTCTTTTTTTTTTAACCTTAATTGGCATTTGTTGATTCTTAAATCAAACACATTGTCTACTGTTTAGGATGTGGTTAAGTAAAACATCTGGGCATCTGCATTGCTTATGCAAACAAGTTAACATACAAATGAAAACAAAAATATACAGATATCTATTCATATATTTCAGATTATATCATGGTTGACTGCCTCAATCCGGGTTGTTTTTAAATTTATTGCAATGTTATGTAGAGTATGTGTCACCAACCTATCCTATGTATAAAATCTGTTGAACAAAATTACCTGTGCTGGTTATGAACTTTGGAGGACAGCCATTTGATGCAGGCATGATCAGAATATTTTAAAGTATCCATCTTTGAGCAAATCATAAAGTTCAAGTGTTTATTTTTATGCTTTTGATTGGAAAGGAATGGGATGGGGGGTATGCAGACTTCTTAGGCATTGACTTATCTTGAGGGAGAGAACAGCAAATGTCTGATTGCTTTCCCAGATGCCTGCAGGTGTTTATAGACCTCTTGAGTCCATGACCACCTGCACATTTGTGAGGGAAAAAAAAAGATGAAGGTCAATTATGTGGCCTATGATAAGAGATTATTGCTCAGTGGCATTGGCTGGATTGTTTAAATACCTGCTTCCCCCACCACACGCAATTGTTGCACCCTCCGGCTTGTTTGTCCTGTAATGACATACTGTATGAGCTAGTAGAAAAAAACTGCATGCATTGGAGGATCAGGTATGCCACTCATCCAGAAGTGTGAAATATATGCATGGCTAGCAAGCACCAAAGGAGTGGCGTTTCAACAAACAGGCCTCAAGGCTGCAAAGTAGGTATAGAGGCTCTTTTATTACAGGTATGTCATTCTTTACAAGTAACCCAGTGCTGATATAACTTACAGGACCTCTTCTTCAGTTTATTACTTACCTCAGCATGACCACCATGGCCCATTCAGCTGTTCGATTGGAATTTTGAGACACCAAATAAAAAAGCTTAATGTAATTTATGTGGCCTGTAAAGACAGATCTTCATGGAAGCACAGTTCCATAAACCATGAATATAAAAAGAAAGTGTAATCTCCATGTAATTGTGAAGTAATTCCAGATTGTTTTGTCACCAGAGACTCAATAGGGTCACAGTTGGAAATTAAAATCTGAAGAAAGTTTAACTTTTCACCTTTCAAAAACTAGTCTTGGGACTGGCTGTTTGCTGTGATAATTACTATGTATGATGTTTTACTTTATAGTGGTTGTAAACCATGAAATATGAACAAAGCATATAACTCAATAGTGTGCACTTGTCTTAATCCAGAGCACTGTGTGATTTCTGTCTTCTGCTTCATTCCACTGCTGTCAGCATGAGTAACTTTTGATGAGTTTTCCTGACACCAAGAGAAAAATGGTGCCGGGGAGGGCACAGCCTGTGATTGAGAGCGTAAGCTCTGTTCTTGTGTGCTGTGTTAATGGGGGTGTGCCCCCAGTCAGCTCTCAGAGCTATCCTCACTGAGGTTGCATTCACACTTAAACGTTTTGTAGCTTGAAGCTCCAAAACAGCTCAAACTTTAAAAATCAGTTGTTCTCAATGGTGCCTGTTCACACCTGATCATGCAAACAGGCACTATAGAGAACAATTGATTTTTTAAGCTTGAGCATTTTTGGAACTTGGAGCTTGTAGAATTTTCTGAGACACATATGATACTTCTTTAATGTCTATAGGCGATTTTGCGAATAATTGAAAAGACAGAGAAATAAAAATAAAGTGTGATTTTATTTTATCACACAATGGCTTAAAATAACAATGTAAAGCATATCATGAACAGTTCCGTGTAGGTAAAACAGAAATATCAACACAGAAGTTATAAAGATGTGTCATCCTTATTTTCATGGCCGTTGTTCTTCATGTGCTCTTTCATGTGGTGCTTCTTCTGAGTCTTTAGCAAGAAGACGGAAGTGATGAGTTCTTGTCTTAGAGAATGCACCTGTTCCAGTCTGTCAGTTCTGTGAATAACCATGGCATCTTTATGCCATGCGTGTGTGTGTGGAGCATATCGTATATCTTAGGATGCCTTTTTATGATGCTTATATATACGTAATTCATGATCTTAGACACTTGTATGGCAAACAATACTGCTTAGCAGAGCAATTTCATTGAAGGGAGGGGACACTACATATATGGTCTTTTGATTAACAGGCCCATATGTAATGATTCCATAAACTGGCAATGTTGCATCAGCCTACTCATGTGACCAGTCTGTCTGTTTAAATTATAATATAAACTAAGAATGTATCTTTACAACATAATATCTCAATATTTTTGTATAACCAAAAATCTACTTATGTGACACATATTACCAACTTAGAAAACATAAATTAAATACACACAGATACTATTAGAATATATTCTTTCAAACTAATTCTATTTTGGTTCAGTCTTGACTCCCATGACATTCTACACTAGAGTTCTTTAACCAGCTATGCCCTTCTATAGAATACTCAGCTTTCAACTGGTTACTTAGCTTCAAACATATTTTTCTGTCTCAGCTATAACTGAAGAATTTAACACTATCATTTGTTGAAGGCCAATCACACGTTTTAATATTAATTATGATTAATCATAAAAACAAAATATTTTGCAAGCTTGCCATAAATGCAAGTGCCTTATTATGAATTTGGAATTAATGTTTATCAGAGCTTTAAGCTTGAAAACACTCAAGTGTGAATGCAGCCTGAGTGTAACTTCATCTCCCTGCCCCCGGCTTTTCAGAGCTGACATATGCTGTGTAAATGCTGCACTTTGAATGGATGTAGGGGAAAGATGGCTATAGATAAACAGGTACAATTTATGTAGGATGGTTTGTTTCATCTCTGTGTATCAGCTTAGGCTAGTCACTTTACTAGGTACAGTGCCTTGAAAAAGTATTCATACCCCTTGAAATTATCCACATTTTGTCATGTCACAACCAAAAATGTAAATGTATTTTATTGAGATTTTATGTGATAGACCAACACAAAGTGGCACATAATTCTGAAGTGGAAGGAAAATGATAAATGGTTTTCAAAATTTTTTACAAATAAATATCTGAAAAGTGTGGCGTGCATTTGTATTCAGCCCCCTTTACTCTGATACCCCTAACTAAAATCTAGTGCAACCAGTTTCCTTCAGAAGTCACCTAATTAGTAAATAGAGTCCACCTGTGTGTAATTTAATCTCGGTATAAATACAGCTGTTCTGTGAAGCCCTCAGAGGTTTGTTAGAGTACATTAGTGAACAAACAGCATCATGAAGGCCAAGGAACACACCAGACAGGTCAGGGATCAAGTTGTAGAGAAGTGTAAAGCAGGGTTAGGTTCCAAAAAAATATCCCAAGCTTTGAACATCTCACAGATCACTGTTCAATCCATCATCTCAAAAATGGAAAGTGTATGGCACAACGGCAAACCTACCAAGACATGGCCGTCCACCTAAACTGACAGGAGGCAAGGAAAGCATTAATTAGAAAAGCAGCCAATAGGCCCATGGTAACTCCGGAGGAGCTGCAGAGATCCACAGCTCAGGTGGGAGAAGCTGTCCACAGGACAACTATTAGTTGTGCACTCCACAAATCTGGCCTTTATGGAAGAGTGGCAAGAAGAAAGCCATTGTTGAAAGAAAGCCATAAGAAGTCCCATTTGCAGTTTGCAAGAAGCCATGTGGGGGACACAGCAAACATGTGAAAGGGAAGGTGCTCTGGTCAGATGAGGCCAAAATTGACCTCTTTTGGCCTAAAAGCAAAACGCATTGTGTGACAGAACACTAACACTGCACATCACTCTGAACACACCATCCCTACTGTGAAACATGGTGGCAGCATCATGTTGTGGGGATGATTTTTTCCAGCAGGGATAGGAAAGATGCTGAAAGTTGATAGGAGGATGGATGGAGCCAAAATAGAGGAAAATCTTGTTAGAGTCTGCAAAAGACTTGAGATTGGGCAGAGGTTCACCAGCAGGACAACGACCCTAAACATACAGCTAAAACTACAATGGAAAGGTATTGGAATGTATTGGAAAAATGAGGGTGAGAAAAGAGAAACAGGTTAATAAATGGCCATTAAGGAAAAATATTAACTAAAACAAATTAACATTAAAGATAAATCCTTCCCATAATCTAAGCTGAAATGTATAAAAAAAAATCTCTGAAAAGTACCTAAAGGTTCAAAAATATAGCTGATTGTTATACACATTGCTGAGCCTGTAGATACATTTGTAGAAATGGTATGGTGAAGCTCAAAGATTCATTTTTGCTGAGCTTAGTAACATGATTTTAACATGATGGTCCCAATAGAAAAGTAAGAGAAGAGTTGTGTATGCAGCCAACGCCTTGTTTTTATTTAAAGACTGAGAGGTGATACCTTGCCCTGGGGAATATCGTAGCCCTTTGTCAGGCTTGTGTGCTTGTGGAAATCATAGTTTCTGTGTACTTAGGACCATGAGGCGTCCTAGCATTTGGGTTGCCTGAACATGTATGGTTCTGACTACCAAGGAGGAAAGGGGTAGTAGAGTTGGCCATAGATGGATAAAATTTTTAACAAAAATTCTTAGGAAAAGTCTTAGGAAAATTTGTACAAAAATTCAAATGACATTCAAAAGATTTCATTTGCTTTTAACATTTGATTTTGGAATGAATAGACTTTGCTGAATAAAAACCACATATGCTGTTGAAAATCAGTTTGTTCGAGAGAAATTTTCCATCCTGCTCCTTCAAATCTTCTCATCACTGCGGTTCAAAAGAAATGCTGACTTGACCCAATAATTATTAGGAAATCAAACTTTCTTACAACATTCTTTTCCTATGAATTTTGGTTTGAAATTCTACCCATCTATAGCCAGCTTAAGAGGCCATTCCCAGCATCTGCTTAGGAAACACTATAACTATCTCCAGAAAAAATACAATGCAGCTAGTTCCATTTGCTCTTGAGATCAGCCAGGAATATCTGTGGAGGTCTACTTTTTACTGTAGTTCACTGCTTTGGATTAAGTAACAATCATAACTTTACAGGACATTCACAAAAGATTGGCTCAGGGAACATTAGTTATACTGCAAAAAAAAAAAAATTATCAAGATGACTCACAAACTAACAGTTTAACCACTGTATATAAACGGCCAGACAGTGGCAGTCCAGGGGCAGGTTGCCATTCATAAACTGCGCCCGCCATTTTGGACTGTGCGTACTCCCTGGGAGCGCGCAGCACCGCGATCCGGTGCCCGCTGTGTCCTTCAGACACAGTGGAACACCGATCGTCATAAGGGACATCTGTGCGAGGTCCCGATCATGTGATCACTGATTGGCCAATCAGTGATCACATGCAGAGTAGTAAGCAAGATGTCACTTCTGACATCATTGCTTACTACGTGTGAAATCTGTGAATGATCACAGAGGTCACATGGTACAAGGCTATTCACAACAGCCTTGTACCATGTGACAAGCTGTGACCAATCACAGCTCACACAGTAGTTCTCAATGGCTGCAAGAATGCAGCCAGAGAGAAGGAGAAATGATTGCTTTTACAGCCTTTATGGGTAAAAAAAAAAATCTTCATCACCCCCCACAAGTAGTACAGTGTCACCATGGTGACACTGTATTGCTAGGGTGACAGCATGTAGAAAAAAAACCCATAAATAATATTATTTAAAAAAAAATGTAAAAAATGTTTTTAAAAAATTATAATTTTTGGTTATAAACTAATTTGGGTTATTTTTTTTTTGCTAAAAGATAACTGAATACATTTTGGGCAAGATTTATGATAAAATATTATTTGCAAAATTTTATAAGAAAAACACTTTTTTTCAAAATGTTTGAACTTTTTCATTTATATAGCAAACAAAATAAAAATCCCAGTGGTGAATAAATACCACCAAAATAAAGCTTTATTTGTCTCAAAAAAATTCATATGGGTACAGTGTTGCATGACCGCGCAATTGCTATTCAAAGTGTGATAGCGCTGAAAGCTGAAAACTGGCCTGGACAGGAAGGGGGTAAAAGTGTCCGGACTTGAAGTGGTTAAGAAAGCGAGCACCTCATCTCAAAAAGCTGCCTTTTCAGGTCACTTTGACCATTGATCAACAAGCTGAATAATTGACCATAGATCAACAGGGTTCATTGATCAAAAGGGTAGGAACTGACTCAAATATAGCTTTTTGAGATGGAGTGCTGGTTTTATTAAAAAGTTTGTTTGTTAATCATCTTTAAAGTAGAACTGTAGGCAAAACATTATTTTTTTCATTGTGGATAGGGTAAGAGGGGGTCAGTTTATTTTTTGGCATCTGTATCCCATTGGGGAGCTTTACCTTCACTCCCTGCCCTAACAGAAAGTTAGGAAACATCCCTGGGAACTACCAGAAATAGTGTCCTCATTGGAAAATGTCCCTTCTATTACTTTACTGGGGACATATGAAAATTTGCAGTTTTATTTCACTTTCACTTTCAATGATAATGGTAAACAGGACGAATATAGAGGGTGGATTTTCTAACAAAGGCACGGACTACAATAAAAACCTAATAGGTGTTCTAATCCGTTTATACTGTCAACATTTTTAATTTATATAAATATATATATATATATATTTATATACACACACACACATACAGTTTGGTCCATATATATTTGGACAAAGGCACAATTTTCATACCTTTGGCTCTGTATGCCACTGAGTGAGCAAGTAAAATGCATGCTCAATTGGGTTGAGATCAGGTGATTGACTCACCATTGCAAAATATTCCACTTCTTTTCCTTCAAAAGCTCCTGGGTTGCTTTTGCAGTGTGATTTGGATAATTTTCCATCTGTACTGTGAAGTGCCGTCCAATCAACTTTGCTGCATTTGGCTGAATCTGGGCTGACAGTATATCTCTAAACACTGCAGAATTCATCCGGCTGCCTCTGTCTTCTGTCACATCATCAATAAACACCAATGACCTAGTGCCACTGGAAGCCATGCATGCCCATGCCATCACACTGCTTCCACCATGTTTTACAGATGACAATGTGTGCTTGGATCATGAGCTGTTCCAAGCCTTCTCGACACTTTTTTCCGTCATTCTGGCACAGATTAATCTTAGTTTCATCCATCCAAAGAATTCTTTTTCATAATTGGTCTGGCTTTTTAAGATATTTTTAGGCAAAGTCGAATCTGGCTTTTCTATTCTTCAGGCTTATGAATGGTTTGCACTTTGTGGTGAACCCTCTGTATTTGCTCTCGTGAAGTCTTCTCTTGATTATAGACTTTGACAATGATGCACCCACCTCCTGGAGCGTGTCCTTTACTTGTCTTGATATTGTGATTGGGTTTTTCTTTACCATAGAGAGGATTCTGCGATCATCCACCACTGTTGTCTTCCGTGGACATCCATGCCTTTTTATGTTGCTGAGCTCACCAGTGCGTTCTTCAGTCCTCAGAATGCACCAAACCTGATTTGGCCACGCCTAATGTTGCTGCTGTCTCATTGATGGATTTGTTTTGTTTTTGAAGCCTTACAATGGCCTGTTTCACTTGCATGGGCAGCTCCTTCGAACATATGATGTAGGTTCACAGCAATAGATTCCAAATGCAAATACCACACTTAGAATCAACTCCAGACCTTTTACCTGCTTAATTGATGAAGAAATAAGAGAGTAGCCTACACCTGGCTATAAAACCACTTTTGATTCAATTGTCCAATTACTTTTGTTCCCTTGAAAAATGGGGATGGCTACTCTTAAGTGCTGTAATTCCTAAACCCTTCCTCCAATTTGGATGTACATACCCTGAAACCTGAGAGTGTGCACTTTTAGCCCATATCCATTATATAACTATACAGTAGCTTGAATATGTTTTGGTAAATACCTGAAAAAAAACTAAAATTGTGCCTGTGCCCAAATATATATGGACTTAAGTGTGTGTGTGTATGTACAGTTGTGTTCAAAATAATAGCAATGTGTTGAAAAAAAGTGAATAAATCTCAAAATCCTTCTAATAGCTTTTATTTCCATACACACAAATGCATTGGGAACACAACACATTCTATTCCAAATCAAAATATGAAGACAAATATATCAAATTTGTGTTGTTCCTCTAAAAAAATTGAAGAAAAGTGAATATTAGACTGTTCAAAAAAATAGCAGTGTTTGTATTCTTCTTTACAAACTCAAACAGTCACTAAATAAACTGAAAAATGTTTGAAGATTTTGCTTTCCTTTAAATCACTTAATTAATATTTAGTTGTATAAGCACTGTTTCTGAGAACTGCTGTACATCTGTGTTGCATGGAGTCAACCAACTTCTGGCACCTGTGAACAGGTATTCCAGTCCAGGATGATTGGACTACATTCCACAGTTCTTCTCTATTTCTTGGTTTTGCCTCAGAAACTGCATTTTTGATGTCACCCCACAAGTTTTCTATTGGATTAAGATCAGGGGATTGGGCTGGCTATTCCATAACGTCAATCTTGTTGGTCTGGAACCAAGATGTTGCACATTTACTGGTGTTTCCTCTTCAGCATAAGGCAGCATGACCTCTTCAAGTATTCTGATGTATTCAAACTGATCCATGATCCCTGGTATGCGATAAATAGGGTCAACACCGTAGTATGAGAAACATCCCCATATCATGATGCTTGCGCAACCATGCTTCACTGTCTTCACAGTGTACTGTGGCTTGAATTCAGTGTTTGGGGGTCATCTGACAATTTGTCTCCGGCCACTAGACCCAAAAAGAACAATCTTACTTTCATCAGTCCACAAAATGTTGCGCCATTTCTCTTTAGGCCAGTCAATGTGCTCTTTGGCAATTGTAACCTGTTCAGCACATGTCTTTTTTTCAACAGTGGGACTTTGCGGGGGCTTCTTGCAGATAGCTTGGCTTCACATAGGCGTCTTCTAATTGTAACAGTATTCACAGGTAACTTTAGACCTTCTTTGATCTTCCTGGAGCTGATTGTTGGCTGAGTCCTTGCCATTTTGACTATTCTTCTATCCATTCGAATGGTAGTTTTTCGCTTTCTTCCACGTCTTTCAGGTTTTGGTTGCCATTTTAAAGCATTTGCGATCATTTTAGCTGAGCAGCCTATCATTTTCTGAACTTCTTTATATGTTTTCCCTTCTCCAATCAGCTTTTTAATCAAGGTACGCTGTTCTTCTGAACAATGTCTGGAACGACCCATTTTCCTCAGAATTTCAGAGAGAAATCCACTGTAACCAGCATGTACAACATTTGCTGCCTTCCTTCCTTAAATAAGGGCAATAATTGCCACCTGTTTTTCAAAGATTGAATGACCTCACTAATAGAACTCCACACTGCTATTATTTTGAACATGCCCCTTTCAATTAGTGATTCAATTACACAGAATCAGCAGCATGCATGTCACGACTGTTGGGTCTGTTGGATTTCTATTACTCTACTACACCTGCTAGTAAATTATTTGCCGTGTAGAAATATAATTTCTACCAAAAACAGTGATTGATCAGCTTAGTGATGTCTGACTGCTATTATTTTGAACACTACTGTATATATATATATATATATATTTATATATATAAAAATATATAATTGCAATTTAAGAAGTATAGTGCCTTGCGCCATTTTTTTATGGACCTGTCTGAGCAGTTAGATTGTTGCACAAGGCATGATAACCAGGCATACAGCTAAATGCTCAGATAAAATACACACAAGGAACTAATTTTCCTTGCCAGTGGAGATGCATCTCTACCCATCAAGTCCTAAAATTTACAGAGGTCCATCACACACTACAGCCAGGTGCATAACACCACTTCAGGTTAAAGTAACCCTGTCACTATATCAAAATATGCTATAGAAGTCATAAAATCTGAATGCAATCACCTTTCTTACTGCATGGAGTGCTAAATTTCAATCCTATCTTGAAAAAGTATCCCACAAAGTTAACTGGGAAACCAGTACTCCTGGGATTGTCAAATTTTGTGGTCTCACATAAGTCTCACAGGTTCCGACTCTGACCTCCATACACTATAGGATACAGCAGTGACGTGGAGGTCAACAGGAGGATCAAGTGAGCACTGTGGAGAGCATAGATATCAACACTGTCAGTTTACCAGCAAACCTAGGGGCTAATTTATTAACATAAAAGCAGAGTTCAGTAACCCAGGTGACAGGAAAGTTAAGTATTTGTATTCATTTTTTAAATGTATGACTTATATGGCTCATTTTGATATAGCGACAGGATCCTCTATTTACTCTCAGCATGCTGACTGGACTTTCAAGGAGAAACAGAAGACTGTTTAGAACATCCTTCTCCTCGCTCACTGCTCTCCTATCAGCATGTTGGTTGTCAATATATTTGCATGCAACTAATTGGCTCCCAAACCTGCCTCTCCCTCTCCCAGTGTGAGTGCTGCTGAATAGTGGATTGAAAAGGGCTGATATCAAGTCAAATTCAGGTATTTACAATAGTTGTTTTAAAAAAAATAAACAGACCTGAGAAGAGATCTCTTCAAAGGAAGAGAGATTCTATTTTAGACATTGCCACTGGAACAACTCACCCTTTTGTTTTAGTGATAATAAAAAATGTAAATTCTCTCTGACTTTTAGTTCTGGTGACAGTGGTCCCCAGTGGGGTCACATGCAGGAAATAAAAACTCTGAATCCATAACTGAAAAAAAAAATCACTTTAGATACATTTATAGGAATATACAGAACTACATTATGTTTTGACTTTTTTTTTTATCTGTCGAGTTCAACTTTAAATACAGGACATACAATCTATTGGACTTTACTAGTACCTTCACTGGATGACAAAAATATGTTTGCAGGATACAGTTTGTTACTTGGGTAAAATGATACTTGCCAAGGAATAAGCTTAAGGTGATTGTAGCCGTATTAATACACTTGCAACAACATAGTTGACTACCATCTGTAAATGTATTATTTACACTAACAGTTACATTTTCTGGACAAGCTTTTGGGATATATGGGGAAATCTAATTTCATTATTTGGATAAGGTGATTGTAGCCGTATTAGTGCACTTGCGACAGAAACAATTGAGTACTGACATGATACTTTTTTTTACATTATCAAACAGTTTTACGACCCCCTCTGTGAGTGTTGTTCCCCCCCCCCCCTTTTGCTGTGTCTTATCTCTACTTTAATCCTAGTCTTATAACCATTGCTGTGTACATTTGTTTGTGTGTGTTTCTTTTTGTTTTTTTATTTTTTTCTCCCCCTTTCGACATCTCTTCTAACATTCTGCTAAAACTTTGTGAAATAGTACTGCCCGGACCTTGAAGAAGGGGACATACCCTGAAAGCTTGTCCTCAAAATTGTATGTTAGTGCAAATAAAAAAAGTATCACGTCAGTACTCAATTGTTTGGATAAAAATTAGGACCTGTTGTAACCCACTATTTTTTGTATAAATCAGCAGCAGATGTACAGTAGTCAATCCTCATACACCCGTCCAGTCACCAATCAGACATCCGCAGTTGCATATGCATATAGTGTATACAATGGGGCAAAAAAGTATTTAGTCAGCCACCAATTGTGCAAGTTCTCCCACTTAAAAAGATGAGAGAGGCCTGTAATTGGCATCATAGGTAGACCTCAACTATGAGAGACAAAATGAGAAATAAAATCCAGACAATCACATTGGCTGATTTGGAAAGAATTTATTTGCAAATTATGGTGGAAAATAAGTATTTGGTCACCTACAAACAAGCAAGATTTCTGCCTCTCACAGACCTGTACCTTCTTCTTTAAGAGGCTCCTCTGTCCTGCACTCATTACCTGTATCAATGGCACCTGTTTTGAACTTGTTATCAGTAAAAAAGACACCTGTCCACAACCTCAAACAGTCACACTCCAAACTCCACTATGGTGAAGACAAAGAGCTGACACCAGGACACCAGAAAGAAGGACACCAGAAACAAAATTGTAGACCTGCACCAGGCTGGAAGACTGAATCTGCAATAGGCAAGCAGCTTGGTGTGAACAAATCAACTGTGGGAGCAATAATTAGAAAATGGAAGACATACAAGTCCACTGATAATCTCCCTCGATCTGGGGCTCCACGCAAGATCTCACCCCGTGGGGTCAAAATGATCACAAAAACAGTGAGCAAAAATCCCAGGACCACACGGGGGGGACCTAGTGAATGACCTGCAGAGAGCTGAGACCAACGTAACAAAGGCTACCATCAGTAACACACTACGCCGCCAGGGACTCAGATCCTGCAGTGCCAGACGTGTCCCCCTGCTTAAGCCAGTACATGTCTGGGCCCGTCTGAAGTTTGCTAGAGAGCATTTGGATGATCCAGAAGAGGACTGGGAGAATGTCATATGGTCAGATGAAACCAAAATAGAACTGGTAGAAACACAACTCGTCGTGTTTGGAGGAGAGAGAATGCTGAGTTGCATCCAAAGAACACCATACCTACTGTGAAGTATGGGGGTGGCAACATTATGCTTTGTTCTCCAACTTGGAGCGTTTCTGACTTGGAATGTGGGCATATGCTTTACAGCCAAACACTCTGATGTGTCCTACGTTAGGTTTTGATCCATTCCACATTTCATATGGTGTACTCTCAATAGCTTTTGATGGGAGCCTGTTTTGTAGGTATGTTGCAGTCATTATTGCTTCTCCCCAGTATTTGTTAGGTAAGGAAGTGTCCGAAATCATACATCTGGTCATTTCTACAAGAGTGCGATTCTTTCTTTCCGCTACGCCGTTTTGCTCAGGAGTGTATGGTACAGTTGTTTGGTGTATAATACCTTGTTTCTTTAGGTATAATTCCATCTCTTTATTCATATATTCCCCTCCATTGTCAGTGTGTATTATTCCAGGTTTCCTTTGAAACTTGTTGCTTGTCATAGCTACAAACTGTTGAAGTTTTTCTAATGTCTCACTTTTGTGCTTCATTAGATACGTTATTGTGTAGCTGGAATAATCATCAATGAAAGTCAGTAAATATCTGTTCCCGCCAGGTGTGATGGTTTTCATTGGTCCGCACACATCACTGTGTATCAGTTCCATGGGTTTAATGGTTTTACTCTGACTGGTTTGTGGAAGAGAGGTTCGGGTGGCCTTTGCTTTGATGCAACACGTGCACTTGCTGAGTGTGTGGCAAGGCAATATTTTCATGTCTTCTGATAGACCTCTCTTTGCAAAGTCCTTTATAGCGTCTGGGTTTCGATGCCCCAATCTACTATGCCACAGGTGGATGCACTTGTCATGTGGGTTATAAGTTGCCACATTAGCCTTCTCACTTTCAGTGAGGATTTTGTACAGATGTTCATTTAACCTTCCTTTTGCTAGAATTTGCTTTCCATTTTGAATTGTGCATTCATGACCTCTGAACTGGACAGTGAGTCTATTGCTTGCAATGGTTTTAACTGATAGGAGGCTTCCTTCTAGGCTTGGAACATATAGAACATTCTTTACAAGGATGCTCTGCTTGCCCCCTGATGGTGTTTTGCAGTTCAGAAATCCCTGACCATTACCTTCCGCTGTAATACTTTTCCCATTTGCTAGGAAGACTTTATCTTTTACACTAAAATCAATTTCTGTGAAGATTGTCTCGTCGCTTGTCATGTGACTTGTTGCCCCTGAATCAATGTACCATCCGTGTGAGGTACTATTCTGAGTCACTTTAAAAGTACCACTCCATGATGCACTTTCATTTTCTTTCATGACCGCTTTAGCTCTTTCTCTTGTGGGTAGCTCCCGCTTTCGCTGCTCAGCTTTCAAGATTGAACAGTTCTTTTTCAGGTGACTGGCCTTTTTGCAGCAAAAACATACCCTGGTTTCTTTGCTTTGTCTTATGCCTTCATGCACCTTCAGAGCTGCCTCTGGTCTCTCGTTCTCTTCACTATGCAAATTTTCCTTTCTTCTGCTGTATTCATCAATTAATTTTCCCTTAACACATTCTAGCGTCAGTTCAGTTTCCGGTCTAGTTTCTAGAGCATTTATAAGGGCACTGTATGATTCTGGAAGGCTGCATAGAAGTAGTGCTACTACATGATTGTCTTTCATTTCTGCACCTATTGCACCCAGCTGGTCCACAATTTCTAGCATAGCATTTACATATTCATCCATTTCCCTTTTTCCAGCCTCATCTTATACAGTTTGCGCAGCAGATATAGTTTACTGTTTAGGTTTGCACGTTCATGCAGTTTTTGTAATGCAGTTCACATACCTTTAGCTGTGTTTTCTTTCCTTATATGAATGAGTTGATCGTCCTCCACTAACAGGCTTATGACTGCTTTTGCTTGCCTGTTTTTTCTGTCCTATTCTTCCGGGTTGTCATTGGGTCTGCGTGTATCTAGTACCTGCCACAAGTCATCTTTGGATAACAGCATTTCAAGCTTAAACTTCCATAGCTGGTAGTTGGTTTTGTTGAGCTTTGCTATTGTAAACTTCATATCTGAAGCACTTGCCATCTTTCAGTGAATTGGATACAGCTCGTTTCCTCACACAGGATTTGGTAGGATTGTAAATGCAGCACTTACTTGCTTGTAGTTTTCCTTTTTCCAGTGTCTGGAGCTGGGCCCATAACCTGTTGGTTATGTGTTAGAGAAGACACTAGTAGCTTGTGATGAGGCAGAACTTGGTTTACTTGTGTGGCTTAAGTTGCAAACATACAAAACATGTCAGCAACCTGTAACAGCAGACATCTTGGTTATGAGAGAGAGAGAAGAGAGAGAACCAACAAGTTTACAGATATGCACAACTGGTAACCTTAGTGTACAGTGCCATCTACTGGTCAAGTGATATTAACACACAATACTGTATATAGTACATGCTGTTGCATTCCCAACAAGTTGTACCCCCCTAGTATGTATGATGCATGCATATTCTTAGCCTCCAAGTGCATACATTTATCAACATTAAACCTCATTTGCTACATAGTTGCCCACTTAAACAGTGCATTGAGGTCAGCTTGTAAGTTGAAGACATCCTGTAAGGACGTTATTCCACTGCACAGCTTGGAGTCATCTGCATAAAATTCTCTAAAACAAAAAAAAACAGTATACCATATCTCCTTAGTCCTGCCAAAAGTCTAATTCCAGCCTTTTGGAAGAAGCTCCATTCACCAACCCTTGGTGACTGGGTTAACAAAGTTAATGCCACTCTGGAGGCCAAACGGTGGTGCTTTACTCAGAAAGGTCAATATGATACATTTTTGGTATTTGGGCAATATACACTCACTGGCCACTTTATTATGTACACCTGTTCAATTGCTTGGTAACACAAATTGCTAATCAGCCAATCACATGGCAGCAACTCAATGCATTTAGGCACCTAGTTGTGGTGAAGATGACTTGTTGAAGTTCAAACCAAGCATCATAATGGGGAAGAAAGGGGATTTAAGTGATTTTGAATATGGCATGGTTGTTGGTGCCAGACAGGCTCGTCTGAAGAGAAAATATCTAGTGAGTGGCAGTTGTGTGGACAAAAATGCCTAGTTGATGTCAGAGGTCAGAGGAGAATGGTCTGAGGAATGTTTCCAACACCTTGTTGAATCTATGCCATAAAGAATTAAGGCAGGTCTGAAGGCAAAAGGGGTTCCAATCTGGTACTAGCAAGGTGTACCCAGTAATGTGGCCAGTGAGTGTAGATTCACCACCAAAATGAAATACATTCAACATCTCCACAATCATCTTTGACCAATGCGCAAAATTCAAGCACCTAACCTTTTGTGTGTTTTGTTGCAATTGCTGTGGTCACCTTGGACAAGCTAGAGAGCCCACTGTTCAATAATTACTCTACTTCCCCCGTTCCGTTACAACTTTATCAGTGTGTGGTCCCCAACTTTATAGTTTTGACAACCTAAATATTACACTGATTAAGACCCCACTCTTTTTCTTTGTTCCCAGATTTTTTTCAAATCATTTATTATTTATTATTTTTGGTTAACATAGTCCAATCACATGCAGTTTAGGCTCTAAAACTACTGCAGTATATAGACTTTTAACTGCTACATTAAATGCAATAGGCCCTATAATAATAAAGGAACAATCTTTAAAACACCTAGAACTGAAGCTTATGCAGGGAGAATATTGTTCTGTTGTGCAATGAGGGTACTAAATCAAATTTCTTGGTGTTATTATAACATTATAACAAAACAAAATGTTTATTTGGAGTTGGCAAAGTTAATCTATAAACTGTTTTGAGGATATTATTGAAAGTAATAACAATAAATGTGTGTATTATTCCTGATGTATGAATTTATATTGTCCTGTTATTTCCCTTTCATCTAACTCACTGCAATTCAGAAATCTTTAGTGAACACTTATATATGCATATTAATTGTGTTACACTGTGTTGGTTTCACAGGTATGTTTGGCATTCCCATTCAAGTCTATGGAAATGCAGAGACCACTTGAACCAGGTCAAATGTACCTGACATTTATTTCTGGCTGATCTCAGAAACACTTCAAACTGTTGTCAGACTAATGCCATCAATACAAGTCCAAGCCTGTTGACACTGGCTCTTAAACTGGCCATAGACATTAGGTAAAGGTTGGGAGATGCATGTCACTCATGATGTCTTCTGAACCAGTTTCTTCCCAAAGTAGAAGTGTTAGGGAAGGATCAGGAGACTGACATATTATGTGTATGAACATGTTTAGTTTGGACAAAATGATTGACCACATTTTTGCTTGGAGGCAAGAAGATGACCTGTAATTTTCAGAAGTCACATATTTAGATTTCAGCATATATTGACCTGCATAAGACTGGCGTTTCAAAACCAGACATTGACATACCATAGCAGCTTGTCAGTATCAACATTGTTATTGCCAGTATTGCCCTTCTGAATGAAATACATTCAGGAAATAGAAAAATCTAATTAAAAAAAATTGCAGAAGCAGCCTAATAGCACCAAATGCTCTTTAATAAGCATTCTTACATACCTTTTGCTAAGCAGTCAAACTGCTGTCATACATACAGTGCAGGAAATAAGTTTTTGATCCCCTGCTGATTTTGAATGATTGCCCACTAAAAATCGAATGCTAGGTGTATTGTAACACTGAGAGACAGAATAGCAACAAACAATTCAAAAGAAATGCATGTCTAACAAATTATGCACTGATTTACATGTTCATGAGGGAAATAAGTATTTGATCCCCTTCACAAAACATGACTTAGTACTTGGTGGCAAATCCCTTGTTGGCAATCACAGAGGTCAGACGTTTCCTGTAGTTGGCCATCAGGTTTGCACACATCTCAGGAGGGATTTTGGCCCACTCCTCTAGGCAGATCCCCTCCAAGTCATTAAGGTTTGGTGGCTGACATTTGGCAACTCGAACCTTCAGCTCCCTCCACAGATTTTCAACCAGATTAAGGTCTGGAAACTGGCTAGGCCACTCCAGGACCTTAATTCTTCTTGACCCCACTCCTTTGTTGCCTTGGCCATGTGTTTTGGGTCATTGTCATGCTGGAACACCCATCCACCACCCATTTTCAATGCCCTGGCTGAGGGAAGAAGGTTCTCACCCAAGATTTGAGGGCACATTGCCCCGTCCATCGTCCCTTTGATGTGGTGCAGTTTTCCTGTCCCCTTAGCAGAAAAACACCCCCAAAGCAGAATGTTCCCACCACCATGTTTGACAGTTGGGACGTGGGATGGTGTTCTTGGGGTCATAGGCAGCATTTCTCCTCCTCTAAACACAGCGAGTTAAGTTAAGTCCAAAGAGCTCAATTTTGGTCTCATCTGACCACAACACTCTCAACCAGTCCTCCTCTGTATCATTCAGATATTCAGTGGCAAACTTCAGACGGGCTTGGATATGTGCTTTCTTGAGCAGAGGGCCTTGTGGGCACTGCAGGATTTTAATCCTTGTCGGCATAGTGTGTTACCAATTGTTTTCTTGGTGACTGTGGTCCCAGCTGCCTGGAGATCATTGACAAGATTCCCACGTGTAGTTCTGGGATGATTTCTCACTGTTCTCATGATCACTGACACTCCACGAGGTGAGATCTTGCATGATGCACCAGACCTAGGGAGACTGATAGTTGTTTTTGTTTCTTTCATTTGTGAATGATTTCACCAACTGTTGTCACCTTCTCACCAAGCTGCTTGGCGATAGTTTGGTAGCCCAGTGGAGGGTCTTCGTCTACCATTCAGTAAGCTCCCTTTTAGTGTTGGAATGGCCAGGCCACACTCTGCTCTCCTTGACAGGTGCTGTCTCTAGCTCGAACCTACTCACTGCTGACTCTCCATTGTGAGTTTCCTTGTTGTGTGTTCTATTCCCACTGGGTTGTTGTACTGTTTTACAATTCTGCAATACATAATTTTTTGCAAACAAGGACACTGTGTGTTGTCTGCCGCTGCACCCACCCAACACTAGCATATTGCTTA
This sequence comes from Staurois parvus, assembly GCF_062004578.1. NCBI lineage: Eukaryota > Metazoa > Chordata > Amphibia > Anura > Ranidae > Staurois > Staurois parvus. The sequence continues at coordinate 11,942,120 of NW_028317882.1, forward strand.
TTTTGATGTTTCTACCCAGGAACGGCTGCTGAATGTGCCATATCAACATACTTGGGAATTCACCGGAATTGACCCGGCAATGCCAGAATTTAGAACCAGGCTCTAGGTCAGTACTGGAACTAAGCAATTCTCTGGGATGAAACAGGAAAAAAATTATCTGCCACACGTTAAAGACCATGCTCAGCTGGCTGTTAGAATGTCCATAGGAATACACAAAAGTTCACTAAAGTCCATGAAGGAAACTAATTCCACCGGTGGCAGCTGTCCTCAGATTTTTCCAGCTCTGTATATAGAGATAAATGGAGAAAAAATAAAATAGGGGAGGAAGCGCCACCTAAGTATAATATTAAAATGTACCATTTATTAAGCACAAAATTGGGGGCGTGGCCTGTGTGGCATGTGAGCGGCTGTGCTTCACTGAGCCCCTGCTAACCACCCTGTCACCGATCCTATACTGGTGAGATTTTTGTACTTTTCACTGCTCCTGTGCAGCAGTCCCGGTCCGGAGCACCTCTACATCCCCAGGGTGAGCCTTTTCCTGCCGTGATGACTCGGAAAAACAGAGAAGAACCGGCCGGCCCTGTCATACATCATGGCGCCGGCACTCCACAGCCGCAACGTGCGCCCAAGTTGAAGGAGGCCATTGGAAGGTCTGGTAACTTGGCCACCCTGCAGGGAAGGAGGGCTCCAGAGACATGCTTTATTATACCCATAGGATTAAGGATCATTGGACCCGGACATTCACTGAACTCCCGTCCTTTCTCCCCTTGCGTGGCCACACACTACACCATTTCAGCAGCAGCTCCTGGGAGAGGAGGTGGGCATGAGGGTCGAGTAGGGTGCTGAGAAGGACATTGATAATATTGAGTAGGATCAACCCACTTTAGTGGATATCCTTAAGGCTGTAAGACACTGTACTGCATCGGTGCATTCTGTAAAGGAGCAAGTGGGGGGGTCTGAGAGAAGAGGTGAACTTTCTCCACCATGATATTCAGAAGATTAGAGAAAGGACCATGGCTGTGGAAAGTTGCATAAGTGATTTAAAAGATAACCTCCCTCCGTTGCTTTCTGATACCCGTTCTACGGCACATTTGGCTAAGGCTAATAGTGTCAGAATGGCCGATCTTGAAAACCGCCTGCGACGCAACAATGTGCGTATTGTAGGCCTGCCTGAACGTACCGGGGACGGTAATCCCACGCAATTTATCGAATCTTGGTCACTTGAGCTTTTTGGCAAAGAAGCATTTTCTCCTCTTTTTGCAGTAGAAAGGGCACACCGTACCCCTACTCGACCATTGCAGGCTGGACAACCACCCAGGCCTGTCCTGGCACGTCTACTCAATTACAAGGATCATGAAATCATTCTGTGTCTTGCAAGGGAGCGTGCCGATATTCAATTTAATGGGGCCAACATTTCCTTTCACCCTGATTTTTCTGCGGAGGTGCAACGCAAGCGGGTCAAATTTCTTGAGATTAAAGGCCGCCTCCGGAACCTTCAAATGACATATGCTATCCTGTATCCCGCCCGACTGAAAATCATTGCCAGTAATCAATCACACTTTTTTTACTCTGCTGCCGCAGCCTCAGGTTGGATGGACACGCATGAAGCTCAACTGTGTCGTCTCCCACGTAATGCTGACGATTAATTCCTGCTACTATAATCCTACTATTATGTGGGATATGCTTTGTTCCTATCTCATCGGGAAGTGACATTTCTGGACTGACGCAATTTTTAGCTCTGATTCTGTTTGCTGTCACAGTGTGTGCTCATGGTACTCGCTGAGTGACAGTTACCATTATCCGAGGTCATTTACTCGCACTTGGGGGCTGGTTGCCTGACCCGAGGGGATATGCGAGCTATGGGTTCATTGATTGTTTTTTGGATTTATTTTGTTAGGCACTGTTGTGCCTCAGTTATGTTTGACCTTTCCAGTCTCTTTTTTCAGTGCTCAGTGCCCTATAGGCCATTTTTATTTTAAAAGTCATGTAGTGTTCCGCACAGTGGAGTATGCCCCTTGTCTATTGTGGGGGAGCCAGGGGGAACTTGCTTTGGACTTTCCCCTTATCAACCATCATCCTTTCTCTGACCCATTTACTTTGTTATGGAGAGCATCTCGTTGATTTCATGAAACATTAGAGGCCTCAATGACCCCTTAAAGAAGATTGATATCGACCATACTATGCAAGCATCATCCTGTTATCTGTGGCCTACAGGAAACTCATCTCACTGTGTACACTTTGGCTTTGGCACGGTTTCCTTGGGCTGGGCGTGTGTATCACTCCGCCTATTCCCACGGGGTGTGTGTGTTGATACACAGGGTCATACCTTAACGAGAGTTGGCATGTGAAACTGACCCCGAGGGTAGATTTGTATTCTTGTTTTGCATGATATATTCTGTTACCCGTGTGTTAGCAGTGATTTATGTGCCACCACCCTTTTCCACTACTATTCTGAGGCGACTTGTGGAATTTTTGCTGGACAAGCCTAATGTACTGTTATTTGTATTAGGTGATTTCAATGGGTACCTGGATCTTATTTTGGATAAGCATCCCCCTGCTGTTGCAGGCTCCCAGGCTCGGGGGACTGCCTATAGTCTTTTTTTGTCTGAGGTGGGCTGAGTGGATTACTGGCGCATGCAGTACCTGTCAGTTCTCCCGTTTCTCCAAAACTCATGGTTCCCTGTCCCGAATAGATTTGTGTGTAGGCAACTCCTTAGCGCGTTCCTTTGTCAAGACAAATACCTACAGCCCAAGAAGTGTGTCTGACCATTCCCCCTTGGTGATCCAACTCCGTATTGGTCCTGGGTCATCCCTCCCTAATGCTTCTCTTCATGTTCTCAAGGCTGTGTTTATGCTGGTGTTGATAGTTTTGCCCTGCAAAAACGCTGCAAACTGTGCAACCAAATCAATCCATCAAAAAGTGTCAGACACTCAAAAGGGATCTTCAATATCTCCGGATCATACAGCTGCACCTCCAGTAATGTTGTGTACCTTATCCAGTGCTGAAAATGCAGCAAAGGATCTTATGTTGGCGAAACAGGACAGAAGTTGCAAACAAGGATGAATTTGCACAGACATACCATCAAGGAACATAAAGAAGATGACCTCTGCACACCTGTTCCTGAACATCCCTGTAATGCAGTTAGAGACCAGTGGTGGTGCCGGAGTCATCCCTGTATAGCTGTCCAAAGCCAGTGGTGTTTTCCTTGTCTCCATACCATGATTTTGCTGATGGAAGTTGTCCATACCTGTGGAGGAGCTGGATATATTTCTATGCACATTTAATATGCGCTTCTGGTGAGTGCATTCATATAGCATTATCAAGCACGGAGTCACTTTCATCCGTTCATCACGGAGATTTCTGGGATGTTTTGATATTCATCCGAATTATCTCATCCATTTATTTTATAATGGACTGTTCACCATTGTCACTTATTTATATTTATTTCCAAATATCACTTACTCGCTGATATTCTGCAGGACACTCATGCAATATTATTCACTTCAGCGCCATTTCAGCGCCTTCACTTTGAGTATGTCACTTTATTCATTAGCATTTTTGTTTTCTAATCTAATGACCTTTCCTCTGACCCTTTACTTATTTGGGATGCATTTAAAGCTTTTCTCAGAGGAGTATTCCTATCTGAAATCTCTCCAATTAAAACTAAAACAAGGAAATTTGAGGGTCCGATTACTCATCAGGCGCAGCTAATGGAGTGTACTTAGATAGACAACCCCACTAACTCTAATAAGCAGGCATGGTTGTCAGCGCAGGAGGTTCTCCTGCGCATGACTAACTTGCAGGCTAAGAAGCAATGTTTCTTTGCCAAACAATGATTTTATGAGGCAGGGGAGCAGACTGGACGTCTGCTGGCTAAACTGATTCAAACTCAAACTGCAGTACAAACCATTGGTTCATTGATCTCCTTGACAGGTACTTTGGTAAACACTACTTCACTATTACACTAATCTCTATTCTTCTAAATCCACATTTACTTTAGAGGCCCTGGATAAATATGTTGGAGATACCCTTACCTACACTTGCTGCTACTCATAAATCTTATTTAGGCTCTCCTGTTACAGTAGATGATCTTGTCAAGGCATTTACTTTATTACCGAATAACAAGGCTTCGAGGGAGGATGATATATAAAGTGTATGTTGAAACCATGTTACTGCAACTCCTGACGGTGTTTCAAACAGCTTATGACAGGGGCTCTCTGCCTGCCTCTATGACCAAGGCCACGGTGGTCTTGCTACTTAATCTGGACAAGATGGCCTCTGATCCTAGTTCCTATAGACCTATTACAATCTGACCTAAAGATTCTGGCCAAAGTGTTAGCGCTTCACCTAAAGTAATTACCACTATCATAAATCCTGACCAGGCAGGTTTCATGCCACAGACATCCACCGCTGTTAATATACGCAGACTGTTGATTAATATGCAAACACCGGCTGACAATGGGGGCTCTATAGTGCTTCTGTCGCTAGATGCCACTAAAGCATTTGATAGCGTAGAATGGGATTACTTATGGCAGATTCTTGAGAGATTCGGTTTTGGCAACCGGTTTATAAAGTGGGTGAAGCTTTTATATCATTCTCCCTGTGCCGCGATTAGACAGGGCGGTGCTATTTTCTCAACTTTTCATTTGGCCAGAGGCACCCGTCAGGAATGCCCCCTTTCCCCGCTTTTGTTTGCACTGGCCATCGAGCCTTTGGTGGCACGCATTAGGGCTAGTATAGATGTAGTGTGTTTTAAATATAGTACTCATCAAGAAAAAATATTACTATATGCTGATGATCTCTTGTTTTTGCTTGGAGACACTGGACCTTCCTTGTGTACCATTATACATAATGTTACACTGTTTGGCCATTATTCGGGACTAGTCATTAACTGGTCTAAATCGGCACTGTTGCCACTGGATGGGGTCGTGGGTCCCATGGTGTCTACTTTCTCCCCGGTGGCGATTACAACCTCCTTCAAATATTTCGGTATCCTCATCAGTGCCAATTTACTAGACTATTGTAGACTTAATGTAGCTCCTTTGTTGACTCATTTTAAAGATATGGTCAAGATATGGTCCAAATTCTGGTTATCTCTGACAGGTAGAGCTAATCTTATAAAAATGATATTTATGCTCCAATTGTTATACTTTCTTCCTAATTCCCCAGTCTTGATTCCGTTGAAAACTTTTGTAATTATAAATACCATTTTTTGCTTGTTGCTTTGGAGAGGTTGTTCACCTTGGCTTTGGCTGGAACAATTGCAGCATCACAAGGACAGAGGGCGGATAGCGTTGCCTAACCCATGGTTGTATTACCTTGCTAGTCAGCTGCAGCATTTTTATAAAGGTATTGTGCAGGGAGGTGTTGACTCGGCTCCGGTTGATGACTCTACCCTTAAAGTGATGTTGCACTGCATTGCCTCTGGCTCTTTGCCTGAGGGTCTTGAGGCTTAATCTTTTTGTAAACTTAATAAATCCTTCCCTACATATCGCCTAATGCAAAAAATTTGGCTTAACCACTAGCCTACATGGCACTTATACCCCCTTCCTGCCCAGGCCAATTTCCAGCTTTCAGCGCTGTCGCTTTATTTTGGTGGTATTTAATCACTTTTTATTTTTTCTTAAACAAACCAAAAACCACAGAAAATTTTGAAAAAAAAGTTTTTTCTTAGTTTTTGTTATAAACGTTTGTAAATAAGTGATTTTTCTCCTTCACTGATGTGCGCTAATGAGGCTGCACTGATGGGAATTGACAGGCATCACTGATGGGCACTGAAAGGCAGCACTGATACATGGCACTGTTAGGCGACACTGACTGGCACTGTTAGGCGGCACTGACTGCCACTGATAGGTGGCACTGACAGGCACTGTTAGGCAGCACTGATGCACACTGATAGGTGGCACTGACTGGTACTGATAGGCGGCAATGACTGGCACTGATAGGTGGCACTTATTGGCATTGATAGGTGGCACTGACTGGCACTGATGGGTGACGCTGAAAGGCAGCTCAGATGGGCACTGATATGTGGCATTGATGTGCACTGGTAGGCACTGATATGTGGCATTGATGTGGCATTGATGAGCACTGACAGCTGGCACTGATAGTCACTGACAGGTGGCACTGCTGGGGCTACACTGATCATCAGGGCACACTGATCATCTGTGCCCTGATGATCAGTGTACATGTCCCCTCCCCGGAAAGCCGATTACCGGCTCTCCTCTCGAGCTGTCAGCGTGACAGCTCGAGAGGAGAGAAATGCCGATAACCAGCATTTCCCGGTTTACATGTGATTAGCTGTGATCAGTTGTGATTGGACACAGCTGATCACATGACCGAGCCGACATCTTCGGCTCTTTCTGTGATTGGTGATCCGCTGTGTCCGAGGGACACAATGCACCGACGATCGCTGCGCTGCGCGCTTCCATGCATGGTGAGAATGGGAAGACGTCATGTGACGTCCTCCCAGAACGAGAGAACCACCTTGCATCTGTCATATTACTATATGGCGGGCGGGAGGTGGTTAAGGTTAAGCATTTGCAACAGATTACGTTCCATACAGTTTATAGTCCCATATGGAATAATGCGACACTACCAGAATTGGCCAAATGACAGTATATTTCTAAATGGAAAGCCTATGGTATCACTTATTTGAAGCAAATATTTAGCTATGGTCAGCTTCTCTCCTTTGATGTCTTGCAGTCCAGGTATAACCTTCCATCCACGATGCTATTTTACTATTTGCAGTTAAAACATGCAGTTACGGCTCAGGGCCCATTGGCCCCCTGGCCCTCCTCTCCTAACCCTATTTTTAACTACTTACAATCTGCTATGGTGACCAAGGGGCTTATTTCTCATTGTTATAGCATGCGTTCGACAGATTATTTGGAAAAACACCCGAGTAGGGCCGGTGGGCATTGGCAACGATATTGGGACTTTTGAGGATGACCAGTGGGAGGCTGCCTTGCATTCCATACATCTTAATTCGTTGACGGTTTACCATCGCATGTCTCAACTATATATTCTACTTGGGGTTCATTACACTTCGGCAAAATTGTACAAGATGGGGCTACATCAGGACCCCCTGTGTAGCAGATGCAAGCGGGACCATGGGGATCTAAAACATATGTTGTGGAGATGTCCAAAACTTCATAGGTATTGGGAGGAGATGGTAATTACCCTTAATTTGGTGTTCCAAACTAATTTAATTCTGAATCCTAAGCGGTGCATTTTGGATATTTTAGATTCGGTAATGCAAGATACATTTATATTAGAGGCCCTTTCCAAGGCCTTGTTCCAGATGTGCAAGGCTATTTTGGTGCGCTGGACCTCTGATACTCCGCCCACTGTTGCAGATTGGAAGCAAAATATGGGAATTATTTTATGATATGATCGTTATTTTACCAGCATAGAGGATGTTCAAGTAAATTTGAGAAACTTTGGGATACTTGGTTGGCCACTCCAGGTTTAGCCCCTTTTGATCTAATAATTCATAGGCTGCTGTAGTTACTTTTGATTGCAATTTGATTATCACTTTCTCAAGACCAATTTATGTCTCTACTGTATTCCCTGGTGGGGGCAGAGTGTTCTCTGTTTCCTGCGGGTCCACTGCTATGGGGATACTCCTATTGTCCTGTATATGCAAAATTGCCTTATCTGATTGTATTGTAATGTGTTATCTCTGTAAAGTTGCACAGACTCTTGAATTCTTGTCATATGATGGCACTGGAAGGTTTTCTTTATTACGTTGTTTGGTTTGTTAATGATTCAGTGTTTGCTACCATTCTGTACATGCTTTGTCATTTTGGAAATGTATGACTTTACCATTAATAAACATTATTTCTGATTTAAAAAAAAAAAAAGCACTTACAAGATTGAAGATAAAACTCGCTCATCATAATATAAATGTGGAATTGGCTGCTCATCCTGGACAACCTTGGAACACAAGCAACACATTCGGAGCCACCTGTGCTGTTTTTAGCTCTACCCACTACTGTTATATAAGTTTATGTGTACATTTAAAATAAAACTAAAGGCAAAACATTTTTTTTCAGTTTGGATAGAGTAAGAGAGGGTTATAACCCCTTTCAGTTTTTCAATTGCCATCTGTGTCCCATAGGGGAGATTTCCTTGCATTTCTTGTACCAAAGTCAAATCAGGTAGGGACAGGAGGCAATCCTGAGGTGTCACCGGAACTAATGTCCCCATTGGAAGTTTTCCCCTCTATTACTGTTCTAGTGTCAAACCAAAATTTTTACTTTTTGCTTTCATTTGCAATGATAATGTTAAACAGGACAAACAGAGAGGGTGAATCTTCCTAATGGAGACAGCAAATAAATACCAGACAGCAATAAACATTGACAGGTGTTCTAATCCCTCCACATTTTATCCAAATCTAAAAAAAAAAGTTTTACCTTTTAGTTACACTTTAATGTATTTCATGCATGTAGTTCGCTTGTAAAATCTCCTCTTGTGTAGACATCCAAAAGCCTTGAGACTGCTGCGGGGTGCCACCATCTTGGATGTTATATCAGCACATGGCTGCCACTTCAGTAACACTCTATAGCAGTGGTTCCTAATCGTTTTTCACTTTGGTACCTTTTTGGCAGTTAATTTGTGTAATTTTTACCTCTCAACAGGGGTGTGATAGAGGGTAGAGTAGAGCAGGCGTCAGCAACCCGTAGACAATCTACCAGAAGATCATGGCCAGGTGACTGGTAGATTGCTGACCTGCCATCCCAGAGCATCAAACAAAGTGCAATGCAGAGGGACTACTTGTAAAGTTGGAGCTGTAGTAAGGAGCAAGAACCGCATAAGCCAATGCAGTGCTGGCTCCTCTCCCATTCAGAATGATACCAACTGCACACCACCGCTTATCCCGGCTAGTGGTCTCCAGGATTGTGCCAGCAGCAGGAAAGAAGAGATCTTCAGGTCAGTGTGAAGCAATACACTGGGCATTATAGTACAGGGCTGTTCTTGCACTGATACGCAGCGGTTTACCCACACCGTGGGTGCAGTGCAGTGTACCTACAGTTTTACTGCTCTTAGCCACAGACTTATATTATATATTGTGGGTTTGGTGCACTTTCTGAAACCGCACCAAGACTCCCGAATGCAGAAGTTTTGGTGCTCTTTCAGAAAGTGTACTACACCTGCAGGATTTAATAGAAGTCTATGGCAAAGCTCAGCTAACCAAGGAAAGTCACAGATGCACTGTGCTGCACCCGTGGCGTAGATGAACTGCAGCACATCAATGTGAAAGCAGCCTTATAGAGGGCTCAGGACAGTAAGGGTTCATTTACATTTGCAGCTTGGGGGGTGGTAAAACCTATTCAAGTGAATGAGGCAACTCTGCAACTGCCCTGCAACCTTGTGCAGTACAGCAAACAAGGGATTAAAGCAGGCACTGTTGTTTTGCTTTCTCACCACCTGCTTTAACCCCTTGGACCCTGCAGAAGCATGCAGTTGCAGGTCACTTGCAGGGTGGGCCCATTTACTTGAATAGGTCGCAATTGACAGGCGTTAGCACCCACCAAAAGCAAGAGGGGGTTTGATTCCTGCTGTGGCATGTATACACCTTTGCAACAAAGGTCTCATTCACAAGTGAAGCAGGCACTGCTGCTCCTCTGAAAAGCCATCTGAGTGCGTGTTTGACAGGTGGTGAGGAGGCAAACTGTTGATTCCTCACCACTTGATTTAAACCCATGATTGCCGTGTAATGCGCACGAATGCGACCTGGTAGTCCAGCAATTAGGGGTTTTAAATTAGGTGTGAGGAGGCGACACTGTGCCTGGTGATCTTTGATTTCTTCCATGTTGTTCAGGTAACTCTCCACCTCTTTAAGGTTGCCTACCCCTGGAGTAGAGTGTAGGGCCAAAAGCAGCACACGTAGCACAGTTCAGGCACACCCACCATTTGGTGTGGCTTGCTAACAGTGAGAGGGACTTAAAGTTGAAGGAAAAAAATGTTATGTCCGTGTTAGTGGGATAAAATATTACCACTGCACCAGTTTCAGTGGGATGAAGGAGAGAACTGAGGAGCTGGAATGGGGTGTACCACATTGCAGTGTCTAGTGTTATCTTTAGGCCTGTGACACTGGATTTCCTGGATCTAGGATTCTTGTGGGGTTTTCAGACTGCTGTGACTTCCCTCCATGATGGGTGTCTGGGCCACGAAAGATGCAGATGGAGTATGGGTACAGTCTGAATTCTCACTTGTATGTTGCAGCACAGAAAGGGCCGCAACAAAACTTTCTGCGCTCCCTAGAGCAGCGGTTCTCAACCTGGGGGTCGCGACCCCTTTGGGGGTCAAACGACCATTTCCCAGGGGTCGCCTAAGACCATCGGAAAACACATATTTCCGATGGTCTTAGGAACCGAGACACCGCTCCTCTATCTGTCTCAGGCGATGTGTGGGCGGGATGATATGCTGCCCCTGTCACCTGGCCACACCTCCGGGATCACTCAACAGCTCCACCTCCTCGCCGCTGATTGGCCACCGGAACTGTAGCTCAGGAGAGGCACACAGGCGGCCAATCATCGGCGAGGAGGTGGAGCTTGGAGAGGAGGAGCCGAGCGGCTTGGGGGGGAAGATCAAAGAAGATCGAGGGAGCTGCCGGAGCAAGTGAAGAGGAGAGCGGCCAGAGAAGGAAGACAGCTGACAGGTAAGTGCAAATTTTGCTGCTGCAGCCAGGTATGCTGCCTGTAGATGGGAGAGGGAGAGAGAGAGAGAGCCCAGGCTGGAGCAGGGGTCAGCAAGGTAAGTATCATTGGTGTCAGTGGGAGGAATAGTGCCCCATCATTTGTGTCACTAATACCAACGATGAGGCACTATTTCTCCCACACATACACCAACGATGAGGCACTATTCCTCCCCCCACTGACACCAACCATGGGGCACTATTCCTCCCCCCACCGACACCAACGATGGGACACTATAACCCCCCCCCACTGACAGCAATGATGGGGCACTATTCCCCCCCCTCCACCAATGATGGGGCACTATTCCTCCCACTGATACCAATGATGGGGCACTATTCCTCCCAATGATACCAATGATGGGGCACTATTCCTCCCACTGGCACCAATGATGGGGCACTATTCCTCCCACTGACAGCAATGATGGGGCACTATTCCTCCCACTGACACCAATGATGGGGCACTATTCCTCCCACAGACATCAGTGATGTGGCACTACTCCTCCCACTGACATCAGTGATGTGGCACTACTCCTCCCACTGACATCAGTGATGTGGCACTACTCCTCCCACTGACACCAATGATGGGGCACTATTCCTCCCACTGAAACCAACGATGGGACACTATTCCTCCAACTGACACCAATAATGGGGCACTATTCCTCCCACACTGACACCAATGATGGGGCACTATTCCTCCCACTGAAACCAACGATGGGGCACTATTCCTCCCACACTGACACCAATGATGGGGCACTATTCCTCCTACTGAAACCAACGATGGGGCACTATTCCTCCCACTGACATCAGTGATGTGGCACTATTCCTCCCACGACACCAACGATGGGGCACTATTCCTCCCACTGACACCAATGATGGAGCACTATTCCTCCCACTGACACCAATGATGGGGCACTATTCCTCCCACTGACACCAATGATGGGGCACTATTCCTCCCACTGACACCAATGATGGAGCACTATTCCCCCCACTGACACCAATGATGGGGCACTATTTCCCCCACTGACACCAATGATGGGGCACTATTCCTTCCACTGACACCAATGATGGGCCACTATTCCTCCCACTGACACCAATGATGGGGCACTATTCCTTCCACTGACACCAATGATGGGGCACTATTCCTTCCACTGACACCAACGATGGGGCACTATTCCTTCCACTGATACCAACGATGGGGCACTATTCCTTCCACTGATACCAACGATGGGGCACTATTCCTCCCACTGACACCAACGATGGGGCACTATTCCTCCCACTGACACCAACGATGGGGCACTATTCCTCCCACTGACACCAACGATGGGGCACTATTCCTCCCACTGACACCAACGATGGGGCACTATTCCTCCCACTGACACCAACGATGGGGAACTATTCCTCCCACTGACACCAACGATGGGGCACTATTCCTCCCACTGACACCAACGATGGGGCACTATTCCTCCCACTGACACCAACGATGGGGCACTATTCCTCCCACTGACACCAACGATGGGGCACTATTCTTCCCACTGACACCAACGATGGGACACTATTCCTCCCACTGACACCAACGATGGGGCATTATTCCTCCCACTGATACCAACGATGGGACACTATTTATCCCACTGACATCAGTGATGGGGCACTAGTCCTCCCACTGCAAAATTACAGTTATGGAGTAGCAACGAAAATAATTTTATGGTTGGGGGTCACCACAACATGAGGAACTGTATTAAGGGGTCGCGGCATTAGAAAGGTTGAGAACCACTGCCCTAGAGGGTGTTAGTAGAGCAATACTGCAGAGTGAAGCTGGCCTCATCTGATGAAGGCACCTAATGAGCTGGCAGCTAGTTTAACCCTGAGGAGGGGAGAAACAGGCCAATTCTGGTGCAGCTTAGGACTTACTCAGGACTTATTCAGGGCTCGGGTCTCATCACTCATAGTCTGTCCTACATAGTGTCCCCTTCACGTCAGATTGCAGAAGGCAGCATCCACAATTAAGAGAAGTAGAGGTCATCTCACTTCACTAGGGGCTGACTGAGGTGTCAACAGTCAGAACAATAGAATGATTGTCAAAAAACGTGACCATTGGACAGGGGTGGACTGACCATTTGGAAACTCGGGCACGGCCCGAGGGCCCGGGGTCAGTAGGGGGCCCCATGAGATGCCCCTGGTACCTTTTTCATAGGCTTTTTTGAGTTTGGGCAAGGACACAGGGTCCCCATGATCCCCTATTGCCCGGGGGCCCTATGAGTTGTCAGTCCGCCCCTGCCATTGGATATCTCTGTGCACCTTCTGCACACACCTTTTTTTGCCACAGCCTTTTACTCCACGGACTAAACAAACAGAATTAAATTCCTGACTCCACACTACCACAGCCTTTTTCTGCCATTGCAAACATATTTTCAGTCATCTCTAAATGTGCTGCCAAGATCCCCTGGGGGTACTCATACCCCAGGGTGAGAACCACTGTTCTACAAGATTCCCCTTTTCTCCTTCCCCAACAGCTACATAAAGGGTTATGTAGTGAGGTAAAGGGAGGGGTAGAGATGCTAGATCAGCACAATAGACACTCCTAGAAGGGGAGAGGGCTATGACATACTGTACAAGGAAGAAGGGGGTTGTGCTAGAAAACTAAATAGTCAAATTCTAGCAAGTATAAAGGTACATTGTAAGCCAACACAGTAACCTAGTGGTTAGCACTTCCACTTTGCAGCACTAAAGTTTTCTGTTTTACGCAAAGACCGTTTTCAGCTGACAGCTAAAGTCTGCTGTTGGTTGATGTCACTGAGCCGGTCCAGGCTGGGGAAAGATCACGACCATATGGTCAGGATCCACTCAGGAGCCTGGTCTGGCACCTAGCTCAGCCTTTCAGCAATCTTCTCCAGTGTGGACGGGGCAGAGCAGAGAGCAGTGAGCAGTGACTGATAAGTCAACACTCTATGCTCAAGAGTGGCAGGGAGAACTGGGCAATCAGGGGTGTTTGGCTAAGATCAAGTGTAGTATCTGTTCTTATCAATGTCCAATAGGGGTGCTCCACTGTCATTCTTGCCCTTTGTTGAGAATGGCTGGCTGTATAGTACCCCTGCTGGTATGATGGGGGCTCTGAAGGCTAGTCCCGGCTGGAAGAGAGACTGAGGCACCAAAAATGGAGGGGGGCACAGACACTGAACTCTCTGCCTTCCCAGACCCTGTCCAGACAAGATAGACACATTCAAACTAGGAGAAACTGGGCCCATACGGTTTTCCCGGGGGGAATTCCCCCCAGGAAAACCGGATGGGCCCAGTTACTCCTGTTTCGAATGGGCCTATCTTGTATGGAAAGGGGCTGGGAAGGCAGAGAGTCCACGGTGTCTGTGCCCCCTGGAAGTGGTCGCCCTAGGGGTGCTTTTAGTGACACTGGGGTGTGGGACCCCAACGTGTCAAAAGTGCACATGGTCATAAATGCTAAACACTTTTTCTGCTCTGTGCCTTTTAGGGATAGGCCTTTTGGCATTTTTTGCTACCAGGCCTCAGGGCCTAGCCAGTGCACTATTGCATGGCCACTTATTTATTTTCTCTTCACTGTTTTGTCACTTTCACTTATGTGTGTGTTTTTTCCTTACAAGATGGAGGGTGTGGGTCCTCAGGCCTACCCTGAAGTCTAGGGGGAGGACGTGGGGCCCTTAGCTTCCTTCCTCCCCTGATTTTGGGGGGTTTCTTCAGGAGATCCCTGTGATGATCGCGGCGTCAGACCCCAGCCCTTCTCACCAGCTAATGGACCACAATCTGTGTACCTGCAGCCTGGGAGCGATTGTTACTGGGTCAGGTTAATTACACAATTAACCCTTCACACTGCCACCACCTCCTTTTTGTACAGAGAAAGAGGAAACTCGGCAATATCAGCAATAACACTATGATGTTGAATAATCGTCTGTATACCACTGTCACCGCAGGCAGGATATACAGAGGTTTAAACACACACAGTAGCGCTCTTCAGAGACAGGGGTTCTTCGTTTGCATTAAAGAGCTTTAGAAACAGTTCAACACTTTCAGAAAGTAAGATTTCTTACTAAAAGTTTAAAAGGGTGCAATAAAAAGATTTACAGAAAAAGATGTAGCCAATATATATCTATTAATATACAGAGAGCAATAACACAGCAAAGAGATAACATAACAAAGAAATTTAGGGAGGTAAAGTACTTGCCAAACGTCCTGGTTTAAGCAGATCAAGTTTCCTGAGCCAAAAGGGTGCTTTATCTCCCAAAGTTAGTTCTGATGTTAAAAGGGAGTATCTTCAACTTCAACTCAACTCAGCTTAGCTTAACTCTAAGCATAACAGCCTTTTTCTAGGATCTCAGCAGGGTGTCTCCCTGAAGCAGAGAACCAATCGCCTCATTTGGGGAGGTAGTTGTAGACTGGGAGCTCAGGCTCTGACCAAAGCCCTCACAAATTATACTATTGTCCATAAGTTACTCTCGGTGCATTTATCAGCCTTGCAACTAGTAGGTTAATACGCAGAATCATCTGCTGAACGTCTAGATATGATATTTGTCATACCTGCTGGGATGCTTTAGGAGATATCATTTTCTGCTCTACTGTTGATGCCAGCTAGGGGATGTAATATATCAGATGACTTGTATTAACGAGACCAATCTGAATATATGCCTGGTTTTTATGTACGTCTTTCATAGTCCAAGATATGTAATCATAGGGGAAAAGGGGATGTTTAAATGTGAGTCCGTTTTATGACTACCTGGAATGTCTTTGAACTCAGTGAAGGACTTGCTTTATGGTTTTACAATCCTTCTCCAAGCAGAGTCTCGCAGACATCTGGGGGCCAGGCTAATTGGGGTTTATGGCCATAAGCTCTCCCGCTGGGCCTTGATGCCTTTGATCTCTGCATCAAACAGACCACATGTCACTCAACAGAGAGGGAGGGGGAATATTGGAGGAATCTGATGTGGGAGTAGAAAATGATAGAAGATGGAGGCCTTTGCCAAAATGGAGGTTCGCATCCATCTCTGTGTGTACGTTTGCTAAAAGCCCCTCGACCTAGCACTCAGTGGTTGGCTTTGGCTGGCCACAAGGAGAGGAGTCCGACAGGCCTTTTGGCGAGGTGGACCATGTTGGAAACCTGTCAGGGGCCTTGTGCCCTGGGGGATCAGGGTAGAGGTTCCACTCCTTCGGGGGAAGGGGGGTAGACAAAGCATACCCCTAAGTGCACTTTTTTGTTGTGTGGGGTCTTGGCACTTGCATGTTTTTGTACCCTTACTGGGTTTTAGTTTTTTTGCACCATAAAAATTAGCGGTGTTTGATCGCTCAGTTTTCACTCTTAGAGTCGGCAGGGGATTTCTCATTTAAAATAATTGATCCTGTATGTGCTTTTACTTAATAAATAAATAAATATATATATATATATATGTGTATATATATATATATATACAGTAATACCTCGGTTTACAAATGCCTCGGTTAATGTAATTTTCGGTTTACGAATTAAAATAATGCCTTGGTTTATGAATTTTTTAAAAATATTTTTTGCAAAAGAAGTGTATATCGGTGCCGATTTTTAAATGCAATTGCCGGCTTTTTTTTTTCTTCACTGTAGCTCACAGAAATAGCTGTCACTCTCCCCGTAGTTAACGGAAACTTTGTTTGTTTTAAGAAACTAAAAGGATACATTGTTTCTCTTAACTCGGGGAAATAAACTAAAAGAAAAATTTCTATCTTTTAGCTGGGGGAAAGTGACAGCTGAATCTCTGAGCTATAGTGAGAAAAAAAAGCGGTAATTACATTTAAAAACAGTGCCATAATAAATAAAACAACGTTGTGGGGTCCCCCCTCCCATGCATACCAGGCCCTTCAGGTCTGGTATGGATTTTGAGGGGAACTCCTACACCAAAATTTAAAAAAAAATGGCGTGGGGGTCCCCCCCAAAATCTATACCAGACCCTTATCTGAGAATGCAGCTCGGCAGGTCAGGAAAGGGGAGGGGGACGAGCAAGCGCTCCCCCCTCCCCGAACCATACCAGGCCACGGGCCCTCAACATGGGGGAGAAGCCATCGCTGGAAGCTGAGCCTTTTTTTTTTTATTCTTTTTTGGGTCAGCAGCGATGGTGACGGCGGGCATCATGATTGACGTTGGATCTACTGTGGGGCACATTTCTTTTAGTTTTTCCTTGTAATAAAAGACTTGTCAAAGACCGTGTCTTGTATCTTTTAACACTACACTTTTTGTTTTTTGTGAATGAGTAGGGGTACCATGTACCCCATACTCATTCACATGGGCAGGCGGGATCTGGGGGCCCCCTTGTTAAAGGAGGCTTCCAGATTCCGAATAGCCCCCCGCTCGCAGACCTCCACCGCCACCGGCCATGGTTGTGGGGAAGAGGCCCTTGTCCCCATCAACATGAGGACAAGGTGCTTTGGGGGGGAGCCCCCCTGCCCCAAAGCACCCCCCCATGTTGAGGGCATGTGGCCTGGTATGGTTCAGGAGGGGGGGCGCTCGCTCGTCCCCCCCCTTTCCTGACCTGGCGGTCTGCATGCTCAGATGAGGGTTTTCGCTATATGAAAAGTCCTGCAGAACGAACTCGTAAACCGAGGTATTACTGTATGTATGTGCGTGTGTGTATATATATATATATATATACACAGTTGTGCTCAAAAGTTTACATACCCTGGCAGAAATTGTGAAATTTTGGCATTGATATTGAAAATATGACTGATCATGCCAAAAAATGCTCTTTTATTGAAGGATGATGATCATGTGAAGCCATTTATTATCAAATAGTTGTTTGGCTCCTTTTTAACTCATAATAACAGAAATCACCCAAATAGCCCGGATCAAAAGTTTGCATACCCTGGAATGTTTGGCCTTGGTACAGACACACAAGGTGACACACACGGGTTAAAATGCCAATTAGGAGGGGGAGGAGCCTGAACATGGCGGCTGAGGAGAGCGAGAGGTAACAGCTCTCCGTTAGGCTCCGATACCCTGACCTCCCCTGGAGCCCTCTTGAAGTAGTTAGGAGGGAGAGACTCACCGGAGAGCGGAGAGAGACCTGGGGGAGAGAGTGAGAGAGCCGTGGACGCGGGACTCTTGGAGGCGGAGATGGAGGTCGATCCCTCCCGGAGCGGTGCAAGACGCTGAGCCGGTTGCTAGGAAGCAACGCGGCGTGACCACATGGTCCGCCCCAGGGGAGCACTGGGAGGAAAAAGCCGGCCGGCCGGCTCCCCGAAGAGAGGAGGTGCTGGCTTACCCCATCCGCACTTCTCGCCCTGCGGACCGGACTGAAGTAGGACCCAGGAGACTCAACTCGCTCTATAAGGATGGTCCCCTAACAAAAAGGGGGATATAGAGAGATAACAGCAAGAGATCCTGAGGAATCCACTCCAAGGCCTGATCCATTCAAGAGAGCCCTACGCCTGAAACCCGGAGCTATATCGCAGAAAGAGGAGGGTGAGTGAGCGGCGGGGCTTGTCGTGTACCAATATCCTCCATGTACAGGCTAAAACTGCTATAATATGTGTAGAGGAGTAAAGGGAGAAGGAGAGGAGAGGGGATTCCCAAGGGTCATGGTGAAATGAAGAGGAGAAGAGGATTCAGACACGAAAAAGTGTACAGAGAAATAGTAAAGCAAAACTGGGACATTAATAGAGACACTTAACACTTTCCTACCCTGAATATATAGTAGAGAATAAGAACTATAGAAAAAATGAAAAACAAAGGGGTTAAAGGAAGTGGGCTTAAAGGGGCCCAAACGGGTACAATCAAAAAGTATACAGTTGTGGCCAAAATTATTCAACCCCCAATGCTGTAAAGGGGTTTAGGGACTATAGTGTACATTTGGAATTGTATTCAGAATCAAATCCTACAAGGACGTTGTAACTACCCAAATGCAACTAAAATGACATCAATTGTTTATGTAATACAGTAGTAAATGGTTCTTATGTGGTTTCTTCATTGCCACAATTATTCAACCCCTTAAAGACTACCACTCTGAAGAACAGAGGTTCATACAGGTGCTTTCCATCAGGTATTGAAAACACCTGTGGATGTCACCGAGCAGCAATCAAGCATAATAAGCACCAATTAGGCAGCTTTAAAATGACTGTGATACTCAGCTCCTTCTAGACATTTACTGGTGTGGTTACAAACATGGTGAAGGCAAGAGAATGGTCCAGGAAGACAAGAGAAGAGGTGATTTCTCTTCACAGGAAGGGCAATGGCTATAAGAAGATTGCAAAGATGTTAAACATACCAAGAGACACCTTAGGAAGCATCATTCGCAAATTCAAGGCAAAGGGCACTGTTGAAACGCTACCTGGTCGTGGCAGAAAGAAGATGCTGACTTCGACTGCTGTGCGCTACCTGAAGCGTAGAGTGGAGAGAAGTCCCCGTGTGACTGCTGAGGAACTGAGAAAAGATTTGTCAGATGTGGGTACAGAAGTTTCAGCCCAGACAATAAGACGCACACTGCGTAATGAAGGCCTCCGTGCCAGAACTCCCAGGCGTACCCCCTTGCTGTCTCCAAAGAATAAGAAGAGTCGACTGCAGTATGCCAAAAGCCATGTGGACAAACCACAAAAGTTGTGGGATAGTGTTCTGTGGACTGATGAAACAAAATTAGAACTGTTTGGGCCCATGGATCAACGCTATGTTTGGAGGAGGAAGAACAAGGCCTATGATGAAAAGAACACCTTGCCTACTGTGAAGCATGGTGGAGGGTCAATCATGCTTTGGGGCTGTTTTGCTTCTGCAGGTACAGGGAAGCTTCAGCGTGTGCAAGGTACCATGAATTCTCTTCAGTACCAGGAGATATTGGATGGAAACGTGATGCAGTCCGTCACACACCTGAGGCTTGGGAGACGTTGGACCTTTCAACAGGACAATGATCCCAAGCATACCTCCAAGTCCACTAGAGCATGGTTGCAGAGGAAAGGCTGGAACATTTTGGAGTGGCCATCGCAGTCACCAGACTTAAATCCGATTGAGAACCTCTGGTGGGACTTAAAGAAAGCAGTTGCAGTGCGCAAGCCTAAGAATGTGACTGAACTGGAGGCCTTTGCCCATGAAGAATGGGCGAAGATACCCGTAGATCGCTGCAAGACACTTGTGTCAAGCTATGCTTCACGTTTAAAAGCTGTTATAACTGTAAAAGGATGCTGTACTAAGTACTAAGATTGAATGTCACTTGGGGGTTGAATAAAACTGATAATGCTGTGAGCACAGAAAAGACATTTGTGGTTATTTCATTATAACTGTTATGTTATATTTGTCTGACCTACAAGTGCCTCTTTAATGTAAATGTAAGCAAGATGACTGAATGATCAAAAGCAATGTCAAACTGGCCAAAACACTCAATTTCAGTGGGGGTTGAATAATTTTGGCCACAACTGTACATCCCAGGGAAATAGTACCCCAGAAAGGTCACAAGGTGGTAGTGAAAAGGGCGAAATGGAAACTAGTCTGGGAGATAGTCCAAGACTATCAATGGACATGAATAATAGTCATAGTCAACAAATAGCAGGTATTATGGAGAAGAAAGAACTTATAAGTGAATTACATGTACCGAATAAGAAAGAGATGACAGAAATGTTTAAAAATTTGGAAAAAACAATAAAGCAAGAAATGGCGGCTATCCGGAAAGAGCTGGGGCAGATATTATTGAAAGTAGAAGAAATGGAGGAGAAAGTTAAAAGTCAGGCCCAAACTATAGTCAATAAGGAAAAAAGGATGATAAGTATGAGAAAAGTCCAGAAGAAATTGCTTTATAGGATAGAGGTACAAGAAAACAGAGACAGAAGGAGAAACCTTAGGATACGAGGAATCCCAGAGTCTGTAAAAGGAGAAACATTGCAAGAATATGTGTGTAGGATTTTAAACTCCATAATGGATAGACCTGAACAAGACTTGATCAAACTGGACGGAGTTTTCAGAATAGGAAAATCTCAACAGGGCATGGAGAAGGAAAGACCGAGAGATACAATTGTCCAATTTCAAAAGTATAGTGATAAAGAGGAGATCTGGAGGAAGATAAAAGGAAGGATAACAATTAAATATAGAGAAATAGATATCCAGATCTTTGCAGATTTAACACCAGAGACCCTGTGGAGAAGGAGATCCCTGAAGCCCCTGTTGGAACAGATGAGAAAGCGGAATGTACATTATAGATGGGGGACACCAGTGTGCTTAATTGGATGGAGAAATGGAGTTACTGCCTATCTGAGGTTTCCGGAGGACTTCAGAGACTTCTGTGATAGACTGGACTTGCAGAGAATGGAGATAGCGGGGTGGGAGGAAGAAGAGGGAAGGACAGAAGCTACAAGAAAAGAAGATTAGCACCTTGTTGGCGGGAGGAGGGGAGGAGGAGACTAGGAGAGGGAAGGGAGAAGGGGAGAGTAGAGAGAAATTTATTTAATTATGTTTTTTTTTTTTTTTTTCCCCCCCTCTCTCTCCGGCTCCCCCTCCCTTCCTTCCTCCTTTGCTCTTTTTCCTTTTTATATGGTACCTTTTATATGGTACTCCCCATATATACTTTCCGCTTCAAGGGGTAGATAGAAGGGCATTGAGTTAATGGGACAGAGAGAGAATAATAGGGGAGGTTGAGGGAGAGGAGAGCCGTTCATGGGCAGAGGTCAACCCCAAAGTTTTAAATCAATGGTGGGAACACGCCCACAAATGATTAGTAGGCATTTGATAAGCCTAAAAATGGGAGGGTTAAAAAATGGGAAGGGAAGGGGTGGGAGAGTAATTAAGGGAGGAGGATGGGAGGGACGGGAGGAGTTACGGGGGAGGGGAGAGAGGGGAGAAGCTATTAAAACTAACACTCTGCAGAAGGATGGGAAAGGGAAGAGAGAGAGAAAAGAGAGATATAAGTAATATGGAAGATCTACGGTTTATGACATATAACATAAATGGGTTAAATAATCCGCGGAAAATATTTGGGTTACATAAGGAATTGCAACATAGGGAAGCTTCTGTGGTCTTTTTGCAGGAGACACATATTGAGATTAAGTCAAACATTAAGTTGAATTCTAGAAATGATCCAACATGGTATTATGCAGATTCCCCGATTAAAAGAGCTAAGGGAGTAGCAATAGGGATTGCTAGGAACATAAGATTTGAGCTGGAAGAGAGGGAAGTGGATCCTGAGGAGAGATTCTTGTTTCTGAGAGGTAGGTTGCAAGAGATGGAATGTACAATAGCAAACATCTATTGCCCAAATAAGAGACCGGAGATATATATGAAGGGTGTCTTGAGGAAACTGATGGCTTTCAAAAAGGGACTTCTGATAGTAGCGGGTGACTTGAATTTCTGTATGGATCCACAAATGGATACAACATCTTCTGCGCAAAGAGAAGGAGGAAGGTCTCTGAGAACTTTAAAGAGGGTAATGCATGAATGCCAACTAGTGGATATTTGGAGAATAGTACATGGAAAGGAGAGAGACTATACCTTCTTCTCTAATGTGCACGAGATGTATTCGAGACTGGATTATATATTGGTGGAACATCAACTTATTGAGAGGGTAGTCAAAGTAGACATAGAGGCAATGTCCCTATCGGATCATGCCCCTGTTGTAATGAAAATAGGATGGAGGAGACGATTGATGGGAGGTATGGGATGGAAGTTGAACGAGGCCCTTCTTATGGATCAGGAAATAGATCAGAAGATCAGGGAAGAGATAGAAAGATTCTTTCAGGAAAATGACACAGGAGAAGTATCGAAGGCTACAGTATGGGAGTCCCATAAAGCCTATATAAGAGGCATTTTGATTGCGTCTGGGGCAAAAAAGAAAAGGGAAAGAAGAGAGAAACTTACTGAGCTTTTAAAGGAAATATTT
Organism: Staurois parvus; assembly: GCF_062004578.1. Classification (NCBI taxonomy): domain Eukaryota; kingdom Metazoa; phylum Chordata; class Amphibia; order Anura; family Ranidae; genus Staurois; species Staurois parvus. The sequence goes on from NW_028317882.1 coordinate 11,964,651, forward strand.
GATCTTGAACAGTTACATAAGAATAGAATAACAAAAGAGATAAGACAGAAGGTAATAAAAAAGAAAGAAGAACTTGAAATATTGATGGAAGAGGAAAAGAGAAGAGCATTCAATAAAGTTGCCAGCGAGAGATATAGGTGGGGAGATAGGCCAGGAAAATATTTGATGAGAGCTTTGAGGAGAAAGAAAAACAGGAACTATATAGAAAAAATAAGAAACCCTAAGGGAGAAATGGTTTATTCTACTACAGAGATCGCCAAGGTGTTCAAGGAATATTATAGCAAGCTGTATAATATTACTATACAGGATTCAGTAAAAAAAGATGGGAACGTAAGTAGGAAAAAAAAAAGAGAGGTATATTTAAAAAATGCAGGACTAACAAAGCTAAGCGAAGATCAGTTACAGTGGGGATCGAAAGTTTGGGCACCACAGCTAAAAATTTGTATTAATGTGCATAAAGAAGCCAAGGAAAGATGGAAAAAATCTCCAAAAGGCATCAAATTACAGATTAGACATTCTTATAATATGACAACAAAAGTTAGATTTTATTTCCATCATTTACACTTTCAAAATAACAGAAAACAAAAAAATGGCGTCTGCAAAAGTTTGGGCACCCTGCAGAATTTATAGCATGCACTGCCCCCTTTGCCAAGCTGAGACCTGCCAGTGTCATGGATTGTTCGCAATCATCATCTGGGAAGACCAGGTGATGTCAATCTCAAAGGTTTTAAATGCCCAGACTCACCTGACCTTGCCCCAACAATCAGCACCATGGGTTCTTCTAAGCAGTTGTCTAGAAAACTGAAACTGAAAATAGTTGACGCTCACAAAGCTGGAGAAGGCTATAAGAAGATAGCAAAGCGTTTTCAGATGTCAATATCCTCTGTTCGGAATGTAATTAAGAAATAGCAGTCATCAGGAACAGTGGAAGTCAAAGCAAGATCTGGGAGATCAAGAAAAATATCAGACAGAACAGCTTGCAGGATTGTGAGAAAAACAATTCAAAACCCACGTTTGACTGCACGATCCCTCCAGAAAGATCTGGCAGACACTGGAGTTGTGGTACACTATTCCACTATAAAGAGATACTTGTACAAATATGGTCTTCATGGAAGAGTCATCAGAAGAAAACCTCTTCTACATCCTCACCACAAAAATCATCGTTTGAACTTTGCAAATGAACATATAGACAAGCCTGATGCATTTTGGAAACAAGTTCTGTGGACCAATGAGGTTAAAATTGAACTTTTTGGACGGAATGAGCAAAGGTACGTTTGGAGAAGAAGGGGCACAGAATTTAATGAAAAGAACCTCTGTCCAACTGTTAAGCATGGGGTTGGATCAATCATGCTTTGGGGTTGTGTTGCAGCCAGTGTCACAGGGAACATCTCACGAGTAGAAGGAAAAATGGATTCAATAAAATTTCAGCAAATTTTGGATGGTAACTTGATACTATCTGTGAAAAAGCTGAAGTTAAAGAGAGGATGGCTTCTACAAATGGATAATGATCCTAAACACACCTCAAAATCCACGGGGGATTACATCAAGAGGCGTAAACTGAAGGTTTTGCCATGGCCTTCACAATCTCCTGACCTCAACATAATTGAAAATCTATGGATAGACCTTAAAAGAGCAGTGCGTGACAGACAGCCCAGAAATCTCAAAGAACTGGAAGACTTTTGTAAGGAAGAATGGGCAAAGATACCTCAAACAAGAATTGAAAGACTCTTGGCTGGCTACAAAAAGCGTTTACAAGCTGTGATACTTGCCAAAGGGGGCAGTACAAGATATTAACTCTGCAGGGTGCCCAAACTTTTGCAGACGCCATTTTTTTGTTTTCTGTTATTTTGAAAGTGTAAATGATGGAAATAAAATCTAACTATTGTTGACATATTATAAGAATGTCTAATCTGTAATTTGATGCCTTTTGGAGATTTTTCCATCTTTCCTTGGCTTCTTTATGCACATTAGAACAAATTTTTAGCTGGGGTGCCCAAACTTTCGATCCCCACTGTAAATTCCCTTGAGTTAGAAATTACGCAGGAGGAAATAGAAATAGCATTGAAAGACACTAAGACAGGGAAAAGCCCAGGCCCAGATGGTTACACTGCGAGGTACTATAAAAAATACAGGGAATTATTAATACCTAAATTGAGGGATTATATGAATGCGCTGGGAGGGAACATGGAGATGAGGAGAGAATCGGTACAGGCCCATGTAGTACTTATTCAAAAGGAAGGGAAAGATGCTTCTCAGTGCTCTAGCTATAGACCAATCGCACTCCTGAACATAGACACTAAGCTACATGCAAAGGTCTTGGCAAATAGGCTGAAAGATTTAATGCCAGAATGGATTCAGGGGGATCAGGTGGGATTTGTTCCGGGGAGAGAGGGCAGAGATAATGGGTTGAGAACTTTGTTGCTTATCCAGAAAGCCAAGAAGGGGAAAACTCCGGCGGTAGTGCTGTCGATCGATGCTGAAAAGGCGTTTGACAGAGTAGATTGGAACTTTATGATGGATACATTGGAGACCTTAGGATTGGGAGTTAAAATGAGAGAGTGGATAAATGAATTGTATAGAGAACCCTCCGCGGTTATTCTGGTGAATGGAGAGAAGTCGGAACCTATAGGGATGTCAAATGGAACAAGACAGGGATGCCCACTATCCCCATTGTTATATATATTGTCATTGGAACCTTTACTAGCAACTATTAGGAATAATGGGGATATAAAAGGAATACAAATAGGAGGAACTGAACATAAAGTGGCTGCCTTTGCGGATGACCTGTTGTTCTATGTGGGAAACCCAAGGATAACACTTCCAAATCTAATGAAGAGCCTAAAGGATTATGGAGAATTATCAAATTTGAAAATTAACTCAATAAAAACTGAGATTTTAAATGTGAATCTTCCAAAGAGTGAAAAAGAAAAGTTACAAAAAGAATTCCCATTCACATGGAAAGATAGAGAGATAAAATATTTAGGGGTTAAACTTACTGCTTCATATACGAATCTGTATAAATTAAATTATATCCCACTTTTAAATGAGATTAAGGAGGAACTAAAGAAATTGGGAGGAGGTAACCCGTCGTAGATAGGACGTATAAACCTGATAAAAATGGTAATAGTGCCTAAAATCTTATATAAATTCCAGATGATCCCAATTAAACTCCCGGAGGTCTTTTTTAAGGTAATTAAGAAGATGTTAACAAGATATATATGGAAAAATAAAAAACCTAGAACATCGTATTAACTGTTGATTAGAAATAAAGAGACGGGAGGTTTGGGAGTGCCAGATTTTAAAAGGTACAATAGAGCGGTAGTCCTAGCAAGAATCTATGATTGGACACACAACCCAGAAGGAAAAAGGTGGGTCAAGATCAAAAAGGAATTAAGTGGGGTTAATTTGAGTGAAATAGTATGGGCACCAGCACAATATAGAGGATTAAAAGATACCACGAGTGTTTATACATTAAATGTTTTAAAGGTCTGGGATAAATTGCATAAGTCTATGAAATGGGGTTTTAATTCACAATTAATGCCACTGAGGAACATGGATTATTTTCCTCCAGGTAGGGAGGAGAGCACAGGAAAATGGTTTAAAAAGAAGGATATTCAATTGAGGGACATAATGAAGGGGCAGGAAGTGAGAACACTTGAGGAGTTGAAAAGGGATAAAAGGGAACTTTTCATTAAGATAGATGAGTGGAGATATTATCAATTAAAACACTTTGTTGCAAGCCTTCCGAAACCTGTGAGATTGAAGAAAGATTGGAATTTGTTTGAGAGATTATTGGAATCACGAGGAGATGGGAAAAGGGGCACGGCAAAAGTTTATAAGATTCTTACAGAGTTAGACACACACACGAGGCCAATGTATATAGATAAATGGGAAAGAGAGATGGGAATAGAGATAGATGAGGATAGACAGAGAAAAATATATAGATTAACACACGAGAATGTAAGCATGAGAGAGGTAGAGGTAAATTATAAGTGTTTGATAAGATGGCACATTACACCGAATATTGAATCTAAGATGAGGGGGGAAAATTCACCGGTGTGTTGGCGGGGGTGTGGAGGGACGGGTACGTTGTATCACATTTGGTGGGAGTGCCCAAAGATTCGAGGATTTTGGGAGACAATAACCCACTTAATTGAGACAATTTCTGGGATAAGGATAGGAATGGACCCAGAGCTCTGTTTGTTACATAGTTCAGAATTATCAGTGAACAAATATAAAGAATCAGGAATATGGTACTATCTGAATGCGGCAAAGGGTCTTATACCTAAGTTTTGGCATAGGTTAGATGTGCCCAAAGAAGAAGATTGGATAGAAAGAGTCAATCAGATATGTAGGATGGAGAAATTGTATCATACGCAGGAAGACAAGATGCTACTATATCTCATTAGGTGGGGAAAATGGGAAGATTTTATGTCGAGGAGAAACGTTTGAAACAGTAAAGAGAGACATGTGAAAATACCCCTTACTATAGGAAAAAGGGAAAGAAGGAGGGAGAAAAAGAAGAGAAAGGAAGGAAGAGGGGAAGGAGAGGGAAGAAAGAAGGAAAGGAAAGAGAAAAGAAAAAGAAATGTAGAAATGCAGAGTGGGTGGTTTTATATTTCTTGGGGTTGGGTGGTGGGGAGGAGGGTGGGGATATTAGTTTTGAGATGGGGGTTAAAGGAGTAAAGATTGAAAGAGATACATTTGAAGGTTTTGTATGTATATGAGAATAATGAAAGAAAATGTAATTTTTTTCATGGAAAATTAATAAATATTTAAATTTAAAAAAAAAATGCCAATTAGAGGTTAATGTCCCACATCTGTGGCTTTTTAAATTGCGGTTAGTGTCAGTGTATAAATAGTCAATGAATTTATTAGCTCTTACGTGGAAGCACTGACTGGGCTAGATACTGAGCCATGGGGATCAGAAAAGAACTGTCAAAAGTGCTGCATAACAAGGTAATGGAACTTTATAAAGATGGAAAAGGACATATAAAGATGTCCAAAGCCTTCAATATGCCAATCAGTACTGTTAAATCACCTTTTAAGAAGTGGAAAGTTCGGAGATCTCTTGATACCAAAGCAAGGTCAGGTAGACCATGAAAGATTGCAGCCACAACTGCCAGAAGAATTGTTCAGGATACAAAGGGAAACCCATAGGTAAGTAATGCACTCAGCCGCCATGGTTCACCACGCAAGACTCCATTGCTGAAGAAAAAGCATGTTGAAGCTCGTCTAAAGTTTGCAGCACAACATTTAGTCAAGCCTGTGAAATACTGTAAGAATATAGTCTGCTCAAATGAGACCAAAATTGAACTATTTGGATGCCATAATACGCATCATGTTTGGAGGCACATCACCCCAAAAACACCATACCAACAGGGAAGTTTGGAGGAGGGAGCATCACGGTGTGGGGCTGTTTTTCAGCATACGGGATTGGCAAATTTCATGTCATTGAAGGAAGGATGAATGGGAAAATATACCAAGACATTCTTGATAAAAACCTGCTGCCATCTACTAGGATGATGAAGGTGAAACAAAGGTAGATATTTCAGCAAGACAATGATCCCAAACACAAAGCCAAGAAAACTCTCAATTGGTTTCAGAGAAAGAAAATAAAGCTGCTAGAATGGCTCAGCCAATCACCTAAATTGAATCCAATAGAAACTCTAAGGAAAGAACAAAAGATCAGAGTTCATAGAAGAGGCCCACAGAACCATCAAGAACTGTCTTAAATTTCAATTAGCGTGTTCAATACTTTTTTCACTGTATCATTCCATTTTATTACGCATAACTTAGTTTTGAACTTAAATTTCCACCCAAAAGGGGAAATTCTGCTTTAAGGACTGGTCCCCAGCTCCCCGTTAAAGATTGGCACCTTTGGCCTAGGCGATCGGAAACGAAAGTTGTCCTCCCCCGCCCCGTAGTCTTTTGGGACATGTGACAGGTTCCAGAAGACCACGGGGCCATTCAGAAAGCACAGTGCTACTCGTGCATGAAGCCGCAAGCTGTCACAGCTGGGTGCCCACACTGAAGATGCCGGTGCCAACAACATGGGCCAGCCGGTGAAATGGGCAGCGCGGGTGGGACACGAGGGGTTCGAAGGACAGGTAGGTGAGTGGCTGTTTTTTTAAGTCAGCAGCTACAGTTTTTACAGCTGCTGACTTAAATTTGTTTTTATTTTCATGGGAACACCGCCTTAATTCTTGTGGTTTGTGTATGGATTGCATGGGTTGTTACCGACGTGGTGAAAATTTCATGTCAATCGCACCTTTACAAATATATTTACTGAGAAAAATGGTGACATGTTCATTACTTATTTTACCCGCTGTATATATGTATATCAATTAGGAGACCCCAAACAACTTTAACAATACAACATCTAACCTTGCATTTTGTGTGTGCATTGAAAGCTTTAATCACTGACGCAGTGCTCTAAAACATTGCATTTGTATACAACATGCAGTCTGTCTGCGTCAGCACTGTAGTTGCAGTCAGTACAAGGAAGGGATCTTTTATCATCAATTATAGCTGCTGGCCCTAAAGACATTTAATCAAATGAGAATAAGAAGCAGATGTCTTTCTTGTTTTCAGTCCTGGTCTAAGATTACCTTTCAGACTGCACAGAGGCTAAATGTAAACCATACAATTTTTGTACTGGCCTGACTCTGTGATAACAGAGAGAGAAAATAAGAGGACAGAAGTAAACTAAGAGGACGGAAGTCATATTATTTGTAAAGTTATTTGGTGTCTGCAGACAAAATTATCTAATTCATGTATTTTTTAAAGACCGGTTATCCTTTAGGGAAGTGACCTTTTTGGGAGATCCTGTAAAAGTAGGGTCTTGTATTGTCACTTTCACTCAGCTTCTGGTAGGTCTCACTTCTGGCCTGTGGCTTTGCACTAATACTGTGAACTCTTCTCCTAATAAGCCCCTTGGAATTTTTTACCCTCAGAAGATTGTATCCTGTATTTATACAGCTTGCCCATGTTCTTCTCCTCCTCCATTCCCAAATCAGACTGCAGCCCCCAGGGTGAGGGGGGAGGTGAAGGAGAGTGAGAAACAATGTAGAGAGGTTGAAGGAGGACATAGTGAATTAGCTTGACTTATTCAAGGAAAGGATCTGTTCACACATATTTGTGGAGTCCCAGAACAAATCTTTACAACGTAGTCAAAAAATTGAATTAACGTGGGATATTGGATAGTATATGTGTCTGCAGTTTAGATTAAGGCAGAAGGTTTGCCATTTAAGTTTGGGCAGAAGGTCTGCAGTTTACTTAAAGGCCAGGTGGCCCTGAAGTTATGTTGAAAAGTTCCTCTTACCCTGTGCTGTGATGTGCTTATGCTCCAAAATCCATTCTATACTTCAGGAATCCAGCAATGGGGACCCTAACATACTTCTACTTGAAGAAGGTAAGTGTGGGAGCTGGGATGGGGCTGTGCAATCTGTAGGTACAATAGTTTAATGCATTGTCTGTTCTTGATTTTGTGCATTGTTGGTGAGGAATGAATGTTCTGAATTGAATTCATAATGTCTTATGCTATTATCTAATATTATCATTTGAGGTTTGTTTTAATATAGCTGCATTGTTTATTGTGGATTTTTTCACAGATTGATTCCTTATGAATTATACATCCTCACCTTTCAGTCTTTCAAAGACCCCATAGTGATTGCCCAGTAAATTTTATATATCAGGAACTAATAAAAGTTAACTGTAGCAGCAAGGGTCCTGTGATCTAGGAGGGGGCTTGGTGATTAGAGCTAATTTCGGTAATCAGACAACACTGCTTTGTGACTACTATCAATATTTATTTAAGGTTTAGAAGCTATGCAGTATCTACCTAAAACTAGGTCTGACAAAGCATCTTCATAATCAACACATTACAAAATAACCAAAGTAGCAGTTTACATGAAAATCCTTCGACTGTGGCCACACACATTGTAATATGATTACAAAATCCCTTTAATGGTGGCAACATATGTATCATATTCAATCATGATTCAATCAATCATTTAATTCAACTAAACTGATCAAATTATTTAAAAATATCAAAGCAGTGAAACTCCATTTGATCAGTTTAGTGAGCTCTTGATTTATTTCAACTCTGTCAAGTCCACCCAAGGCTGAATGTTGACAATCACCTCTGATCAATCAAAGAAAATGTGTGTAAGAGAACTGATTGTAATACATATTGATTAAATGGTTGTTTTTTAACAGATCGCTTTGATTTGTAACTGATAGATGGTATTTCAGCAAAGTACAGAACAGGGGCGGACTGACAACTCATGGGGCCCCTGGGCAATAGGGGATCATGTGTCCTTGCCCACACTCAAAGCACACCCAAAAGAAGCCTATAAAAGGTAACAGGGGCATTTCATGGGGCCCCCTACTGACCCCGGGCCCTCGGGCAGTGCCCGAGTGCTGGAATGGTCAGTCCGCCCCTGGTACAGAACTTTATTGTCTGTGTTGAATCATTCAATGTTTTAATAGGTGACAAAATGCTTGTTTGGGAATACTTCTATCTAGATCAGAGGTAGGCAACCTGCGGCTCTCTAGCTGTTGTGGAACTACACTTCCCATGAGGCATTGCAAAGATTACAAAACTGACAGTTACAGCTATGACTTGCAGAGGCATGATGGAACTTGTAGTTCTGCGGCTCTCAGGTTGCCTACCCCTGATCTAGATGAATCACAAATTGCTATGTGTAAGGCGACCATTAGATTTACCAACAACTATATAATTCAAATGGATTGTTTGGCTAAGCCCTCATACTACATAGTTTTTGATAAATCTAAATGAGAATGTGCAATGGTTGTCAGATCAGATTGCAAAATGTGTGTGAAAAGCTTAAAGCCTTGTATACACAATGAGAAAATCAGGTGAAAAATACAGCTTTCTGAGCAATCGTCTGATAATCTGATCATTAGTACACGACTTTTGAGAGCCAATTACGACAGTTAATGCGAAATTATACAAAGGGAAAGAATGTTTCATATGAAACCAGAACAAACGATTTTCTTTTAACCAGTGCAGTATTTGTATGGGAAAAAATGATTGACTAAGACCACGCATGTTTGAAACAAGAGTAAATTATAATACAATACAATACATTAAATCACTTCTGAAGTTGTATTCTATCGTACGAGAATTTTCATAACTTTAGTAACCTCTTCATTTTCGATACGAGACTAGCATGCAACAATAAAACGGACGATCATTCGTCTGATATTCTCATAATATGTACAAGGCTTAAGGCTGGATGTTCTATCTAATTTATATAGAGTACAAAGAATGCAATTGATTCACACATTGCTTGTGTGAGTCTGGAAATGCATGTGTCCCAGGCTAAAACTAATGTGTGTGAGCAATGGAAATACTTGTTATCCCTCTAAGAGATTTTCCCACATCTTGGAAACTTCCTGTGACCAGTCAGAGATTATACTTTTCCCTGTAGATAAGGGAGAAGCCCATTCACTGTGTGTGCACTGAATACAATTGTAGGCCATATCATGGAGATATGTGCTGGGCCATGGTGACACATGTGTACTGGAAGATCTTCTGTTATCATTCTTTATGAGTGATTCTTTTTTATGGACACCAGTAAAATATTCCACATTTTATCACTAGAGATATGTGTTAAAGTAGTTCTAAAGGTTATTTTTTTTTAACCTACAATTAAAAAAAAATTTCATACTTACCTGTTCTCTGCAATGGTATTGCACAGAGTGGTCCCTGAACCTCCTCTTCTGGGGTCCCCTGTTGGTGCTCAATGCTCCTTTCCACTTGTGTCCACCTCAATAGCAAGCTGTTTGCCATGGGGTAGATGTGTGGGCTTGCTCCTGAGGTGAACTGTATTATTTATTTATTACAGGTACTTATATAGCGCCGTCAATTTACGCAGCGCTTTACATATATATTGTACATTCACATCAGTCCCTAATCCTCAAGGGGCATACAATCTAAGGTCCCTAACTTACATCCATACACATACTAGGACTGTATGTTTATGAACACATACAGTGCCTTGAAAAAGTATTCATATCCCTTGAAATTGTGCACATTTTGTCACAACCAAAACCGTAAATGTATTTTATTTGAATTTTATGTGATAAACCAACACAAAGTGGCACATAATTGTGAAGTGGAAGAAAAATAAGAAATGGTTTTCAAAATTTTTTACAAATAAATATCTTATAAGTGTGGCTTATATTTGTATTAAGTCCCCTTTACTCTGCTTTACTCAATACTTTGTAGAACCACCTTTCACTGCAATTACAGCTGCAAGTCTTTTTGGATAGGTCTTTGCCAGCTTTGCACATCTAGAGAGTGACATTTTTGCCTATTCTTCTTTGCAAAATAGCTCAAGCTCTGTCAGATTGGGTGGAGAGCGTCTGTGAACAGCAATTTTCAAGTCTTTCCACAGATTCTCAGATGGATTTAGGTCTGGACTTTGACTGGACCATTCTAACACATAAATATGCTGTAATCTAAACCATTCCATTGTAGCTCTGGCTGTATGTTTAGGGTCATTGTCCTGCTGGAAGGTGAACCTCTGCCCCAGTCTCAAGTCTTTTGCAGACTCTTAACAGGTTTTCTTCTAAGATTGCCCTGTATTTGGCTCCATCCATCTTCCCATCAACTCTGACCAGCTTCCCTGTCCCTGCTGAAGAAAAGCATAACAATCTGATTCTTCATTTCAGTTACCTAAGCGTACCTGTTTATGCAGGGGTGTGAACATTTTGAAAAAACTACTTGTCCATGGACTAAATCGGTGTCCCAACCTAGTTGTCCCTCATGACAATCAACTTGTCCTGATAAAAAATTTTTTTTTTTTAAACCAAAATCGTATTTAAATCTGCTTTAAGTAGTGTATGGGGCTTTTAAAAACAAAAAGGGCTTTATGGTGACTTAAACATTTAATATTCATAACATTGCGCTGTTTATCTCCTCCTCCCCTTCCTGCCTGTCTGCAGCACCGCACCCGGGGACTAGCAGGGAGGGGAGAGACCTTGCAGTGTAATGAGCACTGACTGGGTGCTCATCAAGAAAAGGGAGTGTCGGACTTCGCTGCCAGAGCCATTTTTGCTTAAGTTTAAAAAATCATTTAAGGCCTGAAGATTACACAAAACTCCAAAACATTATACATTTTCTGAAATCAGAGACCCCAGAGAATAAAATAGCGGTAGTTCCAATTTTTTATGTCACACGATATTATTACAAAGGTAAATTATCCATTTTTTTGTAAAATATAAAAGATGAGGTTGCATTGAGTAAATAGATATCCAACATGTCAAACCTTAAATTTGCGTGTGCTCATGAAATGGCGACGAACTTCAGTACCCTATATTTTCTATAGGTGACGCTTTTAAAGGCCCTTATAGGTCATCAGTTTAGCGTTACGGAGAAGGTCTGGTGCTAGAATTATTGCTATCATTCGGGCGTGCACGGCGATATGTAACGTGTATCGCAATCATTGTTTTCTTGCGTAGGCATCCCAACGTGTGCTTTTATGTTTGTATGTACATACATATGTGGGCGTGGGGGGCCTTGAACACATTTTGGGGTGGGTTATATGCTTGGGTGCAAATATAATTTTTTTTAAATAAAAAAAAATATTTTTTTTACCCAACTTTTTTTTTTTATCACATAGGAGACAAAAAGTCCCCTATGTGATGATTTTGGTGACAGGTTCTCTTTTTGGAGACATCCAGGGTCTCAAAGACCCTGCATGTCTCCCCTGTGCTCCCCTGAATGTAATGCAGTGTACATCGCACTGCATTACATTCTTTCCCAGCCTTGATGGCCGGTTATCTGTCAACGGGGACCCGGAAGTGATGTCACATCACTCCTGGGTCAGGACAGAAGGGGAGCGGATGTGTCCACTCCCCCCCCCCTCCCCTATACCCACCGGCAGCCACCTAAATGGTCCTGGGCCTGTAGATGGGCAAGCGGAGCCCGGCACATATAGCGGGCAGAGGAGAGAGGCTGGCACTGTGAGTTGTGTGGAAGCAATCGGGTGGCAGCACTTTCCACCTGACAGGTGCTTGCAGCAGAGCTTAAGGGTAAAAAAAACTACCTGCCTGGCGCCCGGAACTACATGTCCCGGGCATCAGGTGATATGAATTGAACATCCCTATTTTGGCTATTAATCTGGGAGGAGACACATTTTAAACTTGGGCAGCACAGTGGCTAAATAGTTAGCACTTCCGCCTGGCAGTACTGGGGTCGTTGGTTCGAATCCCAACCACGGCACCACCTGCCTGGAGTTTGCATGTTCTCCCTGTGCCTGCGTGGGTTTCCTCTGGGTTCTCTGGCTTCTTTCCACACTCCAAAGACACGCTGGTAGGTGAATTGGCTCCTGTCTAAATTGGCCCTAGTATGTATGAATGTAAGTTAGGGACCTTAGATTGTACACCCCTTGAGGATTAGGGACTGATGTGAATGTAAAATATATATGTAATGTGCTGCGTAAATTGATGGCGCTATATAAGTACTTGTAATAAATAAACAAAATAATAAACTCTTTAGAGTTAGAGGAAGCAATAGCAAGTACACAAGGTCTTCACACCTCTAGACTTGAACTTTCCCCACAAGAGTTTAGTGTCTCCTGGTGCCCCCAAAAGTGTGATTGAATCATATATATGACCATCTTCTATCTCTCTATTAAAACTCTTTATATGTTCTCGGTGTTTTAAAGTGATACCATGAAGTCTTTATTGTGGTTTCTGTTGTAGAGGTTTGGGAAACTGCCAAGTCTGTCTGTTTGGTATCTGCGATGTCTCAGGATGTGAAAAGCAGTGTATTCACTTATTGATAATAAAATATACTTCTTTAACAGAACAAGTATCTTAAAGAGTGTCAGCTGATAACACTGTGTGATATTGTGTAATATTGGAAGATAACTGAACTACCACTAATTGCCCCCCCCCTTCACAAATCAGTGTTAGCATATACTAATATCTACAGTATTATTCTGTTTCCTCTTATACCAAATTGTATTGTAACTGTAATGTCTACCTTTATTTTGTAAAGCACTGTGCAAACTGTTGGCACTATATAAATCCTATATAATACTTATTATTATTATTCACACAGATTAAGGGAGGCAAACAGGGATAGGTATCCCTAAGGTGCCTGTGGGCATGTACCTTTGGCAAGTGGGGTAAGGGGGCCATACCCAGGTGTATTATCAACATTTGTTTTTATTTTTTTCCTTTCTTTTTTTTTTTACACTATAAAAATATGCACATCTCACACCTGATGGGCTGCTTCCGCTTTATACACTGACCACAGGTGGTTGCTTGCTTGGCACTGCCCCCTTTATAGGACCCCTAGGGGAATGTAATTTTTGTTGTACAAAAAATGTTATTGGGTTTACAAGTTTTACAATAGAAAAAGGCATAAACTGCAAGCAAAAGTACAGGGAAATGGCACAAATAATGGGACACAAAGGCACACTGAATCAGTGGTTGCAAAGGCACACTGGCCCATATTAGCGAAGGTTAGAGGTAAAGTACAGTATCTAACAGTATGCATAAGAATCAGAGAAGATCAGTATGATACATCAGGTGATGAGGGTTACTCACCGCTGACAATAGCAAAAACACCATATGCAAAGAATCCAGAAAAAAGGAAAATAAAAGGGGGGGGGGAGAAACAGAAGACCTAAGAATAAGAAAAGTTACAGGGGGAGACTTGCCTGGGAAGAAGAGGGAATGTATTTTTTCAATGAATACAGAGTGTTCTCTGATTGTACATGGTGAATATAGTGGCATCACTACCCTCCTCTCCACCTTGTCCAATCAGCAAATGCATTGGGTTAATTGAAAAAAAAAGAAAAATAACCATGGCATTCTATGAGAGGTGGCATTGCTGAGAGCGTCTCCCTGTGGTCAGTGAGCAAGTCGAAGTCGCTCACATAGAACCCTAGCAGGACAGAGAAGATTGTAGCTATGAATGTAGTAGCACAGATTACTACAGTAATTGCGACCTTTCCCAGCAGGCAGTTAAATATAAGATATGCATATTTACATTGTGCCAAGATGGACCAATGTAAGCATGCCATAAATATCATTCCAGGAGTTCAGCTTTTAATTTTCATGCAACCATCTACTCTTCTTCTGCATGTTTCTAGCTGATAGACCATACAGTCTGATAGCAGTCAAACATATAAAGCAGACAGCATTTAATTAAGACTTTGTAATTTACATTCCTATTAAAATAGGTAGTATTCTTTTTGGAAAAAGCGGCAGCGTCTTTATGAAAAGGCCTCAATGGTCACAAATGCCTGAGGCAGCAGAATCTATAAATGCAGCCCTGAAGGCTGTACAAATGTATTAAAAATCAATCCATTAAAAAAAAACTTTCCTGTACCTCAAAGGCAAATAGATTTGTACACCCATCCTGTGGGACAATAGTTTGTTGGCTGGAAAATCCCAGCAGCCAATAAATATCTGTATTTCAGTAATGTCTGTAGATGTTTTTTTTTCATCCGTTTGTACACTTACAAAGGAAGTACTATTGCTATAGATAGTGTATATCCTTCTACAAGATAAAATGTTATGCACACAATGTTATCAGACATACTAATTGCCTTTCTGTGCTCCCAGGGAAACCTTGTGTGTTTTTAGAATATTTATTTTTATATATCTATATTATTATTATTTTTTTTTTTTTTGCCTGGGCACCCTGGTTGAGAAAGGCTGCCCTAAATAGCCCAGTGTTTTAAGGAAAAGCATTTTCTAATTTCTAACCTACACTCCAAGTTGTACTTTTTTCTACTTAATGCGGCGTTCCACCTGGAAAAAAAAATATTTTAAAATACAGTCAATTACCTGTCCCTTGGTCCAGCGGTGTCCTCACAACCGCTGGTTTCACTGGCCGTCTTCTGTCCCTGGCACATTCAGTGTGGGCACCCATCTGTCACAGTTTGCAGCTTCACAGCCGGGTGCCCACTGTGCATGCGTGAGAAGCGCTGCCCTTTCTGAATGGCCCCATAGTCTTCTGGGACCTGTCACATGTCCCAGAAGATTACGGAGAGGGAGGGTAGGAGGACAACTTCCGCTTTTGATTGCCTAGGCGATCGCAGCGGAAGTGAGAGCGGGTACCTGTTAAAATAATTTACCCACTCCCCAAAATTGCCAATCCTTAATGGGGAGCAGGGGACAAAGGAACTTCCCCTTCTGGGTGGAGCTCCACTTTAAGAAACCTGGCCCATAGTAATATATTATTAGATAAAGCTGAGTATATAGGCCCAAAAAGCCTGTACCTTCCATCTCTGTGAGTAAAAAAAACAAAAAACAAACCACATGCAGTGTATGGGCCCATGATAAATATGTGCATAAAAATATGTAGCGCATACCCCAGCCTGGTCCTGCTGATTAACCCAGGTTCTGATACCACTTTGGTGCAGAGCAGCCAGGTACATGGTATTTTCAGCCAAGTACACAGTATTCCCCTCAGTCTTTTACACAGTGAGTAGGCAGATAGTGTCTTTTTTGCGGTTTTTATTCTTTGTAGAGCTGCGATATGGATTAAGCTGAGTCTTGGGATACCAAGAAGACAAATTTAGTTGAGGACACTATCTTACAAACTTATAACTTCTGCAGAAAAGGCTTTCAATGTAGAAAATGTGAAGAATTCAGTGCAGGGGGGTCCCACATTGGAAACAACCCTGGCCAGCAGATCTGGAACAGTCTCTCTAATAAAAGAGTACTATAGCAACAGTCTCTCCCTGGGATTTCTCTCAGGCCTCTACTCACTGTGCCACTGCATACATGGATTCCTCCTTACAGTATCAGCCAACACTGTACCATGAGCCTCCTGGCCAAATCCTTCCTGCAGCTTGTAAATGGTCCTTCAGCTCTTCCCTGAGCCAGAACCACTCAAAATCTTCCTGCAGCTTCTCAAAGGCCTTGGAAGGTTTAACAGCACCTCCAGGCTGCGTCACTCTCCAGCAGGCAAAGGACCCTGCTGTTCCAGGCTCCAGAAGTTATATACACCTCTCAGTCCCCTGTTGGTCACTCTCCCGACCAGGGATTGGCTGAGACTATATACATGATCATCTCAGACTCTTCCTTCTCCATCTGCTATGTTCCAGTATATTCTGGAAAGACAGGGGGAGACAGGCAAGCCTTCAGCTACAAAACCCAGAACAGCCCAAATCAACCGAACCCAGTACCACAGAGTACAACAGAGCCCAAAATAACTACATTCACCTAAACCCTACCTTCCTAATAGCACCTAAGTAGAAGGGTGCTACAAATAAATAAAACGTGCCAAGTGTAGTAAACAAGGTTTTTTTGTTTTTTTAGCCCGCAGTTCACAAAAACAAAATGCCAAAAATGAACCAAAAAAACTAAACAGTGCACTCAAGGTGTATCAAAAGCCCCTCCCCTCCAAAGATGAAGGAGCCCTCTCTGACCCTCTGGGATACAAGACTCCTGACAGCGGCAGGGCACACTTAGGTCCACCTAGCCAAAAGGCCCTGAGGAGCCTGCTCTTCATGCTCAGCCAAATCCGCCCAACAAGTACTATGTGAGGGGCTCTCCCCAAGGCAAGGGAGACCCCCAAGGCAAGGGAGGAAGAAAACTAAGGGCCACCCATTATTGCCTTAGATTTTAGGGTACGCCTGAGGGCCCACCCCCTACAATCATAGTAAAAATAACACACATATAAGTGCATAATGATGTGACTGCAGTACACAAGGTTATTTTACATGATGGCGAGAAAAAGCATCCCAGTTTTTATACGACTGCTTCTAGTTGTGAGGAAACCTTAATGGCTGTCTGAGCTTCTTAAAGGGCCAATAGTAAATGTTGTTCGTTTTAGCTTTTGGGGTGTTCTAAAAGATTCCTTCCAGAGTATTGAATAAATTCTAGAAGGTGATTCAAAAAAGTACTTTTTTTCCCATTGCAATCGATAGAAGGGAATAAAGCATTCATTATTCACTTGAGTTCCGGAAGGTTTTACCCCCTATTTTAACTGGTTATTGCATGGTCATGCAACACTGTATCCAAATTAAATTTATATAATGTTTTTAAGCAAATAGAGCTTTCTTATGGTGGTATTTGATCACCGCTGGGTTTTTTTTATTATTAAATGAAAAAAAGACCAAAAATTAAGAAAAAAACCACAATATTTTTTACTTTCTGCTATAAAACATATCCAATAAAAACATTTTAAAAATCTAATTTCTTTATAAATTTAGGTCAAAATATATTCTGCCAAATGTCTTTGGTAAAAAAAAAAATCCCAATAAGTGTATATTGATTGGTTTATGTTAAATGTTATAGCGTCTACAAACTATGGTATATATATATATACTGAAATTTTTATTTATTTATTTAACTTGGAATGGTGGTGATCAGTGACTTAAAGTGGGACTGTCATAGCGCGGTGGCAATCTGACACTGGCGCTGGCTGAGAGGTACACTAACTGACTAACTGGCACTGACATTAACAATGACTAATACAGTGAACAGTGATAAAACTATACACTGCCACTGTACTAATGACACTGGCTGGGAAGGGGTTAACATCTAGGGGTGATCAAAGGGATAACTGTGTGCCTAACATGTGTTAATGTGTGTAATGTCTGCTGCTTTTAACTAAATATTTGTTTGTTCCTTTTCCCTCAAATCACACAAACAGGTCACTTCCTCTGTAGAGAGCCCATATTGTTTTGTCAACATAGGGCTTTGGGCTGTGATTGGACACAGGCGATCAGCAGGTCTCAGTCATGAATCATTGGCTGAAACCTGCTGAAAATGTCCTGCTGTGTCCAATCACAGCAGGAGTCGGACGGGTGGGGGGTTTTGGGCTGGAGGACTTTTGATTGGTCAGGAACATCACAAGGATGGTTCTGACCAATCAGATGCCATCTAGCCCAACTGTCATCGCCAGCGATTAGGTAGGCCAATGAGGAGGGAGTTGCAATAATCAAGGCGAGAGATAACCAGGGAGTGAATAAGTTGCTTAGTAGTTTCCAAGGTTAAGAACGGGCATATCTTGGATATGTTGCGGAGGTAAAGTCTACAAGATTTGGACAGTGATTGGATTTGGGGCTGAAAGGACAGATGGGAGTCTAGGATTGTCATAGGGAAGTGACATATCAGCATGGATGTCACTCCACTTCCTCAAACTCAATCTTTCTAAAACTGAGCTCATACCTTTCTCTCCAGCCCGTGCCCCCTCCCCTGAGACTTCTCCATCAAGATCAATAATACAACCATCAGTCCCTCCCCTCATGCCAGGGTACTAGGTGTAAACCTAGACTCCCATCTGTCCTTTCAGCCCCAAATCCAATCACTGTCCAAATCTTGTAGACTTCACCTTCGCAACATCTCCAAGATACTCCTGTTCCTAACCTTGGAAACCACTAAGCAACTTATTCACTACCTGGTTATCTCTCACCTTGACTATTGTAACTCCCTCCTCATTGGGCTACCTCATTGCAGGCTATCCCCTCTTCAGTCTATCATGAATGCTGCTGCCAGACTCATCCACCTGACCAGCTGTTCCATATCTGCCATCCCTCTCTGCCAATCCCTCCACTGGCTTCCCATTGCCCAACGGATAAAATTCAAAACATTAACAATAACATATAAAGCCATTTTTATCTCTGCCCCAAATTACATCACCAATCTTGTCTCCAAACCGTCCTCTCTGCTCCTCCCATGACCTCCTGCTCTTTAGCTACCTTATCTCCTCCTCCCATGCTCATCTCCAGGACTTCTCCAGAACCTCCCACATCTCTGGAACTCTCTACCCCAATCTATCCGACTATCGCCTACTCTGACTACTTTTAGGCGATCTCTGAAAACCTATCTCTTCAGGGAAGCCTATCCTGCCCTCAGCTGATAACAGAATCTTCTATTCCTCCTACCAGTCCATCCCCCACAGTTACTACCTTTTGTACCACTAGCAACTCCCTCTTAGATTGTAAGCTCCAAGGAGCAGGGCCCTTCTAACCCTCTTGATATTGAACTGTATTGTTGCTGTATTGTCGCCCTTTTTATTGTAAAGTGCTGAGCAAACTGTTGGCACTATATAAATTCTGTATAATAATAACAATAATTAGAAATTCTATCCATCCAGCTTTAGTGCAAGGACTGAGACCCCTTAACACCTAGGGCAGAAATGCTGTAGCGCACCCTTCTTAATTTTGTCCAGTTTAGGCCAAAGCATCAGTGGTTCTTGCACATTTAAGCTGTCTATAGATCACTTAACAGAAAGCAGAAATGTTCTTTATTTTAAGCATTGCTTGAGATATTTGGGCTGATGTTCTACTGCAAAAGACAAGTAGGTGGGACACTCATTATCACACAAGGTCCCTCACTTTGTTTAGAGTAGTGAAGGGACATTTTGTGAACTACTGTCATCTTTGGGGCAAAGATTGCAGCAAATTCCGATGTTTCTTTGAGTCATCGAAGTAAAGGAAAGATCTACTTGGTCTACATTCACTGGGGCAGCTCTACACATCTGTTGCTACCCTAAACCAATCATACATGAGTTGAAAACCAAACTTTCTGACGATCAAAAAATGGAAATAGCTCATATGACTGTGACATCATTTGTTTAATTTCTCTAAAAATAAAAACCCAGCATGTTGGATCAGGCACTTTTGATTGCAGTTAGCACACTAATAATGAGAAAAATCAACGATATGATGATCAACGCAAATTTTGTTTTGTTTTCGACTCATCTATGGCTGGCTTTACACTCAGCTAGCTACAGCTGCAAGAAAAAGTATGTGAACCCCTTGGGATTACGTGGAGTTTTGCATGAATTGGGCATAAAATGTGCTCTGAATGTCATCTAAGTCACAACAATAGAAGAACACAGTCTGCTGAACATAATACTACACAAACATTAGATGTTGCCATGGTTTAATTGCACATAACATGTAAACATTCACAATGCAGGGAGGAAAAAGTATGTGAACCTTTGGCCTTAATAACTGGTTGACCCTCCTTTGGCAGCAATAACCTCAACCAAACGTTTCCTGTAGTTGCAGATCAGACCTGCACAACGATCTGGAGTAATTTTGGACCACTCCTCTTCACAAACTGTTTCAGTGTAGCAATATTCTTGGGATGTCTGGTGTCGCTCTCTTATTTCAATCGGGTTGAGGTCAGGACTCTGACTGGGCCACTCCAGAAGGCGTATTCTGTGCTGTTGCAGCCATTGTTTTGTTGAATTACTTGTATGCTTTGGGTCATTGTCCTGTTGCATCACCCATCCTCTGCGGAGCTTCAGTTGGCGGACAGATGGTCGTACGTTTTCCTGCAAAATGTCTTGATAAACTCTGGAATTCATTTTCCCATCAATGACAACAATCCGTCCAGGCCCTGAGGCAGCAAAGTAGCCCCAAACCATGATGCTCCCTCCACCATGTTTTACAGTGGGGATGAGGTTTTGATGTTGGTGTGCTGTGCCTTTTTTTCTCCACATTTGGTGTTGTGTGTTCTTCCCAAACAACTCAATCTTGGTTTCATCTGTCCACAGTATATTTTGCCAGTAGTGCTGTGGAACATCCAGGTGCTCTTTTGCAAACTTCAAACGTGCTGCAATATTCTTTTTGGACAGCAATGGCTTCCTCCGTGGTGTCCTCCCATGTACTCCATTCTTGTTTAATGTTTTCCTTATTGTAGATGTGTCAACAAAAATGTTAGCATGTGCCAGAGATTTCTGTAGGTCTTTAGCTGACACTCTGAGATTCTTCTTTACCTCATGCAGCATTCTGCGCTGTGCTCTTGCAGTCATTTTTACAGCACGACCGCGCCTAGGGAGAGTAGCAACAGTGCTAAACTTTCTCCATTTGTAGACAATCTGTTTTACCGTGGACACATGAACATCAAGGCTTTTGGAGATACTTTTGTAACCCTTTCCAGCTTCATGCAAGTCAACAGTTCTTGATCGTAGGTCTTCTGAGAGCTCTTTTCTGCGAGGCATGGTTCACATCAGACAGTGCTTCTTGAAACCAGTAAACCCAAAACAGGTGTGTGTTTTTTAAGGGCAGGACAGCTGTCAGCAACACATCCAATATCATCACACTGATTGGAGTCAAGGTTGGCTCACTCCTGGCTCCAATTAGCTCTGGGAGAAGTCATTAAGCTAGGGCCTCACATACTTTTTCCTCCCTGCACTGTGAATGTTTACATGTTATGTGCAATTATACCATGGCAACATCTAATGTTTGTGTAGTATTATGTTCAGCAGACTGTGTTCTATTGTTGTGACTTAGATGACGTTCAGAGCACATTTTATGCCCAATTCATGCAAAACTCCACATTATCCCAAGGGGTTCACATACTTTTTCTTGCAACTGTAATTCAGTGGCCAACTAAGGCGCCAAATATATTCTGAAGCTCTTTGTTCAATATAGCATTTCAACAGCTATTGCTGTAACTTAGAATACATTTCTTTACATTCAAGAGATCCAAACATTTCTGAACATATCAGTTTTCCATAATTGTTTTTGTCTCGATGCACACAGTGAAAAAAAAATGTGACTGCTGTCTTCTGTAGACGTCCATGCCTTTTTATGTTGCTGAGCTCACCAGTGCGTTCTTCTTTCCTCAGAATGTACCAAACTGTTGATTTGGCCACTCCTAGTGTTGCTGCTATCTCTGATGGATTTGTTTAGTTTTTGAAGCCTTACAATGGCCTGTCTCACTTGCATTGACAGCTCCTTTGAACACATGATGTAGGTTCACAGCAATAAATTCCAAATGCAAATACCACACATAGAATCAACTCCAGACCTTTTACCTGCTTAATTGATGAAGAAATAACGAAGGAGTAGCCCACACCTGGCCATGAAACTGCTTTTGATTCAATTGTCCAATTACTTTTGGTCCCATGAAAAAAGGGGTGATGGCTAATCTTAAGAGCTGTAATTCCTAACCCATTCCTCCAATTCGGATGTAAATACCCACAAATTAAACCTGAGAGTGTGCACTTTCAGCCCATATCCATTATATAACTATAGCTTGAATATGTTTCGGTAAATACCTGAAAAAAACTAAAATTGTGCCTGTGTCCAAATATATATGGACCTAACTGTATATCTTTGAGCGCCCTGCACCTTGTGCTGAAAATGCATCAGGGGGTCTCTACACATTGCAGAAACCAATATGAGTGTGCCTGTTTATGGACTGATTCATTCCAAAAATCATTTGTTGGTCAGATCCTGACTTCCATTTACTACTGTAGCTCATAGATGTAAAATGTAAGCATTTGAAATGATACAGCATGATATGAATAAATCTGCAAGCCACACTTTTACACACAAAACAACAAGGAATACAAGTGTGATATCTTTGTATGTATTTAGCCTGAAGGAGTAAAGCCGGCCATAGATGGATTGAATCTTGGCCGGTTAAGCAGGGACTGGCTGAGTTTCTATCCATCTATGGGCAAGCTGGTTGTACTGAAGTCGATCCATCGATCGACTTCAGTACAACCAGTTTGTTGGATTATTTCCATGCAGTCAGCACCCGACGACACCTAGTCCTGCCAAGTGCTTTGTGGATTTAACAGAAATGTTAATGCAGCCTGTCTGTTATTGAAACCCTCCCACTGCGAGCAGCATTGTTTGGGAGCAGGAGCATGCCAGACACTAATAAAGGAGGAACTGAACTAGTCAGAGAAAGTAAAAGAAACATTTTGGGGCTTGTACATCTTATAGTAATTGGATTTGGTAATCATTTTGAATTGCCATATAGGAGCCTATAGTTATACTTTAATAACTTAAAGCAGTATTAAATTCAAAAACAAAAATGTATTAAATTGCAGCTCACCAATTCTTCGATGTGGTGGCTGCATTAGTTTTCTTTTTAGGCTTTTTCCCCCTATTTTCACCTGTCGGTCCTGCCAGTTTGTTATTTTTCAACTTCCTTTAACTGACCAAGCTGTCTAGCAAAAGTAGCAGTTATAGGGTTGAGACAAAATATTTTAACACTGACAAGGGTGCTTACAATGGTGAGCTTCAATTCATTTTTGTAAAACCATGATCCCAAAGGGAAAAAACAGTTTGCTGTAATTGTCTATAAAGTGTTAGCTGGAGTTCAGCTTCAATTTGTTATTCATGTCCATCTAAATCTGTTAATCTAACACTACCCTCTCCCCAAAATAACAATTCTGCTGCCCGAAGGTGTTTCTATTATAGAGGAAGTCTTATAAATAAGTAAGTGCACGCCTTGGAAATGGCAAGCAATCAAATAAAGGTAAAATAAACATAAAGTTAATCCTAGTTTTCATTCCTAAGTAAAGTCATACTATTCTCTGCTAATTATGTAACCTCACCAGATAGTCTTGTGACTAATCCCTATAGTTCATATTTCTATACCTTTTCATTGTAGCCTCTGGTTTACCTAAAGGGTCAAGCTATCACCAGACAATGTAAAAAGAAAAAACAATAAACGTTACAATAAATAATAAATGTCTTGGTGGTGGCCATTACCTGTAGCCCTTGACATTCATTTAGGGATCAAGATCAACAAATCTCAATAATTCCTACTATTCAAATTTAGTGATTTTCTGTAAAGTAATGGATGTTTTTGTAAAAGCAGCATTTATTCTGTTTATGAGTACATATTATCCTTTTTGTGTACCTACAGAGGTAAAAGAGACCCGGCGTCCATTGGCTCATGAGTGCCTTGGGGAAGCACTAAGACTCCTTCGCCAAGTAATCAACAAATATCCTCTGCTCAACACTGTAGAGACTCTGACTGCAGCTGGGACCCTCATCTCCAAAGTTAAAGGTCAGAATTGTTCTATATAATTTCAAGACTCCATTAAATATTTAGTGATATAACTGTTTTGGTACGTTTTTAATTATCTTATATATGTTATCATGTCTCATTTGTTACTTCTTTGCATTATATAACACAGGTTTCCACTATGAAGCAAGCATTGAAAATGAGAAGCGTGACTTCGAGAAGGCATTGGAGAGCATGGCTGTGTGTTTTAGCAGCACGTGAGTTGTAGGGTTGTTGCAAGGGGTACAGGGAATAAATATTCTTGGAAATTCAGTAGTGAAGATTGATAACTATTGGCACTGTTTGTGCTTCTCTTATGCCTTTTCCAGAATCTCAGAATTCCTTATGGGAGAAGTGGACAGTAGCACCTTATTATCTTTACCACCCGGGGATCAGAGCCAGGTAAGACATGGTTGTAGTTCTGTCATATCATATTTAGTATTATCTATGCAATTTTCCTTGAATTATTTTCTAGCTTTTATAATTCTAGGCCAGTATTTGATTTTTGATTTTTTTACCTCAAAACAGTCCATGGAGAGCTTATATGGTAGTCTTTCTGGAGCCGAGAGTACACTGGCCAGTGCAGAATATGTGGATGCAGGTGAACAAAGCTATAACACACATGAATACAGTGAAGCTGAAAGTTCCATTGAGAACATCTGTGCAATGATATATTGATGTTGTATGATCACAGGAAACCCTTTGGGTGACGATGTGGACATTATTCTACAGAAAAGTGAAGGAGGTGTACGAGCAGCTTTTTTTTATGCAAAAAAACTTGCAAAATACATGAAAGATCTGACCAGTTATATCGAGAAGAGGACATTGCTGGGTAGGTTGGAGGGAAGGGAATGCTTTTATAATAAATAGTATTTTTCTTTATGTCTTATTCTAGAAATAGACCACCTTCATACATTTTACATTTATATCAAATGAAACAGTGTTAATGTCTGCAAATCACATTATATTAGTTTGTACACTCTTGCCTACATCTCCTCATTTCCTTTATTTTCACACAGTGTTTGTGTGTTACATGGTGTGTCATTACAAGACTGACTTTATTGTGTTCCCATTTCCTACAGAGATGGAATATGCTAAGGGACTTCAGAAACTGGTCAACACCACCAAAGGTGTCATAACACAAGAGGTATGAGGATAATGGTGATAAGAAATACTGAAATAATTAGGTTTATGGGCGCATCACTACATACACAAAATACGTAGCAGACATGTCAAATTGTTTCCCCAGCAAGGGACAAAATCATTTTTTTGGTGGCTGAATATTCACCTATGATGTATTTCAACAGTGTATGATGTGTCCAAATAAGCTGGATGCTGAACAATGTACACTATATTGCCAAAAGTATTGGGATGCCTGCCACTACATGCACATAAACGATAATGGCATCCCAGTCTTAGTCCGTAGGGTTCAATATTGAGTTGGCCCACCCTTTGCAGCTATAACAGCTTAAACCCTTCTGGGAAGGCTGTCCACAAGGTTTAGGAGTGTGTCTGTGGGAATGTTTGACCATTCTTTCAGAAGCGCATTGGTTAGATCAGGCACTGATGTTGGACGTGAAGGCCTGGCTCACAGATCACGTAGAAATTACCTTGCCAACATCCATGGTCAGCAGAGGGTTCACAGCACCATGTAGAACAGCTACCACCATGGATATCCGTAGCTCATACTGAGAATGCCTGTTGCAGTTTTGGGGTTTCATCAAATGGCATCCTGTTTAGGAGTGTGTCTGTGGGAATGTTTGACTATTCTTTCAGAAATGCATTGGTTAGATCAGGCACTGATGTTGGACGAGAAGGCCTGGCTCACAGTCTCTTCTCTAATTCATCCCAAAGGTGTCCTATTGGGTTGTGGCCAGGCCAGTCAAGTTCCTCCACCCCAAACTCACTCATCCATTTCTTTATGGACCTTGCTTTGTGCACTGGTGCGCAGTCATCTTGGAACAGGAAGGGGCCATCCCAAAACTGTTCCCTCAAAGTTGGGAGCATGAAATTGTCCAAAATATCTTGGTATGCTGACGCCTTAAGAGTTCCCTTCACTAGAACTAAGGGCCAAGCCTAGCCCCTGAAAAACAACTGCACACCATAATCCCCCCTCCACCAAAACTTTATACTTGGCACAATGCAATAAGGCAAGTACCTTTCTCCTGGCAACTGCCAAACCCAGACATATCCATCAGCTTCCCAGACAGAGAAGCATGATTTATTACTAGAGAGAACATGTTTCCACTTCTCTAGAGTACAGTGGCGGTGTGCTTTACACCACTGCATCCAACGCTTTGCATTGTACTTGGTGGTGTAAGGCTTGAATGCAGCTGCACGACCATGGAAATCCATTCCATTAAGCTATCTACACACTGTTGTTGTGCTAATTTAAAGGCCACACGAAGTTCGGAGGTCTTTAGCTATTGACTCTGTTGTCAGTTGGCAACTTCTGCACACTCTGCACTTCAGCATGAACTGACTGTCAAGGTCCTACCTTTCTTCAGAGCTTGTGCATCTCCATGAGCTGGCATCCATCTTGGTTTTCTGCAAAGCATGGTGGGAACCTTTATGCCTTCAGGCTTCTGCGGCTCCTCCTCAGAAGGGTGTGGTTGAGCACATTTAAACCTGCTGTCTGCAAGTGTGCTCTGCACTTGTATGTTTCTTGTATATTTCTTGTATGTGTCCTGTATGTTGCCCTGTTGCAAGCTCTTGTGTTGTTTCCTTTGCTCTCCTGGTAACCGGCTCGGCTTGGACAAGACTACTCTCTGCGTTAACCCTTTACCTGACCTCCCGTTGCTGAACCCGGCCCGTGACCTGAGTATTCTTTGCCTACCGTCTAGTACTGTCTGCTCCGTTGTTATTGACCCGGCTTGTCTGACTACTCTACTCGTGTTCCCATCTAGCTCCCACCAGCTGTACGCCATTGGCGGCAGTCGTTATCGCAGCTGGGGTCACTCGGGGGCCGCGACCTGGTCTCAGGCTGCGTCAAGTCCATCCCCACCATCAGGGGCCCTGGTGAAGGGTAGCCTGGGGCTTAGACTCCGCGCCCTGAGGGACTCTGGTCTGTGGGTAGTGGCTGTCGTCAGTCGCAGCGTGACCGTACCATAGGCCTGCCTGCCCATTCCAGCGTTCCTGCCCTGACACTGACCCCGCTCTGTAATTTTACATGGCCTACCACTTTGAGGTTGAGTTGTTGTTGTTCCCAGTTGCTTCCACTTTGCTATAATACCACTAAAAGTTGACCGTGGAATATTTCGTAGCAAGGAAGTTTCACGGGTGGACTTATTGCACAGGTGGCAAACTATCAAGGTTCCACGCTTGAATTTACTGAGCTCCTGAGAGCGACCCATTCTTTCACAAATGTTTGTAGAAGCAGTCTGCATGCCTAGGTGCCTGATTTGATACACTTGTGGCCATGGAAGTGATTGGAACACCTGAATGTACTGATTTGGAGGGGTGTCCCAATACTTTTGGCAATATAGTGTACTTTGGAGAGCTGTCTATGCTTGTTGGGAATTTTGCAAAGACACATAAGACATTATTCGCATAGATACAAAATGAAAGCACAGAGCGCACTGGCCTTGTGAAGTATATAATGTTAATAAAAAGTAACAATACTCGCAAGCATATGAAATCAGATCAGATAAAAATTACCTTGCCAACACCCATGGTCAGGAGAGGGTTCACAACACCATGTAGAACAGCTACCACCATGGATATCTGTAGCTCATGCTGAGAATGGCTGATGCAGTTTTGGGGTTTCATCAAATGGCATCCTGTTTCATCAAATGGCATTCATATAGGTACTTTTCCTTTAGGATATTGGGTACACCCATTCTTATTGCCAGTAAATATTGATAAGGACTAGTATAGTAGGGCTGAACAGTGGATCCGGTGTGAGTGAAATTTTGTGTGAAACTTCATTCATATCTTCACAGGCACCTGTTGTAGTTAATGTTCATGCACTGTATGATATAACATGTGAACACATACTGTATATTTGACACATCTAGATATAAAAGACAGATCTCTGAAATCTCTCAATTGAAAAATCTAAAGAGTTGGCAGAAATTTGTCCTGCCACATACCTTACATTTTTTTTTGGTCATAGATCAGTTTTTTGTTATAAAGGAGTATTTTATTAATCACTGCTTTCTATTGTTCTAAGGTAAAAACCTCAGCTTGAATCCACACCTTATCCACCTGGTCTTGGCAATAAATCATACCCTATGCAAGGATGTGTACAGATTTAATTCTAAACACTCAGAACCAACAGGCATAGCCAAGGGTCTAGTTGTATCGGGGGAACCACGTGACATAATGTGGTTATCCAGAGCAGATGGAAAAAGGAGCCAGGGACCCATTGACACTAAATGGGGTCTCATTTTAGTCAGTAAAGATAACAAAAATGTTATGGAAAATAAGCCTATGATACTTTGCTTAATGACCTATAGGCCATTAGGTCCATAATGTTTAGAATTCTTATTGCAAAGTCAACATGTTAATTCTTACTGTGATATCTATTTAGTTTATCTTGCTCTCTCATTTAAATCCTTTAATTTATTTCATTCTTAGCCATGTATGCCTTTCCAGTCCATCTATTCGGTAGCTTTGGAGCAAGACCAAGACCATGCACATGGAGTCCTCCACACATCTTTAACACTTCAACAGCAAACATATCTGCAGGTATGAGATCAAACTATTAACTGCATTATTTTATAAATGTGTGTTAATGTAAGGCTCATTAATAAATAACAGCACCACTGCATGACAATATTACTTTTCTATTTGTAATGAATATGTTTCATTCTTTCTGAAGCCAGTGAATATGAGACGTTTAGAACATGAGAAACGCCGAAAAGAGTTGAAGGAGCAATGGCAGCGAGCGGAGCGTAAACTGGTAAGATTTAAAACTGCACGTTTTTTCTCTAATTAACCCCAAAGCTATGTTAATTTTCATTACATTATTCATCTCCAGCTAATGCACATGTGCTCTACCACTGCAGGGTCTGTATTGCCCCCAGCACCTGCATCAACCATCTCATGTCTCATTTATGTGTTCCTCCTAAACTATAAGCTTATAAATAGTCAGATATCATATTGCTAGTGTTTAGAAAGCCATAGACCCCTATGGTATACACAATCGTATTCTTGGAACAGAGAAATCCATGGACATTTCTAAAAGTGTAAGGGTTCATACACACTGAGCTTAAAAAAAGCTGCTTCTGCAGGATCTTTGCGTTTTGCCTGTAGAAGCAGCTTAATGTTATCCTATGTGTCCATGTACTTTAGGACATTTAGAGGCAAATTTTTAGGTCAGCGCTTAGAGGCAGAAAAAAACCCTTCTGGATTGTGTTTTTGAGATTTTTATCTTGCCAGCAAAAAAAAAAAACACTAAATACTCCTAAACACGTGTACAAAAATGCTTTATATGAGCATTTTTTTCTGCCAAGGGAACTGGAATTTCTAAGCCCAGTGTGCATGAACCCTAAATGGATAGTGGTTCCTACAAACAATAATAGCACAAGCAGGCATGTTTACTTCACGTGGCTGTTTATGTTTGTATTTAGAGAGGGAAAAGCTTTGTAGGCACTGGTTGTCTTGGGGTAAAATAATAGTGATTAGCCCTGAAAATCCATCGTGGATGAAGGATTGTTTCTCCAAGCAGGTCTTAGCCTAAGGCAGTCTACAGATACAGTGCCTTGAAAGAGTATTCATACCCCTTGAAATTTTCCACATTTTGTCATGTCACAACCAAAAATGTAAATATATTTTATTGGGATTTCATGTGATAGACCTACACAAAGTGGCACATAATTGTGAAGTGGAAGGAAAATGATAAATGGTTTTCAAAATTTTTTACAAATATCTAAAAAGTGTGGTGTGCATTTGTATTCATCTCCCTTTACTCTGATATCCCTAACTAAAATCTAGTGGAACCAACTGCCTTCAGAAGTAATCTAAATAGTAAATGATGTCCACCTGTGTGTAATTTAATCTAAGTATAAATTCATCTGTTCTGTGAAGCCCTTAGAGGTTTGTTAGAGAACATTAGTGAACAAACAGCATCATGAAGGCCAAGGAACACACCAGACAGGCCAGGGATACAGTTGTGGAGACGTTTAAAGCAGGTTAGGTTATAAAAAAATTAACACAAGCTTTGAACATCTTATGGAGCACTGTTCAATCCATCATCTGAAATTAAAGTATGGCAAAACTGAAAACCTACCAAGACATGGCCGTCCACCTAAACTGACAGGCTGGGCAAGGAGAGCATTAATCAGAGAAGCAACCAGGGGGCCCATGGTAACTCTGGAGGAGCTGCAGAGAGCCACAACGCACGTGGGGGAATCTGTTCACAGGAAAACTATTAGTCATGCACTCCACAAACCTGGCCTTTAGTTGAAAGAAAGCCATAAGAAGTCCCGTTTGCAGTTTGCGAGAAGCCATGTGGGGGACACAGCAAACATGTGGAAGAAGGTGCTGGATGAGACCAAAACTGAACCTTTTGGCCTAAAAGCAAAATGCTATGTGTGGCAGAAAACTAACACTGCACATCTCCCTGAACACACCATCCCCACCATGAAACATGGTGGTGGCAGCATCATGTTGTGAGGGTGCTTTTCTTCAGCAGGGACAGGGAAGCTGGTCAGAGTTGATGAGAAGATGGATGGAGCTAAATACAGGGCAGTCTTAGAAGAAAACCTGTTAGAGTCTGCAAAAGACTTGAGATTGAGGTGGAGGTTTACCTTCCAGCAGGACAACGACCCTAAACATACAGCCAGATCTACAATGGAATGGTTTAGATTATTATTATTATTATACAGTATTTATAAAGCGCCAATAGTTCGCTCAGCGCTGTACATTACAAAGGGGGACAGAACAATACCAATACAATGCAAAACATGAGGGAATTGAGGGCCCTGCTCTTTCAATATTACAGCATATTCAGGTGTTAGAATGGCCCAGTCAAAGTTCAGACCTAAATCCAATTAAGAATCTGTGGCAAGACGCTCTCCATCCATGTGCAAAGCTGGTAGAGACATACCCAAAAAGTCTTGCAGCTGTAATTACAGCAAACGGTGGTTCTACAAAGTATTGACTCAGGGGGCTGAATACAAATTTACTCCACACTTTCCAGATATTTATTTGTAAAAAAGTTTGGAAACCATTTATCATTTTCCTTCCACTTCACAATTATGTCCCACTTTGTGTTGGTCTATCACATAAAATCCCAATAAGGCTCCATGCACACTGGGCATTTTAATAACGCTGGTAATGTTAGCTGTGTAAAGTCACGTTAAAAACGTGAGTTTTTCAGCGTTTTTACATTAGCGTTTAATGGCATTTTGACGTGTTTTTCCGCATTTGCGGTTTTTAGCTTTTTTTTTGCTAAAAAACAGTCCAAAAACGCTGGTTTGCCATGTTTTGCCACATTTTTCAGCTTTAGAGCGTTTTTACAGCTAAAAAACTCATCTAGAAACCCACTAGTCCTGGGTTTTTTTTCCAGCCAAAAAACGCTGATTACAGTCTATGTGTGCATGGACACATAGGATAACATGCTGGGGAGTTTATTGGCTGTAGAAAAAAACACCAAGAGCCAAAAACAGCAGCTGTAAAAAAGTCCAGTGTGCAGTCCAGTGAGGACTTAAATACAATTACGTTTTTGGTTGTAAAATGACAAAATATGGAAAATGTCAAGGGGTATGAATACTTTTTCAAAGCACTGTATATGGGCATTCCCCTTTTTGACTGTAAACAGCTGGATCAGCCAAAAGTTCTCTTGGAAAAGAGAACATTCTCTTAGTAAACATAGAGCCAAATTACCACTGCATCTACTAAAATCCCTTTCCATATAGTGCATTAAACTGATATGACTAATTCTTTTATATAACTTCATATTCTTACCTTTTTTGTCAGATGGAGGCAGAAGTAAACCTTAGAAAAGCGAAGCAGATATATATGCAACGTAGTGAAGAGCATGAAAAAGCACAGTATTATGCAGCACGTGCTGAAGAGGAGCAGAGTCACAGCGGTGCCAAATCAGTTGACAAAAAAAGGAGAGCCGAGGAAGAAGCTAAAAACAGAGTAAGACTGGTGAAAAGGTGGGAAAAACAAATGTAGAGCATTATCTGGAATACATCTCATAACTTGCAGAGCTGGGCTAATGTATGTACATACCCAAATATATTTTATGATAATGACATGGTCACTCATTACACATCATTTTCTTATCATTCATTGTGGGGCAAAGTTTCGGGAAGGAAAAATTCACAACGTTCCCCTTCTGTGCACTATCCCTTTATAGGAAAAGTGAAACCCCTTTAATGGGAGACAAATAAAAGATTGGAGGCATCATTCCTCTCACTGACACCAATGATGGGGAACTTTTCCTTTTACTGACACCAACAAAGGGGCACTTTTTCTTCCACTGACACCAACAATGGTGTACTATTCCTCCCATCATTACCAATGATGGGGCACTATTCCTCCACCAACTGACCACAGGCGATATGTAATTTTTCTACCCCCACGGACCACCAAGTCTGAGGCATTGTTTGCTCCCAATGGCACTGGGGCATTTTCTAGCCCCAATGGCCACAGTCTTCCCCCCTAAAGTCTGAAGGACAGTAAACTAGCCATTTGTTTAGCAAATTTAGAGACTTCTGGTCTAGCTGCTGATTCAGAGCTAGCTATAAATTTACTGTATATTGCTGGCTCCCTCTGCAGTGTCATTCTAGATACAATCTTATCTTCTGCACATTTCTTTTGTTACAGGCAGAGGAAGCAATGGCCACTTACCGCACATGCATTGCAGATGCCAAGACACAGAAGCAGGAGCTGGAAGATGTGAAAGTGAATGTTCTTCGTCATCTACAAGAGCTTATCAAACAGACAGACCAGATCCTACGTTCGGTACAAGAAAGAAGTTTTTACTCATATGCTGCTCTTTCTATCTCTAATGTTACTAGCTGTTTCACTTATCTTCAAATTGTCTTCCGCACACTTTTCTCTTTGTTTCTAATTAAATATTCTCCTTCTATTTTCAGCATTTGTATCTAGTTTGTTTTGCTCCTATCCATCTTTCCACACTCTGTGACTTCTTTGTTTCTCTCTAGGCCACCATATCCTACTATCAAAGCATGCACAAGGAGACAGCACCCCTGCCTGTTGGATTCCAAACGCTGTGTGAAAGCAGTAAGCTATATGACCTGGGACAACAATATGCATCATATGTCCGACAGCTTGGAGCTGATGTGGAGAGAGAAACATCCTATGACTTCCAGCCATACACGCCACAGATAACATTGTATGAATTGCTTAATTCTTTATTCGTTTGCAGAATAGTCTTCCAGTAAAGTCCTCAATATCAAAAAAAGGAAAAAGAAAATTAGCTGAAAAAAGTCTCAACCTATATATAGATGTCTGGATAGATCTTTTCAGTTGGTTTTCAACAATGGTTAAATCCATATAAATATCTAAAAAAGCCAAAAGTGTGTGCCAATACACACTCCTTCCATGCCGCATTGCGACTCTGGATGCTGCATCTCCACAACCCATCTAGAGCATTGTTAGCACCCCCCATCATCTAACAATAAAAAAATGTTTTATTCAAGTGATCACTCTTTATGCTTGGGTCCCTCCCTTTGATACATTTCAATCAGAAACAAACTTGAACATAGAATTATTTATAAGAAATAATACAAAAATAAAAAGTACATCCAAAGAAAATGAATCAAGTTAAAACACAAAACAATTTCACACAAAAGTATCCATGCCAAATAAATGAGTATACAAATACATTAAAAATGTTTGAAAGACTAATTAAGTCTTTGGATGGAGCCTCTTCATCATTCATAGTGAGTAAAAAAGTAAACGTTTTCTTGGTCCACCAGACCTAATTCATCAGTAAAAGCAGATGTATTGTACAACTAAATGTTTTTATAGTCACACTATGGTTTTAAAAATTGAGAAGCAATTTAAAAATAAAAAGGCATTACACACAAGATCCTATTATGTACTTGGTCTAGTAGACCGAGATGATGTTTACTATTTTTATTCACCTTAATTGGAGAAAGAGCTCTGCTCAGGGACTTAGCCTTTTAAAGATTTTTAATATATCTGTTTACTCATTTATTTTGCTTTATTTTATGGATTTGGTATGAAATTATATTAAATAATATTTGCTTAATTTTCTTTGGGCTAGCGTCACATCTATGCATTCTTTGCGTGCTACGTTTGCAGGTGCAGAAAATGCTGGCAAAAGGTCCCTGCACCTTAATAAAATTGAAGCCGCTTCTGCACCATGAGGTTGGTGAAAAATATCACCATTGGGGTGAAATTAAGAATTAATGGTACCCCCGCACATCTGATAAAGAGCAGCTTATTTTCCCTGTAGGCGCTTGAAAACATGTACGATTTACACGCATTCTCGCACCTGCATAAGTGTGAACCTAGCCTAAATAGTCTTTTGATGATTGATTCTAATTTGGCTTCCAGTTTATCTGGATATACCCTTTGTTGGATACCACTGAACAGATCAATTTTAGACTTATCTATAAAAGTGAATCTTTAGGCTTAATTTGGACGGCTCGGACATCCATCCTGAGTGCAGTCTCTCTTTGATATCGTACCTGCATCTACCCCAGGCTGCATATGGGCAGCCTATAGAAGTGGATGCAGACACAGCGACTGCACAGACACAGCTGCAGGTCAAAATTTAATGTGCGGGATTAAGCGGGTGCACAGATCCGAGCAACATGCTGTCTACATTTGAATCTGCGCTCCTGTTTGTGCCCGTATGTCTGTGCAGCCACTGCGTATGCACCCACCTCTATAAACTGCCTGCACACAGCCTGGAGTGAATGCAGAAGCAATAACAAAGGGAGCCAGGTGTCAGCTACCACCTGAATGAAGCCTTACTTGTTATTGGTTTTCTTTCTTTTTGTTATTTATGTTTTAATGAAAGGGCTGCCTAAGTTTGTTGGTTTTTAAGATAAAGGAATTTAATTGTAAATCTCAGTTCCAATAAGAATTTTTTTTCTAGGTCCCCATATATTCGGAGTCGAAAATCAAGTCTATCGTCCCAGGAATTTCCTCCTACAGAAAATAAGGAGCCTACAGCGGAGGAGAAAGTTGTGGAGAGAAGAGGTAAGAAATGAAGAGACAAGAACACACAGTAGGATTGTATGTAAAAGAAAATTGTTAACCTTTTTTTAGTGCTTGGTAGGGACATCAATGTAAACTTTGTTTATCTAAAGGTATCCATATACAAGAAATAGGTGTTACAAAATCGAGTGACTATCATCAATTCCTTAAGGAGAAAAGAAGATGATCATTCTCAAGGGAGCAGATGAATGGACAGGCTGGACATTTCTTCCTGGTCCTTACTGTTACCACTGAGTTATGATGTTGGCCTTCTTCTTTCTTCATAGATATAAGGTATAAAGAGTAATGTCTCTGGGTAGCTTTGAAGAGAGGCAGTAGTGTTTTACAAGTTGCAGTGTGGCATTCCTCCAATCCACAGCGGATTCCCAGAGTTCCCAGGTTTGAGGAATTAGCTGCTTTCTACATGGATGATTCATGGCTTTCTCACAATATATGTTCTAATGTAGCCCAGTCTGCTCTGTGTTGTGCAGTTTATATTTTGTAAGATTCAGATATTTTGTTGACATTGTAGGTCTGGATTATAGATTACTAAAACACGTTTACTAATATCCCGCTATTACCACCTATCCATAGCTATTATCCTGCTTTTCACCACCCATCCATCAAATCCATCAACCTGCCATCTGATATTCTCATTGTTTCTATTTTATGTTCTTGCAGAACACAGGAAGCATCAGATTAGCCAAAGTAGGTTGTTCTACTTGTAATTGTTTGTTAATGGCCAATGGTAACAACTGTCAGGTTTTTGTTGCTGCTTGTGATTCCACTGGGGAGGATTTTCTTTACTATTTATCCTTGCAACATCACAATAATATATGAGGGAATGGGATCAATGGGACAGGAAGGCACAGACAGCAATAAAAACCCCATAAACATTCTAGCCTTCCCATATAAGATTTCCTCTCACTACTTGTTCATAGTGACAGAAAGTGATGCAAAATCTCCACAACTCAGATAGCAATAAAAACTTGACTAAAGTTGTTCATCATCCTTGCTTTAAAAATGTTTTATCTATGTGGTGGCATGTCCTGAAACCAATTAAGCAGATACATATCAAGCACTGATGGAAGGATAAAGGACAGCCCCAGACTATGTACCCTGAAAAAAACAGTCAGCAATGGCAGTTCCCATACTTCTGTCATGATCGGTTCCTTTTATTTCAAGTTAAAATGCTATTGGCCTTCATTCTGTTTGCAGGTGGTAGGGGCCATCAGGCACATAAATCATGGCCAAGTGCTCTGCCTGAGAGAGATGCAGCTGAGAGAAAGGAAGCAGCAGGTATATTAACCCCAATGAGATTGAGTTTTGCTTTTGTATGTCCTGAAAATGTCAAGTTACTGCATATATAAACAAGTATTTAGTGTACTTAGACAGGAGTTCCTTACAGGTTCCTTAGCTATCACGCATAGAAGGAACTCTTCAAAAGTACGTGGCCATAGGTAGCACCAGTACAAATTAACTAGTATTAGTTGCTGACACATGGATGGGGTCTCTGCAGAGGCCAAACCTGACCATATGCATTACAATCTGAGTATAAAATATCTTTCAGATCACCAGGATTTTTGTAACGCAAGATATGCCTGATTGAATACAAACTGAATTGACAGATATATAGTTTTGTGTAAATCGAGGAGATTTCTTTTTGGTTCATTGTGGGACATCAAGATTCAGAGAAAAATGGGCTACAATACACCTACAGCAAGATTTGGATGCCAGCAAACCAAAGAATTAGTGATCTTCTTCATAAAACCCTTCACTCCCAGCATGCCTTGTTTTTTTGGTAGTGTCCTAAGAGGTCCATTTTTACTAGCCATTTTTCTTTTTTTCATTCATTTTTTTTCTTCAGTCAAGACTTGACCTAAACCTTGCTTGAACTAGTTTTTGTACAGCTATCTAGATTGGCGTATCCTCAGTAAAAGCTTTAGAGGCTATACCCAGATTTGATTCGACTGGACGATTGCACGGCCTGCCTGGAATGTGACCTTTGGGTACTGGGCTCTGCATTGTGATGCTTTTAGATACCTGGGTACCGTGTTAGTTGGCTGCAGAGCACTTTCCAGGTCCAGAGCCTTTGCACAGCATCTGGCATGACATCAGTCCTTAAGACTCATTCTATGAGTACAGCATTTGGGCCAAGCACTGGAAGCTAAATTGTTTATCAGTACCATTATTATCATTATTACTAATGCTGGAGAATGAAAGAGAGTTTCTTCATCTGGTAAAAATATTTTTTTATTAAATTCAGCAGCTACAAATACTGTAGCTGATGACTTTGAATAGAAGGATACTTACCTGTCCAGGGATCCTCTGCTGTCCTCACCTGAGCCAATTCTTTCTGTGGTTTTTAGGTTCCCAGCACTGCCATCTTGAATGTAGGAAGCCAGCTGTGATTCCTTGTGGCTTCACAGCTTCCCACTGCACATGGGTGAGTTGTGCTGTGCTTTGTGAATGGACCCGCAGCCTCCTGGGGCCTCTGACGTGTCCCAGGAGGATGCAGGCCCCGCTCGGAGCACAAGTGGGAGCGGGTACCTGACAGAAATGGGTACCTGCCCCCCCCAAAAAATATTAGAGGAGGGGGGAGAATTACAAGAAGCAGAACTTCCCTTTTGGGGTGAAGTTCCACTTTAATCTTTGTGTCAGTTGGTATAGTGTTGTACGTGCAGTATTCCCACTATTCAGCATGAGATAGCACTCATCCGCCACTGCTCCTTATCACAAGAGACATGTAGCTACACCTCTAAAAGGCTTGACCCCAACAACCTGGAATATGTCAGTCCCTAATTTCCTTGTAGGATTCTTCTATTGGGTGTGGCCCCTCTTTGGTTCTAACCCGAGAGGATTTCCCCACAGTTATGCAGGATTTTATGGGCCAAGTTGT
Source organism: Staurois parvus (assembly GCF_062004578.1). Lineage (NCBI taxonomy): Eukaryota > Metazoa > Chordata > Amphibia > Anura > Ranidae > Staurois > Staurois parvus. Next base: position 12,002,470 of record NW_028317882.1, read on the forward strand.
AATTTTGATTGGTTATGTTTGGTACGCAATATAATTTTTTTTTTCATTCAACTCAGTGGGCTGAATAAAAAAAAAACAGAAAATGTCTGGAGGAGCTCGCTGTACTAACTGTCTGATGTTAATACAGCGATCTCCCTGCAGAGCTATTGTGTCCTGACAGGGGGATGCCCCCCCTGCCAGAACATACTGGTCAGCACTGGAAGTCATCAAGTTGATCTAGGGAATATCCGATTGCCTCTCGGGAGATTAGGAAGGAATTTTTTCCCTGCAGGAGCAAATTGGATCATGCTTTGCTAGGGGTTTTTTTTGCCTGCCTCTGGATCAACTGTGGGTATAGGATTATAACTTAATTTATTTTATTTTTTTTAATGGTTGAACTGGATGGACTTTTGTCTCTTTTCAGCTAGATTATGTAACTGATCGGATGCGATCGGATGCTGGTTTTCCAGCATGCCCATTTTGACAGAAGCCAGCCATTCACACAGGTGTATGTACACAGGGGCCAAATGTCAGACGGTTTCTGTTGAACCATCCAATACCAGCTGATATTCATATTCGTCCTGCGTGTATGGGGCTTAACTCTGACTGTAGAGGCCATAAGCATAAGCCTTCCCCTGCAGAATTATTATCTGGCCTGCCTGCACCATTGAGGCTTTGACTGAGAGGGCGTTATCTCATGAAGAGTCTCATGAATCTTTGCATGACTGGGAAGCTCCTGATAAATGGTTTACACCTCCCAAATGTTTTGCAATCCAATACCTTTTTCAGAAGGCTTTTATTAGGAAGCAGGCTGTTCCCACTGTTGATCCAACAGTGTACTGTCTTAATAAAACACTGACAATGCCTTTAGAGAATATTTTGCAAAGCGCTGCATAAACTGTTGGCGCTATATATTTCCTGTATACTAAAAATAATAGAGGATGTGCCAGTATTTAAGGACCCCATAGCTAAACATTTGGAGACTCTCTCCAAAACTGTTGGATTCTCTTACAGGCCCTGCATTGTGGCCTGTCATGGCTGTGATATTAGTCTATTACACATTAGGGCAATAGACAAAACTCATGGCAAGGGATCTAGATTTACTCCACACCAATTCTCTATTTGTAGAGCAACTGGAATGCCTGCCGACAGCTCTGCACTACTAGACTCTTTAATCCAGGAGCCAAGAAACAATTTGTTCTGCATGAGAGTTCTACAGCTGATGGCAGCCCATTTCAAGGCAGTTGAGTTTACCTCCAGACATCTACAGCTCAACATCCTTTCATCATGGGATGAATCGATTCAGTCTCTGAACAAAATGATTTGCCTGACACCTAGAACCAGGTTGTCTCTGGCCTGGTGGCTCAGGAATCTAATTCTGGATTCAGAAAAGTTCTGGAGCTGGACAAGCTGTGTGTGTTGTCTGTGCTTGTGCTGTGCAGTAAGATTGATTTTACATTTTGGCAGTAGTGTGCAGCTCCAGAACTTTACTAAATGTTGTGTGGGAAGAATGGACTCTGGAGGAGTGAGCACCTGCTAACTAGATATCAGGATTGCAGAGGTCTTAGGAGCAGCATCATCTTTGTCAGTAACAGATCCAGCTATGGAGTTGGGGAAATCCTTCCTTTCAATCTCATGGAAGATCATCACCATGTATGCCAGCCTGTCAGGCTTAAGAGTCCTAGACTGCCTGCTGGTGCAAGGGACTTGGACGCCATAGAAATCCTGTTCCCCAGTCAACATTTTGGAGCTCCTTAGAAATTTGGTTTTCCCAATAATGCTGAACACCACAATTGGAGAGTTTTCCAATTAGGATCCAATCAAACACTGCCACGATAGTGGTATATATTAACTACACCTAGAAATGTTCCCTACACCTAGACATGTTCCATAACCCTTCTAATGGCTCAGACAGATTATCATTCAAGCTTATTGGGTTAGATCCTTTCCTCTATCAAGGCCTAATAGATCTATGAGAGCTTCTTTGGCTTTTCGGCATAAGGCCACTTGTTTTTGTGTTGTTACAGTTAGTGTTACAGTTTTGTGTTTGAGCAAGTTAGTGTTTTGTTTGCTGTGTTTCCCACCCCTTAATTGGACTGCTTTTGGATGTACAAATTGTCACTGAATCTCGTGTCCCTCAATGAACAAGTAATAAAACTGGATTTTTGTACTCCCTGTATGATCCTTTTCTTGGAGTTCATTGAGGGACACACCTCTATGTATGTATGGTTTTTGCTCTCATGAGCGCTTTTTACAAAACTGAGGTTTGCTGGGAGTGAGAGAGTTGTTCCAGGATGATCACTGTTCTTTGTTTGTCAGTGTCCAAATCCTCTTGTAGAGGGCAGCTTAACACAATTGTCTCTGAATTCCATGTCCCTCAATGAACCCCAAGAAAATAATTTTAAAGCGTGTACAAAAATCCACTCTTTCCAGAGATTGGACAATCAAATTTTAACATGCATTTCCAGCTTAAGGTCATCTATACACATGTAGTGCTTACCCCTGAATGAGCCCCTTGATGTGTTGGGTCCCCTGTTCCTGTGCCCATGACTGCAACTAGCGTCACACAATCTGACAAACCTGGCTCGGTTGGGAATGTTTAATGCGAATATATAGAGAGTACCCCAATGGTAAAAGAGATATGATACAACAGTAATAACACAGCAAGGAATGTGTGTGTGTGCGTGTGCATATATATATATATATCAATAAGTGAACAGTAGAAATAAATATACTGTAATGGAAACACACTTGGTGTAGAAAGCAATGCTTATTAAACCTTATACTGTACAGTCCAGCAGTCTGCAATATAATTCCCCCTTCTTCCGCTGGTCAGCTAGTTGCAGCCCAACTCTTACATGGGAGCACTCAGGTTACTGTCCCTTTAAGAATGGATATAGGCACTGAGGCTGTGTTATTTGCAGCAACACTGTCCCTTTATGGTCAAGGTATTGTGTGGTTTTGCCAACTCCTGTGTCAGCTGGTGACCTCTCTGTTCACTGTGTGAAGTGCAGGCGGTCAGTGTTCACAGTGTCCTTCACCCTTGCTCTGGCAGTGAGCTCCACCAAAATCTGTGGCTCTCTCCAATGTCCCCAGAAGTCTTTCACAGTTCCTCTCTCCCTCTCAGTGGTCTGCTAGCAGCCAAAGGTGCATTCTGTCTTCTCGGAAAACTTCCCCAGTTCTCCTTAGCCCAGAAAAAGCAGCAGGGATCCACCTCCCTTTTTGTCTCAGTGCCTTGTGGAATCTGCCGTTTGTCTCTGTCTAGCTCACCAAGCAAGCTCAATCTGTCAGAATTACACCTCCCACAATCCCTTTAATCCACATCCTATCTAATGTTTTATTGGGTAGAGGGTAGTTGCAACACTGACTTTTCGCAGCTCTATAATAAGAATCCTCTCTTGTAGCTGTGCCTGTGTAAAAGTCTCCTCTGCTGTCAGACTCAGAATCGTTTTCCTGACAGTTCTGCAGACGGGGCTACACACACAAGACAGTGCTCATCAGTGGTGTCACTAGGGTTGGTGTCACCCACCCACCCCCACCAATAGATTTTTTCCAAAATACCAGGATTCCTGTCTTGCCTGCCACAGTGCCCTGCAGGGAAAAAGAGAGATGGGAAAGTAGGAGAGAGATGAAGGAAGGGGGGAGAGGGAGGGGGGGAAAGAGAGGGAGGTAAGAAGGTGGAGGGGGGGGGAAGGAGAGTGGAGAGAGAGAGAAAGGGAGGGGGGAGCGAGAAAGAGAGAGTGGAGAGAGAGAGGGGGTGGGGGTGAGAAAGATGGGGGGGGTGAAAGAGAGAGGAGGGGTGAGGGGGAGTGAGAGAGAGGGGGAGATGAGTATCCTCCACATACTACACCAGGAGCCCCCCCTCCAGCCCAAATTACACATATACAATGTTCTACAGCTTTCAGATGCCTGTAACATACCCAGATCCTATCAGCAAGGTTCACTGATCATTTCATCAGCTGTGGTGAAGCAGTCAGTGTCTTGTTATGTCATGTAATATCATGGAGTCCTCTCACCTTCCTGCTGCCCGCTGGCTCTATCACCAGCTGCATGTAGCTAGGGAGGATCATAGCCCAGGACCCCGATCTGCTCTGCCACTACTTCACAGGTGGGGTGCTGTGGTCTCTTCCTCTGTTCCCCTCACCATCACCATCAGTCCCTTGTTCTGACGGTGCATTTTGAGAAAAAAATTTTTTCAAAATACAAATGCAATGGAGCTAGACAACAAAACAAAACTTATAGAAAATGTGCATGTGGAGGATCATTTGTACACCTACGTTTTCTACCATTTTTTATTGGACAGAAATATTGCACATGTCATTAAATGCTGTGTCTGAAAAGGAAACTTCACAAACTTCTGCAATTTTACGGACCTCACTCAGTTTTATTGCTCCTACTGACAGCTGTTTTTTAATATTATTTATAGTTATAAATATTATTTATATTATAGAGTTTTAAGTACATAACAGGTAAAGTAACAATAATTACCAATGATGCCATCACATTGCTTTCTGCCTTCCATATCCACCCCGGAACCTTCTGTAGGACTGTGCTTCATCACACTGGTTATACATGCACACTGGTAAAATAAACCACCCACTGGGGGGTTATTTTATCATCTGCTGGGGCACACCAGCGTGGGTCTGCACATATATACTGTAGTATTCATGTGCACACACTTACCTCTCAGAATGCATAGATTGGTGCATAAGCAAGCTATTGCCAGGCCCAAGCACTGAAGCCAGTAAGCAGTAACCAGATCTAACTCTATGTAAACAGACTTTCAATCAATTTTTTGAATGAAACATAATCTGGCTTTAGTGGTGAATCAGGGAAGTAGTTGGGTCTCTGACAGTAGATGGCTGTGTCTGTTAGGGCTTGTTCACACTTGACTTTAAATGGTAACTCTTAACAAACGCACATATAGCATTAAAACGCATTAATAAATGCATTGGACTTGTGTTTACGAGTGTTAAAACCACTCTCCCAAACTCCCTATGTGCATTTTTGGTGCATTTGACATGCATTAAAGGAGAGTTAAAGCCACAACACAAACGCCTATTATTAATATAGTCTTACTAATGTGCCACAACTGCACTGCAAACACACTGCAAATGCATGCCAGTATGTTTGTGATGTGTTACTATAGACTTGAAAGGAGGGAGTTGAAATGCTTCAACTTGTGCAAACATAACACGAAGCTTCAATTTTTGAAGCAATGTGGCACTAAAGCTTCATGTTTTGATAATATGAACAGCATTGTGTGCTGTCCATATTATCAATTGCATAGGAGTTTGAGGAGCATTAAAATGCCCCTGAAACTCCTGCTTTCAATGCCAGTGTGAACATGGCCTTACTCTGCCTGCCATCTTTACTTTGATAAATAAAAGATATGTAAAAATAAATGTATAAAATATTCACTTTCATGTCTTCCAACAGATTTCCCAGAAAAGCTAATACAGCCTCTTACCCCAACTGAAGACACAGAAAACAAAAGACTGACATCACTAGAACAAGGTAGGTTTATATATGATGTATATACACACATCAGCCATAACATTAGGATCACTGACCGGTAAAGAGATCGGTGGGATATATTAGGCAGCAAATAAACATGTTATGTATGAAGCTGATGTATTGAAAGCAAAAAAAAATCTGTTCTGCCCATGCTGATCCATGTCCACAGTCAAAAGCACTTACAATGGGCACCCGAACATAAGAACTTGACCATGGAGCAATGGAAGAAGGTGGCCTGGCATGATGAATCACGTTTTCTTTTACATCATGTAGATCACAATGTAACTGGATACTAATGTTTATAGGTAAAGTTGATCCAGGGAATACCGATTGCCTCTTGGGGGATCAGGAAGGAATTTTTTTTCCCCTGCAGGAGGTTTTTTGCCTTCCTTTGGATCAACTGTGTATATAGGATTGTACAACTTTATTCTCCCTTTTGTTGGTTGAACTAAATGGACTTGTGTCTTTTATCAACCAGACTAACTATGTAACTATATGGCCCGATGCGTGTGCGTCACTTACCTGGGGAAGAAATAGCACCAGGATACAATATGGGAAGAACGCAAGCTGGGGGAGCTTAAACATTGTTGATAACCAAGTATACCTCTTTGTTGAACGGTATTCCCTGATGGCAATGGCCATCAGCAGAATAACGCACCCTGTCACACTGCAAAAATGGTTCAAGATTGGTTTGAGGAACACAACAATGTGTTTGATGTGTTGACTTGGCCTAAAAATTCTCCAGATCTCATTTCATTGAGCATCCGTGGGATGTGCTGGAAAAACAAGTCTGATCCATGGAGGTTCCACCTCTCAACTTACAGGACTAAAAGGATCTGCTATTGATGGCTTAGTGGCATGCATGTCGAGATGGGACATGGCTGCTTTGGTGGTGAAAGGGGCCATTTTGGCAGCAAAAGGGAACCTTCTTAATATTATGAGGATCTTCATGTTATGGCTGATCGGTGTATGATATACTGTTATGCATGTGTGTATATATATATATATATATATATATGTATTGCTTCACAAATACTGTTGTATCTGTGTGTCTTATTCAGTTAATTAAGATGATGATAACCACAGAGCTCTACACTACACATCATAGCCTTTGACAGTGCTTGTACAGGTCCAGTGACAAGATTGAGGTCCTTTGTTATTCTCCTGAGTTGCCCACATTTTTACCAAAATTTTATTGCACCTGAACACAACAACTAGCCCTCAGAATTTACCACAGTAGGGGGAAAAAAAACGATATATATATATATATATATATATATATATATATATATATATATATATACAGGGCTTAAGAAAAGCCGCTCGCCAAATGCGAGGAGAAATTCTCTAGCAGCGAGTGGCGAGCACAGATGATGGAGCGGCTGCGCTCCAATCCTCATTGTGAAGTCGAGTTCCGGTTTCCGGCTTCTTCGGCACCGCTGTTGAGGGTACAGGTGCAGGAGAGGTCCGCTCTCCTCCGCTGAGAGGAGACACCCTCTCCAGTGCCGCGGGGGACTCAAGGAGTAAGTACTGTATAGATGTGATATCACTATAAAGGAGTACAGGGGAGCTGGGATATACATTACTGTATACATGTCATATCACTATAATGGAGTACAGGGGAGCTGGGATATACATACTGTATACATGTCATATCTGAGTAATGTATATCCCAGCTCCCCTGTACTCCATTATAGTGATATGACATGTATACAGTAATGTATATCCCAGCTCCCCTGTACTCCATTATAGTGATATGACATGTATACAGTAATGTATATCCCAGCTCCCCTGTACTCCATTATAGTGATATGACATGTATACAGTAATGTATATCCCAGCTCCCCTGTACTCCATTATAGTGATGTGACATGTATACAGTAATGTATATCCCAGCTCCCCTGTACTCCATTATAGTGATATGACATGTATACAGTAATGTATATCCCAGCTCCCCTGTACTCCATTATAGTGATATGACATGTATACAGAATTGATTACTGTACAACTTGTTCATTCCTTGCCTAGAAGACTTGGTGCTGTCCTCACAAATCCTGGAGGTCAAAGAAAATATGTAGTAGTCTTTGTTGTGGGGTGTATTCATTTTTGCATAAACTAATTTGAGTAAAACTGTAGATTTGGAAATCTAAGTTATATTATTAATCTTACTTTTATGTAATGAGCTAAACAAATCTTCTATAAAACTCGGTTTTGTAAAAATCTTGGAAATTGTTCTTGCTTTTCTTTGAGATATTGATGAAAATCTTACTTTTCAAAAGAGGTGTACTAATTTATGCTGAGCACTGTGTGTGTGTGTATGTGTGTGTATATATATATATATATATATATATATATATAAATATATATATATATATATATAATTTGTATTTATCAATTCTGTCTCATAAGAGGGCAGTTCTAAATGGGAGCAGATAGACAGCTTGTGGGTGATAGATATACCACAAGGTTACGGCTTTATTTTTTTTTCTGCTTCTTTAAGTAGCACTCCAATAGAATAAAACCTGATCTTGACCACTTCTTAATCGTGTGTCTGTTTAGACCTTATTCACATGGGCGTACGCAAGGGCTGTGTTTGCCCAATTGTGGATGCACAGGTGTTCCGTGCATCCCTGTGCAGACAGTCCTTTCCATGTCAATTGGGACGCAGCGGCTGCACGGTCACAGTTGGTGATCCCAATATGACATCCATGTGGCTATGTGTGGAGATTCCTGAATGCAGAAACTAAGTACAGGCACATGCACCTGCACACCCTGGCTCCCCCACACGAATGTCAAATTGGGAGCAGTGGCTGTGTCTGTGCATACATGGCCGTCACATGGGTATAGGCTTAGGTACACTTGTGTAAATGAGGCCTCAGTGAAATTCTGTCTCAGTGATAAATCTGTTGCATTTGGCTGCTCAGGATTACAGGTGCAGGGGTTATAAATACATAGTATAATTACTGTTGATTAGATTTTGCTCAATGGGAGGCAGCCCAATTTACACTTGTCTCTAATTTGCTTGATAAATGTCTCAAAGGTGTCAAGCAGTTGTCAGGGACAGACGTCAGGTGACCTCTGACTTCCTGACGCAAGCTGGAGAGTCAGGATCAGAAGAGGTAAGGAAAGCTATAAAAAAAAAAAAAAGGGGTCAGAGACTGCAGTGTAAGTATAATGTAAGACAGAATATTCAGATTCTTGCATACGCCCCGTCATGGCTAGTCTTGTTTAAATGGGAACACTGTTAGTGGTTGTTTAATTTCTTTCTAATTTTAGTGAATAATTTACAAATGGTTTACCAATAAGGCTGTGTTCATTTGAGGTATAAAAACAGGCAAACTGGTGTAAACGGTACTATTGATGAGTGGGATTGGAACAAGCTTCATATCTGCCATTCTGATCCAGGATTTATTAGGTCAGCAGCTTCTAAACCTTAAAGGAGAAGTACAGCCAAGGCTCTTTTATCTGTACTTCTCTTGTGGATCACAGGAGTGCAGTTCATTCTGGACTCCTGTGACCCATTTTCAGCTGACAGCTGGTCCAGGCTGGGGAAAGATCCCAATTTCAAAGTCGGGATCCACCCCAGAGTCTGGAGCGACACCTGGCGTAGCCTCTCAGCGAAGCACTGAGAGCCAGCCCCTCCCTCCCCCTGCACAGCCCAGTGCTCCAGTGAGCTCTGGGAGAGCTGAGCAGAGAGCGGTCACTGACAGTCACTGTTCTCTGCTCAGAGTGGAGAGGAGAACTCAACTCGGACCAAAGCTGCATCCACCTAGGTAAGTATAAACAGGAGAAAAGAGAGCCGTACTTCTAGAATGTAAACCGTCACCTTGTAAAACAACCCATTCAGCTTAAAATAGAAATGAAAGGCAGAACTAGGTAGAGCTATACAAACATTATAAATATCTTTTTTCCCCCTTTTTTTAAGTGATCACATTCCCACTGTTCTCAGCTGCATAAGGAGCTCAGAGGCCTGGGGGAGGAGAAACAGTTGCACAATGATGTTCCCAGTGAAAGGCTGTGCAGGGGGTGGTATGTCAGGTCTGATCAATGGAGGAGAGCACACGGAGTTCCCAGCACAGCTAGAGAACTGAACACACTGTGCTCTCATGCCTAGTGTGGTCATTTTATAATAGATAAGCAGAGAGACTGGCAGGAACACCGGGTATTTCACACAAAGGAAGCAATACAAAAGGATATTTTTTCATACAAGAACAGATGGTACAGCATGCACATATCAGGAATTTGAAATGTTGGACTTGCATATTCTTCAAGGGTGCATTCACACTTGCAAATGCACCTTGTCTGTGATTAGATGCGAAAACACCAGCAGGGGTTCCCACAATTAGCTGTGAGAGGAAGCTGCACTGAAAGCAATGGGAAGCTGCAGGCTCCCGCAGCTAATTGTGCCCACTCTCATGTAATCGCTCTTGCAGTGATGACATGCGAGTGATCAGGCGTGGACACAATGCCTACCTGTAAGGCCGATCACTCACAATGTGAAACGGTCCTCACTGAAAATGAAACATGAATGCAAATAACTGTATCAGGTACAAAAGCATTTGTTTAACATAACATGTGGTTATCTTAAAGGATAAATTCACCTTTTGTAACATATTACACCCATATTCAGGGTGTAATATGTTATGATCAGACCAGCCCCAGCTCCCTGCTTTGACAACTAGCAGCTAACAGGGGATCTTCTCTCCCCCCAATCCTCCACCCCACCGCTAGCTGTCAAATTTTTTAAAATAAAGGCCGGCAGTCCTCTGTGAATGAGAAACTACAAGGTTTGTAGTCCTCAGGGCCAATTCATGCTACATGCGTTTCAGTTGCTTTTTTCTGCATCCAAAACACACAGAGAGTAGGTTATATGGTTGTCAATGTCATAGTTCACATCAGTACTTGCAGGTGTAGCAATTGTGCATACAAAGATGGACGTGGTCCTCCATCTTGCTAAGGATCCTCCATCTTGTATATCTCTCTCTCTCCTAGACAAATCTCCCCCTCCCTCTCTGTTGAGTGACACGTGGTCCCTGGATGCTGAGTTCAAAGAGGCATCAAGGCCCAGCGGGAGAGCTCATGGTTATAAACCCCAATTAACCTGGCCCCCGTATGTCTACGAGACTCTTGCTGGAAAAGGATCGTAAAGCCATAAACCAAGCCCTTCACTGAGCTTCAAAGACATTCTAGATAAACTGTAAAACAGACATCACATTCAAAATCCATTTTCCCCTATGATTTCATATCTTGGAATATTAAAGACTTACATAAAAACCAGGCATATGTTCAGACCAGTCATTTTAATACAAGTCGTCTGATATATTACACCCCCTAGCTTACATCTACAGGAGAGCAGAAAATGATATCTCCTTAACCGTCCCAGCAGGTATGTCATATTTCATATCTAGACGTTCGGCAGGTGATTCTGCAGATTAATCTACTCGTGGATAGAGTGTTACATGTATCCAGGGAAAGTTATTGCCCTGGTATCAACTTGGGAGGGATTTTGGTTCTAGCTTGGGTCTCCGCCTGCAACAAATGAGGCGATTGGTTCTCTGCTTCAGGGAGACACCCTGCTGAGTTCCTAGAAAAGCTAAGGAAAAGCTGAGTTGAGTTGAAGTTGAAGAAGCTCCCTTTTTACATCGGAACTAACTTTGGGAGATAAGGCCCTTTTGCTCTGACACTTGAAAGCTGCTTAAACCAAGGCTGACGGCAAGTACTTTATCTCTCTAAACTTCTTTCTGTTATCTCTTTGCTGTGTTATTGCTCTCTGTATATTTATATATATATTTTTGCTACATCTTTTTCTGTAAATATTTTTATTGCACCCTTTTGACCTTTTAGTAATAAATCTTATTGAACTGTTTCTAAAGCTCTTTAATGCAAACTAAGAACCCCTGTCTCTGAAGAGCGCTACTGTGTGTGTTTAAACCTCTGTATACCCTGCCTGCGGTGACAGTGGTAGACAGATGATTATTCAACATCATAGTGTTATTGCTGATATTGCCGAGTTTCCTCTTTCTGTGTACAAAAAGGAGGTGGTGGCACTGTGAAGGGTTAATTGCGTAATTAACCTGACCCAGTATCAGTTGCTCCAAGGCTGCAAGTACACAGATTGTGGTCCATTAGCTGGAAAATCTTTGTGAAGGGTGCAGGCGGGCGTGGCATTGATACGCACGTGACAGCGCAGTTTTAGATTAGCTAGTCCTTTGGTCATGCCTTTGGTGAGAAGGGCTGGGGTCTGACGCCGCGATTGTCACAGCAGGTCCAGTGCGTTCCAGTTGCAGGAAAAAAAGTAGAACATGCTGCATTTTTTCTGCACAGAACTGTACTGGAACGTGGTAAATAGCATCAAAAACACACTGGAATGCACCAAAACAAACTGGAACACACATGTCCCTATTTAAATTGAAAAAAAAGAGAGGGGACCGGAACACGTCAAACATGCGCTTGTGGAAACGCATCGGGAATGCATCTGGACTGCATTTCTATAGTGTGAACCAGCCCTCAATGAACTACCACAGCACTGTGGAGTGCTGTGGCAGTTCATTCATTCTTCCGGTCAGTGTATCTGCTTGCTTGTACATCCCGTACGGCAAGCAGCTATACTGACAGATCTGCAGGAGACCTGCATGGCATCAGCGAGCTGCTGATTATTGTGCAATGCTTTTCAGGCTCCTGCAGACAAAAATAATAAATACACATTTTTTTTTACGTGCAAAAAAATGTGCATTAATTGTTTTTCAATAAAAGGTGAACTTATCCTTTAATGAAGTTTGCAACCAATAGGCCAAAATGTTGAAACATTAATAAATAATAACTATAATTAATTGCTTCTGTCTCCTTTCTTTTTTTTTTTTTTTTTTTTATATAGGCATTAATGGGATCCCTGCTGCCTTGGAAGTGCCCCTGCCTACTGGGCCATTTCGTAATGTTGGCTTATCTCGGGCTGCTCGAACACACAAGCTGCGCAAGTTGCGAACGCCAAGCAAATGTCGGGAGTGTAACAGTTATGTGTACTTTCAGGGAGCAGAGTGTGAGGAGGTGAGCTTAGGAGTAACACTTAAAAAAAATAAATGTATTTATTTATTTTTTTTAGAATAGCTACATAGGACAGTCATACCAACTAATCATGCTGTTCTCAATGTAACTTGTCTATTTACTCTTTATGGCAGGGGTTCTCAAACTTTCACACTGTTGGGGGGCCAGACTAATTTGAAAAAAATATGAACACATTCCTATGCACACCGCACATTATTATTATTATTATACAGGGTTTATATGGCGCCAACAGTGTGCTCAGCGCTGTACATTATAAAGGGAGACAGTACGTGAGACAGTACAGTAAAAATACGATTCAATACACGAGGGGTTAGAGGGCCCTGCTCCTTGGAGCTTACAATCTAGGAGGGAGGGGATAGTGGTACAGGAGGAAATAGCTGTGGGGGATGGAGTGGTAGGAGGAGTGGAGGAGTTCAGTAATTAGCTGAGGGCGGGGTAGGCTTCCCTAAAGAGATAGGTTTTCAGAGTGCGCCTAAAGGTGAGGAGAGTAGATGACAGTCTGATGGATTGGGGTAGGGAGTTCCAGAGAATGGGGGCAGCCCTGGAGAAGTCCTGGAGACGGGCATGGAAGGAGGAGACCAGGGAACTAGAGAGTAGGAGGTCTTGTGAGGAGTGGAGAATACGTTTTGGGTGCTATTTGGATACCAGATCGGTGATGTCGTTTGTGGCAGTATTATGAACAGCTTTATAAGTCAATGTTAGCATTTTGAATTTTATCCGTTGGGCAATTGGAAGCCAGTGGAGGGAATGGCAGAGAGGGGTGGCGGATATGGAGCGGTTAGTAAGGTGGATGAGTCTGGCCGCAGCATTCAAGATAGACTGAAGCGGGGATAGCCTATGGTGGGGTAAGCCGATGAGGAGGGAGTTACAGTAGTCGAGGCTTGATATAATGAGGGAGTGAATGAGTTGCTTAGTGGTTTCTGGGGTTAGGAATGGACATATTTAGGAGATGTTGCGGAGGTGAAGTCTGCATGAGTTTGTCAGGGAATGGACTTGGGGCTGGAAGGACAGATTGGAGTTTAGGATGACACCTAGTACTCTGGCTTGAGGGGAGGGACTGATGGTGGTGTTGTTGGTCTTGATGGAGAAGTCAGGGGGGGGGGGGGAGCGCGGGCTGGGGGGAAAACTAGGAGCTCAGTTTTGGAAAGATTTAGTTTGAGGAAGTGGAATGACATCTAGTCCGATATGTCGCTCAGTAGGTTTATGATACAGGCGGAGACTGAAGAGGTAAGGTGAGGGGTAGAGAGATAGATTTGCGTGTCGTCAGCATAGAGATGGTAGTTGAAGCCTTGAGAGTGTATCAATTGGCCAAGGGAGGAGGTGTAGATGGAGAAGAGAAGGGGCCCGAGGACAGAACCTTGAGGGACCCCAACAGAGAGGGGGAGTGGAGAGGAGGTGTGAGCGTTATAGATAACACTGAAGCACTGAAGGAGCAATGTGATAGATAGGAGGAGAGCCAGGAGAGAGGGGATTCCCTGAGGTCAAGAGAGTGTAGATGTTTGAGGAGGAGGGGGAAAAGCTGCAAAGAGAGGTCGAGGAATAGGAGCACTGAGTAGTGGCCATTAGCTTTGGCAGTTAGCAGGTCGTTGGTGAGTTTGAGTAGGGCAGTATCGGCGGAGTGTAGGGGGCGGAAGCCAGACTGCAGGAGATCAAGGAGGTTGTTGTCGGTCAGGTGGGAACTCAGGTGATTATAGACTAAGCGCTCTAGAAATTTGGATGTAAATGGCAGCAGGGAGATGGGTCTAAGGTTGTTCAGGTCGGTGGGATCCAGGGAGGGTTTTTTAAGTATGGGAGTGATGTGCGCGTGTTTTAGAGGGGAGGGGAATACGCCAGTAGAGATGGAAAGATTAAAGATGTGGGTGAGGGAGCATAGGATGGAGGAAGAGGGTGATCGTAGGAGTTGTGTGGGGACAGGGTCAAGGGGGCAGGAGATGAGGTGGGCTTCAGAGAAGACCTTAGTGACCTCTTCAGTGGTAGCGAGGTCGAAGGAGTGGAGTGTTGAGGGGGTTTTAGTGTAAGGAATGCTCTTATTTGTAGTGCAAAAAACAGGAAAAAAAACAATATTTAAAATGCACTGTACTCTGTAACACACTGGATACCGCAATGCATTGTACACCGTAATTAACTGGACAACACAATGCACTGTAACACACTGTACACTAATACACTGGACACCACAATGCACTGTAACGCTCTGTACACTAACACACTGGACACCACAATGCACTGTACGATAACGCACTGTACACTGTAACGCACTGGACACCACAAAGCGTATAACACACTGTACACTAATACACTGGACACCACAATGCACTGTAACGCACTGTACACTAATACACTGGACACCACAATGCACTGTAACGCACTGTACACTAATACACTGGACACCACAATGCACTGTAACGCACTGTACACTAATACACTGGACACCACAATGCACTGTAACACACTGTACACTAATACACTGGCACGCTGTACACTAATACACTGGACACCACAATGCACTGTAACGCTCTGTACACTAACACACTGGACACCACAATGCACTGTACACTAACGCACTGTACACTGTAACGCACTGGACACCACAATGCACTGTAACACACTGTACAATAATAAACTGGACACCAAAATGCACTGTAACGCACTGTACACTAATACACTGGACACCAAAATGCACTGTAATGCACTATACACTAATACACTGGACACCACAATGCACTGTAATGCACTGTACACTAATACACTGGACACCATAATGCACTGTACACTAACGCACTGTACACTGTAACACACTGGACATCACAATGCACTGTAATGCACTGTACACTAATACAATGGACACTACAATG
The DNA here is from genome assembly GCF_062004578.1 of Staurois parvus. NCBI lineage: Eukaryota > Metazoa > Chordata > Amphibia > Anura > Ranidae > Staurois > Staurois parvus. Next base: position 12,017,883 of record NW_028317882.1, read on the forward strand.
CACTGTACACTGTAACGCACTGTACACTAATACACTGGACACCACAATGTACTGTACACTAACTCACTGTACACTGTAACACACTGGACACCACAATGCACTGTAACGCACTGTACACTAACGCACTGTACACTGTAACGCACTGGACACCACAATGCACTGTACACTGTAACACACTGTACACTAATACACTGGACACCACAATGCAGTGTAACACACTGTACACTAATACACTGGACACCACAATGCACTGTAACGCACTGTACAGTAATACACTGGACACCACAATGTACTGTAACACACTGTACACTAATACACTGGACACCATAATGCACTGTACACTAACGCACTGTACACTGTAACGCACTGGACACCACAATGCACTGTAACACACTGTACACTAATACACTGGACACCACAATGCACTGTACACTGTAACACACTGTACACTAATACACTGGACACCACAATGCACTGTAACACACTGTACACTAATGCACTGGACACCACAATGCACTGTAACACACTGTACACTAATATACTGGACACCACAATGCACTGCAACACACTGTACACTAATGCACTGGACACCATAATGCACTGTACATTAACGCACTGTACACTGTAACGCACTCGACGCCACAATGCACTGTACACTGTAACACACTGTACACTAATACACTGGACACCACAATACACTGTACACTATCGCACTGTACACTGTAACGCACTGGACACCACAATGCACTGGACACTGACGCACTGGACACCGCAATGCACTGGACACTGTAACACACTGTACACTAATACACTGTACACTGGACACCGCAATACACTGTACACTGATACACTGGACATCACAATACACTGTACACTGATACACTGGACATCGCAATGCACTGTACACTGATACACTGGACACCGCAATGCACGGTAACGCACTGTACACTAATACACTGGACACCATAATGCACTGTACACTAACGCACTGTACACTGTAACGCACTGGACACCACAATGCACTGTAAGGCACTGTACACTAATACACTGGACACCACAATGCACTGTAACGCACTGTACACTAATACACTGGACACCACAATGCACTGTACACTGTAACGCACTGGACATCACAATGCACTGTAAGGCACTGTACACTAATACACTGGACACCACAATGCACTGTAACGCACTATATACTAATACACTGGACACCACAATGCACTGTACACTGTAACGCACTGGACATCACAATGCACTGTAACACACTGTACACTAATACACTGGACACCACAATGCACTGTACACTAACCCACTGTACACTGTAATGCACTGGACACCACAATGCACTGTAACACACTGTACACTAATACACTGAACACCACAATGCACTGTACACTAACGCACTGTACACTGTAACGCACTGGAAACCACAATGCACTGTAACACACGATGCACTAATACACTGGAAACCACAATGCACTGTAACGCACTGTACACTAATACACTGGACACCACAATGCACTGTAACGCACTGTACACTAATACACTGGACACCATAATGCACTGTACACTGTAACACACTGGACACCACAATGCACTGTAACACACTGTACACTAATACACTGGACACCACAATAAACTGTAACACACTGTACACTAATACACTGGACACCACAATGCACTGTAACACACTGTACACTAATACACTGGACACCACAATGCACTGTAACGCACTGTACACTAATACACTGGACACCACAATGCACTGTAACGCACTGTACACTAATACACTGGACACCACAATGCACTGTAACGCACTGTACACTAATACACTGGACACCACAATGCACTGTAACGCACTGTACACTAATACACTGGACACCACAATGCACTGTAACGCACTGTACACTAATACACTGGACACCACAATGCACTGTAACGCACTGTACACTAATACACTGGACACCACAATGCACTGTAATGCACTGTACACTAATACACTGGACACCACAATGCACTGTACACTGTAACGCACTGTACACTAATACACTGGACACCACAATGCACTGTAACACACTGTACACTAATACACTGGACACCACAATGCACTGTAACACACTGTACACTAATACACTGGACACCACAATGCACTGTAACGCACTGTACACTAATACACTGGACACCATAATGCACTGTACACTAACGCACTCTACACTGTAGTGCACTGTACACTAATACACTGGACACCACAATGCACTGTACACTGTAACGCACTGTACACTAATACACTGGACACCACAATACACTGTACACTAACGCACTGTACACTGTAACGCACTGGACACCACAATGCACTGGACACTGACGCACTGGACACCGCAATGCACTGGACACTGTAACACACTGTACACTGATACACTGGACACCGCAATACACTGTACACTGATACACTGGACATCGCAATGCACTGTACCTGGTGCCTGGTGTGCTCTCCTCCTCTCCTGTTGCTCCTCTGGCTGCAACAGGTCAAATCCAGGGCTTCCAGGCTGCCATTCGCTGGATCCTCACGGCCGAGGACCCAGCACAGCCTAACTATTTGCCGGCCGGCGCCATGCTTTGTTTTTTTTTTGGCTGGCCAGCCGGGCCGGATAAATGTCTTTGGCAGGCCATAGTTTGAGGACCCCTGCTTTATGAAATAAAACCCTTTACCCATGCTTGCCAATGTACAGATCATTCTATTATCGCCTGTGTACTCAGTGAACGTTTCTTATCTGACATATAAATGTAAGGGTTCCTAGGAGCTGGCCTGCAGGCCAAATCTGTAAGTTTATGTCCTCCTTTGAAGCTATGTTTTAAGTTTCTTTACAAACTCCATATTTGAGTGGCTTGTGAATTGAATGCAACTCATGGCATCTTATACCTTTCAGATGACTCCTAAGCTGTACCTACAGAACACAAGTTCACATCTATTTTGCTATGTCCTGTTTATATTTCCTTAGTGCTCCCTTGCTTGTCACAAGAAATGTTTGGAAACTCTGGCTATTCAGTGTGGACACAAGAAATTGCAGGGTCGGCTTCTTTTGTTTGGCAGAAACTTCTCAGAGGCAGCACAAAGGTCTCCAGATGGAGTGCCTTTCCTGATCCACAAGTGTGTCTCTGAGATAGAAGCACGTGCTCTAACTATGAAGGTGACTATATAGTATTTTTATATTCTGCGTGCTATCATAAATTGTGTTGGTTTTAGCTGAATTTTTGTAATTCTTATATTGCTGTGCTTGTTCTGCAGGGTATATACCGAGTGAATGGTGTAAAGACTCGTGTGGAGAAGTTGTGTCAAGCTTTTGAAAATGGCAAGGAGCTAGTTGAACTTTCTCAGGCATCACCTCATGATCTGAGTAATGTTCTTAAACTTTATCTTCGACAGGTAAGTTATCTACAGAACTCATATGGGTCAGGATGCCCGTGTTCACCCCGGTAATTCTTATTAGTAACACTAAACATTCACTCTTATTCAGCTACCTGAGCCTCTAATGCCATTCCGGCTGTACAATGGCCTTATGGGTCTTGCAAAGGAAAGCCTACGTGGTTGCGAGACAGGTAAGCCGTCCCGACTGGAGAACAAAGGACCAGATACTGAACCAGAGGTACAAGCCATGGTGGAAAAACTTAAGGAGCTGCTGATGGAGTTACCTCATGAAAACAAAGTCACTCTGCAGTATTTGATAAAGCATTTGTGCAGGTATGTTGGCTGTTGGGGACCAGTGATGATCATGCATGAACTAGATTATTGCAAAAATGTGAAAAACAAAAATAGTAAAAATGTGAAAATCTGAATATTATTGAATGAACTCTTAGTCATAAAGATTGTAAATGCCAAATGGCAACTGTTAAAGCATTTCTAAAGGTTAATTTTTTTTTTTTGTAAAACAACAAACATGTCTATACTTACCTGCTGTGTGCAGTGTTTTTGCACAGAGCAGCCTGGATCCTCCTCTTCTTGGGTCCCTCGCATGCTCTCCTGTCTGTCAGTTACCCCCACAACAAACAGCTTGCTATGGGGACATCAGGGCCGGAGCTTCCACTAGGCAAACTAGGTGGCCGCCTAGGGCGCACTGCCACCTAGGGGCGCCTGGGCGCAGCACAAGCCAGCATTCTCTGTGTGGGTGCCGCCACATCATGAATGATCCTTCATCTGAGAATAGGGGTGGCAGAGGGGAGGAAGAAAGGACAGAGGAAGATGCAGGGTGTCTGGGGCCAGTGTAGCAGCTGAGCTGCTGCTCCTTTCAGTGTTCCTCTCAGACTCCATTCCATACTGCAAGCTGGCTGGCAGCTGCTGATCACTGTGAAGTTCCAGCTCTTCTCTTCCCATTCAGAGTTAAAATTAAAGCATCAGCATGACAGCCATGGAACTAGTATTTTAAACTAGTTCCATGACTAATAGCAGCCTGTATTATTGTATCCTAAAAGTTAATTTTTAAATACCAATATATGATCATTTTTACATGTAGAGTTTCAGAACTTGAACAACAGAACAAGATGAGCCCAAGCAACATAGGTATTGTTTTTGGGCCTGCATTGATGCGACCACGCCCTACAGATGCCACTGTATCTCTATCATCTCTTGTGGACTATCCTCATCAAGCACGAATTATTGAGGCACTCATTGTCTTCTATGATGAAATCTTTGAGGAGTCACCCTTAGACCTAGACAGAGTGTCAAAAAACAGTGATGTAAGTAATATAATCTATTCACCTTTTATCAAATATTTCGCAACTGTTTTCTTAACACCACATGTTCTTTGAAGGAGACATCTTCACAAGGAGCTGTCCCCAGGCTTCAAATCGCTACTGAAGAAGAAGAGACCAGTGTGGCCAGAGAGTATCGAACTGCAACATTCAGAGGTGAGTTAAAGCGGAGTTCCACCTGAAAAAAAATAAAAATAAAAGTCAACCACTACAAAAACTGTAGCTGCAGACTTTTAAAATACAGACACTTACCTGTCCCAGGGTCCAGCGGTGTCCTCACCATGGCTGTATTCACTGGACGTCTTCTCTCCCTGGTGCCGACATCTTCAGTGTGGGCACCCGGCTGTGACACTTTGCGGCTTCACAGCCGGGTGCCCACAGCGCGCATGCACGAGAAGCGCTGCACTTTGTGAATGGCCCGTAGTCTTCTGGGACCTGTCACATGTTCCAGAAGACTACGGGGTGGGAGGGGGAAAGGACAACTTCTGCTTCCAATCGCCTATGCGATCGCAGTGAAAGTGGGAGCAAGTACCTGTCAAATTTGGGTACCCGCTCCCCAAAGGTGCCAATCCTTAATGGGGAGCGGGGGACAAAGGCACAAAGCAGAACTTTCCCTTTTGGGTGTAGCTCCACTTTAAGACACAAATACAATTACAAAGAATGCTTTTATTCACTTTATGTAGTCTGAATATTGTAATCATAAACTGACTCTTGATCATACAATAGAAATGCGGCTTGACAAAGGGGCATGGAGAGAGAGTGAGAGAGTGTGTGTGTGTCCCTGTCAGCCGCTTAACCACATGGCTGTGTGTTCCACTGTGGTGCTATTCAGCAATGCAAAATTGTAACTGGCATTTGCGTGCTGATGCTACGCTGTACCCAAAAGAAATTTAAATTTTTTTCTAACAAATAGAGCTTTTGGTAGTATTTGATTACCACTGGGTTTTTTTCTATTATATAAATGAAATAAGACCAAAAATGTTGAAAAAATATTTTTTTTTTACTTTCAATAAAACTTATCTAATAAAAAAAAAAATAAAAAAAAATCAAGTTTAATCATAAATTTAGGCCAAAATGTGTTTTGCTACATGTCTCTGGTAAAAAAAAAAAATCCCAATAAGTGTATATTAATTGGTTTGCGTGAAAGTTATTGCATCTATAAACGATGGTATATATACTGGAATTTTTTTTTTTTTGCTAATACTAGTAATGACGGCCTGGACTTATAGTGGGACTGTGATAGTCCGGCAGGCAAGATGTTCCGTTGTGTTAGAGAGGAGAGCTCTTGACTGAAATGGGACAAATTTTTTTGAGAAAGAATTCTGCTTTCTGCAAGGAAAACCCTTGCTTAGGATGTGTCCAGGACCAGACCCAAGTATTCCAATTGAAAAGAAGCCTGCAGAGCAGATTTTTGTAAATTGGCCACCCACTCGAAAACCTGAAACACTTGTATTGTCCTGTGGACATTTGCTGATCGCTGGATAGGAGGAGATGAGTTCTTCAGGAGAAGGTAATTTAAATAGCCTGTGACTTCTATTCCCTGAGTTCAGAGAGGAGAAAGAAAAAGTGCTAAGACCTTTGTGAATACCCTGGTTGCAGAGGATTATCCAAAGTGCAGTACAACAAACAGGAAGTGATCGTCTGCCACTGTGAAGAGCAGAAACCGCTGATGAGGTTGATAAGCAGAAACATGCATCTTGGATGTCTATGAACGCCTTGTATTCACCTTGTCTCAAAGAGGCAATTACTGACCTTGCAAAGTCCATGTAAAATTTGGGAATTTTAATGTATTAGTTGAGAGATTTTAAGTCCAGTATATTACAAATATCCGTGCTGGGCTTTGGTAAAGTTTTGAATATAATCCTTTGAACTGGTCTTGTGGAGGCACTGCCCCAACTACTCCCTGTGATATGAGATGGTGCAAGGCATTCTGCAAATTATTATTATTATACAGTATTTATATAGCACCAGAAAGGTTTGCTCAGCGCTGTACATTATATTGGGGGGACAGAACATGAAACAACACAGTAACAAAACAAAACACGAGGGGTTTGAGGGCCCTGCTCTTTCGAGCTTGCAATCTAGGAGGGAGGGGAAAGTGGTACAGGAGGAAGTGGCTGTGGGGGATGGAGTGGTAGGAGGAGTGGAGGAGATCGGTTGTTAGGTGAGGGTGGGGTAGGCTTCCTTGAAGAGATGGGTTTTCAGGGTGCGCCTAAAGGTGAGGAAGGTAGGTGACAGTCTGATGGATTGGGGTAGTGAGTTCCAGAGGATGGGGGAAGTCCTGGAGAAGTCCTGCAGTTGGGCGTGGGTGGTGGAGACAAGGGAGCTAGAAAGTAGGGTCATGTGAGGAGCGAAGATTATGGGTTGGG